>NW_026683138.1:0-600000 GCF_027887145.1 Ammospiza caudacuta | reverse complement strand
CTGGAACTCAGGGCTTCCTGATTTTAAAAATCCTAGCCCTAGGCCGAACCCCAACACTAAGACGAGAAAGGCAAATCAGCCAGGAATTAGGCATGTCCACAAGGAAAAAGCTGTGGAGGCAGGCATGTTGTGGTACTTTTGCGCTCTTCTTGGCTAGTCCTTCGCAGCTGCTGTGTTCTTGGAACTCAGGGCTTTCTGGTTAATAGAACCCTTACCCTAGGCGTAACTCAAACCTTAACCCTAGGAAGGAAAATCAGCCTATGGTTCGGGATGGTCTCATGGAAATATCAGTGGTGGCAGCCAAGTTGCGTCACTTTTGCGCTCCCCTAGGGATGCCTTTCGCAGCTGCAGTGTGCCTGGAGCCCAGGGCTTCCTGGTTTCAAAAGTCCTAGGCCTAAGCCTAACAGTAACCCTAGGAAGGTAAATCAGCCGGGTATTAGGGTTCTTCCTAAGGGAAAAGCCGTGAAAGCAGCCATGTTGTGGCACTTCTGCACTCCCTTTGGGATGCCTTTGGCAGATGAAGTAAGCCTGGAACTCAGGGCTTCCTGGTTAAAGAAATCCAAGCCCTAGGCTGAACCCTAACCCTAACCCTAGGCAGATAAATCAGCCTAGGTATAGGGATGGTGCCAAGGAAAAAGCTGTGAAAGCTGCCATGTTGTTGCACTTTTGTACTCCCCTTGGGATGCCTTGAACAGCTGCAGTGTGCCTGGAGCCCAGGGCTTCCTAGTTTTAAAAATCCTAGCCCTAGGCCTAAGCCTAACAGTAACCCTGGGAAGGTAAATCAGCCTGGTGTTAGGCTTCTTGCCAAGGAAAAAGCCGTGAAAGCAGCCATGTTGTGGCACTTTTGCACTCCCTTTTGGATGCCTTTCACAGCTGCAGTGTGCCTGGAACTCAGGGCTTCCTGATTTTAAAAATCCTAGCCCTAGGCCGAACCCCAACCCTAAGACGAGAAAGGCAAATCAGCCAGGAATTAGGCATGTCCCCAAGGAAAAAGCTGTGGAGGCAGGCATGTTGTGCTACTTTTGCGCTCTTCTTGGCTAGTCCTTCGC
Organism: Ammospiza caudacuta; assembly: GCF_027887145.1. Taxonomy (NCBI): domain Eukaryota; kingdom Metazoa; phylum Chordata; class Aves; order Passeriformes; family Passerellidae; genus Ammospiza; species Ammospiza caudacuta. Next base: position 598,951 of record NW_026683138.1, on the reverse strand, counting down.
AGCTGCTGTGTTCTTGGAACTCAGGGCTTTCTGGTTAATAGAGCCCTTTCCCTAGGCGTAACTCAAACCTTAACCCTAGGAAGGAAAATCAACCTATGGTTCGGGATGGTCTCATGGAAATATCAGTGGTGGCAGCCAAGTTGCGTCACTTTTGCGCTCCCCTTGGGATGCCTTTCGCAGCTGCAGTGTGCCTGGAGCCCAGGGCTTCCTGGTTTTAAAAGTCCTAGGCCTAAGCCTAACAGTAACCCTAGGAAGGTAAATCAGCCGGGTATTAGGGTTCTTCCTAAGGGAAAAGCCGTGAAAGCAGCCATGTTGTGGCACTTCTGCACTCCCTTTGGGATGCCTTTGGCAGATGAAGTAAGCCTGGAACTCAGGGCTTCCTGGTTAAAGAAATCCAAGCCCTAGGCTGAAGCCTAACCCTAACCATAGGCAGATAAATCAGCCTAGGTATAGGGATGGTGCCAAGGAAAAAGCTGTGAAAGCTGCCATGTTGTTGCACTTTTGTACTCCCCTTGGGATGCCTTGAACAGCTGCAGTGTGCCTGGAGCCCAGGGCTTCCTAGTTTTAAAAATCCTAGCCCTAGGCCTAAGCCTAACAGTAACCCTGGGAAGGTAAATCAGCCTGGTGTTAGGCTTCTTGCCAAGGAAAAAGCCGTGAAAGCAGCCATGTTGTGGCACTTTTGCACTCCCTTTTGGATGCCTTTCACAGCTGCAGTGTGCCTGGAACTCAGGGCTTCCTGATTTTAAAAATCCTAGCCCTAGGCCGAACCCCAACCCTAAGACGAGAAAGGCAAATCAGCCAGGAATTAGGCATGTCCACAAGGAAAAAGCTGTGGAGGCAGGCATGTTGTGCTACTTTTGCGCTCTTCTTGGGTAGTCCTTCGCAGCTGCTGTGTTCTTGGAACTCAGGGCTTTCTGGTTAATAGAGCCCTTACCCTAGGCGTAACTCAAACCTTAACCCTAGGAAGGAAAATCAGCCTATGGTTCGGGATGGTCTCATGGAAATATCAGTGGTGGCAGCCAAGTTGCGTCACTTTTGCGCTCCCCTAGGGATGCCTTTCGCAGCTGCAGTGTGCCTGGAGCCCAGGGCTTCCTGGTTTTAAAAGTCCTAGGCCTAAGCCTAACAGTAACCCTAGGAAGGTAAATCAGCCGGGTATTAGGGTTCTTCCTAAGGGAAAAGCCGTGAAAGCAGCCATGTTGTGGCACTTCTGCACTCCCTTTGGGATGCCTTTGGCAGATGAAGTAAGCCTGGAACTCAGGGCTTCCTGGTTAAAGAAATCCAAGCCCTAGGCTGAACCCTAACCCTAACCCTAGGCAGATAAATCAGCCTAGGTATAGGGATGGTGCCAAGGAAAAAGCTGTGAAAGCTGCCATGTTGTTGCACTTTTGTACTCCCCTTGGGATGCCTTGAACAGCTGCAGTGTGCCTGGAGCCCAGGGCTTCCTAGTTTTAAAAATCCTAGCCCTAGGCCTAAGCCTAACAGTAACCCTGGGAAGGGAAATCAGCCTGGTGTTAGGCTTCTTGCCAAGGAAAAAGCCATGAAAGCAGCCATGTTGTGGCACTTTTGCACTCCCTTTTGGATGCCTTTCACAGCTGCAGTGTGCCTGGAACTCAGGGCTTCCTGATTTTAAAAATCCTAGCCCTAGGCCGAACCCCAACCCTAAGACGAGAAAGGCAAATCAGCCAGGAATTAGGCATGTCCCCAAGGAAAAAACTGTGGAGGCAGGCATGTTGTGCTACTTTTGCGCTCTTCTTGGCTAGTCCTTCGCAGCTGCTGTGTTCTTGGAACTCAGGGCTTTCTGGTTAATAGAGCCCTTACCCTAGGCGTAACTCAAACCTTAAGCCTAGGAAGGAAAATCAGCCTATGGTTCGGGATGGTCTCATGGAAATATCAGTGGTGGCAGCCAAGTTGCGTCACTTTTGCGCTCCCCTTGGGATGCCTTTCGCAGCTGCAGTGTGCCTGGAGCCCAGGGCTTCCTGGTTTTAAAAGTCCTAGGCCTAAGCCTAACAGTAACCCTAGGAAGGTAAATCAGCCGGGTATTAGGGTTCTTCCTAAGGGAAAAGCCGTGAAAGCAGCCATGTTGTGGCACTTCTGCACTCCCTTTGGGATGCCTTTGGCAGATGAAGTAAGCCTGGAACTCAGGGCTTCCTGGTTAAAGAAATCCAAGCCCTAGGCTGAACCCTAACCCTAACCCTAGGCAGATAAATCAGCCTAGGTATAGGGATGGTGCCAAGGAAAAAGCTGTGAAAGCTGCCATGTTGTTGCACTTTTGTACTCCCCTTGGGATGCCTTGAACAGCTGCAGTGTGCCTGGAGCCCAGGGCTTCCTAGTTTTAAAAATCCTAGCCCTAGGCCTAAGCCTAACAGTAACCCTGGGAAGGGAAATCAGCCTGGTGTTAGGCTTCTTGCCAAGGAAAAAGCCATGAAAGCAGCCATGTTGTGGCACTTTTGCACTCCCTTTTGGATGCCTTTCACAGCTCCAGTGTGCCTGGAACTCAGGGCTTCCTGATTTTAAAAATCCTAGCCCTAGGCCGAACCCCAACCCTAAGACGAGAAAGGCAAATCAGCCAGGAATTAGGCATGTCCCCAAGGAAAAAACTGTGGAGGCAGGCATGTTGTGCTACTTTTGCGCTCTTCTTGGCTAGTCCTTCGCAGCTGCTGTGTTCTTGGAACTCAGGGCTTTCTGGTTAATAGAGCCCTTACCCTAGGCGTAACTCAAACCTTAAGCCTAGGAAGGAAAATCAGCCTATGGTTCGGGATGGTCTCATGGAAATATCAGTGGTGGCAGCCAAGTTGCGTCACTTTTGCGCTCCCCTTGGGATGCCTTTCGCAGCTGCAGTGTGCCTGGAGCCCAGGGCTTCCTGGTTTTAAAAGTCCTAGGCCTAAGCCTAACAGTAACCCTAGGAAGGTAAATCAGCCGGGTATTAGGGTTCTTCCAAAGGGAAAAGCCGTGAAAGCAGCCATGTTGTGGCACTTCTGCACTCCCTTTGGGATGCCTTTGGCAGATGAAGTAAGCCTGGAACTCAGGGCTTCCTGGTTAAAGAAATCCAAGCCCTAGGCTGAACCCTAACCCTAACCCTAGGCAGATAAATCAGCCTAGGTATAGGGATGGTGCCAAGGAAAAAGCTGTGAAAGCTGCCATGTTGTTGCACTTTTGTACTCCCCTTGGGATGCCTTGAACAGCTGCAGTGTGCCTGGAGCTAAGGGCTTCCTAGTTTTAAAAATCCTAGCCCTAGGCCTAAGCCTAACAGTAACCCTGGGAAGGTAAATCAGCCTGGTGTTAGGCTTCTTGCCAAGGAAAAAGCCGTGAAAGCAGCCATGTTGTGGCACTTTTGCACTCCCTTTTGGATGCCTTTCACAGCTGCAGTGTGCCTGGAACTCAGGGCTTCCTGATTTTAAAAATCCTAGCCCTAGGCCGAACCCCAACCCTAAGACGAGAAAGGCAAATCAGCCAGGAATTAGGCATGTCCCCAAGGAAAAAGCTGTGGAGGCAGGCATGTTGTGCTACTTTTGCGCTCTTCTTGGGTAGTCCTTCGCAGCTGCTGTGTTCTTGGAACTCAGGGCTTTCTGGTTAATAGAGCCCTTACCCTAGGCGTAACTCAAACCTTAACCCTAGGAAGGAAAATCAGCCTATGGTTCGGGATGGTCTCATGGAAATATCAGTGGTGGCAGCCAAGTTGCGTCACTTTTGCGCTCCCCTAGGGATGCCTTTCGCAGCTGCAGTGTGCCTGGAGCCCAGGGCTTCCTGGTTTTAAAAGTCCTAGGCCTAAGCCTAACAGTAACCCTAGGAAGGTAAATCAGCCGGGTATTAGGGTTCTTCCTAAGGGAAAAGCCGTGAAAGCAGCCATGTTGTGGCACTTCTGCACTCCCTTTGGGATGCCTTTGGCAGATGAAGTAAGCCTGGAACTCAGGGCTTCCTGGTTAAAGAAATCCAAGCCCTAGGCTGAAGCCTAACCCTAACCCTAGGCAGATAAATCAGCCTAGGTATAGGGATGGTGCCAAGGAAAAAGCTGTGAAAGCTGCCATGTTGTTGCACTTTTGTACTCCCCTTGGGATGCCTTGAACAGCTGCAGTGTGCCTGGAGCCCAGGGCTTCCTAGTTTTAAAAATCCTAGCCCTAGGCCTAAGCCTAACAGTAACCCTGGGAAGGGAAATCAGCCTGGTGTTAGGCTTCTTGCCAAGGAAAAAGCCATGAAAGCAGCCATGTTGTGGCACTTTTGCACTCCCTTTTGGATGCCTTTCACAGCTCCAGTGTGCCTGGAACTCAGGGCTTCCTGATTTTAAAAATCCTAGCCCTAGGCCGAACCCCAACCCTAAGACGAGAAAGGCAAATCAGCCAGGAATTAGGCATGTCCCCAAGGAAAAAACTGTGGAGGCAGGCATGTTGTGCTACTTTTGCGCTCTTCTTGGCTAGTCCTTCGCAGCTGCTGTGTTCTTGGAACTCAGGGCTTTCTGGTTAATAGAGCCCTTACCCTAGGCGTAACTCAAACCTTAAGCCTAGGAAGGAAAATCAGCCTATGGTTCGGGATGGTCTCATGGAAATATCAGTGGTGGCAGCCAAGTTGCGTCACTTTTGCGCTCCCCTTGGGATGCCTTTCGCAGCTGCAGTGTGCCTGGAGCCCAGGGCTTCCTGGTTTTAAAAGTCCTAGGCCTAAGCCTAACAGTAACCCTAGGAAGGTAAATCAGCCGGGTATTAGGGTTCTTCCAAAGGGAAAAGCCGTGAAAGCAGCCATGTTGTGGCACTTCTGCACTCCCTTTGGGATGCCTTTGGCAGATGAAGTAAGCCTGGAACTCAGGGCTTCCTGGTTAAAGAAATCCAAGCCCTAGGCTGAACCCTAACCCTAACCCTAGGCAGATAAATCAGCCTAGGTATAGGGATGGTGCCAAGGAAAAAGCTGTGAAAGCTGCCATGTTGTTGCACTTTTGTACTCCCCTTGGGATGCCTTGAACAGCTGCAGTGTGCCTGGAGCTAAGGGCTTCCTAGTTTTAAAAATCCTAGCCCTAGGCCTAAGCCTAACAGTAACCCTGGGAAGGTAAATCAGCCTGGTGTTAGGCTTCTTGCCAAGGAAAAAGCCGTGAAAGCAGCCATGTTGTGGCACTTTTGCACTCCCTTTTGGATGCCTTTCACAGCTGCAGTGTGCCTGGAACTCAGGGCTTCCTGATTTTAAAAATCCTAGCCCTAGGCCGAACCCCAACCCTAAGACGAGAAAGGCAAATCAGCCAGGAATTAGGCATGTCCCCAAGGAAAAAGCTGTGGAGGCAGGCATGTTGTGCTACTTTTGCGCTCTTCTTGGGTAGTCCTTCGCAGCTGCTGTGTTCTTGGAACTCAGGGCTTTCTGGTTAATAGAGCCCTTACCCTAGGCGTAACTCAAACCTTAACCCTAGGAAGGAAAATCAACCTATGGTTCGGGATGGTCTCATGGAAATATCAGTGGTGGCAGCCAAGTTGCGTCACTTTTGCGCTCCCCTTGGGATGCCTTTCGCAGCTGCAGTGTGCCTGGAGCCCAGGGCTTCCTGGTTTTAAAAGTCCTAGGCCTAAGCCTAACAGTAACCCTAGGAAGGTAAATCAGCCGGGTATTAGGGTTCTTCCTAAGGGAAAAGCCGTGAAAGCAGCCATGTTGTGGCACTTCTGCACTCCCTTTGGGATGCCTTTGGCAGATGAAGTAAGCCTGGAACTCAGGGCTTCCTGGTTAAAGAAATCCAAGCCCTAGGCTGAACCCTAACCCTAACCCTAGGCAGATAAATCAGCCTAGGTATAGGGATGGTGCCAAGGAAAAAGCTGTGAAAGCTGCCATGTTGTTGCACTTTTGTACTCCCCTTGGGATGCCTTGAACAGCTGCAGTGTGCCTGGAGCCCAGGGCTTCCTAGTTTTAAAAATCCTAGCCCTAGGCCAAAGCCTAACAGTAACCCTGGGAAGGGAAATCAGCCTGGTGTTAGGCTTCTTGCCAAGGAAAAAGCCGTGAAAGCAGCCATGTTGTGGCACTTTTGCACTCCCTTTTGGATGCCTTTCACAGCTGCAGTGTGCCTGGAACTCAGGGCTTCCTGATTTTAAAAATCCTAGCCCTAGGCCGAACCCCAACCCTAAGACGAGAAAGGCAAATCAGCCAGGAATTAGGCATGTCCCCAAGGAAAAAGCTGTGGAGGCAGGCATGTTGTGCTACTTTTGCGCTCTTCTTGGCTAGTCCTTCGCAGCTGCTGTGTTCTTGGAACTCAGGGCTTTCTGGTTAATAGAGCCCTTACCCTAGGCGTAACTCAAACCTTAAGCCTAGGAAGGAAAATCAGCCTATGGTTCGGGATGGTCTCATGGAAATATCAGTGGTGGCAGCCAAGTTGCGTCACTTTTGCGCTCCCCTTGGGATGCCTTTCGCAGCTGCAGTGTGCCTGGAGCCCAGGGCTTCCTGGTTTTAAAAGTCCTAGGCCTAAGCCTAACAGTAACCCTAGGAAGGTAAATCAGCCGGGTATTAGGGTTCTTCCAAAGGGAAAAGCCGTGAAAGCAGCCATGTTGTGGCACTTCTGCACTCCCTTTGGGATGCCTTTGGCAGATGAAGTAAGCCTGGAACTCAGGGCTTCCTGGTTAAAGAAATCCAAGCCCTAGGCTGAACCCTAACCCTAACCCTAGGCAGATAAATCAGCCTAGGTATAGGGATGGTGCCAAGGAAAAAGCTGTGAAAGCTGCCATGTTGTTGCACTTTTGTACTCCCCTTGGGATGCCTTGAACAGCTGCAGTGTGCCTGGAGCTAAGGGCTTCCTAGTTTTAAAAATCCTAGCCCTAGGCCTAAGCCTAACAGTAACCCTGGGAAGGTAAATCAGCCTGGTGTTAGGCTTCTTGCCAAGGAAAAAGCCGTGAAAGCAGCCATGTTGTGGCACTTTTGCACTCCCTTTTGGATGCCTTTCACAGCTGCAGTGTGCCTGGAACTCAGGGCTTCCTGATTTTAAAAATCCTAGCCCTAGGCCGAACCCCAACCCTAAGACGAGAAAGGCAAATCAGCCAGGAATTAGGCATGTCCCCAAGGAAAAAGCTGTGGAGGCAGGCATGTTGTGCTACTTTTGCGCTCTTCTTGGGTAGTCCTTCGCAGCTGCTGTGTTCTTGGAACTCAGGGCTTTCTGGTTAATAGAGCCCTTACCCTAGGCGTAACTCAAACCTTAACCCTAGGAAGGAAAATCAACCTATGGTTCGGGATGGTCTCATGGAAATATCAGTGGTGGCAGCCAAGTTGCGTCACTTTTGCGCTCCCCTTGGGATGCCTTTCGCAGCTGCAGTGTGCCTGGAGCCCAGGGCTTCCTGGTTTTAAAAGTCCTAGGCCTAAGCCTAACAGTAACCCTAGGAAGGTAAATCAGCCGGGTATTAGGGTTCTTCCTAAGGGAAAAGCCGTGAAAGCAGCCATGTTGTGGCACTTCTGCACTCCCTTTGGGATGCCTTTGGCAGATGAAGTAAGCCTGGAACTCAGGGCTTCCTGGTTAAAGAAATCCAAGCCCTAGGCTGAACCCTAACCCTAACCCTAGGCAGATAAATCAGCCTAGGTATAGGGATGGTGCCAAGGAAAAAGCTGTGAAAGCTGCCATGTTGTTGCACTTTTGTACTCCCCTTGGGATGCCTTGAACAGCTGCAGTGTGCCTGGAGCCCAGGGCTTCCTAGTTTTAAAAATCCTAGCCCTAGGCCAAAGCCTAACAGTAACCCTGGGAAGGGAAATCAGCCTGGTGTTAGGCTTCTTGCCAAGGAAAAAGCCGTGAAAGCAGCCATGTTGTGGCACTTTTGCACTCCCTTTTGGATGCCTTTCACAGCTGCAGTGTGCCTGGAACTCAGGGCTTCCTGATTTTAAAAATCCTAGCCCTAGGCCGAACCCCAACCCTAAGACGAGAAAGGCAAATCAGCCAGGAATTAGGCATGTCCCCAAGGAAAAAGCTGTGGAGGCAGGCATGTTGTGGTACTTTTGCGCTCTTCTTGGCTAGTCCTTCGCAGCTGCTGTGTTCTTGGAACTCAGGGCTTTCTGGTTAATAGAGCCCTTACCCTAGGCGTAACTCAAACCTTAAGCCTAGGAAGGAAAATCAGCCTATGGTTCGGGATGGTCTCATGGAAATATCAGTGGTGGCAGCCAAGTTGCGTCACTTTTGCGCTCCCCTTGGGATGCCTTTCGCAGCTGCAGTGTGCCTGGAGCCCAGGGCTTCCTGGTTTTAAAAGTCCTAGGCCTAAGCCTAACAGTAACCCTAGGAAGGTAAATCAGCCGGGTATTAGGGTTCTTCCAAAGGGAAAAGCCGTGAAAGCAGCCATGTTGTGGCACTTCTGCACTCCCTTTGGGATGCCTTTGGCAGATGAAGTAAGCCTGGAACTCAGGGCTTCCTGGTTAAAGAAATCCAAGCCCTAGGCTGAACCCTAACCCTAACCCTAGGCAGATAAATCAGCCTAGGTATAGGGATGGTGCCAAGGAAAAAGCTGTGAAAGCTGCCATGTTGTTGCACTTTTGTACTCCCCTTGGGATGCCTTGAACAGCTGCAGTGTGCCTGGAGCCCAGGGCTTCCTAGTTTTAAAAATCCTAGCCCTAGGCCTAAGCCTAACAGTAACCCTGGGAAGGTAAATCAGCCTGGTGTTAGGCTTCTTGCCAAGGAAAAAGCCGTGAAAGCAGCCATGTTGTGGCACTTTTGCACTCCCTTTTGGATGCCTTTCACAGCTGCAGTGTGCCTGGAACTCAGGGCTTCCTGATTTTAAAAATCCTAGCCCTAGGCCGAACCCCAACCCTAAGACGAGAAAGGCAAATCAGCCAGGAATTAGGCATGTCCCCAAGGAAAAAGCTGTGGAGGCAGGCATGTTGTGGTACTTTTGCGCTCTTCTTGGCTAGTCCTTCGCAGCTGCTGTGTTCTTGGAACTCAGGGCTTTCTGGTTAATAGAGCCCTTTCCCTAGGCGTAACTCAAACCTTAACCCTAGGAAGGAAAATCAACCTATGGTTCGGGATGGTCTCATGGAAATATCAGTGGTGGCAGCCAAGTTGCGTCACTTTTGCGCTCCCCTTGGGATGCCTTTCGCAGCTGCAGTGTGCCTGGAGCCCAGGGCTTCCTGGTTTTAAAAGTCCTAGGCCTAAGCCTAACAGTAACCCTAGGAAGGTAAATCAGCCGGGTATTAGGGTTCTTCCTAAGGGAAAAGCCGTGAAAGCAGCCATGTTGTGGCACTTCTGCACTCCCTTTGGGATGCCTTTGGCAGATGAAGTAAGCCTGGAACTCAGGGCTTCCTGGTTAAAGAAATCCAAGCCCTAGGCTGAACCCTAACCCTAACCCTAGGCAGATAAATCAGCCTAGGTATAGGGATGGTGCCAAGGAAAAAGCTGTGAAAGCTGCCATGTTGTTGCACTTTTGTACTCCCCTTGCGATGCCTTGAACAGCTGCAGTGTGCCTGGAGCCCAGGGCTTCCTAGTTTTAAAAATCCTAGCCCTAGGCCTAAGCCTAACAGTAACCCTGGGAAGGTAAATCAGCCTGGTGTTAGGCTTCTTGCCAAGGAAAAAGCCGTGAAAGCAGCCATGTTGTGGCACTTTTGCACTCCCTTTTGGATGCCTTTCACAGCTCCAGTGTGCCTGGAACTCAGGGCTTCCTGATTTTAAAAATCCTAGCCCTAGGCCGAACCCCAACCCTAAGACGAGAAAGGCAAATCAGCCAGGAATTAGGCATGTCCACAAGGAAAAAGCTGTGGAGGCAGGCATGTTGTGGTACTTTTGCGCTCTTCTTGGCTAGTCCTTCGCAGCTGCTGTGTTCTTGGAACTCAGGGCTTTCTGGTTAATAGAACCCTTACCCTAGGCGTAACTCAAACCTTAACCCTAGGAAGGAAAATCAGCCTATGGTTCGGGATGGTCTCATGGAAATATCAGTGGTGGCAGCCAAGTTGCGTCACTTTTGCGCTCCCCTTGGGATGCCTTTCGCAGCTGCAGTGTGCCTGGAGCCCAGGGCTTCCTGGTTTTAAAAGTCCTAGGCCTAAGCCTAACAGTAACCCTAGGAAGGTAAATCAGCCGGGTATTAGGGTTCTTCCTAAGGGAAAAGCCGTGAAAGCAGCCATGTTGTGGCACTTCTGCACTCCCTTTGGGATGCCTTTGGCAGATGAAGTAAGCCTGGAACTCAGGGCTTCCTGGTTAAAGAAATCCAAGCCCTAGGCTGAACCCTAACCCTAACCCTAGGCAGATAAATCAGCCTAGGTATAGGGATGGTGCCAAGGAAAAAGCTGTGAAAGCTGCCATGTTGTTGCACTTTTGTACTCCCCTTGGGATGCCTTCAACAGCTGCAGTGTGCCTGGAGCCCAGGGCTTCCTAGTTTTAAAAATCCTAGCCCTAGGCCTAAGCCTAACAGTAACCCTGGGAAGGTAAATCAGCCTGGTGTTAGGCTTCTTGCCAAGGAAAAAGCCGTGAAAGCAGCCATGTTGTGGCACTTTTGCACTCCCTTTTGGATGCCTTTCACAGCTCCAGTGTGCCTGGAACTCAGGGCTTCCTGATTTTAAAAATCCTAGCCCTAGGCCGAACCCCAACCCTAAGACGAGAAAGGCAAATCAGCCAGGAATTAGGCATGTCCCCAAGGAAAAAGCTGTGGAGGCAGGCATGTTGTGCTACTTTTGCGCTCTTCTTGGCTAGTCCTTCGCAGCTGCTGTGTTCTTGGAACTCAGGGCTTTCTGGTTAATAGAGCCCTTACCCTAGGCGTAACTCAAACCTTAACCCTAGGAAGGAAAATCAGCCTATGGTTCGGGATGGTCTCATGGAAATATCAGTGGTGGCAGCCAAGTTGCGTCACTTTTGCGCTCCCCTTGGGATGCCTTTTGCAGCTGCAGTGTGCCTGGAGCCCAGGGCTTCCTGGTTTTAAAAGTCCTAGGCCTAAGCCTAACAGTAACCCTAGGAAGGTAAATCAGCCGGGCATTAGGGTTCTTCCTAAGGGAAAAGCCGTGAAAGCAGCCATGTTGTGGCACTTCTGCACTCCCTTTGGGATGCCTTTGGCAGATGAAGTAAGCCTGGAACTCAGGGCTTCCTGGTTAAAGAAATCCAAGCCCTAGGCTGAAGCCTAACCCTAACCCTAGGCAGATAAATCAGCCTAGGTATAGGGATGGTGCCAAGGAAAAAGCTGTGAAAGCTGCCATGTTGTTGCACTTTTGTACTCCCCTTGGGATGCCTTGAACAGCTGCAGTGTGCCTGGAGCTAAGGGCTTCCTAGTTTTAAAAATCCTAGCCCTAGGCCTAAGCCTAACAGTAACCCTGGGAAGGTAAATCAGCCTGGTGTTAGGCTTCTTGCCAAGGAAAAAGCCGTGAAAGCAGCCATGTTGTGGCACTTTTGCACTCCCTTTTGGATGCCTTTCACAGCTCCAGTGTGCCTGGAACTCAGGGCTTCCTGATTTTAAAAATCCTAGCCCTAGGCCGAACCCCAACCCTAAGACGAGAAAGGCAAATCAGCCAGGAATTAGGCATGTCCCCAAGGAAAAAGCTGTGGAGGCAGGCATGTTGTGGTACTTTTGCGCTCTTCTTGGCTAGTCCTTCGCAGCTGCTGTGTTCTTGGAACTCAGGGCTTTCTGGTTAATAGAGCCCATACCCTAGGCGTAACTCAAACCTTAACCCTAGGAAGGAAAATCAACCTATGGTTCGGGATGGTCTCATGGAAATATCAGTGGTGGCAGCCAAGTTGCGTCACTTTTGCGCTCCCCTTGGGATGCCTTTCGCAGCTGCAGTGTGCCTGGAGCCCAGGGCTTCCTGGTTTCAAAAGTCCTAGGCCTAAGCCTAACAGTAACCCTAGGAAGGTAAATCAGCCGGGTATTAGGGTTCTTCCTAAGGGAAAAGCCGTGAAAGCAGCCATGTTGTGGCACTTCTGCACTCCCTTTGGGATGCCTTTGGCAGATGAAGTAAGCCTGGAACTCAGGGCTTCCTGGTTAAAGAAATCCAAGCCCTAGGCTGAACCCTAACCCTAACCCTAGGCAGATAAATCAGCCTAGGTATAGGGATGGTGCCAAGGAAAAAGCTGTGAAAGCTGCCATGTTGTTGCACTTTTGTACTCCCCTTGGGATGCCTTGAACAGCTGCAGTGTGCCTGGAGCCCAGGGCTTCCTAGTTTTAAAAATCCTAGCCCTAGGCCTAAGCCTAACAGTAACCCTGGGAAGGTAAATCAGCCTGGTGTTAGGCTTCTTGCCAAGGAAAAAGCCGTGAAAGCAGCCATGTTGTGGCACTTTTGCACTCCCTTTTGGATGCCTTTCACAGCTCCAGTGTGCCTGGAACTCAGGGCTTCCTGATTTTAAAAATCCTAGCCCTAGGCCGAACCCCAACCCTAAGACGAGAAAGGCAAATCAGCCAGGAATTAGGCATGTCCCCAAGGAAAAAGCTGTGGAGGCAGGCATGTTGTGCTACTTTTGCGCTCTTCTTGGCTAGTCCTTCGCAGCTGCTGTGTTCTTGGAACTCAGGGCTTTCTGGTTAATAGAGCCCTTACCCTAGGCGTAACTCAAACCTTAACCCTAGGAAGGAAAATCAACCTATGGTTCGGGATGGTCTCATGGAAATATCAGTGGTGGCAGCCAAGTTGCGTCACTTTTGCGCTCCCCTAGGGATGCCTTTTGCAGCTGCAGTGTGCCTGGAGCCCAGGGCTTCCTGGTTTTAAAAGTCCTAGGCCTAAGCCTAACAGTAACCCTAGGAAGGTAAATCAGCCGGGTATTAGGGTTCTTCCTAAGGGAAAAGCCGTGAAAGCAGCCATGTTGTGGCACTTCTGCACTCCCTTTGGGATGCCTTTGGCAGATGAAGTAAGCCTGGAACTCAGGGCTTCCTGGTTAAAGAAATCCAAGCCCTAGGCTGAAGCCTAACCCTAACCCTAGGCAGATAAATCAGCCTAGGTATAGGGATGGTGCCAAGGAAAAAGCTGTGAAAGCTGCCATGTTGTTGCACTTTTGTACTCCCCTTGGGATGCCTTGAACAGCTGCAGTGTGCCTGGAGCCCAGGGCTTCCTAGTTTTAAAAATCCTAGCCCTAGGCCTAAGCCTAACAGTAACCCTGGGAAGGGAAATCAGCCTGGTGTTAGGCTTCTTGCCAAGGAAAAAGCCATGAAAGCAGCCATGTTGTGGCACTTTTGCACTCCCTTTTGGATGCCTTTCACAGCTCCAGTGTGCCTGGAACTCAGGGCTTCCTGATTTTAAAAATCCTAGCCCTAGGCCGAACCCCAACCCTAAGACGAGAAAGGCAAATCAGCCAGGAATTAGGCATGTCCCCAAGGAAAAAACTGTGGAGGCAGGCATGTTGTGCTACTTTTGCGCTCTTCTTGGCTAGTCCTTCGCAGCTGCTGTGTTCTTGGAACTCAGGGCTTTCTGGTTAATAGAGCCCTTACCCTAGGCGTAACTCAAACCTTAAGCCTAGGAAGGAAAATCAGCCTATGGTTCGGGATGGTCTCATGGAAATATCAGTGGTGGCAGCCAAGTTGCGTCACTTTTGCGCTCCCCTTGGGATGCCTTTCGCAGCTGCAGTGTGCCTGGAGCCCAGGGCTTCCTGGTTTTAAAAGTCCTAGGCCTAAGCCTAACAGTAACCCTAGGAAGGTAAATCAGCCGGGTATTAGGGTTCTTCCAAAGGGAAAAGCCGTGAAAGCAGCCATGTTGTGGCACTTCTGCACTCCCTTTGGGATGCCTTTGGCAGATGAAGTAAGCCTGGAACTCAGGGCTTCCTGGTTAAAGAAATCCAAGCCCTAGGCTGAACCCTAACCCTAACCCTAGGCAGATAAATCAGCCTAGGTATAGGGATGGTGCCAAGGAAAAAGCTGTGAAAGCTGCCATGTTGTTGCACTTTTGTACTCCCCTTGGGATGCCTTGAACAGCTGCAGTGTGCCTGGAGCTAAGGGCTTCCTAGTTTTAAAAATCCTAGCCCTAGGCCTAAGCCTAACAGTAACCCTGGGAAGGTAAATCAGCCTGGTGTTAGGCTTCTTGCCAAGGAAAAAGCCGTGAAAGCAGCCATGTTGTGGCACTTTTGCACTCCCTTTTGGATGCCTTTCACAGCTGCAGTGTGCCTGGAACTCAGGGCTTCCTGATTTTAAAAATCCTAGCCCTAGGCCGAACCCCAACCCTAAGACGAGAAAGGCAAATCAGCCAGGAATTAGGCATGTCCCCAAGGAAAAAGCTGTGGAGGCAGGCATGTTGTGCTACTTTTGCGCTCTTCTTGGGTAGTCCTTCGCAGCTGCTGTGTTCTTGGAACTCAGGGCTTTCTGGTTAATAGAGCCCTTACCCTAGGCGTAACTCAAACCTTAACCCTAGGAAGGAAAATCAACCTATGGTTCGGGATGGTCTCATGGAAATATCAGTGGTGGCAGCCAAGTTGCGTCACTTTTGCGCTCCCCTTGGGATGCCTTTCGCAGCTGCAGTGTGCCTGGAGCCCAGGGCTTCCTGGTTTTAAAAGTCCTAGGCCTAAGCCTAACAGTAACCCTAGGAAGGTAAATCAGCCGGGTATTAGGGTTCTTCCTAAGGGAAAAGCCGTGAAAGCAGCCATGTTGTGGCACTTCTGCACTCCCTTTGGGATGCCTTTGGCAGATGAAGTAAGCCTGGAACTCAGGGCTTCCTGGTTAAAGAAATCCAAGCCCTAGGCTGAACCCTAACCCTAACCCTAGGCAGATAAATCAGCCTAGGTATAGGGATGGTGCCAAGGAAAAAGCTGTGAAAGCTGCCATGTTGTTGCACTTTTGTACTCCCCTTGGGATGCCTTGAACAGCTGCAGTGTGCCTGGAGCCCAGGGCTTCCTAGTTTTAAAAATCCTAGCCCTAGGCCAAAGCCTAACAGTAACCCTGGGAAGGGAAATCAGCCTGGTGTTAGGCTTCTTGCCAAGGAAAAAGCCGTGAAAGCAGCCATGTTGTGGCACTTTTGCACTCCCTTTTGGATGCCTTTCACAGCTGCAGTGTGCCTGGAACTCAGGGCTTCCTGATTTTAAAAATCCTAGCCCTAGGCCGAACCCCAACCCTAAGACGAGAAAGGCAAATCAGCCAGGAATTAGGCATGTCCCCAAGGAAAAAGCTGTGGAGGCAGGCATGTTGTGGTACTTTTGCGCTCTTCTTGGCTAGTCCTTCGCAGCTGCTGTGTTCTTGGAACTCAGGGCTTTCTGGTTAATAGAGCCCTTACCCTAGGCGTAACTCAAACCTTAAGCCTAGGAAGGAAAATCAGCCTATGGTTCGGGATGGTCTCATGGAAATATCAGTGGTGGCAGCCAAGTTGCGTCACTTTTGCGCTCCCCTTGGGATGCCTTTCGCAGCTGCAGTGTGCCTGGAGCCCAGGGCTTCCTGGTTTTAAAAGTCCTAGGCCTAAGCCTAACAGTAACCCTAGGAAGGTAAATCAGCCGGGTATTAGGGTTCTTCCAAAGGGAAAAGCCGTGAAAGCAGCCATGTTGTGGCACTTCTGCACTCCCTTTGGGATGCCTTTGGCAGATGAAGTAAGCCTGGAACTCAGGGCTTCCTGGTTAAAGAAATCCAAGCCCTAGGCTGAACCCTAACCCTAACCCTAGGCAGATAAATCAGCCTAGGTATAGGGATGGTGCCAAGGAAAAAGCTGTGAAAGCTGCCATGTTGTTGCACTTTTGTACTCCCCTTGGGATGCCTTGAACAGCTGCAGTGTGCCTGGAGCCCAGGGCTTCCTAGTTTTAAAAATCCTAGCCCTAGGCCTAAGCCTAACAGTAACCCTGGGAAGGTAAATCAGCCTGGTGTTAGGCTTCTTGCCAAGGAAAAAGCCGTGAAAGCAGCCATGTTGTGGCACTTTTGCACTCCCTTTTGGATGCCTTTCACATCTGCAGTGTGCCTGGAACTCAGGGCTTCCTGATTTTAAAAATCCTAGCCCTAGGCCGAACCCCAACCCTAAGACGAGAAAGGCAAATCAGCCAGGAATTAGGCATGTCCCCAAGGAAAAAGCTGTGGAGGCAGGCATGTTGTGGTACTTTTGCGCTCTTCTTGGCTAGTCCTTCGCAGCTGCTGTGTTCTTGGAACTCAGGGCTTTCTGGTTAATAGAACCCTTACCCTAGGCGTAACTCAAACCTTAACCCTAGGAAGGAAAATCAGCCTATGGTTCGGGATGGTCTCATGGAAATATCAGTGGTGGCAGCCAAGTTGCGTCACTTTTGCGCTCCCCTTGGGATGCCTTTCGCAGCTGCAGTGTGCCTGGAGCCCAGGGCTTCCTGGTTTTAAAAGTCCTAGGCCTAAGCCTAACAGTAACCGTAGGAAGGTAAATCAGCCGGGTATTAGGGTTCTTCCTAAGGGAAAAGCCGTGAAAGCAGCCATGTTGTGGCACTTCTGCACTCCCTTTGGGATGCCTTTGGCAGATGAAGTAAGCCTGGAACTCAGGGCTTCCTGGTTAAAGAAATCCAAGCCCTAGGCTGAACCCTAACCCTAACCCTAGGCAGATAAATCAGCCTAGGTATAGGGATGGTGCCAAGGAAAAAGCTGTGAAAGCTGCCATGTTGTTGCACTTTTGTACTCCCCTTGGGATGCCTTGAACAGCTGCAGTGTGCCTGGAGCCCAGGGCTTCCTAGTTTTAAAAATCCTAGCCCTAGGCCTAAGCCTAACAGTAACCCTGGGAAGGGAAATCAGCCTGGTGTTAGGCTTCTTGCCAAGGAAAAAGCCGTGAAAGCAGCCATGTTGTGGCACTTTTGCACTCCCTTTTGGATGCCTTTCACAGCTCCAGTGTGCCTGGAACTCAGGGCTTCCTGATTTTAAAAATCCTAGCCCTAGGCCGAACCCCAACCCTAAGACGAGAAAGGCAAATCAGCCAGGAATTAGGCATGTCCCCAAGGAAAAAGCTGTGGAGGCAGGCATGTTGTGCTACTTTTGCGCTCTTCTTGGCTAGTCCTTCGCAGCTGCTGTGTTCTTGGAACTCAGGGCTTTCTGGTTAATAGAGCCCTTACCCTAGGCGTAACTCAAACCTTAACCCTAGGAAGGAAAATCAGCCTATGGTTCGGGATGGTCTCATGGAAATATCAGTGGTGGCAGCCAAGTTGCGTCACTTTTGCGCTCCCCTTGGGATGCCTTTTGCAGCTGCAGTGTGCCTGGAGCCCAGGGCTTCCTGGTTTTAAAAGTCCTAGGCCTAAGCCTAACAGTAACCCTAGGAAGGTAAATCAGCCGGGCATTAGGGTTCTTCCTAAGGGAAAAGCCGTGAAAGCAGCCATGTTGTGGCACTTCTGCACTCCCTTTGGGATGCCTTTGGCAGATGAAGTAAGCCTGGAACTCAGGGCTTCCTGGTTAAAGAAATCCAAGCCCTAGGCTGAACCCTAACCCTAACCCTAGGCAGATAAATCAGCCTAGGTATAGGGATGGTGCCAAGGAAAAAGCTGTGAAAGCTGCCATGTTGTTGCACTTTTGTACTCCCCTTGGGATGCCTTGAACAGCTGCAGTGTGCCTGGAGCTAAGGGCTTCCTAGTTTTAAAAATCCTAGCCCTAGGCCTAAGCCTAACAGTAACCCTGGGAAGGTAAATCAGCCTGGTGTTAGGCTTCTTGCCAAGGAAAAAGCCGTGAAAGCAGCCATGTTGTGGCACTTTTGCACTCCCTTTTGGATGCCTTTCACAGCTCCAGTGTGCCTGGAACTCAGGGCTTCCTGATTTTAAAAATCCTAGCCCTAGGCCGAACCCCAACCCTAAGACGAGAAAGGCAAATCAGCCAGGAATTAGGCATGTCCCCAAGGAAAAAGCTGTGGAGGCAGGCATGTTGTGGTACTTTTGCGCTCTTCTTGGCTAGTCCTTCGCAGCTGCTGTGTTCTTGGAACTCAGGGCTTTCTGGTTAATAGAGCCCATACCCTAGGCGTAACTCAAACCTTAACCCTAGGAAGGAAAATCAACCTATGGTTCGGGATGGTCTCATGGAAATATCAGTGGTGGCAGCCAAGTTGCGTCACTTTTGCGCTCCCCTTGGGATGCCTTTCGCAGCTGCAGTGTGCCTGGAGCCCAGGGCTTCCTGGTTTCAAAAGTCCTAGGCCTAAGCCTAACAGTAACCCTAGGAAGGTAAATCAGCCGGGTATTAGGGTTCTTCCTAAGGGAAAAGCCGTGAAAGCAGCCATGTTGTGGCACTTCTGCACTCCCTTTGGGATGCCTTTGGCAGATGAAGTAAGCCTGGAACTCAGGGCTTCCTGGTTAAAGAAATCCAAGCCCTAGGCTGAACCCTAACCCTAACCCTAGGCAGATAAATCAGCCTAGGTATAGGGATGGTGCCAAGGAAAAAGCTGTGAAAGCTGCCATGTTGTTGCACTTTTGTACTCCCCTTGGGATGCCTTGAACAGCTGCAGTGTGCCTGGAGCCCAGGGCTTCCTAGTTTTAAAAATCCTAGCCCTAGGCCTAAGCCTAACAGTAACCCTGGGAAGGTAAATCAGCCTGGTGTTAGGCTTCTTGCCAAGGAAAAAGCCGTGAAAGCAGCCATGTTGTGGCACTTTTGCACTCCCTTTTGGATGCCTTTCACAGCTCCAGTGTGCCTGGAACTCAGGGCTTCCTGATTTTAAAAATCCTAGCCCTAGGCCGAACCCCAACCCTAAGACGAGAAAGGCAAATCAGCCAGGAATTAGGCATGTCCCCAAGGAAAAAGCTGTGGAGGCAGGCATGTTGTGCTACTTTTGCGCTCTTCTTGGCTAGTCCTTCGCAGCTGCTGTGTTCTTGGAACTCAGGGCTTTCTGGTTAATAGAGCCCTTACCCTAGGCGTAACTCAAACCTTAACCCTAGGAAGGAAAATCAACCTATGGTTCGGGATGGTCTCATGGAAATATCAGTGGTGGCAGCCAAGTTGCGTCACTTTTGCGCTCCCCTAGGGATGCCTTTTGCAGCTGCAGTGTGCCTGGAGCCCAGGGCTTCCTGGTTTTAAAAGTCCTAGGCCTAAGCCTAACAGTAACCCTAGGAAGGTAAATCAGCCGGGTATTAGGGTTCTTCCTAAGGGAAAAGCCGTGAAAGCAGCCATGTTGTGGCACTTCTGCACTCCCTTTGGGATGCCTTTGGCAGATGAAGTAAGCCTGGAACTCAGGGCTTCCTGGTTAAAGAAATCCAAGCCCTAGGCTGAACCCTAACCCTAACCCTAGGCAGATAAATCAGCCTAGGTATAGGGATGGTGCCAAGGAAAAAGCTGTGAAAGCTGCCATGTTGTTGCACTTTTGTACTCCCCTTGGGATGCCTTGAACAGCTGCAGTGTGCCTGGAGCCCAGGGCTTCCTAGTTTTAAAAATCCTAGCCCTAGGCCTAAGCCTAACAGTAACCCTGGGAAGGTAAATCAGCCTGGTGTTAGGCTTCTTGCCAAGATAAAAGCCGTGAAAGCAGCCATGTTGTGGCACTTTTGCACTCCCTTTTGGATGCCTTTCACAGCTCCAGTGTGCCTGGAACTCAGGGCTTCCTGATTTTAAAAATCCTAGCCCTAGGCCGAACCCCAACCCTAAGACGAGAAAGGCAAATCAGCCAGGAATTAGGCATGTCCACAAGGAAAAAGCTGTGGAGGCAGGCATGTTGTGGTACTTTTGCGCTCTTCTTGGCTAGTCCTTCGCAGCTGCTGTGTTCTTGGAACTCAGGGCTTTCTGGTTAATAGAGCCCATACCCTAGGCGTAACTCAAACCTTAACCCTAGGAAGGAAAATCAACCTATGGTTCGGGATGGTCTCATGGAAATATCAGTGGTGGCAGCCAAGTTGCGTCACTTTTGCGCTCCCCTTGGGATGCCTTTCGCAGCTGCAGTGTGCCTGGAGCCCAGGGCTTCCTGGTTTTAAAAGTCCTAGGCCTAAGCCTAACAGTAACCCTAGGAAGGTAAATCAGCCGGGTATTAGGGTTCTTCCTAAGGGAAAAGCCGTGAAAGCAGCCATGTTGTGGCACTTCTGCACTCCCTTTGGGATGCCTTTGGCAGATGAAGTAAGCCTGGAACTCAGGGCTTCCTGGTTAAAGAAATCCAAGCCCTAGGCTGAACCCTAACCCTAACCCTAGGCAGATAAATCAGCCTAGGTATAGGGATGGTGCCAAGGAAAA
Organism: Ammospiza caudacuta; assembly: GCF_027887145.1. Taxonomy (NCBI): domain Eukaryota; kingdom Metazoa; phylum Chordata; class Aves; order Passeriformes; family Passerellidae; genus Ammospiza; species Ammospiza caudacuta. The sequence goes on along the minus strand of NW_026683138.1, from coordinate 579,032 downwards.
AGCTGTGAAAGCTGCCATGTTGTTGCACTTTTGTACTCCCCTTGCGATGCCTTGAACAGCTGCAGTGTGCCTGGAGCCCAGGGCTTCCTAGTTTTAAAAATCCTAGCCCTAGGCCTAAGCCTAACAGTAACCCTGGGAAGGTAAATCAGCCTGGTGTTAGGCTTCTTGCCAAGGAAAAAGCCGTGAAAGCAGCCATGTTGTGGCACTTTTGCACTCCCTTTTGGATGCCTTTCACAGCTGCAGTGTGCCTGGAACTCAGGGCTTCCTGATTTTAAAAATCCTAGCCCTAGGCCGAACCCCAACACTAAGACGAGAAAGGCAAATCAGCCAGGAATTAGGCATGTCCACAAGGAAAAAGCTGTGGAGGCAGGCATGTTGTGGTACTTTTGCGCTCTTCTTGGCTAGTCCTTCGCAGCTGCTGTGTTCTTGGAACTCAGGGCTTTCTGGTTAATAGAACCCTTACCCTAGGCGTAACTCAAACCTTAACCCTAGGAAGGAAAATCAGCCTATGGTTCGGGATGGTCTCATGGAAATATCAGTGGTGGCAGCCAAGTTGCGTCACTTTTGCAATCCCCTAGGGATGCCTTTCGCAGCTGCAGTGTGCCTGGAGCCCAGGGCTTCCTGGTTTCAAAAGTCCTAGGCCTAAGCCTAACAGTAACCCTAGGAAGGTAAATCAGCCGGGTATTAGGGTTCTTCCTAAGGGAAAAGCCGTGAAAGCAGCCATGTTGTGGCACTTCTGCACTCCCTTTGGGATGCCTTTGGCAGATGAAGTAAGCCTGGAACTCAGGGCTTCCTGGTTAAAGAAATCCAAGCCCTAGGCTGAACCCTAACCCTAACCCTAGGCAGATAAATCAGCCTAGGTATAGGGATGGTGCCAAGGAAAAAGCTGTGAAAGCTGCCATGTTGTTGCACTTTTGTACTCCCCTTGGGATGCCTTGAACAGCTGCAGTGTGCCTGGAGCCCAGGGCTTCCTAGTTTTAAAAATCCTAGCCCTAGGCCTAAGCCTAACAGTAACCCTGGGAAGGTAAATCAGCCTGGTGTTAGGCTTCTTGCCAAGGAAAAAGCCGTGAAAGCAGCCATGTTGTGGCACTTTTGCACTCCCTTTTGGATGCCTTTCACAGCTGCAGTGTGCCTGGAACTCAGGGCTTCCTGATTTTAAAAATCCTAGCCCTAGGCCGAACCCCAACCCTAAGACAAGAAAGGCAAATCAGCCAGGAATTAGGCATGTCCCCAAGGAAAAAGCTGTGGAGGCAGGCATGTTGTGCTACTTTTGCGCTCTTCTTGGCTAGTCCTTCGCAGCTGCTGTGTTCTTGGAACTCAGGGCTTTCTGGTTAATAGAGCCCTTACCCTAGGCGTAACTCAAACCTTAACCCTAGGAAGGAAAATCAACCTATGGTTCGGGATGGTCTCATGGAAATATCAGTGGTGGCAGCCAAGTTGCGTCACTTTTGCGCTCCCCTTGGGATGCCTTTCGCAGCTGCAGTGTGCCTGGAGCCCAGGGCTTCCTGGTTTTAAAAGTCCTAGGCCTAAGCCTAACAGTAACCCTAGGAAGGTAAATCAGCCGGGTATTAGGGTTCTTCCTAAGGGAAAAGCCGTGAAAGCAGCCATGTTGTGGCACTTCTGCACTCCCTTTGGGATGCCTTTGGCAGATGAAGTAAGCCTGGAACTCAGGGCTTCCTGGTTAAAGAAATCCAAGCCCTAGGCTGAACCCTAACCCTAACCCTAGGCAGATAAATCAGCCTAGGTATAGGGATGGTGCCAAGGAAAAAGCTGTGAAAGCTGCCATGTTGTTGCACTTTTGTACTCCCCTTGGGATGCCTTGAACAGCTGCAGTGTGCCTGGAGCCCAGGGCTTCCTAGTTTTAAAAATCCTAGCCCTAGGCCTAAGCCTAACAGTAACCCTGGGAAGGGAAATCAGCCTGGTGTTAGGCTTTTTGCCAAGGAAAAAGCCGTGAAAGCAGCCATGTTGTGGCACTTTTGCACTCCCTTTTGGATGCCTTTCACAGCTGCAGTGTGCCTGGAACTCAGGGCTTCCTGATTTTAAAAATCCTAGCCCTAGGCCGAACCCCAACACTAAGACGAGAAAGGCAAATCAGCCAGGAATTAGGCATGTCCACAAGGAAAAAGCTGTGGAGGCAGGCATGTTGTGCTACTTTTGCGCTCTTCTTGGCTAGTCCTTCGCAGCTGCTGTGTTCTTGGAACTCAGGGCTTTCTGGTTAATAGAACCCTTACCCTAGGCGTAACTCAAACCTTAACCCTAGGAAGGAAAATCAGCCTATGGTTCGGGATGGTCTCATGGAAATATCAGTGGTGGCAGCCAAGTTGCGTCACTTTTGCACTCCCCTAGGGATGCCTTTCGCAGCTGCAGTGTGCCTGGAGCCCAGGGCTTCCTGGTTTTAAAAGTCCTAGGCCTAAGCCTAACAGTAACCCTAGGAAGGTAAATCAGCCGGGTATTAGGGTTCTTCCTAAGGGAAAAGCCGTGAAAGCAGCCATGTTGTGGCACTTCTGCACTCCCTTTGGAATGCCTTTGGCAGATGAAGTAAGCCTGGAACTCAGGGCTTCCTGGTTAAAGAAATCCAAGCCCTAGGCTGAAGCCTAACCCTAACCCTAGGCAGATAAATCAGCCTAGGTATAGGGATGGTGCCAAGGAAAAAGCTGTGAAAGCTGCCATGTTGTTGCACTTTTGTACTCCCCTTGGGATGCCTTGAACAGCTGCAGTGTGCCTGGAGCCCAGGGCTTCCTAGTTTTAAAAATCCTAGCCCTAGGCCTAAGCCTAACAGTAACCCTGGGAAGGTAAATCAGCCTGGTGTTAGGCTTCTTGCCAAGGAAAAAGCCGTGAAAGCAGCCATGTTGTGGCACTTTTGCACTCCCTTTTGGATGCCTTTCACAGCTGCAGTGTGCCTGGAACTCAGGGCTTCCTGATTTTAAAAATCCTAGCCCTAGGCCGAACCCCAACCCTAAGACAAGAAAGGCAAATCAGCCAGGAATTAGGCATGTCCCCAAGGAAAAAGCTGTGGAGGCAGGCATGTTGTGGTACTTTTGCGCTCTTCTTGGCTAGTCCTTCGCAGCTGCTGTGTTCTTGGAACTCAGGGCTTTCTGGTTAATAGAGCCCTTACCCTAGGCGTAACTCAAACCTTAACCCTAGGAAGGAAAATCAGCCTATGGTTCGGGATGCTCTCATGGAAATATCAGTGGTGGCAGCCAAGTTGCGTCACTTTTGCGCTCCCCTTGGGATGCCTTTCGCAGCTGCAGTGTGCCTGGAGCCCAGGGCTTCCTGGTTTTAAAAGTCCTAGGCCTAAGCCTAACAGTAACCCTAGGAAGGTAAATCAGCCGGGTATTAGGGTTCTTCCTAAGGGAAAAGCCGTGAAAGCAGCCATGTTGTGGCACTTCTGCACTCCCTTTGGGATGCCTTTGGCAGATGAAGTAAGCCTGGAACTCAGGGCTTCCTGGTTAAAGAAATCCAAGCCCTAGGCTGAACCCTAACCCTAACCCTAGGCAGATAAATCAGCCTAGGTATAGGGATGGTGCCAAGGAAAAAGCTGTGAAAGCTGCCATGTTGTTGCACTTTTGTACTCCCCTTGGGATGCCTTGAACAGCTGCAGTGTGCCTGGAGCCCAGGGCTTCCTAGTTTTAAAAATCCTAGCCCTAGGCCTAAGCCTAACAGTAACCCTGGGAAGGTAAATCAGCCTGGTGTTAGGCTTCTTGCCAAGATAAAAGCCGTGAAAGCAGCCATGTTGTGGCACTTTTGCACTCCCTTTTGGATGCCTTTCACAGCTCCAGTGTGCCTGGAACTCAGGGCTTCCTGATTTTAAAAATCCTAGCCCTAGGCCGAACCCCAACACTAAGACGAGAAAGGCAAATCAGCCAGGAATTAGGCATGTCCACAAGGAAAAAGCTGTGGAGGCAGGCATGTTGTGGTACTTTTGCGCTCTTCTTGGCTAGTCCTTCGCAGCTGCTGTGTTCTTGGAACTCAGGGCTTTCTGGTTAATAGAGCCCATACCCTAGGCGTAACTCAAACCTTAACCCTAGGAAGGAAAATCAACCTATGGTTCGGGATGGTCTCATGGAAATATCAGTGGTGGCAGCCAAGTTGCGTCACTTTTGCGCTCCCCTTGGGATGCCTTTCGCAGCTGCAGTGTGCCTGGAGCCCAGGGCTTCCTGGTTTTAAAAGTCCTAGGCCTAAGCCTAACAGTAACCCTAGGAAGGTAAATCAGCCGGGTATTAGGGTTCTTCCTAAGGGAAAAGCCGTGAAAGCAGCCATGTTGTGGCACTTCTGCACTCCCTTTGGGATGCCTTTGGCAGATGAAGTAAGCCTGGAACTCAGGGCTTCCTGGTTAAAGAAATCCAAGCCCTAGGCTGAACCCTAACCCTAACCCTAGGCAGATAAATCAGCCTAGGTATAGGGATGGTGCCAAGGAAAAAGCTGTGAAAGCTGCCATGTTGTTGCACTTTTGTACTCCCCTTGGGATGCCTTGAACAGCTGCAGTGTGCCTGGAGCCCAGGGCTTCCTAGTTTTAAAAATCCTAGCCCTAGGCCTAAGCCTAACAGTAACCCTGGGAAGGGAAATCAGCCTGGTGTTAGGCTTTTTGCCAAGGAAAAAGCCGTGAAAGCAGCCATGTTGTGGCACTTTTGCACTCCCTTTTGGATGCCTTTCACAGCTGCAGTGTGCCTGGAACTCAGCGCTTCCTGCTTTTAAAAATCCTAGCCCTAGGCCGAACCCCAACACTAAGACGAGAAAGGCAAATCAGCCAGGAATTAGGCATGTCCCCAAGGAAAAAGCTGTGGAGGCAGGCATGTTGTGGTACTTTTGCGCTCTTCTTGGCTAGTCCTTCGCAGCTGCTGTGTTCTTGGAACTCAGGGCTTTCTGGTTAATAGAACCCTTACCCTAGGCGTAACTCAAACCTTAACCCTAGGAAGGAAAATCAGCCTATGGTTCGGGATGGTCTCATGGAAATATCAGTGGTGGCAGCCAAGTTGCATCACTTTTGCGCTCCCCTTGGGATGCCTTTTGCAGCTGCAGTGTGCCTGGAGCCCAGGGCTTCCTGGTTTTAAAAGTCCTAGGCCTAAGCCTAACAGTAACCCTAGGAAGGTAAATCAGCCGGGTATTAGGGTTCTTCCTAAGGGAAAAGCCGTGAAAGCAGCCATGTTGTGGCACTTCTGCACTCCCTTTGGGATGCCTTTGGCAGATGAAGTAAGCCTGGAACTCAGGGCTTCCTGGTTAAAGAAATCCAAGCCCTAGGCTGAACCCTAACCCTAACCCTAGGCAGATAAATCAGCCTAGGTATAGGGATGGTGCCAAGGAAAAAGCTGTGAAAGCTGCCATGTTGTTGCACTTTTGTACTCCCCTTGGGATGCCTTGAACAGCTGCAGTGTGCCTGGAGCCCAGGGCTTCCTAGTTTTAAAAATCCTAGCCCTAGGCCTAAGCCTAACAGTAACCCTGGGAAGGTAAATCAGCCTGGTGTTAGGCTTCTTGCCAAGGAAAAAGCCGTGAAAGCAGCCATGTTGTGGCACTTTTGCACTCCCTTTTGGATGCCTTTCACAGCTGCAGTGTGCCTGGAACTCAGGGCTTCCTGATTTTAAAAATCCTAGCCCTAGGCCGAACCCCAACCCTAAGACAAGAAAGGCAAATCAGCCAGGAATTAGGCATGTCCCCAAGGAAAAAGCTGTGGAGGCAGGCATGTTGTGCTACTTTTGCGCTCTTCTTGGCTAGTCCTTCGCAGCTGCTGTGTTCTTGGAACTCAGGGCTTTCTGGTTAATAGAGCCCTTACCCTAGGCGTAACTCAAACCTTAACCCTAGGAAGGAAAATCAGCCTATGGTTCGGGATGGTCTCATGGAAATATCAGTGGTGGCAGCCAAGTTGCATCACTTTTGCGCTCCCCTTGGGATGCCTTTCGCAGCTGCAGTGTGCCTGGAGCCCAGGGCTTCCTGGTTTTAAAAGTCCTAGGCCTAAGCCTAACAGTAACCCTAGGAAGGTAAATCAGCCGGGTATTAGGGTTCTTCCTAAGGGAAAAGCCGTGAAAGCAGCCATGTTGTGGCACTTCTGCACTCCCTTTGGGATGCCTTTGGCAGATGAAGTAAGCCTGGAACTCAGGGCTTCCTGGTTAAAGAAATCCAAGCCCTAGGCTGAACCCTAACCCTAACCCTAGGCAGATAAATCAGCCTAGGTATAGGGATGGTGCCAAGGAAAAAGCTGTGAAAGCTGCCATGTTGTTGCACTTTTGTACTCCCCTTGGGATGCCTTGAACAGCTGCAGTGTGCCTGGAGCCCAGGGCTTCCTAGTTTTAAAAATCCTAGCCCTAGGCCTAAGCCTAACAGTAACCCTGGGAAGGTAAATCAGCCTGGTGTTAGGCTTCTTGCCAAGATAAAAGCCGTGAAAGCAGCCATGTTGTGGCACTTTTGCACTCCCTTTTGGATGCCTTTCACAGCTCCAGTGTGCCTGGAACTCAGGGCTTCCTGATTTTAAAAATCCTAGCCCTAGGCCGAACCCCAACACTAAGACGAGAAAGGCAAATCAGCCAGGAATTAGGCATGTCCACAAGGAAAAAGCTGTGGAGGCAGGCATGTTGTGGTACTTTTGCGCTCTTCTTGGCTAGTCCTTCGCAGCTGCTGTGTTCTTGGAACTCAGGGCTTTCTGGTTAATAGAGCCCATACCCTAGGCGTAACTCAAACCTTAACCCTAGGAAGGAAAATCAACCTATGGTTCGGGATGGTCTCATGGAAATATCAGTGGTGGCAGCCAAGTTGCGTCACTTTTGCGCTCCCCTTGGGATGCCTTTCGCAGCTGCAGTGTGCCTGGAGCCCAGGGCTTCCTGGTTTTAAAAGTCCTAGGCCTAAGCCTAACAGTAACCCTAGGAAGGTAAATCAGCCGGGTATTAGGGTTCTTCCTAAGGGAAAAGCCGTGAAAGCAGCCATGTTGTGGCACTTCTGCACTCCCTTTGGGATGCCTTTGGCAGATGAAGTAAGCCTGGAACTCAGGGCTTCCTGGTTAAAGAAATCCAAGCCCTAGGCTGAACCCTAACCCTAACCCTAGGCAGATAAATCAGCCTAGGTATAGGGATGGTGCCAAGGAAAAAGCTGTGAAAGCTGCCATGTTGTTGCACTTTTGTACTCCCCTTGGGATGCCTTGAACAGCTGCAGTGTGCCTGGAGCCCAGGGCTTCCTAGTTTTAAAAATCCTAGCCCTAGCCCTAAGCCTAACAGTAACCCTGGGAAGGGAAATCAGCCTGGTGTTAGGCTTTTTGCCAAGGAAAAAGCCGTGAAAGCAGCCATGTTGTGGCACTTTTGCACTCCCTTTTGGATGCCTTTCACAGCTGCAGTGTGCCTGGAACTCAGCGCTTCCTGCTTTTAAAAATCCTAGCCCTAGGCCGAACCCCAACACTAAGACGAGAAAGGCAAATCAGCCAGGAATTAGGCATGTCCACAAGGAAAAAGCTGTGGAGGCAGGCATGTTGTGCTACTTTTGCGCTCTTCTTGGCTAGTCCTTCGCAGCTGCTGTGTTCTTGGAACTCAGGGCTTTCTGGTTAATAGAACCCTTACCCTAGGCGTAACTCAAACCTTAACCCTAGGAAGGAAAATCAGCCTATGGTTCGGGATGGTCTCATGGAAATATCAGTGGTGGCAGCCAAGTTGCGTCACTTTTGCGCTCCCCTAGGGATGCCTTTTGCAGCTGCAGTGTGCCTGGAGCCCAGGGCTTCCTGGTTTTAAAAGTCCTAGGCCTAAGCCTAACAGTAACCCTAGGAAGGTAAATCAGCCGGGTATTAGGGTTCTTCCTAAGGGAAAAGCCGTGAAAGCAGCCATGTTGTGGCACTTCTGCACTCCCTTTGGGATGCCTTTGGCAGATGAAGTAAGCCTGGAACTCAGGGCTTCCTGGTTAAAGAAATCCAAGCCCTAGGCTGAACCCTAACCCTAACCCTAGGCAGATAAATCAGCCTAGGTATAGGGATGGTGCCAAGGAAAAAGCTGTGAAAGCTGCCATGTTGTTGCACTTTTGTACTCCCCTTGGGATGCCTTGAACAGCTGCAGTGTGCCTGGAGATAAGGGCTTCCTAGTTTTAAAAATCCTAGCCCTAGGCCTAAGCCTAACAGTAACCCTGGGAAGGTAAATCAGCCTGGTGTTAGGCTTCTTGCCAAGGAAAAAGCCGTGAAAGCAGCCATGTTGTGGCACTTTTGCACTCCCTTTTGGATGCCTTTCACAGCTGCAGTGTGCCTGGAACTCAGGGCTTCCTGATTTTAAAAATCCTAGCCCTAGGCCGAACCCCAACCCTAAGACAAGAAAGGCAAATCAGCCAGGAATTAGGCATGTCCCCAAGGAAAAAGCTGTGGAGGCAGGCATGTTGTGCTACTTTTGCGCTCTTCTTGGCTAGTCCTTCGCAGCTGCTGTGTTCTTGGAACTCAGGGCTTTCTGGTTAATAGAGCCCTTACCCTAGGCGTAACTCAAACCTTAACCCTAGGAAGGAAAATCAGCCTATGGTTCGGGATGGTCTCATGGAAATATCAGTGGTGGCAGCCAAGTTGCATCACTTTTGCGCTCCCCTTGGGATGCCTTTCGCAGCTGCAGTGTGCCTGGAGCCCAGGGCTTCCTGGTTTTAAAAGTCCTAGGCCTAAGCCTAACAGTAACCCTAGGAAGGTAAATCAGCCGGGTATTAGGGTTCTTCCTAAGGGAAAAGCCGTGAAAGCAGCCATGTTGTGGCACTTCTGCACTCCCTTTGGGATGCCTTTGGCAGATGAAGTAAGCCTGGAACTCAGGGCTTCCTGGTTAAAGAAATCCAAGCCCTAGGCTGAACCCTAACCCTAACCCTAGGCAGATAAATCAGCCTAGGTATAGGGATGGTGCCAAGGAAAAAGCTGTGAAAGCTGCCATGTTGTTGCACTTTTGTACTCCCCTTGGGATGCCTTGAACAGCTGCAGTGTGCCTGGAGCCCAGGGCTTCCTAGTTTTAAAAATCCTAGCCCTAGGCCTAAGCCTAACAGTAACCCTGGGAAGGTAAATCAGCCTGGTGTTAGGCTTCTTGCCAAGGAAAAAGCCGTGAAAGCAGCCATGTTGTGGCACTTTTGCACTCCCTTTTGGATGCCTTTCACAGCTCCAGTGTGCCTGGAACTCAGGGCTTCCTGATTTTAAAAATCCTAGCCCTAGGCCGAACCCCAACACTAAGACGAGAAAGGCAAATCAGCCAGGAATTAGGCATGTCCACAAGGAAAAAGCTGTGGAGGCAGGCATGTTGTGGTACTTTTGCGCTCTTCTTGGCTAGTCCTTCGCAGCTGCTGTGTTCTTGGAACTCAGGGCTTTCTGGTTAATAGAACCCTTACCCTAGGCGTAACTCAAACCTTAACCCTAGGAAGGAAAATCAACCTATGGTTCGGGATGGTCTCATGGAAATATCAGTGGTGGCAGCCAAGTTGCGTCACTTTTGCGCTCCCCTTGGGATGCCTTTCGCAGCTGCAGTGTGCCTGGAGCCCAGGGCTTCCTGGTTTTAAAAGTCCTAGGCCTAAGCCTAACAGTAACCCTAGGAAGGTAAATCAGCCGGGTATTAGGGTTCTTCCTAAGGGAAAAGCCGTGAAAGCAGCCATGTTGTGGCACTTCTGCACTCCCTTTGGGATGCCTTTGGCAGATGAAGTAAGCCTGGAACTCAGGGCTTCCTGGTTAAAGAAATCCAAGCCCTAGGCTGAACCCTAACCCTAACCCTAGGCAGATAAATCAGCCTAGGTATAGGGATGGTGCCAAGGAAAAAGCTGTGAAAGCTGCCATGTTGTTGCACTTTTGTACTCCCCTTGGGATGCCTTGAACAGCTGCAGTGTGCCTGGAGCCCAGGGCTTCCTAGTTTTAAAAATCCTAGCCCTAGGCCTAAGCCTAACAGTAACCCTGGGAAGGCAAATCAGCCTGGTGTTAGGCTTTTTGCCAAGGAAAAAGCCGTGAAAGCAGCCATGTTGTGGCACTTTTGCACTCCCTTTTGGATGCCTTTCACAGCTCCAGTGTGCCTGGAACTCAGGGCTTCCTGATTTTAAAAATCCTAGCCCTAGGCCGAACCCCAACACTAAGACGAGAAAGGCAAATCAGCCAGGAATTAGGCATGTCCACAAGGAAAAAGCTGTGGAGGCAGGCATGTTGTGCTACTTTTGCGCTCTTCTTGGCTAGTCCTTCGCAGCTGCTGTGTTCTTGGAACTCAGGGCTTTCTGGTTAATAGAACCCTTACCCTAGGCGTAACTCAAACCTTAACCCTAGGAAGGAAAATCAGCCTATGGTTCGGGATGGTCTCATGGAAATATCAGTGGTGGCAGCCAAGTTGCGTCACTTTTGCGCTCCCCTAGGGATGCCTTTCGCAGCTGCAGTGTGCCTGGAGCCCAGGGCTTCCTGGTTTTAAATGTCCTAGGCCTAAGCCTAACAGTAACACTAGGAAGGTAAATCAGCCGGGTATTAGGGTTCTTCCTAAGGGAAAAGCCGTGAAAGCAGCCATGTTGTGGCACTTCTGCACTCCCTTTGGGATGCCTTTGGCAGATGAAGTAAGCCTGGAACTCAGGGCTTCCTGGTTAAAGAAATCCAAGCCCTAGGCTGAACCCTAACCCTAACCCTAGGCAGATAAATCAGCCTAGGTATAGGGATGGTGCCAAGGAAAAAGCTGTGAAAGCTGCCATGTTGTTGCACTTTTTTACTCCCCTTGGGATGCCTTGAACAGCTGCAGTGTGCCTGGAGCCCAGGGCTTCCTAGTTTTAAAAATCCTAGCCCTAGCCCTAAGCCTAACAGTAACCCTGGGAAGGTAAATCAGCCTGGTGTTAGGCTTTTTGCCAAGGAAAAAGCCGTGAAAGCAGCCATGTTGTGGCACTTTTGCACTCCCTTTTGGATGCCTTTCACAGCTGCAGTGTGCCTGGAACTCAGGGCTTCCTGATTTTAAAAATCCTAGCCCTAGGCCGAACCCCAACCCTAAGACGAGAAAGGCAAATCAGCCAGGAATTAGGCATGTCCCCAAGGAAAAAGCTGTGGAGGCAGGCATGTTGTGCTACTTTTGCGCTCTTCTTGGCTAGTCCTTCGCAGCTGCTGTGTTCTTGGAACTCAGGGCTTTCTGGTTAATAGAGCCCTTACCCTAGGCGTAACTCAAACCTTAACCCTAGGAAGGAAAATCAGCCTATGGTTCGGGATGGTCTCATGGAAATATCAGTGGTGGCAGCCAAGTTGCATCACTTTTGCGCTCCCCTTGGGATGCCTTTCGCAGCTGCAGTGTGCCTGGAGCCCAGGGCTTCCTGGTTTTAAAAGTCCTAGGCCTAAGCCTAACAGTAACCCTAGGAAGGTAAATCAGCCGGGTATTAGGGTTCTTCCTAAGGGAAAAGCCGTGAAAGCAGCCATGTTGTGGCACTTCTGCACTCCCTTTGGGATGCCTTTGGCAGATGAAGTAAGCCTGGAACTCAGGGCTTCCTGGTTAAAGAAATCCAAGCCCTAGGCTGAACCCTAACCCTAACCCTAGGCAGATAAATCAGCCTAGGTATAGGGATGGTGCCAAGGAAAAAGCTGTGAAAGCTGCCATGTTGTTGCACTTTTGTACTCCCCTTGGGATGCCTTGAACAGCTGCAGTGTGCCTGGAGCTAAGGGCTTCCTAGTTTTAAAAATCCTAGCCCTAGGCCTAAGCCTAACAGTAACCCTGGGAAGGTAAATCAGCCTGGTGTTAGGCTTCTTGCCAAGGAAAAAGCCGTGAAAGCAGCCATGTTGTGGCACTTTTGCACTCCCTTTTGGATGCCTTTCACAGCTCCAGTGTGCCTGGAACTCAGGGCTTCCTGATTTTAAAAATCCTAGCCCTAGGCCGAACCCCAACCCTAAGACGAGAAAGGCAAATCAGCCAGGAATTAGGCATGTCCCCAAGGAAAAAGCTGTGGAGGCAGGCATGTTGTGGTACTTTTGCGCTCTTCTTGGCTAGTCCTTCGCAGCTGCTGTGTTCTTGGAACTCAGGGCTTTCTGGTTAATAGAGCCCTTTCCCTAGGCGTAACTCAAACCTTAACCCTAGGAAGGAAAATCAACCTATGGTTCGGGATGGTCTCATGGAAATATCAGTGGTGGCAGCCAAGTTGCGTCACTTTTGCGCTCCCCTTGGGATGCCTTTCGCAGCTGCAGTGTGCCTGGAGCCCAGGGCTTCCTGGTTTTAAAAGTCCTAGGCCTAAGCCTAACAGTAACCCTAGGAAGGTAAATCAGCCGGGTATTAGGGTTCTTCCTAAGGGAAAAGCCGTGAAAGCAGCCATGTTGTGGCACTTCTGCACTCCCTTTGGGATGCCTTTGGCAGATGAAGTAAGCCTGGAACTCAGGGCTTCCTGGTTAAAGAAATCCAAGCCCTAGGCTGAAGCCTAACCCTAACCCTAGGCAGATAAATCAGCCTAGGTATAGGGATGGTGCCAAGGAAAAAGCTGTGAAAGCTGCCATGTTGTTGCACTTTTGTACTCCCCTTGGGATGCCTTGAACAGCTGCAGTGTGCCTGGAGCCCAGGGCTTCCTAGTTTTAAAAATCCTAGCCCTAGGCCTAAGCCTAACAGTAACCCTGGGAAGGTAAATCAGCCTGGTGTTAGGCTTCTTGCCAAGGAAAAAGCCGTGAAAGCAGCCATGTTGTGGCACTTTTGCACTCCCTTTTGGATGCCTTTCACAGCTGCAGTGTGCCTGGAACTCAGGGCTTCCTGATTTTAAAAATCCTAGCCCTAGGCCGAACCCCAACCCTAAGACGAGAAAGGCAAATCAGCCAGGAATTAGGCATGTCCCCAAGGAAAAAGCTGTGGAGGCAGGCATGTTGTGGTACTTTTGCGCTCTTCTTGGCTAGTCCTTCGCAGCTGCTGTGTTCTTGGAACTCAGGGCTTTCTGGTTAATAGAGCCCTTACCCTAGGCGTAACTCAAACCTTAACCCTAGGAAGGAAAATCAGCCTATGGTTCGGGATGGTCTCATGGAAATATCAGTGGTGGCAGCCAAGTTGCGTCACTTTTGCGCTCCCCTTGGGATGCCTTTTGCAGCTGCAGTGTGCCTGGAGCCCAGGGCTTCCTGGTTTTAAAAGTCCTAGGCCTAAGCCTAACAGTAACCCTAGGAAGGTAAATCAGCCGGGTATTAGGGTTCTTCCTAAGGGAAAAGCCGTGAAAGCAGCCATGTTGTGGCACTTCTGCACTCCCTTTGGGATGCCTTTGGCAGATGAAGTAAGCCTGGAACTCAGGGCTTCCTGGTTAAAGAAATCCAAGCCCTAGGCTGAAGCCTAACCCTAACCCTAGGCAGATAAATCAGCCTAGGTATAGGGATGGTGCCAAGGAAAAAGCTGTGAAAGCTGCCATGTTGTTGCACTTTTGTACTCCCCTTGGGATGCCTTGAACAGCTGCAGTGTGCCTGGAGCCCAGGGCTTCCTAGTTTTAAAAATCCTAGCCCTAGGCCTAAGCCTAACAGTAACCCTGGGAAGGTAAATCAGCCTGGTGTTAGGCTTCTTGCCAAGGAAAAAGCCGTGAAAGCAGCCATGTTGTGGCACTTTTGCACTCCCTTTTGGATGCCTTTCACAGCTGCAGTGTGCCTGGAACTCAGGGCTTCCTGATTTTAAAAATCCTAGCCCTAGGCCGAACCCCAACCCTAAGACGAGAAAGGCAAATCAGCCAGGAATTAGGCATGTCCCCAAGGAAAAAGCTGTGGAGGCAGGCATGTTGTGGTACTTTTGCGCTCTTCTTGGCTAGTCCTTCGCAGCTGCTGTGTTCTTGGAACTCAGGGCTTTCTGGTTAATAGAGCCCTTACCCTAGGCGTAACTCAAACCTTAACCCTAGGAAGGAAAATCAGCCTATGGTTCGGGATGGTCTCATGGAAATATCAGTGGTGGCAGCCAAGTTGCGTCACTTTTGCGCTCCCCTTGGGATGCCTTTTGCAGCTGCAGTGTGCCTGGAGCCCAGGGCTTCCTGGTTTTAAAAGTCCTAGGCCTAAGCCTAACAGTAACCCTAGGAAGGTAAATCAGCCGGGTATTAGGGTTCTTCCTAAGGGAAAAGCCGTGAAAGCAGCCATGTTGTGGCACTTCTGCACTCCCTTTGGGATGCCTTTGGCAGATGAAGTAAGCCTGGAACTCAGGGCTTCCTGGTTAAAGAAATCCAAGCCCTAGGCTGAACCCTAACCCTAACCCTAGGCAGATAAATCAGCCTAGGTATAGGGATGGTGCCAAGGAAAAAGCTGTGAAAGCTGCCATGTTGTTGCACTTTTGTACTCCCCTTGGGATGCCTTGAACAGCTGCAGTGTGCCTGGAGCCCAGGGCTTCCTAGTTTTAAAAATCCTAGCCCTAGGCCTAAGCCTAACAGTAACCCTGGGAAGGTAAATCAGCCTGGTGTTAGGCTTCTTGCCAAGGAAAAAGCCGTGAAAGCAGCCATGTTGTGGCACTTTTGCACTCCCTTTTGGATGCCTTTCACAGCTCCAGTGTGCCTGGAACTCAGGGCTTCCTGATTTTAAAAATCCTAGCCCTAGGCCGAACCCCAACCCTAAGACGAGAAAGGCAAATCAGCCAGGAATTAGGCATGTCCCCAAGGAAAAAGCTGTGGAGGCAGGCATGTTGTGCTACTTTTGCGCTCTTCTTGGCTAGTCCTTGGCAGCTGCTGTGTTCTTGGAACTCAGGGCTTTCTGGTTAATAGAGCCCTTACCCTAGGCGTAACTCAAACCTTAACCCTAGGAAGGAAAATCAGCCTATGGTTCGGGATGGTCTCATGGAAATATCAGTGGTGGCAGCCAAGTTGCGTCACTTTTGCGCTCCCCTTGGGATGCCTTTCGCAGCTGCAGTGTGCCTGGAGCCCAGGGCTTCCTGGTTTTAAAAGTCCTAGGCCTAAGCCTAACAGTAACCCTAGGAAGGTAAATCAGCCGGGTATTAGGGTTCTTCCTAAGGGAAAAGCCGTGAAAGCAGCCATGTTGTGGCACTTCTGCACTCCCTTTGGGATGCCTTTGGCAGATGAAGTAAGCCTGGAACTCAGGGCTTCCTGGTTAAAGAAATCCAAGCCCTAGGCTGAACCCTAACCCTAACCCTAGGCAGATAAATCAGCCTAGGTATAGGGATGGTGCCAAGGAAAAAGCTGTGAAAGCTGCCATGTTGTTGCACTTTTGTACTCCCCTTGGGATGCCTTGAACAGCTGCAGTGTGCCTGGAGCTAAGGGCTTCCTAGTTTTAAAAATCCTAGCCCTAGGCCTAAGCCTAACAGTAACCCTGGGAAGGGAAATCAGCCTGGTGTTAGGCTTCTTGCCAAGGAAAAAGCCGTGAAAGCAGCCATGTTGTGGCACTTTTGCACTCCCTTTTGGATGCCTTTCACAGCTCCAGTGTGCCTGGAACTCAGGGCTTCCTGATTTTAAAAATCCTAGCCCTAGGCCGAACCCCAACCCTAAGACGAGAAAGGCAAATCAGCCAGGAATTAGGCATGTCCCCAAGGAAAAAGCTGTGGAGGCAGGCATGTTGTGGTACTTTTGCGCTCTTCTTGGCTAGTCCTTCGCAGCTGCTGTGTTCTTGGAACTCAGGGCTTTCTGGTTAATAGAGCCCTTACCCTAGGCGTAACTCAAACCTTAACCCTAGGAAGGAAAATCAGCCTATGGTTCGGGATGGTCTCATGGAAATATCAGTGGTGGCAGCCAAGTTGCGTCACTTTTGCGCTCCCCTTGGGATGCCTTTTGCAGCTGCAGTGTGCCTGGAGCCCAGGGCTTCCTGGTTTTAAAAGTCCTAGGCCTAAGCCTAACAGTAACCCTAGGAAGGTAAATCAGCCGGGTATTAGGGTTCTTCCTAAGGGAAAAGCCGTGAAAGCAGCCATGTTGTGGCACTTCTGCACTCCCTTTGGGATGCCTTTGGCAGATGAAGTAAGCCTGGAACTCAGGGCTTCCTGGTTAAAGAAATCCAAGCCCTAGGCTGAACCCTAACCCTAACCCTAGGCAGATAAATCAGCCTAGGTATAGGGATGGTGCCAAGGAAAAAGCTGTGAAAGCTGCCATGTTGTTGCACTTTTGTACTCCCCTTGGGATGCCTTGAACAGCTGCAGTGTGCCTGGAGCTAAGGGCTTCCTTGTTTCAAAAATCCTAGCCCTAGCCCTAAGCCTAACAGTAACCCTGGGAAGGTAAATCAGCCTGGTGTTAGGCTTCTTGCCAAGGAAAAAGCCGTGAAAGCAGCCATGTTGTGGCACTTTTGCACTCCCTTTTGGATGCCTTTCACAGCTCCAGTGTGCCTGGAATTCAGGGCTTCCTGATTTTAAAAATCCTAGCCCTAGGCCGAACCCCAACACTAAGACGAGAAAGGCAAATCAGCCAGGAATTAGGCATGTCCACAAGGAAAAAGCTGTGGAGGCAGGCATGTTGTGCTACTTTTGCGCTCTTCTTGGCTAGTCCTTCGCAGCTGCTGTGTTCTTGGAACTCAGGGCTTTCTGGTTAATAGAGCCCTTACCCTAGGCGTAACTCAAACCTTAACCCTAGGAAGGAAAATCAGCCTATGGTTCGGGATGGTGGTTCGGGATGGTCTCATGGAAATATCAGTGGTGGCAGCCAAGTAGCGTCACTTTTGCGTTCCCCTTGGGAAGCCTTTCGCAGCTGCAGTGTGCCTGGAGCCCAGGGCTTCCTGGTTTTAAAAGTCCTAGGCCTAAGCCTAACAGTAACCCTAGGAAGGTAAATCAGCCGGGTATTAGGGTTCTTCCAAAGGGAAAAGCCGTGAAAGCAGCCATGTTGTGGCACTTCTGCACTCCCTTTGGGATGCCTTTGGCAGATGAAGTAAGCCTGGAACTCAGGGCTTCCTGGTTAAAGAAATCCAAGCCCTAGCTGGACCCTAACCCTAACCCTAGGCAGATAAATCAGCCTAGGTATAGGGATGGTGCCAAGGAAAAAGCTGTGAAAGCTGCCATGTTGTTGCACTTTTGTACTCCCCTTGGGATGCCTTGAACAGCTGCAGTGTGCCTGGAGCCCAGGGCTTCCTAGTTTTAAAAATCCTAGCCCTAGGCCTAAGCCTAACAGTAACCCTGGGAAGGCAAATCAGCCTGTGTTAGGCTTCTTGCCAAGGAAAAAGCCGTGAAAGCAGCCATGTTGTGGCACTTTTGCACTCCCTTTTGGATGCCTTTCACAGCTCCAGTGTGCCTGGAACTCAGGGCTTCCTGATTTTAAAAATCCTAGCCCTAGGCCGAACCCCAACCCTAAGACGAGAAAGGCAAATCAGCCAGGAATTAGGCATGTCCCCAAGGAAAAAGCTGTGGAGGCAGGCATGTTGTGCTACTTTTGCGCTCTTCTTGGCTAGTCCTTCGCAGCTGCTGTGTTCTTGGAACTCAGGGCTTTCTGGTTAATAGAGCCCTTACCCTAGGCGTAACTCAAACCTTAACCCTAGGAAGGAAAATCAGCCTATGGTTCGGGATGGTCTCATGGAAATATCAGTGGTGGCAGCCAAGTTGCGTCACTTTTGCGCTCCCCTTGGGATGCCTTTTGCAGCTGCAGTGTGCCTGGAGCCCAGGGCTTCCTGGTTTTAAAAGTCCTAGGCCTAAGGCTAACAGTAACCCTAGGAAGGTAAATCAGCCGGGTATTAGGGTTCTTCCTAAGGGAAAAGCCGTGAAAGCAGCCATGTTGTGGCACTTCTGCACTCCCTTTGGGATGCCTTTGGCAGATGAAGTAAGCCTGGAACTCAGGGCTTCCTGGTTAAAGAAATCCAAGCCCTAGGCTGAAGCCTAACCCTAACCCTAGGCAGATAAATCAGCCTAGGTATAGGGATGGTGCCAAGGAAAAAGCTGTGAAAGCTGCCATGTTGTTGCACTTTTGTACTCCCCTTGGGATGCCTTGAACAGCTGCAGTGTGCCTGGAGCTAAGGGCTTCCTAGTTTTAAAAATCCTAGCCCTAGGCCTAAGCCTAACAGTAACCCTGGGAAGGCAAATCAGCCTGGTGTTAGGCTTCTTGCCAAGGAAAAAGCCGTGAAAGCAGCCATGTTGTGGCACTTTTGCACTCCCTTTTGGATGCCTTTCACAGCTCCACTGTGCCTGGAACTCAGGGCTTCCTGCTTTTAAAAATCCTAGCCCTAGGCCGAACCCCAACCCTAAGACGAGAAAGGCAAATCAGCCAGGAATTAGGCATGTCCCCAAGGAAAAAGCTGTGGAGGCAGGCATGTTGTGGTACTTTTGCGCTCTTCTTGGCTAGTCCTTCGCAGCTGCTGTGTTCTTGGAACTCAGGGCTTTCTGGTTAATAGAGCCCTTACCCTAGGCGTAACTCAAACCTTAACCCTAGGAAGGAAAATCAGCCTATGGTTCGGGATGGTCTCATGGAAATATCAGTGGTGGCAGCCAAGTTGCGTCACTTTTGCGGTCCCCTTGGGATGCCTTTCGCAG
Source organism: Ammospiza caudacuta (assembly GCF_027887145.1). Lineage (NCBI taxonomy): Eukaryota > Metazoa > Chordata > Aves > Passeriformes > Passerellidae > Ammospiza > Ammospiza caudacuta. The sequence continues at coordinate 560,748 of NW_026683138.1, read as the reverse complement.
CTGCAGTGTGCCTGGAGCCCAGGGCTTCCTGGTTTTAAAAGTCCTAGGCCTAAGCCTAACAGTAACCCTAGGAAGGTAAATCAGCCGGGTATTAGGGTTCTTCCTAAGGGAAAAGCCGTGAAAGCAGCCATGTTGTGGCACTTCTGCACTCCCTTTGGGATGCCTTTGGCAGATGAAGTAAGCCTGGAACTCAGGGCTTCCTGGTTAAAGAAATCCAAGCCCTAGGCTGAAGCCTAACCCTAACCCTAGGCAGATAAATCAGCCTAGGTATAGGGATGGTGCCAAGGAAAAAGCTGTGAAAGCTGCCATGTTGTTGCACTTTTGTACTCCCCTTGGGATGCCTTGAACAGCTGCAGTGTGCCTGGAGCTAAGGGCTTCCTAGTTTTAAAAATCCTAGCCCTAGTCCTAAGCCTAACAGTAACCCTGGGAAGGCAAATCAGCCTGGTGTTAGGCTTCTTGCCAAGGAAAAAGCCGTGAAAGCAGCCATGTTGTGGCACTTTTGCACTCCCTTTTGGATGCCTTTCACAGCTCCAGTGTGCCTGGAACTCAGGGCTTCCTGATTTTAAAAATCCTAGCCCTAGGCCGAACCCCAACCCTAAGACGAGAAAGGCAAATCAGCCAGGAATTAGGCATGTCCCCAAGGAAAAAGCTGTGGAGGCAGGCATGTTGTGGTACTTTTGCGCTCTTCTTGGCTAGTCCTTCGCAGCTGCTGTGTTCTTGGAACTCAGGGCTTTCTGGTTAATAGAGCCCTTACCCTAGGCGTAACTCAAACCTTAACCCTAGGAAGGAAAATCAACCTATGGTTCGGGATGGTCTCATGGAAATATCAGTGGTGGCAGCCAAGTTGCGTCACTTTTGCGCTCCCCTTGGGATGCCTTTCGCAGCTGCAGTGTGCCTGGAGCCCAGGGCTTCCTGGTTTTAAAAGTCCTAGGCCTAAGCCTAACAGTAACCCTAGGAAGGTAAATCAGCCGGGTATTAGGGTTCTTCCTAAGGGAAAAGCCGTGAAAGCAGCCATGTTGTGGCACTTCTGCACTCCCTTTGGGATGCCTTTGGCAGATGAAGTAAGCCTGGAACTCAGGGCTTCCTGGTTAAAGAAATCCAAGCCCTAGGCTGAACCCTAACCCTAACCTTAGGCAGATAAATCAGCCTAGGTATAGGGATGGTGCCAAGGAAAAAGCTGTGAAAGCTGCCATGTTGTTGCACTTTTGTACTCCCCTTGGGATGCCTTGAACAGCTGCAGTGTGCCTGGAGCTAAGGGCTTCCTTGTTTCAAAAATCCTAGCCCTAGGCCTAAGCCTAACAGTAACCCTGGGAAGGTAAATCAGCCTGGTGTTAGGCTTCTTGCCAAGGAAAAAGCCGTGAAAGCAGCCATGTTGTGGCACTTTTGCACTCCCTTTTGGATGCCTTTCACAGCTCCAGTGTGCCTGGAACTCAGGGCTTCCTGATTTTAAAAATCCTAGCCCTAGGCCGAACCCCAACCCTAAGACGAGAAAGGCAAATCAGCCAGGAATTAGGCATGTCCCCAAGGAAAAAGCTGTGGAGGCAGGCATGTTGTGCTACTTTTGCGCTCTTCTTGGCTAGTCCTTCGCAGCTGCTGTGTTCTTGGAACTCAGGGCTTTCTGGTTAATAGAGCCCTTACCCTAGGCGTAACTCAAACCTTAACCCTAGGAAGGAAAATCAGCCTATGGTTCGGGATGGTCTCATGGAAATATCAGTGGTGGCAGCCAAGTTGCGTCACTTTTGCGCTCCCCTTGGGATGCCTTTCGCAGCTGCAGTGTGCCTGGAGCCCAGGGCTTCCTGGTTTTAAAAGTCCTAGGCCTAAGGCTAACAGTAACCCTAGGAAGGTAAATCAGCCGGGTATTAGGGTTCTTCCTAAGGGAAAAGCCGTGAAAGCAGCCATGTTGTGGCACTTCTGCACTCCCTTTGGGATGCCTTTGGCAGATGAAGTAAGCCTGGAACTCAGGGCTTCCTGGTTAAAGAAATCCAAGCCCTAGGCTGAAGCCTAACCCTAACCCTAGGCAGATAAATCAGCCAAGGTATAGGGATGGTGCCAAGGAAAAAGCTGTGAAAGCTGCCATGTTGTTGCACTTTTGTACTCCCCTTGGGATGCCTTGAACAGCTGCAGTGTGCCTGGAGCCCAGGGCTTCCTAGTTTTAAAAATCCTAGCCCTAGGCCTAAGCCTAACAGTAACCCTGGGAAGGTAAATCAGCCTGGTGTTAGGCTTCTTGCCAAGGAAAAAGCCGTGAAAGCAGCCATGTTGTGGCACTTTTGCACTCCCTTTTGGATGCCTTTCACAGCTCCAGTGTGCCTGGAACTCAGGGCTTCCTGATTTTAAAAATCCTAGCCCTAGGCCGAACCCCAACCCTAAGACGAGAAAGGCAAATCAGCCAGGAATTAGGCATGTCCCCAAGGAAAAAGCTGTGGAGGCAGGCATGTTGTGCTACTTTTGCGCTCTTCTTGGGTAGTCCTTCGCAGCTGCTGTGTTCTTGGAACTCAGGGCTTTCTGGTTAATAGAGCCCTTACCCTAGGCGTAACTCAAACCTTAACCCTAGGAAGGAAAATCAGCCTATGGTTCGGGATGGTCTCATGGAAATATCAGTGGTGGCAGCCAAGTTGCGTCACTTTTGCGCTCCCCTTGGGATGCCTTTCGCAGCTGCAGTGTGCCTGGAGCCCAGGGCTTCCTGGTTTTAAAAGTCCTAGGCCTAAGCCTAACAGTAACCCTAGGAAGGTAAATCAGCCGGGTATTAGGGTTCTTCCTAAGGGAAAAGCCGTGAAAGCAGCCATGTTGTGGCACTTCTGCACTCCCTTTGGGATGCCTTTGGCAGATGAAGTAAGCCTGGAACTCAGGGCTTCCTGGTTAAAGAAATCCAAGCCCTAGGCTGAACCCTAACCCTAACCCTAGGCAGATAAATCAGCCTAGGTATAGGGATGGTGCCAAGGAAAAAGCTGTGAAAGCTGCCATGTTGTTGCACTTTTGTACTCCCCTTGGGATGCCTTGAACAGCTGCAGTGTGCCTGGAGATAAGGGCTTCCTAGTTTTAAAAATCCTAGCCCTAGGCCTAAGCCTAACAGTAACCCTGGGAAGGGAAATCAGCCTGGTGTTAGGCTTCTTGCCAAGGAAAAAGCCGTGAAAGCAGCCATGTTGTGGCACTTTTGCACTCCCTTTTGGATGCCTTTCACAGCTCCAGTGTGCCTGGAACTCAGGGCTTCCTGATTTTAAAAATCCTAGCCCTAGGCCGAACCCCAACCCTAAGACGAGAAAGGCAAATCAGCCAGGAATTAGGCATGTCCCCAAGGAAAAAGCTGTGGAGGCAGGCATGTTGTGCTACTTTTGCGCTCTTCTTGGCTAGTCCTTCGCAGCTGCTGTGTTCTTGGAACTCAGGGCTTTCTGGTTAATAGAGCCCTTACCCTAGGCGTAACTCAAACCTTAACCCTAGGAAGGAAAATCAACCTATGGTTCGGGATGGTCTCATGGAAATATCAGTGGTGGCAGCCAAGTTGCGTCACTTTTGCGCTCCCCTTGGGATGCCTTTCGCAGCTGCAGTGTGCCTGGAGCCCAGGGCTTCCTGGTTTTAAAAGTCCTAGGCCTAAGCCTAACAGTAACCCTAGGAAGGTAAATCAGCCGGGTATTAGGGTTCTTCCTAAGGGAAAAGCCGTGAAAGCAGCCATGTTGTGGCACTTCTGCACTCCCTTTGGGATGCCTTTGGCAGATGAAGTAAGCCTGGAACTCAGGGCTTCCTGGTTAAAGAAATCCAAGCCCTAGGCTGAACCCTAACCCTAACCCTAGGCAGATAAATCAGCCTAGGTATAGGGATGGTGCCAAGGAAAAAGCTGTGAAAGCTGCCATGTTGTTGCACTTTTGTACTCCCCTTGCGATGCCTTGAACAGCTGCAGTGTGCCTGGAGCCCAGGGCTTCCTAGTTTTAAAAATCCTAGCCCTAGGCCTAAGCCTAACAGTAACCCTGGGAAGGTAAATCAGCCTGGTGTTAGGCTTCTTGCCAAGGAAAAAGCCGTGAAAGCAGCCATGTTGTGGCACTTTTGCACTCCCTTTTGGATGCCTTTCACAGCTCCAGTGTGCCTGGAACTCAGGGCTTCCTGCTTTTAAAAATCCTAGCCCTAGGCCGAACCCCAGCCCTAAGACGAGAAAGGCAAATCAGCCAGGAATTCGGCATGTCCCCAAGGAAAAAGCTGTGGAGGCAGGCATGTTGTGGTACTTTTGCGCTCTTCTTGGCTAGTCCTTCGCAGCTGCTGTGTTCTTGGAACTCAGGGCTTTCTGGTTAATAGAGCCCTTACCCTAGGCGTAACTCAAACCTTAACCCTAGGAAGGAAAATCAGCCTATGGTTCGGGATGGTCTCATGGAAATATCAGTGGTGGCAGCCAAGTTGCGTCACTTTTGCGCTCCCCTTGGGATGCCTTTCGCAGCTGCAGTGTGCCTGGAGCCCAGGGCTTCCTGGTTTTAAAAGTCCTAGGCCTAAGCCTAACAGTAACCCTAGGAAGGTAAATCAGCCGGGTATTAGGGTTCTTCCAAAGGGAAAAGCCGTGAAAGCAGCCATGTTGTGGCACTTCTGCACTCCCTTTGGGATGCCTTTGGCAGATGAAGTAAGCCTGGAACTCAGGGCTTCCTGGTTAAAGAAATCCAAGCCCTAGGCTGAACCCTAACCCTAACCCTAGGCAGATAAATCAGCCTAGGTATAGGGATGGTGCCAAGGAAAAAGCTGTGAAAGCTGCCATGTTGTTGCACTTTTGTACTCCCCTTGGGATGCCTTGAACAGCTGCAGTGTGCCTGGAGCTAAGGGCTTCCTAGTTTTAAAAATCCTAGCCCTAGTCCTAAGCCTAACAGTAACCCTGGGAAGGCAAATCAGCCTGGTGTTAGGCTTCTTGCCAAGGAAAAAGCCGTGAAAGCAGCCATGTTGTGGCACTTTTGCACTCCCTTTTGGATGCCTTTCACAGCTCCAGTGTGCCTGGAACTCAGGGCTTCCTGATTTTAAAAATCCTAGCCCTAGGCCGAACCCCAACCCTAAGACGAGAAAGGCAAATCAGCCAGGAATTAGGCATGTCCCCAAGGAAAAAGCTGTGGAGGCAGGCATGTTGTGCTACTTTTGCGCTCTTCTTGGCTAGTCCTTCGCAGCTGCTGTGTTCTTGGAACTCAGGGCTTTCTGGTTAATAGAGCCCTTACCCTAGGCGTAACTCAAACCTTAACCCTAGGAAGGAAAATCAACCTATGGTTCGGGATGGTCTCATGGAAATATCAGTGGTGGCAGCCAAGTTTCGTCACTTTTGCGCTCCCCTTGGAATGCCTTTCGCAGCTGCAGTGTGCCTGGAGCCCAGGGCTTCCTGGTTTTAAAAGTCCTAGGCCTAAGCCTAACAGTAACCCTAGGAAGGTAAATCAGCCGGGTATTAGGGTTCTTCCTAAGGGAAAAGCCGTGAAAGCAGCCATGTTGTGGCACTTCTGCACTCCCTTTGGGATGCCTTTGGCAGATGAAGTAAGCCTGGAACTCAGGGCTTCCTGGTTAAAGAAATCCAAGCCCTAGGCTGAAGCCTAACCCTAACCCTAGGCAGATAAATCAGCCTAGGTATAGGGATGGTGCCAAGGAAAAAGCTGTGAAAGCTGCCATGTTGTTGCACTTTTGTACTCCCCTTGGGATGCCTTGAACAGCTGCAGTGTGCCTGGAGCTAAGGGCTTCCTAGTTTTAAAAATCCTAGCCCTAGGCCTAAGCCTAACAGTAACCCTGGGAAGGTAAATCAGCCTGGTGTTAGGCTTCTTGCCAAGGAAAAAGCCGTGAAAGCAGCCATGTTGTGGCACTTTTGCACTCCCTTTTGGATGCCTTTCACAGCTCCAGTGTGCCTGGAACTCAGGGCTTCCTGCTTTTAAAAATCCTAGCCCTAGGCCGAACCCCAACACTAAGACGAGAAAGGCAAATCAGCCAGGAATTAGGCATGTCCCCAAGGAAAAAGCTGTGGAGGCAGGCATGTTGTGCTACTTTTGCGCTCTTCTTGGCTAGTCCTTCGCAGCTGCTGTGTTCTTGGAACTCAGGGCTTTCTGGTTAATAGAGCCCTTACCCTAGGCGTAACTCAAACCTTAACCCTAGGAAGGAAAATCAACCTATGGTTCGGGATGGTCTCATGGAAATATCAGTGGTGGCAGCCAAGTTGCGTCACTTTTGCGCTCCCCTTGGGATGTCTTTCGCAGCTGCAGTGTGCCTGGAGCCCAGGGCTTCCTGGTTTTAAAAGTCCTAGGCATAAGCCTAACAGTAACCCTAGGAAGGTAAATCAGCCGGGTATTAGGGTTCTTCCTAAGGGAAAAGCCGTGAAAGCAGCCATGTTGTGGCACTTCTGCACTCCCTTTGGGATGCCTTTGGCAGATGAAGTAAGCCTGGAACTCAGGGCTTCCTGGTTAAAGAAATCCAAGCCCTAGGCTGAACCCTAACCCTAACCCTAGGCAGATAAATCAGCCTAGGTATAGGGATGGTGCCAAGGAAAAAGCTGTGAAAGCTGCCATGTTGTTGCACTTTTGTACTCCCCTTGGGATGCCTTGAACAGCTGCAGTGTGCCTGGAGCCCAGGGCTTCCTAGTTTTAAAAATCCTAGCCCTAGGCCTAAGCCTAACAGTAACCCTGGGAAGGTAAATCAGCCTGGTGTTAGGCTTCTTGCCAAGGAAAAAGCCGTGAAAGCAGCCATGTTGTGGCACTTTTGCACTCCCTTTTGGATGCCTTTCACAGCTCCAGTGTGCCTGGAACTCAGGGCTTCCTGATTTTAAAAATCCTAGCCCTAGGCCGAACCCCAACCCTAAGACGAGAAAGGCAAATCAGCCAGGAATTAGGCATGTCCCCAAGGAAAAAGCTGTGGAGGCAGGCATGTTGTGCTACTTTTGCGCTCTTCTTGGCTAGTCCTTGGCAGCTGCTGTGTTCTTGGAACTCAGGGCTTTCTGGTTAATAGAGCCCTTACCCTAGGCGTAACTCAAACCTTAACCCTAGGAAGGAAAATCAGCCTATGGTTCGGGATGGTCTCATGGAAATATCAGTGGTGGCAGCCAAGTTGCGTCACTTTTGCGCTCCCCTTGGGATGCCTTTCGCAGCTGCAGTGTGCCTGGAGCCCAGGGCTTCCTGGTTTTAAAAGTCCTAGGCCTAAGCCTAACAGTAACCCTAGGAATGGAAATCAGCCTGGTGTTAGGCATCTTGCCAAGGAAAAAGCAGTGAAAGCAGCCATGTTGTGGCACTTCTGCACTCCCTTTGGGATGCCTTTGGCAGATGAAGTAAGCCTGGAACTCAGGGCTTCCTGGTTAAAGAAATCCAAGCCCTAGGCTGAACCCTAACCCTAACCCTAGGCAGATAAATCAGCCTAGGTATAGGGATGGTGCCAAGGAAAAAGCTGTGAAAGCTGCCATGTTGTTGCACTTTTGTACTCCCCTTGGGATGCCTTGAACAGCTGCAGTGTGCCTGGAGCTAAGGGCTTCCTAGTTTTAAAAATCCTAGCCCTAGGCCTAAGCCTAACAGTAACCCTGGGAAGGGAAATCAGCCTGGTGTTAGGCTTCTTGCCAAGGAAAAAGCCGTGAAAGCAGCCATGTTGTGGCACTTTTGCACTCCCTTTTGGATGCCTTTCACAGCTCCAGTGTGCCTGGAACTCAGGGCTTCCTGATTTTAAAAATCCTAGCCCTAGGCCGAACCCCAACCCTAAGACGAGAAAGGCAAATCAGCCAGGAATTAGGCATGTCCCCAAGGAAAAAGCTGTGGAGGCAGGCATGTTGTGCTACTTTTGCGCTCTTCTTGGCTAGTCCTTCGCAGCTGCTGTGTTCTTGGAACTCAGGGCTTTCTGGTTAATAGAGCCCTTACCCTAGGCGTAACTCAAACCTTAACCCTAGGAAGGAAAATCAGCCTATGGTTCGGGAGGGTCTCATGGAAATATCAGTGGTGGCAGCCAAGTTGCGTCACTTTTGCGCTCCCCTTGGGATGCCTTTTGCAGCTGCAGTGTGCCTGGAGCCCAGGGCTTCCTGGTTTTAAAAGTCCTAGGCCTAAGCCTAACAGTAACCCTAGGAAGGTAAATCAGCCGGGTATTAGGGTTCTTCCTAAGGGAAAAGCCGTGAAAGCAGCCATGTTGTGGCACTTCTGCACTCCCTTTGGGATGCCTTTGGCAGATGAAGTAAGCCTGGAACTCAGGGCTTCCTGGTTAAAGAAATCCAAGCCCTAGGCTGAACCCTAACCCTAACCCTAGGCAGATAAATCAGCCTAGGTATAGGGATGGTGCCAAGGAAAAAGCTGTGAAAGCTGCCATGTTGTTGCACTTTTGTACTCCCCTTGGGATGCCTTGAACAGCTGCAGTGTGCCTGGAGCTAAGGGCTTCCTTGTTTCAAAAATCCTAGCCCTAGCCCTAAGCCTAACAGTAACCCTGGGAAGGTAAATCAGCCTGGTGTTAGGCTTCTTGCCAAGGAAAAAGCCGTGAAAGCAGCCATGTTGTGGCACTTTTGCACTCCCTTTTGGATGCCTTTCACAGCTGCAGTGTGCCTGGAACTCAGGGCTTCCTGATTTTAAAAATCCTAGCCCTAGGCCGAACCCCAACCCTAAGACGAGAAAGGCAAATCAGCCAGGAATTAGGCATGTCCCCAAGGAAAAAGCTGTGGAGGCAGGCATGTTGTGCTACTTTTGCGCTCTTCTTGGCTAGTCCTTCGCAGCTGCTGTGTTCTTGGAACTCAGGGCTTTCTGGTTAATAGAGCCCTTACCCTAGGCGTAACTCAAACCTTAACCCTAGGAAGGAAAATCAACCTATGGTTCGGGATGGTCTCATGGAAATATCAGTGGTGGCAGCCAAGTTGCGTCACTTTTGCGCTCCCCTTGGGATGCCTTTCGCAGCTGCAGTGTGCCTGGAGCCCAGGGCTTCCTGGTTTTAAAAGTCCTAGGCCTAAGCCTAACAGTAACCCTAGGAAGGTAAATCAGCCGGGTATTAGGGTTCTTCCTAAGGGAAAAGCCGTGAAAGCAGCCATGTTGTGGCACTTCTGCACTCCCTTTGGGATGCCTTTGGCAGATGAAGTAAGCCTGGAACTCAGGGCTTCCTGGTTAAAGAAATCCAAGCCCTAGGCTGAACCCTAACCCTAACCTTAGGCAGATAAATCAGCCTAGGTATAGGGATGGTGCCAAGGAAAAAGCTGTGAAAGCTGCCATGTTGTTGCACTTTTGTACTCCCCTTGGGATGCCTTGAACAGCTGCAGTGTGCCTGGAGCTAAGGGCTTCCTTGTTTCAAAAATCCTAGCCCTAGGCCTAAGCCTAACAGTAACCCTGGGAAGGTAAATCAGCCTGGTGTTAGGCTTCTTGCCAAGGAAAAAGCCGTGAAAGCAGCCATGTTGTGGCACTTTTGCACTCCCTTTTGGATGCCTTTCACAGCTCCAGTGTGCCTGGAACTCAGGGCTTCCTGATTTTAAAAATCCTAGCCCTAGGCCGAACCCCAACCCTAAGACGAGAAAGGCAAATCAGCCAGGAATTAGGCATGTCCCCAAGGAAAAAGCTGTGGAGGCAGGCATGTTGTGCTACTTTTGCGCTCTTCTTGGCTAGTCCTTCGCAGCTGCTGTGTTCTTGGAACTCAGGGCTTTCTGGTTAATAGAGCCCTTACCCTAGGCGTAACTCAAACCTTAACCCTAGGAAGGAAAATCAGCCTATGGTTCGGGATGGTCTCATGGAAATATCAGTGGTGGCAGCCAAGTTGCGTCACTTTTGCGCTCCCCTTGGGATGCCTTTCGCAGCTGCAGTGTGCCTGGAGCCCAGGGCTTCCTGGTTTTAAAAGTCCTAGGCCTAAGCCTAACAGTAACCCTAGGAAGGTAAATCAGCCGGGTATTAGGGTTCTTCCTAAGGGAAAAGCCGTGAAAGCAGCCATGTTGTGGCACTTCTGCACTCCCTTTGGGATGCCTTTGGCAGATGAAGTAAGCCTGGAACTCAGGGCTTCCTGGTTAAAGAAATCCAAGCCCTAGGCTGAACCCTAACCCTAACCCTAGGCAGATAAATCAGCCTAGGTATAGGGATGGTGCCAAGGAAAAAGCTGTGAAAGCTGCCATGTTGTTGCACTTTTGTACTCCCCTTGGGATGCCTTGAACAGCTGCAGTGTGCCTGGAGCTAAGGGCTTCCTAGTTTTAAAAATCCTAGCCCTAGGCCTAAGCCTAACAGTAACCCTGGGAAGGCAAATCAGCCTGGTGTTAGGCTTCTTGCCAAGGAAAAAGCCGTGAAAGCAGCCATGTTGTGGCACTTTTGCACTCCCTTTTGGATGCCTTTCACAGCTCCACTGTGCCTGGAACTCAGGGCTTCCTGCTTTTAAAAATCCTAGCCCTAGGCCGAACCCCAACCCTAAGACGAGAAAGGCAAATCAGCCAGGAATTAGGCATGTCCCCAAGGAAAAAGCTGTGGAGGCAGGCATGTTGTGGTACTTTTGCGCTCTTCTTGGCTAGTCCTTCGCAGCTGCTGTGTTCTTGGAACTCAGGGCTTTCTGGTTAATAGAGCCCTTACCCTAGGCGTAACTCAAACCTTAACCCTAGGAAGGAAAATCAGCCTATGGTTCGGGATGGTCTCATGGAAATATCAGTGGTGGCAGCCAAGTTGCGTCACTTTTGCGGTCCCCTTGGGATGTCTTTCGCAGCTGCAGTGTGCCTGGAGCCCAGGGCTTCCTGGTTTTAAAAGTCCTAGGCCTAAGCCTAACAGTAACCCTAGGAAGGTAAATCAGCCGGGTATTAGGGTTCTTCCTAAGGGAAAAGCCGTGAAAGCAGCCATGTTGTGGCACTTCTGCACTCCCTTTGGGATGCCTTTGGCAGATGAAGTAAGCCTGGAACTCAGGGCTTCCTGGTTAAAGAAATCCAAGCCCTAGGCTGAAGCCTAACCCTAACCCTAGGCAGATAAATCAGCCTAGGTATAGGGATGGTGCCAAGGAAAAAGCTGTGAAAGCTGCCATGTTGTTGCACTTTTGTACTCCCCTTGGGATGCCTTGAACAGCTGCAGTGTGCCTGGAGCTAAGGGCTTCCTAGTTTTAAAAATCCTAGCCCTAGTCCTAAGCCTAACAGTAACCCTGGGAAGGCAAATCAGCCTGGTGTTAGGCTTCTTGCCAAGGAAAAAGCCGTGAAAGCAGCCATGTTGTGGCACTTTTGCACTCCCTTTTGGATGCCTTTCACAGCTCCAGTGTGCCTGGAACTCAGGGCTTCCTGATTTTAAAAATCCTAGCCCTAGGCCGAACCCCAACCCTAAGACGAGAAAGGCAAATCAGCCAGGAATTAGGCATGTCCCCAAGGAAAAAGCTGTGGAGGCAGGCATGTTGTGCTACTTTTGCGCTCTTCTTGGCTAGTCCTTCGCAGCTGCTGTGTTCTTGGAACTCAGGGCTTTCTGGTTAATAGAGCCCTTACCCTAGGCGTAACTCAAACCTTAACCCTAGGAAGGAAAATCAACCTATGGTTCGGGATGGTCTCATGGAAATATCAGTGGTGGCAGCCAAGTTGCGTCACTTTTGCGCTCCCCTTGGGATGCCTTTCGCAGCTGCAGTGTGCCTGGAGCCCAGGGCTTCCTGGTTTTAAAAGTCCTAGGCCTAAGCCTAACAGTAACCCTAGGAAGGTAAATCAGCCGGGTATTAGGGTTCTTCCTAAGGGAAAAGCCGTGAAAGCAGCCATGTTGTGGCACTTCTGCACTCCCTTTGGGATGCCTTTGGCAGATGAAGTAAGCCTGGAACTCAGGGCTTCCTGGTTAAAGAAATCCAAGCCCTAGGCTGAACCCTAACCCTAACCTTAGGCAGATAAATCAGCCTAGGTATAGGGATGGTGCCAAGGAAAAAGCTGTGAAAGCTGCCATGTTGTTGCACTTTTGTACTCCCCTTGGGATGCCTTGAACAGCTGCAGTGTGCCTGGAGCTAAGGGCTTCCTTGTTTCAAAAATCCTAGCCCTAGGCCTAAGCCTAACAGTAACCCTGGGAAGGTAAATCAGCCTGGTGTTAGGCTTCTTGCCAAGGAAAAAGCCGTGAAAGCAGCCATGTTGTGGCACTTTTGCACTCCCTTTTGGATGCCTTTCACAGCTGCAGTGTGCCTGGAACTCAGGGCTTCCTGATTTTAAAAATCCTAGCCCTAGGCCGAACCCCAACCCTAAGACGAGAAAGGCAAATCAGCCAGGAATTAGGCATGTCCCCAAGGAAAAAGCTGTGGAGGCAGGCATGTTGTGCTACTTTTGCGCTCTTCTTGGGTAGTCCTTCGCAGCTGCTGTGTTCTTGGAACTCAGGGCTTTCTGGTTAATAGAGCCCTTACCCTAGGCGTAACTCAAACCTTAACCCTAGGAAGGAAAATCAGCCTATGGTTCGGGATGGTCTCATGGAAATATCAGTGGTGGCAGCCAAGTTGCGTCACTTTTGCGGTCCCCTTGGGATGCCTTTCGCAGCTGCAGTGTGCCTGGAGCCCAGGGCTTCCTGGTTTTAAAAGTCCTAGGCCTAAGCCTAACAGTAACCCTAGGAAGGTAAATCAGCCGGGTATTAGGGTTCTTCCTAAGGGAAAAGCCGTGAAAGCAGCCATGTTGTGGCACTTCTGCACTCCCTTTGGGATGCCTTTGGCAGATGAAGTAAGCCTGGAACTCAGGGCTTCCTGGTTAAAGAAATCCAAGCCCTAGGCTGAACCCTAACCCTAACCCTAGGCAGATAAATCAGCCTAGGTATAGGGATGGTGCCAAGGAAAAAGCTGTGAAAGCTGCCATGTTGTTGCACTTTTGTACTCCCCTTGGGATGCCTTGAACAGCTGCAGTGTGCCTGGAGCTAAGGGCTTCCTAGTTTTAAAAATCCTAGCCCTAGGCCTAAGCCTAACAGTAACCCTGGGAAGGCAAATCAGCCTGGTGTTAGGCTTCTTGCCAAGGAAAAAGCCGTGAAAGCAGCCATGTTGTGGCACTTTTGCACTCCCTTTTGGATGCCTTTCACAGCTCCACTGTGCCTGGAACTCAGGGCTTCCTGCTTTTAAAAATCCTAGCCCTAGGCCGAACCCCAACCCTAAGACGAGAAAGGCAAATCAGCCAGGAATTCGGCATGTCCCCAAGGAAAAAGCTGTGGAGGCAGGCATGTTGTGGTACTTTTGCGCTCTTCTTGGCTAGTCCTTCGCAGCTGCTGTGTTCTTGGAACTCAGGGCTTTCTGGTTAATAGAGCCCTTACCCTAGGCGTAACTCAAACCTTAACCCTAGGAAGGAAAATCAGCCTATGGTTCGGGATGGTCTCATGGAAATATCAGTGGTGGCAGCCAAGTTGCGTCACTTTTGCGGTCCCCTTGGGATGTCTTTCGCAGCTGCAGTGTGCCTGGAGCCCAGGGCTTCCTGGTTTTAAAAGTCCTAGGCCTAAGCCTAACAGTAACCCTAGGAAGGTAAATCAGCCGGGTATTAGGGTTCTTCCTAAGGGAAAAGCCGTGAAAGCAGCCATGTTGTGGCACTTCTGCACTCCCTTTGGGATGCCTTTGGCAGATGAAGTAAGCCTGGAACTCAGGGCTTCCTGGTTAAAGAAATCCAAGCCCTAGGCTGAAGCCTAACCCTAACCCTAGGCAGATAAATCAGCCTAGGTATAGGGATGGTGCCAAGGAAAAAGCTGTGAAAGCTGCCATGTTGTTGCACTTTTGTACTCCCCTTGGGATGCCTTGAACAGCTGCAGTGTGCCTGGAGCTAAGGGCTTCCTAGTTTTAAAAATCCTAGCCCTAGTCCTAAGCCTAACAGTAACCCTGGGAAGGCAAATCAGCCTGGTGTTAGGCTTCTTGCCAAGGAAAAAGCCGTGAAAGCAGCCATGTTGTGGCACTTTTGCACTCCCTTTTGGATGCCTTTCACAGCTCCAGTGTGCCTGGAACTCAGGGCTTCCTGATTTTAAAAATCCTAGCCCTAGGCCGAACCCCAACCCTAAGACGAGAAAGGCAAATCAGCCAGGAATTAGGCATGTCCCCAAGGAAAAAGCTGTGGAGGCAGGCATGTTGTGCTACTTTTGCGCTCTTCTTGGCTAGTCCTTCGCAGCTGCTGTGTTCTTGGAACTCAGGGCTTTCTGGTTAATAGAGCCCTTACCCTAGGCGTAACTCAAACCTTAACCCTAGGAAGGAAAATCAACCTATGGTTCGGGATGGTCTCATGGAAATATCAGTGGTGGCAGCCAAGTTGCGTCACTTTTGCGCTCCCCTTGGGATGCCTTTCGCAGCTGCAGTGTGCCTGGAGCCCAGGGCTTCCTGGTTTTAAAAGTCCTAGGCCTAAGCCTAACAGTAACCCTAGGAAGGTAAATCAGCCGGGTATTAGGGTTCTTCCTAAGGGAAAAGCCGTGAAAGCAGCCATGTTGTGGCACTTCTGCACTCCCTTTGGGATGCCTTTGGCAGATGAAGTAAGCCTGGAACTCAGGGCTTCCTGGTTAAAGAAATCCAAGCCCTAGGCTGAACCCTAACCCTAACCTTAGGCAGATAAATCAGCCTAGGTATAGGGATGGTGCCAAGGAAAAAGCTGTGAAAGCTGCCATGTTGTTGCACTTTTGTACTCCCCTTGGGATGCCTTGAACAGCTGCAGTGTGCCTGGAGCTAAGGGCTTCCTTGTTTCAAAAATCCTAGCCCTAGGCCTAAGCCTAACAGTAACCCTGGGAAGGTAAATCAGCCTGGTGTTAGGCTTCTTGCCAAGGAAAAAGCCGTGAAAGCAGCCATGTTGTGGCACTTTTGCACTCCCTTTTGGATGCCTTTCACAGCTCCAGTGTGCCTGGAACTCAGGGCTTCCTGATTTTAAAAATCCTAGCCCTAGGCCGAACCCCAACCCTAAGACGAGAAAGGCAAATCAGCCAGGAATTAGGCATGTCCCCAAGGAAAAAGCTGTGGAGGCAGGCATGTTGTGCTACTTTTGCGCTCTTCTTGGCTAGTCCTTCGCAGCTGCTGTGTTCTTGGAACTCAGGGCTTTCTGGTTAATAGAGCCCTTACCCTAGGCGTAACTCAAACCTTAACCCTAGGAAGGAAAATCAGCCTATGGTTCGGGATGGTCTCATGGAAATATCAGTGGTGGCAGCCAAGTTGCGTCACTTTTGCGCTCCCCTTGGGATGCCTTTCGCAGCTGCAGTGTGCCTGGAGCCCAGGGCTTCCTGGTTTTAAAAGTCCTAGGCCTAAGCCTAACAGTAACCCTAGGAAGGTAAATCAGCCGGGTATTAGGGTCCTTCCAAAGGGAAAAGCCGTGAAAGCAGCCATGTTGTGGCACTTCTGCACTCCCTTTGGGATGCCTTTGGCAGATGAAGTAAGCCTGGAACTCAGGGCTTCCTGGTTAAAGAAATCCAAGCCCTAGGCTGAAGCCTAACCCTAACCCTAGGCAGATAAATCAGCCAAGGTATAGGGATGGTGCCAAGGAAAAAGCTGTGAAAGCTGCCATGTTGTTGCACTTTTGTACTCCCCTTGGGATGCCTTGAACAGCTGCAGTGTGCCTGGAGCCCAGGGCTTCCTAGTTTTAAAAATCCTAGCCCTAGGCCTAAGCCTAACAGTAACCCTGGGAAGGTAAATCAGCCTGGTGTTAGGCTTCTTGCCAAGGAAAAAGCCGTGAAAGCAGCCATGTTGTGGCACTTTTGCACTCCCTTTTGGATGCCTTTCACAGCTCCAGTGTGCCTGGAACTCAGGGCTTCCTGATTTTAAAAATCCTAGCCCTAGGCCGAACCCCAACCCTAAGACGAGAAAGGCAAATCAGCCAGGAATTAGGCATGTCCCCAAGGAAAAAGCTGTGGAGGCAGGCATGTTGTGCTACTTTTGCGCTCTTCTTGGCTAGTCCTTCGCAGCTGCTGTGTTCTTGGAACTCAGGGCTTTCTGGTTAATAGAGCCCTTACCCTAGGCGTAACTCAAACCTTAACCCTAGGAAGGAAAATCAGCCTATGATTCGGGATGGTCTCATGGAAATATCAGTGGTGGCAGCCAAGTTGCGTCACTTTTGCGCTCCCCTTGGGATGCCTTTCGCAGCTGCAGTGTGCCTGGAGCCCAGGGCTTCCTGGTTTTAAAAGTCCTAGGCCTAAGCCTAACAGTAACCCTAGGAAGGTAAATCAGCCGGGTATTAGGGTTCTTCCTAAGGGAAAAGCCGTGAAAGCAGCCATGTTGTGGCACTTCTGCACTCCCTTTGGGATGCCTTTGGCAGATGAAGTAAGCCTGGAACTCAGGGCTTCCTGGTTAAAGAAATCCAAGCCCTAGGCTGAACCCTAACCCTAACCCTAGGCAGATAAATCAGCCTAGGTATAGGGATGGTGCCAAGGAAAAAGCTGTGAAAGCTGCCATGTTGTTGCACTTTTGTACTCCCCTTGGGATGCCTTGAACAGCTGCAGTGTGCCTGGAGCTAAGGGCTTCCTAGTTTTAAAAATCCTAGCCCTAGGCCTAAGCCTAACAGTAACCCTGGGAAGGTAAATCAGCCTGGTGTTAGGCTTCTTGCCAAGGAAAAAGCCGTGAAAGCAGCCATGTTGTGGCACTTTTGCACTCCCTTTTGGATGCCTTTCACAGCTCCAGTGTGCCTGGAACTCAGGGCTTCCTGCTTTTAAAAATCCTAGCCCTAGGCCGAACCCCAACCCTAAGACGAGAAAGGCAAATCAGCCAGGAATTAGGCATGTCCCCAAGGAAAAAGCTGTGGAGGCAGGCATGTTGTGGTACTTTTGCGCTCTTCTTGGCTAGTCCTTCGCAGCTGCTGTGTTCTTGGAACTCAGGGCTTTCTGGTTAATAGAGCCCTTACCCTAGGCGTAACTCAAACCTTAACCCTAGGAAGGAAAATCAACCTATGGTTCGGGATGGTCTCATGGAAATATCAGTGGTGGCAGCCAAGTTGCGTCACTTTTGCGCTCCCCTTGGGATGCCTTTCGCAGCTGCAGTGTGCCTGGAGCCCAGGGCTTCCTGGTTTTAAAAGTCCTAGGCCTAAGCCTAACAGTAACCCTAGGAAGGTAAATCAGCCGGGTATTAGGGTTCTTCCTAAGGGAAAAGCCGTGAAAGCAGCCATGTTGTGGCACTTCTGCACTCCCTTTGGGATGCCTTTGGCAGATGAAGTAAGCCTGGAACTCAGGGCTTCCTGGTTAAAGAAATCCAAGCCCTAGGCTGAACCCTAACCCTAACCCTAGGCAGATAAATCAGCCTAGGTATAGGGATGGTGCCAAGGAAAAAGCTGTGAAAGCTGCCATGTTGTTGCACTTTTGTACTCCCCTTGGGATGCCTTGAACAGCTGCAGTGTGCCTGGAGCCCAGGGCTTCCTAGTTTTAAAAATCCTAGCCCTAGGCCTAAGCCTAACAGTAACCCTGGGAAGGTAAATCAGCCTGGTGTTAGGCTTCTTGCCAAGGAAAAAGCCGTGAAAGCAGCCATGTTGTGGCACTTTTGCACTCCCTTTTGGATGCCTTTCACAGCTCCAGTGTGCCTGGAACTCAGGGCTTCCTGATTTTAAAAATCCTAGCCCTAGGCCGAACACCAACACTAAGACGAGAAAGGCAAATCAGCCAGGAATTCGGCATGTCCCCAAGGAAAAAGCTGTGGAGGCAGGCATGTTGTGGTACTTTTGCGCTCTTCTTGGCTAGTCCTTCGCAGCTGCTGTGTTCTTGGAACTCAGGGCTTTCTGGTTAATAGAGCCCTTACCCTAGGCGTAACTCAAACCTTAACCCTAGGAAGGAAAATCAGCCTATGGTTCGGGATGCTCTCATGGAAATATCAGTGGTGGCAGCCAAGTTGCGTCACTTTTGCGCTCCCCTTGGGATGCCTTTTGCAGCTGCAGTGTGCCTGGAGCCCAGGGCTTCCTGGTTTTAAAAGTCCTAGGCCTAAGCCTAACAGTAACCCTAGGAAGGTAAATCAGCCGGGTATTAGGGTTCTTCCTAAGGGAAAAGCCGTGAAAGCAGCCATGTTGTGGCACTTCTGCACTCCCTTTGGGATGCCTTTGGCAGATGAAGTAAGCCTGGAACTCAGGGCTTCCTGGTTAAAGAAATCCAAGCCCTAGGCTGAACCCTAACCCTAACCCTAGGCAGATAAATCAGCCTAGGTATAGGGATGGTGCCAAGGAAAAAGCTGTGAAAGCTGCCATGTTGTTGCACTTTTGTACTCCCCTTGGGATGCCTTGAACAGCTGCAGTGTGCCTGGAGCTAAGGGCTTCCTAGTTTTAAAAATCCTAGCCCTAGTCCTAAGCCTAACAGTAACCCTGGGAAGGCAAATCAGCCTGGTGTTAGGCTTCTTGCCAAGGAAAAAGCCGTGAAAGCAGCCATGTTGTGGCACTTTTGCACTCCCTTTTGGATGCCTTTCACAGCTCCAGTGTGCCTGGAACTCAGGGCTTCCTGATTTTAAAAATCCTAGCCCTAGGCCGAACCCCAACCCTAAGACGAGAAAGGCAAATCAG
Organism: Ammospiza caudacuta; assembly: GCF_027887145.1. Taxonomy (NCBI): domain Eukaryota; kingdom Metazoa; phylum Chordata; class Aves; order Passeriformes; family Passerellidae; genus Ammospiza; species Ammospiza caudacuta. Next base: position 542,450 of record NW_026683138.1, on the reverse strand, counting down.
CCAGGAATTAGGCATGTCCCCAAGGAAAAAGCTGTGGAGGCAGGCATGTTGTGGTACTTTTGCGCTCTTCTTGGCTAGTCCTTCGCAGCTGCTGTGTTCTTGGAACTCAGGGCTTTCTGGTTAATAGAGCCCTTACCCTAGGCGTAACTCAAACCTTAACCCTAGGAAGGAAAATCAACCTATGGTTCGGGATGGTCTCATGGAAATATCAGTGGTGGCAGCCAAGTTTCGTCACTTTTGCGCTCCCCTTGGAATGCCTTTCGCAGCTGCAGTGTGCCTGGAGCCCAGGGCTTCCTGGTTTTAAAAGTCCTAGGCCTAAGCCTAACAGTAACCCTAGGAAGGTAAATCAGCCGGGTATTAGGGTTCTTCCTAAGGGAAAAGCCGTGAAAGCAGCCATGTTGTGGCACTTCTGCACTCCCTTTGGGATGCCTTTGGCAGATGAAGTAAGCCTGGAACTCAGGGCTTCCTGGTTAAAGAAATCCAAGCCCTAGGCTGAAGCCTAACCCTAACCCTAGGCAGATAAATCAGCCTAGGTATAGGGATGGTGCCAAGGAAAAAGCTGTGAAAGCTGCCATGTTGTTGCACTTTTGTACTCCCCTTGGGATGCCTTGAACAGCTGCAGTGTGCCTGGAGCTAAGGGCTTCCTAGTTTTAAAAATCCTAGCCCTAGGCCTAAGCCTAACAGTAACCCTGGGAAGGTAAATCAGCCTGGTGTTAGGCTTCTTGCCAAGGAAAAAGCCGTGAAAGCAGCCATGTTGTGGCACTTTTGCACTCCCTTTTGGATGCCTTTCACAGCTCCAGTGTGCCTGGAACTCAGGGCTTCCTGCTTTTAAAAATCCTAGCCCTAGGCCGAACCCCAACCCTAAGACGAGAAAGGCAAATCAGCCAGGAATTAGGCATGTCCCCAAGGAAAAAGCTGTGGAGGCAGGCATGTTGTGGTACTTTTGCGCTCTTCTTGGGTAGTCCTTCGCAGCTGCTGTGTTCTTGGAACTCAGGGCTTTCTGGTTAATAGAGCCCTTACCCTAGGCGTAACTCAAACCTTAACCCAAGGAAGGAAAATCAACCTATGGTTCGGGATGGTCTCATGGAAATATCAGTGGTGGCAGCCAAGTTGCGTCACTTTTGCGCTCCCCTTGGGATGCCTTTCGCAGCTGCAGTGTGCCTGGAGCCCAGGGCTTCCTGGTTTTAAAAGTCCTAGGCCTAAGCCTAACAGTAACCCTAGGAAGGTAAATCAGCCGGGTATTAGGGTTCTTCCTAAGGGAAAAGCCGTGAAAGCAGCCATGTTGTGGCACTTCTGCACTCCCTTTGGGATGCCTTTGGCAGATGAAGTAAGCCTGGAACTCAGGGCTTCCTGGTTAAAGAAATCCAAGCCCTAGGCTGAACCCTAACCCTAACCCTAGGCAGATAAATCAGCCTAGGTATAGGGATGGTGCCAAGGAAAAAGCTGTGAAAGCTGCCATGTTGTTGCACTTTTGTACTCCCCTTGGGATGCCTTGAACAGCTGCAGTGTGCCTGGAGCTAAGGGCTTCCTAGTTTTAAAAATCCTAGCCCTAGGCCTAAGCCTAACAGTAACCCTGGGAAGGTAAATCAGCCTGGTGTTAGGCTTCTTGCCAAGGAAAAAGCCGTGAAAGCAGCCATGTTGTGGCACTTTTGCACTCCCTTTTGGATGCCTTTCACAGCTGCAGTGTGCCTGGAACTCAGGGCTTCCTGATTTTAAAAATCCTAGCCCTAGGCCGAACCCCAACCCTAAGACGAGAAAGGCAAATCAGCCAGGAATTAGGCATGTCCCCAAGGAAAAAGCTGTGGAGGCAGGCATGTTGTGGTACTTTTGCGCTCTTCTTGGCTAGTCCTTCGCAGCTGCTGTGTTCTTGGAACTCAGGGCTTTCTGGTTAATAGAGCCCTTACCCTAGGCGTAACTCAAACCTTAACCCTAGGAAGGAAAATCAGCCTATGGTTCGGGATGGTCTCATGGAAATATCAGTGGTGGCAGCCAAGTTGCGTCACTTTTGCGCTCCCCTTGGGATGCCTTTCGCAGCTGCAGTGTGCCTGGAGCCCAGGGCTTCCTGGTTTTAAAAGTCCTAGGCCTAAGCCTAACAGTAACCCTAGGAAGGTAAATCAGCCGGGTATTAGGGTTCTTCCAAAGGGAAAAGCCGTGAAAGCAGCCATGTTGTGGCACTTCTGCACTCCCTTTGGGATGCCTTTGGCAGATGAAGTAAGCCTGGAACTCAGGGCTTCCTGGTTAAAGAAATCCAAGCCCTAGGCTGAAGCCTAACCCTAACCCTAGGCACATAAATCAGCCTAGGTATAGGGATGGTGCCAAGGAAAAAGCTGTGAAAGCTGCCATGTTGTTGCACTTTTGTACTCCCCTTGGGATGCCTTGAACAGCTGCAGTGTGCCTGGAGCCCAGGGCTTCCTAGTTTTAAAAATCCTAGCCCTAGGCCTAAGCCTAACAGTAACCCTGGGAAGGTAAATCAGCCTGGTGTTAGGCTTCTTGCCAAGGAAAAAGCCGTGAAAGCAGCCATGTTGTGGCACTTTTGCACTCCCTTTTGGATGCCTTTCACAGCTCCAGTGTGCCTGGAACTCAGGGCTTCCTGCTTTTAAAAATCCTAGCCCTAGGCCGAACCCCAACACTAAGACGAGAAAGGCAAATCAGCCAGGAATTAGGCATGTCCCCAAGGAAAAAGCTGTGGAGGCAGGCATGTTGTGCTACTTTTGCGCTCTTCTTGGCTAGTCCTTCGCAGCTGCTGTGTTCTTGGAACTCAGGGCTTTCTGGTTAATAGAGCCCTTACCCTAGGCGTAACTCAAACCTTAACCCTAGGAAGGAAAATCAACCTATGGTTCGGGATGGTCTCATGGAAATATCAGTGGTGGCAGCCAAGTTGCGTCACTTTTGCGCTCCCCTTGGGATGTCTTTCGCAGCTGCAGTGTGCCTGGAGCCCAGGGCTTCCTGGTTTTAAAAGTCCTAGGCATAAGCCTAACAGTAACCCTAGGAAGGTAAATCAGCCGGGTATTAGGGTTCTTCCTAAGGGAAAAGCCGTGAAAGCAGCCATGTTGTGGCACTTCTGCACTCCCTTTGGGATGCCTTTGGCAGATGAAGTAAGCCTGGAACTCAGGGCTTCCTGGTTAAAGAAATCCAAGCCCTAGGCTGAAGCCTAACCCTAACCCTAGGCAGATAAATCAGCCTAGGTATAGGGATGGTGCCAAGGAAAAAGCTGTGAAAGCTGCCATGTTGTTGCACTTTTGTACTCCCCTTGGGATGCCTTGAACAGCTGCAGTGTGCCTGGAGCTAAGGGCTTCCTTGTTTCAAAAAACCTAGCCCTAAGCCTAAGCCTAACAGTAACCCTGGGAAGGTAAATCAGCCTGGTGTTAGGCTTCTTGCCAAGGAAAAAGCCGTGAAAGCAGCCATGTTGTGGCACTTTTGCACTCCCTTTTGGATGCCTTTCACAGCTCCAGTGTGCCTGGAACTCAGGGCTTCCTGATTTTAAAAATCCTAGCCCTAGGCCGAACCCCAACCCTAAGACGAGAAAGGCAAATCAGCCAGGAATTAGGCATGTCCCCAAGGAAAAAGCTGTGGAGGCAGGCATGTTGTGCTACTTTTGCGCTCTTCTTGGGTAGTCCTTCGCAGCTGCTGTGTTCTTGGAACTCAGGGCTTTCTGGTTAATAGAGCCCTTACCCTAGGCGTAACTCAAACCTTAACCCAAGGAAGGAAAATCAACCTATGGTTCGGGATGGTCTCATGGAAATATCAGTGGTGGCAGCCAAGTTGCGTCACTTTTGCGCTCCCCTTGGGATGCCTTTCGCAGCTGCAGTGTGCCTGGAGCCCAGGGCTTCCTGGTTTTAAAAGTCCTAGGCCTAAGCCTAACAGTAACCCTAGGAAGGTAAATCAGCCGGGTATTAGGGTTCTTCCTAAGGGAAAAGCCGTGAAAGCAGCCATGTTGTGGCACTTCTGCACTCCCTTTGGGATGCCTTTGGCAGATGAAGTAAGCCTGGAACTCAGGGCTTCCTGGTTAAAGAAATCCAAGCCCTAGGCTGAACCCTAACCCTAACCCTAGGCAGATAAATCAGCCTAGGTATAGGGATGGTGCCAAGGAAAAAGCTGTGAAAGCTGCCATGTTGTTGCACTTTTGTACTCCCCTTGGGATGCCTTGAACAGCTGCAGTGTGCCTGGAGCTAAGGGCTTCCTTGTTTCAAAAATCCTAGCCCTAGGCCTAAGCCTAACAGTAACCCTGGGAAGGTAAATCAGCCTGGTGTTAGGCTTCTTGCCAAGGAAAAAGCCGTGAAAGCAGCCATGTTGTGGCACTTTTGCACTCCCTTTTGGATGCCTTTCACAGCTGCAGTGTGCCTGGAACTCAGGGCTTCCTGATTTTAAAAATCCTAGCCCTAGGCCGAACCCCAACCCTAAGACGAGAAAGGCAAATCAGCCAGGAATTAGGCATGTCCCCAAGGAAAAAGCTGTGGAGGCAGGCATGTTGTGCTACTTTTGCGCTCTTCTTGGGTAGTCCTTCGCAGCTGCTGTGTTCTTGGAACTCAGGGCTTTCTGGTTAATAGAGCCCTTACCCTAGGCGTAACTCAAACCTTAACCCTAGGAAGGAAAATCAGCCTATGGTTCGGGATGGTCTCATGGAAATATCAGTGGTGGCAGCCAAGTTGCGTCACTTTTGCGCTCCCCTTGGGATGCCTTTCGCAGCTGCAGTGTGCCTGGAGCCCAGGGCTTCCTGGTTTTAAAAGTCCTAGGCCTAAGCCTAACAGTAACCCTAGGAAGGTAAATCAGCCGGGTATTAGGGTTCTTCCTAAGGGAAAAGCCGTGAAAGCAGCCATGTTGTGGCACTTCTGCACTCCCTTTGGGATGCCTTTGGCAGATGAAGTAAGCCTGGAACTCAGGGCTTCCTGGTTAAAGAAATCCAAGCCCTAGGCTGAAGCCTAACCCTAACCCTAGGCAGATAAATCAGCCTAGGTATAGGGATGGTGCCAAGGAAAAAGCTGTGAAAGCTGCCATGTTGTTGCACTTTTGTACTCCCCTTGGGATGCCTTGAACAGCTGCAGTGTGCCTGGAGCCCAGGGCTTCCTAGTTTTAAAAATCCTAGCCCTAGGCCTAAGCCTAACAGTAACCCTGGGAAGGTAAATCAGCCTGGTGTTAGGCTTCTTGCCAAGGAAAAAGCCGTGAAAGCAGCCATGTTGTGGCACTTTTGCACTCCCTTTTGGATGCCTTTCACAGCTCCAGTGTGCCTGGAACTCAGGGCTTCCTGATTTTAAAAATCCTAGCCCTAGGCCGAACCCCAACCCTAAGACGAGAAAGGCAAATCAGCCAGGAATTAGGCATGTCCCCAAGGAAAAAGCTGTGGAGGCAGGCATGTTGTGGTACTTTTGCGCTCTTCTTGGCTAGTCCTTCGCAGCTGCTGTGTTCTTGGAACTCAGGGCTTTCTGGTTAATAGAGCCCTTACCCTAGGCGTAACTCAAACCTTAACCCTAGGAAGGAAAATCAGCCTATGGTTCGGGATGGTCTCATGGAAATATCAGTGGTGGCAGCCAAGTTGCGTCACTTTTGCGCTCCCCTTGGGATGCCTTTCGCAGCTGCAGTGTGCCTGGAGCCCAGGGCTTCCTGGTTTTAAAAGTCCTAGGCCTAAGCCTAACAGTAACCCTAGGAAGGTAAATCAGCCGGGTATTAGGGTTCTTCCTAAGGGAAAAGCCGTGAAAGCAGCCATGTTGTGGCACTTCTGCACTCCCTTTGGGCTGCCTTTGGCAGATGAAGTAAGCCTGGAACTCAGGGCTTCCTGGTTAAAGAAATCCAAGCCCTAGGCTGAACCCTAACCCTAACCCTAGGCAGATAAATCAGCCTAGGTATAGGGATGGTGCCAAGGAAAAAGCTGTGAAAGCTGCCATGTTGTTGCACTTTTGTACTCCCCTTGGGATGCCTTGAACAGCTGCAGTGTGCCTGGAGCTAAGGGCTTCCTAGTTTTAAAAATCCTAGCCCTAGGCCTAAGCCTAACAGTAACCCTGGGAAGGTAAATCAGCCGGGTATTAGGGTTCTTCCTAAGGGAAAAGCCGTGAAAGCAGCCATGTTGTGGCACTTCTGCACTCCCTTTGGGATGCCTTTGGCAGATGAAGTAAGCCTGGAACTCAGGGCTTCCTGGTTAAAGAAATCCAAGCCCCAGGCTGAACCCTAACCCTAACCCTAGGCAGATAATCAGCCTAGGTATAGGGATGGTGCCAAGGAAAAAGCTGTGAAAGCTGCCATGTTTTTGCACTTTTGTACTCCCCTTGGGATGCCTTGAACAGCTGCAGTGTGCCTGGAGCTAAGGGCTTCCTAGTTTTAAAAATCCTAGCCCTAGGCCTAAGCCTAACAGTAACCCTGGGAAGGTAAATCAGCCTGGTGTTAGGCTTCTTGCCAAGGAAAAAGCCGTGAAAGCAGCCATGTTGTGGCACTTTTGCACTCCCTTTTGGATGCCTTTCACAGCTGCAGTGTGCCTGGAACTCAGGGCTTCCTGATTTTAAAAATCCTAGCCCTAGGCCGAACCCCAACCCTAAGACGAGAAAGGCAAATCAGCCAGGAATTAGGCATGTCCCCAAGGAAAAAGCTGTGGAGGCAGGCATGTTGTGCTACTTTTGCGCTCTTCTTGGCTAGTCCTTCGCAGCTGCTGTGTTCTTGGAACTCAGGGCTTTCTGGTTAATAGAGCCCTTACCCTAGGCGTAACTCAAACCTTAACCCTAGGAAGGAAAATCAGCCTATGGTTCGGGATGGTCTCATGGAAATATCAGTGGTGGCAGCCAAGTTGCGTCACTTTTGCGCTCCCCTTGGGATGCCTTTTGCAGCTGCAGTGTGCCTGGAGCCCAGGGCTTCCTGGTTTTAAAAGTCCTAGGCCTAAGCCTAACAGTAACCCTAGGAAGGTAAATCAGCCGGGTATTAGGGTTCTTCCTAAGGGAAAAGCCGTGAAAGCAGCCATGTTGTGGCACTTCTGCACTCCCTTTGGGATGCCTTTGGCAGATGAAGTAAGCCTGGAACTCAGGGCTTCCTGGTTAAAGAAATCACAGCCCTAGGCTGAAGCCTAACCCTAACCCTAGGCAGATAAATCAGCCTAGGTATAGGGATGGTGCCAAGGAAAAAGCTGTGAAAGCTGCCATGTTGTTGCACTTTTGTACTCCCCTTGGGATGCCTTGAACAGCTGCAGTGTGCCTGGAGCTAAGGGCTTCCTTGTTTCAAAAATCCTAGCCCTAGGCCTAAGCCTAACAGTAACCCTGGGAAGGTAAATCAGCCTGGTGTTAGGCTTCTTGCCAAGGAAAAAGCCGTGAAAGCAGCCATGTTGTGGCACTTTTGCACTCCCTTTTGGATGCCTTTCACAGCTGCAGTGTGCCTGGAACTCAGGGCTTCCTGATTTTAAAAATCCTAGCCCTAGGCCGAACCCCAACCCTAAGACGAGAAAGGCAAATCAGCCAGGAATTAGGCATGTCCCCAAGGAAAAAGCTGTGGAGGCAGGCATGTTGTGGTACTTTTGCGCTCTTCTTGGCTAGTCCTTCGCAGCTGCTGTGTTCTTGGAACTCAGGGCTTTCTGGTTAATAGAGCCCTTACCCTAGGCGTAACTCAAACCTTAACCCTAGGAAGGAAAATCAGCCTATGGTTCGGGATGGTCTCATGGAAATATCAGTGGTGGCAGCCAAGTTGCGTCACTTTTGCGCTCCCCTTGGGATGCCTTTCGCAGCTGCAGTGTGCCTGGAGCCCAGGGCTTCCTGGTTTTAAAAGTCCAAGGCCTAAGCCTAACAGTAACCCTAGGAAGGTAAATCAGCCGGGTATTAGGGTTCTTCCTAAGGGAAAAGCCGTGAAAGCAGCCATGTTGTGGCACTTCTGCACTCCCTTTGGGATGCCTTTGGCAGATGAAGTAAGCCTGGAACTCAGGGCTTCCTGGTTAAAGAAATCCAAGCCCCAGGCTGAACCCTAACCCTAACCCTAGGCAGATAAATCAGCCTAGGTATAGGGATGGTGCCAAGGAAAAAGCTGTGAAAGCTGCCATGTTTTTGCACTTTTGTACTCCCCTTGGGATGCCTTGAACAGCTGCAGTGTGCCTGGAGCTAAGGGCTTCCTAGTTTTAAAAATCCTAGCCCTAGGCCTAAGCCTAACAGTAACCCTGGGAAGGCAAATCAGCCTGGTGTTAGGCTTCTTGCCAAGGAAAAAGCCGTGAAAGCAGCCATGTTGTGGCACTTTTGCACTCCCTTTTGGATGCCTTTCACAGCTGCAGTGTGCCTGGAACTCAGGGCTTCCTGCTTTTTAAAATCCTAGCCCTAGGCCGAACCCCAACCCTAAGACGAGAAAGGCAAATCAGCCAGGAATTAGGCATGTCCCCAAGGAAAAAGCTGTGGAGGCAGGCATGTTGTGCTACTTTTGCGCTCTTCTTGGCTAGTCCTTCGCAGCTGCTGTGTTCTTGGAACTCAGGGCTTTCTGGTTAATAGAGCCCTTACCCTAGGTGTAACTCAAACCTTAACCCTAGGAAGGAAAATCAGCCTATGGTTCGGGATGGTCTCATGGAAATATCAGTGGTGGCAGCCAAGTTGCGTCACTTTTGCGCTCCCCTTGGGATGCCTTTCGCAGCTGCAGTGTGCCTGGAGCCCAGGGCTTCCTGGTTTTAAAAGTCCTAGGCATAAGCCTAACAGTAACCCTAGGAAGGTAAATCAGCCGGGTATTAGGGTTCTTCCTAAGGGAAAAGCCGTGAAAGCAGCCATGTTGTGGCACTTCTGCACTCCCTTTGGGATGCCTTTGGCAGATGAAGTAAGCCTGGAACTCAGGGCTTCCTGGTTAAAGAAATCCAAGCCCTAGGCTGAACCCTAACCCTAACCCTAGGCAGATAAATCAGCCTAGGTATAGGGATGGTGCCAAGGAAAAAGCTGTGAAAGCTGCCATGTTGTTGCACTTTTGTACTCCCCTTGGGATGCCTTGAACAGCTGCAGTGTGCCTGGAGCTAAGGGCTTCCTTGTTTCAAAAATCCTAGCCCTAGGCCTAAGCCTAACAGTAACCCTGGGAAGGTAAATCAGCCTGGTGTTAGGCTTCTTGCCAAGGAAAAAGCCGTGAAAGCAGCCATGTTGTGGCACTTTTGCACTCCCTTTTGGATGCCTTTCACAGCTCCAGTGTGCCTGGAACTCAGGGCTTCCTGATTTTAAAAATCCTAGCCCTAGGCCGAACCCCAACCCTAAGACGAGAAAGGCAAATCAGCCAGGAATTAGGCATGTCCCCAAGGAAAAAGCTGTGGAGGCAGGCATGTTGTGGTACTTTTGCGCTCTTCTTGGCTAGTCCTTCGCAGCTGCTGTGTTCTTGGAACTCAGGGCTTTCTGGTTAATAGAGCCCTTACCCTAGGCGTAACTCAAACCTTAACCCTAGGAAGGAAAATCAGCCTATGGTTCAGGATGCTCTCATGGAAATATCAGTGGTGGCAGCCAAGTTGCGTCACTTTTGCGCTCCCCTTGGGATGCCTTTTGCAGCTGCAGTGTGCCTGGAGCCCAGGGCTTCCTGGTTTTAAAAGTCCTAGGCCTAAGCCTAACAGTAACCCTAGGAAGGTAAATCAGCCGGGTATTAGGGTTCTTCCTAAGGGAAAAGCCGTGAAAGCAGCCATGTTGTGGCACTTCTGCACTCCCTTTGGGATGCCTTTGGCAGATGAAGTAAGCCTGGAACTCAGGGCTTCCTGGTTAAAGAAATCCAAGCCCTAGGCTGAACCCTAACCCTAACCCTAGGCAGATAAATCAGCCAAGGTATAGGGATGGTGCCAAGGAAAAAGCTGTGAAAGCTGCCATGTTGTTGCACTTTTGTACTCCCCTTGGGATGCCTTGAACAGCTGCAGTGTGCCTGGAGCCCAGGGCTTCCTAGTTTTAAAAATCCTAGCCCTAGGCCTAAGCCTAACAGTAACCCTGGGAAGGTAAATCAGCCTGGTGTTAGGCTTCTTGCCAAGGAAAAAGCCGTGAAAGCAGCCATGTTGTGGCACTTTTGCACTCCCTTTTGGATGCCTTTCACAGCTGCAGTGTGCCTGGAACTCAGGGCTTCCTGATTTTAAAAATCCTAGCCCTAGGCCGAACCCCAACCCTAAGACGAGAAAGGCAAATCAGCCAGGAATTAGGCATGTCCCCAAGGAAAAAGCTGTGGAGGCAGGCATGTTGTGCTACTTTTGCGCTCTTCTTGGCTAGTCCTTCGCAGCTGCTGTGTTCTTGGAACTCAGGGCTTTCTGGTTAATAGAGCCCTTACCCTAGGCGTAACTCAAACCTTAACCCTAGGAAGGAAAATCAGCCTATGGTTCGGGATGGTCTCATGGAAATATCAGTGGTGGCAGCCAAGTTGCGTCACTTTTGCGCTCCCCTTGGGATGCCTTTCGCAGCTGCAGTGTGCCTGGAGCCCAGGGCTTCCTGGTTTTAAAAGTCCTAGGCATAAGCCTAACAGTAACCCTAGGAAGGTAAATCAGCCGGGTATTAGGGTTCTTCCTAAGGGAAAAGCCGTGAAAGCAGCCATGTTGTGGCACTTCTGCACTCCCTTTGGGATGCCTTTGGCAGATGAAGTAAGCCTGGAACTCAGGGCTTCCTGGTTAAAGAAATCCAAGCCCTAGGCTGAACCCTAACCCTAACCCTAGGCAGATAAATCAGCCTAGGTATAGGGATGGTGCCAAGGAAAAAGCTGTGAAAGCTGCCATGTTGTTGCACTTTTGTACTCCCCTTGGGATGCCTTGAACAGCTGCAGTGTGCCTGGAGCTAAGGGCTTCCTTGTTTCAAAAATCCTAGCCCTAGGCCTAAGCCTAACAGTAACCCTGGGAAGGTAAATCAGCCTGGTGTTAGGCTTCTTGCCAAGGAAAAAGCCGTGAAAGCAGCCATGTTGTGGCACTTTTGCACTCCCTTTTGGATGCCTTTCACAGCTCCAGTGTGCCTGGAACTCAGGGCTTCCTGATTTTAAAAATCCTAGCCCTAGGCCGAACCCCAACCCTAAGACGAGAAAGGCAAATCAGCCAGGAATTAGGCATGTCCCCAAGGAAAAAGCTGTGGAGGCAGGCATGTTGTGGTACTTTTGCGCTCTTCTTGGCTAGTCCTTCGCAGCTGCTGTGTTCTTGGAACTCAGGGCTTTCTGGTTAATAGAGCCCTTACCCTAGGCGTAACTCAAACCTTAACCCTAGGAAGGAAAATCAGCCTATGGTTCAGGATGCTCTCATGGAAATATCAGTGGTGGCAGCCAAGTTGCGTCACTTTTGCGCTCCCCTTGGGATGCCTTTTGCAGCTGCAGTGTGCCTGGAGCCCAGGGCTTCCTGGTTTTAAAAGTCCTAGGCCTAAGCCTAACAGTAACCCTAGGAAGGTAAATCAGCCGGGTATTAGGGTTCTTCCTAAGGGAAAAGCCGTGAAAGCAGCCATGTTGTGGCACTTCTGCACTCCCTTTGGGATGCCTTTGGCAGATGAAGTAAGCCTGGAACTCAGGGCCTCCTGGTTAAAGAAATCCAAGCCCTAGGCTGAAGCCTAACCCTAACCCTAGGCAGATAAATCAGCCTAGGTATAGGGATGGTGCCAAGGAAAAAGCTGTGAAAGCTGCCATGTTGTTGCACTTTTGTACTCCCCTTGGGATGCCTTGAACAGCTGCAGTGTGCCTGGAGGCCAGTGCTTCCTAGTTTTAAAAATCCTAGCCCTAGGCCTAAGCCTAACAGTAACCCTGGGAAGGTAAATCAGCCTGGTGTTAGGCTTCTTGCCAAGGAAAAAGCCGTGAAAGCAGCCATGTTGTGGCACTTTTGCACTCCCTTTTGGATGCCTTTCACAGCTCCAGTGTGCCTGGAACTCAGGGCTTCCTGATTTTAAAAATCCTAGCCCTAGGCCGAACCCCAACCCTAAGACGAGAAAGGCAAATCAGCCAGGAATTAGGCATGTCCCCAAGGAAAAAGCTGTGGAGGCAGGCATGTTGTGCTACTTTTGCGCTCTTCTTGGCTAGTCCTTCGCAGCTGCTGTGTTCTTGGAACTCAGGGCTTTCTGGTTAATAGAGCCCTTACCCTAGGCGTAACTCAAACCTTAACCCTAGGAAGGAAAATCAGCCTATGGTTCGGGATGGTCTCATGGAAATATCAGTGGTGGCAGCCAAGTTGCGTCACTTTTGCGCTCCCCTTGGGATGCCTTTTGCAGCTGCAGTGTGCCTGGAGCCCAGGGCTTCCTGGTTTTAAAAGTCCTAGGCCTAAGCCTAACAGTAACCCTAGGAAGGTAAATCAGCCGGGTATTAGGGTTCTTCCTAAGGGAAAAGCCGTGAAAGCAGCCATGTTGTGGCACTTCTGCACTCCCTTTGGGATGCCTTTGGCAGATGAAGTAAGCCTGGAACTCAGGGCTTCCTGGTTAAAGAAATCCAAACCCTAGGCTGAACCCTAACCCTAACCCTAGGCAGATAAATCAGCCTAGGTATAGGGATGGTGCCAAGGAAAAAGCAGTGAAAGCTGCCATGTTGTTGCACTTTTGTACTCCCCTTGGGATGCCTTGAACAGCTGCAGTGTGCCTTGAGCTACGGGCTTCCTTGTTTCAAAAATCCTAGCCCTAGGCCTAAGCCTAACAGTAACCCTGGGAAGGTAAATCAGCCTGGTGTTAGGCTTCTTGCCAAGGAAAAAGCCGTGAAAGCAGCCATGTTGTGGCACTTTTGCACTCCCTTTTGGATGCCTTTCACAGCTCCAGTGTGCCTGGAACTCAGGGCTTCCTGATTTTAAAAATCCTAGCCCTAGGCCGAACCCCAACCCTAAGACGAGAAAGGCAAATCAGCCAGGAATTAGGCATGTCCCCAAGGAAAAAGCTGTGGAGGCAGGCATGTTGTGGTACTTTTGCGCTCTTCTTGGGTAGTCCTTCGCAGCTGCTGTGTTCTTGGAACTCAGGGCTTTCTGGTTAATAGAGCCCTTACCCTAGGCGTAACTCAAACCTTAACCCTAGGAAGGAAAATCAGCCTATGGTTCGGGATGGTCTCATGGAAATATCAGTGGTGGCAGCCAAGTTGCGTCACTTTTGCGCTCCCCTTGGGATGCCTTTCGCAGCTCCAGTGTGCCTGGAACTCAGGGCTTCCTGATTTTAAAAATCCTAGCCCTAGGCCGAACCCCAACCCTAAGACGAGAAAGGCAAATCAGCCAGGAATTAGGCATGTCCCCAAGGAAAAATCTGTGGAGGCAGGCATGTTGTGCTACTTTTGCGCTCTTCTTGGGTAGTCCTTCGCAGCTGCTGTGTTCTTGGAACTCAGGGCTTTCTGGTTAATAGAACCCTTACCATAGGCGTAATTCAAACCTTAACCCTAGGAAGGAAAATCAGCCTATGGTTCGGGATGGTCTCATGGAAATATCAGTGGTGGCAGCCAAGTTGCGTCACTTTTGCGCTCCCCTTGGGATGCCTTTTGCAGCTGCACTGTGCCTGGAGCCCAGGGCTTCCTGGTTTTAAAAGTCCTAGGCCTAAGCCTAACAGTAACCCTAGGAAGGTAAATCAGCCGGGTATTAGGGTTCTTCCTAAGGGAAAAGCCGTGAAAGCAGCCATGTTGTGGCACTTCTGCACTCCCTTTGGGATGCCTTTGGCAGATGAAGTAAGCCTGGAACTCAGGGCTTCCTGGTTAAAGAAATCCAAGCCCTAGGCTGAAGCCTAACCCTAACCCTAGGCAGATAAATCAGCCTAGGTATAGGGATGGTGCCAAGGAAAAAGCTGTGAAAGCTGCCATGTTGTTGCACTTTTGTACTCCCCTTGGGATGCCTTGAACAGCTGCAGTGTGCCTGGAGCCCAGGGCTTCCTAGTTTTAAAAATCCTAGCCCTAGGCCTAAGCCTAACAGTAACCCTGGGAAGGTAAATCAGCCTGGTGTTAGGCTTCTTGCCAAGGAAAAAGCCGTGAAAGCAGCCATGTTGTGGCACTTTTGCACTCCCTTTTGGATGCCTTTCACAGCTCCAGTGTGCCTGGAACTCAGGGCTTCCTGATTTTAAAAATCCTAGCCCTAGGCCGAACCCCAACCCTAAGACGAGAAAGGCAAATCAGCCAGGAATTAGGCATGTCCCCAAGGAAAAAGCTGTGGAGGCAGGCATGTTGTGGTACTTTTGCGCTCTTCTTGGGTAGTCCTTCGCAGCTGCTGTGTTCTTGGAACTCAGGGCTTTCTGGTTAATAGAGCCCTTACCCTAGGCGTAACTCAAACCTTAACCCTAGGAAGGAAAATCAGCCTATGGTTCGGGATGGTCTCATGGAAATATCAGTGGTGGCAGCCAAGTTGCGTCACTTTTGCGCTCCCCTTGGGATGCCTTTCGCAGCTGCAGTGTGCCTGGAGCCCAGGGCTTCCTGGTTTTAAAAGTCCTAGGCCTAAGCCTAACAGTAACCCTAGGAAGGTAAATCAGCCGGGTATTAGGGTTCTTCCAAAGGGAAAAGCCGTGAAAGCAGCCATGTTGTGGCACTTCTGCACTCCCTTTGGGATGCCTTTGGCAGATGAAGTAAGCCTGGAACTCAGGGCTTCCTGGTTAAAGAAATCCAAGCCCTAGGCTGAAGCCTAACCCTAACCCTAGGCAGATAAATCAGCCTAGGTATAGGGATGGTGCCAAGGAAAAAGCTGTGAAAGCTGCCATGTTGTTGCACTTTTGTACTCCCCTTGGGATGCCTTGAACAGCTGCAGTGTGCCTGGAGCCCAGGGCTTCCTAGTTTTAAAAATCCTAGCCCTAGGCCTAAGCCTAACAGTAACCCTGGGAAGGTAAATCAGCCTGGTGTTAGGTTTCTTGCCAAGGAAAAAGCCGTGAAAGCAGCCATGTTGTGGCACTTTTGCACTCCCTTTTGGATGCCTTTCACAGCTCCAGTGTGCCTGGAACTCAGGGCTTCCTGATTTTAAAAATCCTAGCCCTAGGCCAAACCCCAACCCTAAGACGAGAAAGGCAAATCAGCCAGGAATTAGGCATGTCCCCAAGGAAAAAGCTGTGGAGGCAGGCATGTTGTGGTACTTTTGCGCTCTTCTTGGCTAGTCCTTCGCAGCTGCTGTGTTCTTGGAACTCAGGGCTTTCTGGTTAATAGAGCCCTTACCCTAGGCGTAACTCAAACCTTAACCCTAGGAAGGAAAATCAACCTATGGTTCGGGATGGTCTCATGGAAATATCAGTGGTGGCAGCCAAGTTGCGTCACTTTTGCGCTCCCCTTGGGATGCCTTTCGCAGCTGCAGTGTGCCTGGAGCCCAGGGCTTCCTGGTTTTAAAAGTCCTAGGCCTAAGCCTAACAGTAACCCTAGGAAGGTAAATCAGCTAGGTATTAGGGTTCTTCCTAAGGGAAAAGCCGTGAAAGCAGCCATGTTGTGGCACTTCTGCACTCCCTTTGGGATGCCTTTGGCAGATGAAGTAAGCCTGGAACTCAGGGCTTCCTGGTTAAAGAAATCCAAGCCCTAGGCTGAACCCTAACCCTAACCCTAGGCAGATAAATCAGCCTAGGTATAGGGATGGTGCCAAGGAAAAAGCTGTGAAAGCTGCCATGTTGTTGCACTTTTGTACTCCCCTTGGGATGCCTTGAACAGCTGCAGTGTGCCTGGAGCTAAGGGCTTCCTAGTTTTAAAAATCCTAGCCCTAGGCCTAAGCCTAACAGTAACCCTGGGAAGGTAAATCAGCCTGGTGTTAGGCTTCTTGCCAAGGAAAAAGCCGTGAAAGCAGCCATGTTGTGGCACTTCTGCACTCCCTTTTGGATGCCTTTGGCAGATGAAGTAAGCCTGGAACTCATGGCTTCCTGGTTAAAGAAATCCAAGCCCTAGGCTGAACCCTAACCCTAACCCTAGGCAGATAAATCAGCCTAGGTATAGGGATGGTGCCAAGGAAAAAGCTGTGAAAGCTGCCATGTTGTTGCACTTTTGTACTCCCCTTGGGATGCCTTGAACAGCTGCAGTGTGCCTGGAGCTAAGGGCTTCCTTGTTTCAAAAATCCTAGCCCTAGGCCTCAGCCTAACAGTAACCCTGGGAAGGTAAATCAGCCTGGTGTTAGGCTTCTTGCCAAGGAAAAAGCCGTGAAAGCAGCCATGTTGTGGCACTTTTGCACTCCCTTTTGGATGCCTTTCACAGCTCCAGTGTGCCTGGAACTCAGGGCTTCCTGATTTTAAAAATCCTAGCCCTAGGCCGAACCCCAACCCTAAGACGAGAAAGGCAAATCAGCCAGGAATTAGGCATGTCCCCAAGGAAAAAGCTGTGGAGGCAGGCATGTTGTGGTACTTTTGCGCTCTTCTTGGGTAGTCCTTCGCAGCTGCTGTGTTCTTGGAACTCAGGGCTTTCTGGTTAATAGAGCCCTTACCCTAGGCGTAACTCAAACCTTAACCCTAGGAAGGAAAATCAACCTATGGTTCGGGATGGTCTCATGGAAATATCAGTGGTGGCAGCCAAGTTGCGTCACTTTTGCGCTCCCCTTGGGATGCCTTTCGCAGCTGCAGTGTGCCTGGAGCCCAGGGCTTCCTGGTTTTAAAAGTCCTAGGCCTAAGCCTAACAGTAACCCTAGGAAGGTAAATCAGCCGGGTATTAGGGTTCTTCCTAAGGGAAAAGCCGTGAAAGCAGCCATGTTGTGGCACTTCTGCACTCCCTTTGGGATGCCTTTGGCAGATGAAGTAAGCCTGGAACTCAGGGCTTCCTGGTTAAAGAAATCCAAGCCCTAGGCTGAACCCTAACCCTAACCCTAGGCAGATAAATCAGCCTAGGTATAGGGATGGTGCCAAGGAAAAAGCTGTGAAAGCTGCCATGTTGTTGCACTTTTGTACTCCCCTTGGGATGCCTTGAACAGCTGCAGTGTGCCTGGAGCTAAGGGCTTCCTTGTTTCAAAAATCCTAGCCCTAGGCCTAAGCCTTACAGTAACCCTGGGAAGGTAAATCAGCCTGGTGTTAGGCTTCTTGCCAAGGAAAAAGCCGTGAAAGCAGCCATGTTGTGGCACTTTTGCACTCCCTTTTGGATGCCTTTCACAGCTCCAGTGTGCCTGGAACTCAGGGCTTCCTGATTTTAAAAATCCTAGCCCTAGGCCGAACCCCAAGCCTAAGACGAGAAAGGCAAATCAGCCAGGAATTAGGCATGTCCCCAAGGAAAAAGCTGTGGAGGCAGGCATGTTGTGCTACTTTTGCGCTCTTCTTGGCTAGTCCTTCGCAGCTGCTGTGTTCTTGGAACTCAGGGCTTTCTGGTTAATAGAGCCCTTACCCTAGGCGTAACTCAAACCTTAACCCTAGGAAGGAAAATCAGCCTATGGTTCGGGATGGTCTCATGGAAATATCAGTGGTGGCAGCCAAGTTGCGTCACTTTTGCGCTCCCCTTGGGATGCCTTTTGCAGCTGCAGTGTGCCTGGAGCCCAGGGCTTCCTGGTTTTAAAAGTCCTAGGCCTAAGCCTAACAGTAACCCTAGGAAGGTAAATCAGCCGGGTATTAGGGTTCTTCCTAAGGGAAAAGCCGTGAAAGCAGCCATGTTGTGGCACTTCTGCACTCCCTTTGGGATGCCTTTGGCAGATGAAGTAAGCCTGGAACTCAGGGCTTCCTGGTTAAAGAAATCCAAGCCCTAGGCTGAACCCTAACCCTAACCCTAGGCAGATAAATCAGCCTAGGTATAGGGATGGTGCCAAGGAAAAGCTGTGAAAGCTGCCATGTTGTTGCACTTTTGTACTCCCCTTGGGATGCCTTGAACAGCTGCAGTGTGCCTGGAGCCCAGGGCTTCCTAGTTTTAAAAATCCTAGCCCTAGGCCTAAGCCTAACAGTAACCCTGGGAAGGTAAATCAGCCTGGTGTTAGGCTTCTTGCCAAGGAAAAAGCCGTGAAAGCAGCCATGTTGTGGCACTTTTGCACTCCCTTTTGGATGCCTTTCACAGCTCCAGTGTGCCTGGAACTCAGGGCTTCCTGATTTTAAAAATCCTAGCCCTAGGCCGAACCCCAACCCTAAGACGAGAAAGGCAAATCAGCCAGGAATTAGGCATGTCCCCAAGGAAAAAGCTGTGGAGGCAGGCATGTTGTGGTACTTTTGCGCTCTTCTTGGCTAGTCCTTCGCAGCTGCTGTGTTCTTGGAACTCAGGGCTTTCTGGTTAATAGAGCCCTTACCCTAGGCGTAACTCAAACCTTAACCCTAGGAAGGAAAATCAACCTATGGTTCGGGATGGTCTCATGGAAATATCAGTGGTGGCAGCCAAGTTGCGTCACTTTTGCGCTCCCCTTGGGATGCCTTTCGCAGCTGCAGTGTGCCTGGAGCCCAGGGCTTCCTGGTTTTAAAAGTCCTAGGCCTAAGCCTAACAGTAACCCTAGGAAGGTAAATCAGCCGGGTATTAGGGTTCTTCCTAAGGGAAAAGCCGTGAAAGCAGCCATGTTGTGGCACTTCTGCACTCCCTTTGGGATGCCTTTGGCAGATGAAGTAAGCCTGGAACTCAGGGCTTCCTGGTTAAAGAAATCCAAGCCCTAGGCTGAACCCTAACCCTAACCCTAGGCAGATAAATCAGCCTAGGTATAGGGATGGTGCCAAGGAAAAAGCTGTGAAAGCTGCCATGTTGTTGCACTTTTGTACTCCCCTTGGGATGCCTTGAACAGCTGCAGTGTGCCTGGAGCCCAGGGCTTCCTAGTTTTAAAAATCCTAGCCCTAGGCCTAAGCCTAACAGTAACCCTGGGAAGGTAAATCAGCCTGGTGTTAGGCTTCTTGCCAAGGAAAAAGCCGTGAAAGCAGCCATGTTGTGGCACTTTTGCACTCCCTTTTGGATGCCTTTCACAGCTCCAGTGTGCCTGGAACTCAGGGCTTCCTGATTTTAAAAATCCTAGCCCTAGGCTGAACCCCAACACTAAGACGAGAAAGGCAAATCAGCCAGGAATTAGGCATGTCCCCAAGGAAAAAGCTGTGGAGGCAGGCATGTTGTGGTACTTTTGCGCTCTTCTTGGCTAGTCCTTCGCAGCTGCTGTGTTCTTGGAACTCAGGGCTTTCTGGTTAATAGAGCCCTTACCCTAGGCGTAACTCAAACCTTAACCCTAGGAAGGAAAATCAACCTATGGTTCGGGATGGTCTCATGGAAATATCAGTGGTGGCAGCCAAGTTGCGTCACTTTTGCGCTCCCCTTGGGACGCCTTTCGCAGCTGCAGTGTGCCTGGAGCCCAGGGCTTCCTGGTTTTAAAAGTCCTAGGCCTAAGCCTAACAGTAACCCTAGGAAGGTAAATCAGCCGGGTATTAGGGTTCTTCCTAAGGGAAAAGCCGTGAAAGCAGCCATGTTGTGGCACTTCTGCACTCCCTTTGGGATGCCTTTGGCAGATGAAGTAAGCCTGGAACTCAGGGCTTCCTGGTTAAAGAAATCCAAGCCCTAGGCTGAAGCCTAACCCTAACCCTAGGCAGATAAATCAGCCTAGGTATAGGGATGGTGCCAAGGAAAAAGCTGTGAAAGCTGCCATGTTGTTGCACTTTTGTACTCCCCTTGGGATGCCTTGAACAGCTGCAGTGTGCCTGGAGCCCAGGGCTTCCTAGTTTTAAAAATCCTAGCCCTAGGCCTAAGCCTAACAGTAACCCTGGGAAGGTAAATCAGCCTGGTGTTAGGCTTCTTGCCAAGGAAAAAGCCGTGAAAGCAGCCATGTTGTGGCACTTTTGCACTCCCTTTTGGATGCCTTTCACAGCTGCAGTGTGCCTGGAACTCAGGGCTTCCTGATTTTAAAAATCCTAGCCCTAGGCCGAACCCCAACACTAAGACGAGAAAGGCAAATCAGCCAGGAATTAGGCATGTCCCCAAGGAAAAAGCTGTGGAGGCAGGCATGTTGTGGTACTTTTGCGCTCTTCTTGGCTAGTCCTTCGCAGCTGCTGTGTTCTTGGAACTCAGGGCTTTCTGGTTAATAGAGCCCTTACCCTAGGCGTAACTCAAACCTTAACCCTAGGAAGGAAAATCAACCTATGGTTCGGGATGGTCTCATGGAAATATCAGTGGTGGCAGCCAAGTTGCGTCACTTTTGCGCTCCCCTTGGGATGCCTTTTGCAGCTGCAGTGTGCCTGGAGCCCAGGGCTTCCTGGTTTTAAAAGTCCTAGGCCTAAGCCTAACAGTAACCCTAGGAAGGTAAATCAGCCGGGTATTAGGGTTCTTCCTAAGGGAAAAGCCGTGAAAGCAGCCATGTTGTGGCACTTCTGCACTCCCTTTGGGATGCCTTTGGCAGATGAAGTAAGCCTGGAACTCAGGGCTTCCTGGTTAAAGAAATCCAAGCCCTAGGCTGAACCCTAACCCTAACCCTAGGCAGATAAATCAGCCTAGTTATAGGGATGGTGCCAAGGAAAAAGCTGTGAAAGCTGCTATGTTGTTGCACTTTTGTACTCCCCTTGGGATGCCTTGAACAGCTGCAGTGTGCCTGGAGCTAAGGGCTTCCTAGTTTTAAAAATCCTAGCCCTAGGCCTAAGCCTAACAGTAACCCTGGGAAGGTAAATCAGCCTGGTGTTAGGCTTCTTGCCAAGGAAAAAGCCGTGAAAGCAGCCATGTTGTGGCACTTTTGCACTCCCTTTTGGATGCCTTTCACAGCTCCAGTGTGCCTGGAACTCAGGGCTTCCTGATTTTAAAAATCCTAGCCCTAGGCCGAACCCCAACCCTAAGACGAGAAAGGCAAATCAGCCAGGAATTAGGCATGTCCCCAAGGAAAAAGCTGTGGAGGCAGGCATGTTGTGGTACTTTTGCGCTCTTCTTGGGTAGTCCTTCGCAGCTGCTGTGTTCTTGGAACTCAGGGCTTTCTGGTTAATAGACCCTTACCCTAGGCGTAACTCGAACCTTAACCCTAGGAAGGAAAATCAGCCTATGGTTCGGGATGGTGGTTCGGATTGGTCTCATGGAAATATCAGTGTTGGCAGCCAAGTTGCGTCACTTTTGCGCTCCCCTTGGGATGCCTTTCGCAGCTGCAGTGTGCCTGGAGCCCAGGGCTTCCTGGTTTTAAAAGTCCTAGGCCTAAGCCTAACAGTAACTCTAGGAAGGTAAATCAGCCGGGTATTAGGGTTCTTCCTAAGGGAAAAGCCGTGAAAGCAGCCATTTTGTGGCACTTCTGCACTCCCTTTGGGATGCCTTGGCAGATGAAGTAAGCCTGGAACTCAGGGCTTCCTGGTTAAAGAAATCCAAGCCCTAGGCTGAACCCTAACCCTAACCCTAGGTAGATAAATCAGCCTAGGTATAGGGATGGTGCCAAGGAAAAAGCTGTGAAAGCTGCCATGT
The DNA here is from genome assembly GCF_027887145.1 of Ammospiza caudacuta. NCBI lineage: Eukaryota > Metazoa > Chordata > Aves > Passeriformes > Passerellidae > Ammospiza > Ammospiza caudacuta. The sequence continues at coordinate 521,348 of NW_026683138.1, read as the reverse complement.
TGTTGCACTTTTGTACTCCCCTTGGGATGCCTTGAACAGCTGCAGTGTGCCTGGAGCCCAGGGCTTCCTAGTTTTAAAAATCCTAGCCCTAGGCCTAAGCCTAACAGTAACCCTGGGAAGGGAAATCAGCCTGGTGTTAGGCTTCTTGCCAAGGAAAAAGCCGTGAAAGCAGCCATGTTGTGGCACTTTTGCACTCCCTTTTGGATGCCTTTCACAGCTCCAGTGTGCCTGGAACTCAGGGCTTCCTGATTTTAAAAATCCTAGCCCTAGGCCGAACCCCAACCCTAAGACGAGAAAGGCAAATCAGCCAGGAATTAGGCATGTCCCCAAGGAAAAAGCTGTGGAGGCAGGCATGTTGTGCTACTTTTGCGCTCTTCTTGGCTAGTCCTTCGCAGCTGCTGTGTTCTTGGAACTCAGGGCTTTCTGGTTAATAGAGCCCTTACCCTAGGCGTAACTCAAACCTTAACCCTAGGAAGGAAAATCAGCCTATGGTTCGGGATGGTCTCATGGAAATATCAGTGGTGGCAGCCAAGTTGCGTCACTTTTGCGCTCCCCTTGGGATGCCTTTCGCAGCTGCAGTGTGCCTGGAGCCCAGGGCTTCCTGGTTTTAAAAGTCCTAGGCCTAAGCCTAACAGTAACCCTAGGAAGGTAAATCAGCCGGGTATTAGGGTTCTTCCTAAGGGAAAAGCCGTGAAAGCAGCCATGTTGTGGCACTTCTGCACTCCTTTTGGGATGCCTTTGGCAGATGAAGTAAGCCTGGAACTCAGGGCTTCCTGGTTAAAGAAATCCAAGCCCTAGGCTGAACCCTAACCCTAGGTAGATAAATCAGCCTAGGTATAGGGATGGTGCCAAGGAAAAAGCTGTGAAAGCTGCCATGTTGTTGCACTTTTGTACTCCCCTTGGGATGCCTTGAACAGCTGCAGTGTGCCTGGAGCCCAGGGCTTCCTAGTTTTAAAAATCCTAGCCCTAGGCCTAAGCCTAACAGTTACCCTGGGAAGGGAAATCAGCCTGGTGTTAGGCTTTTTGCCAAGGAAAAAGCCGTGAAAGCAGCCATGTTGTGGCACTTTTGCACTCCCTTTTGGATGCCTTTCTCAGCTCCAGTGTGCCTGGAACTCAGGGCTTCCTGATTTTAAAAATCCTAGCCCTAGGCCGAACCCCAACCCTAAGACGTGAAAGGCAAATCAGCCAGGAATTAAGCATGTCCCCAAGGAAAAAGCTGTGGAGGCAGGCATGTTGTGGTACTTTTGCGCTCTTCTTGGCTAGTCCTTTGCAGCTGCTATTTTCTTGGAACTCAGGGCTTTCTGGTTAATAGAGCCCTTACCCTAGGCGTAACTCAAACCTTAACCCTAGGAAGGAAAATCAACCTATGGTTTGGGATGGTCTCATGGAAATATCAGTGGTGGCAGCCAAGTTGCGTCACTTTTGCGCTCCCCTTGGGATGCCTTTCGCAGCTGCAGTGTGCCTGGAGCCCAGGGCTTCCTGGTTTTAAAAGTCCTAGGCCTAAGCCTAACAGTAACCCTAGGAAGGTAAATCAGCCGGGTATTAGGGTTCTTCCTAAGGGAAAAGCCGTGAAAGCAGCCATGTTGTGGCACTTCTGCACTCCCTTTGGGATGCCTTTGGCAGATGAAGTAAGCCTGGAACTCAGGGCTTCCTGGTTAAAGAAATCCAAGCCCTAGGCTGAACCCTAACCCTAACCCTAGGCAGATAAATCAGCCTAGGTATAGGGATGGTGCCAAGGAAAAAGCTGTGAAAGCTGCCATGTTGTTGCACTTTTGTACTCCCCTTGGGATGCCTTGAACAGCTGCAGTGTGCCTGGAGCTAAGGGCTTCCTTGTTTCAAAAATCCTAGCCCTAGGCCTAAGCCTAACAGTAACCCTGGGAAGGTAAATCAGCCTGGTGTTAGGCTTCTTGCCAAGGAAAAAGCCGTGAAAGCAGCCATGTTGTGGCACTTTTGCACTCCCTTTTGGATGCCTTTCACAGCTCCAGTGTGCCTGGAACTCAGGGCTTCCTGATTTTAAAAATCCTAGCCCTAGGCCGAACCCCAACCCTAAGACGAGAAAGGCAAATCAGCCAGGAATTAGGCATGTCCCCAAGGAAAAAGCTGTGGAGGCAGGCATGTTGTGGTACTTTTGCGCTCTTCTTGGCTAGTCCTTCGCAGCTGCTGTGTTCTTGGAACTCAGGGCTTTCTGGTTAATAGAGCCCTTACCCTAGGCATAACTCAAACCTTAACCCTAGGAAGGAAAATCAGCCTATGGTTCGGGATGGGGGTTCGGGATGGTCTCATGGAAATATCAGTGGTGGCAGCCAAGTTGCGTCACTTTTGCGCTCCCCTTGGGATGCCTTTCGCAGCTGCAGTGTGCTTGGAGCCCAGGGCTTCCTGGTTTTAAAAGTCCTAGGCCTAAGCCTAACAGTAACCCTAGGAAGGTAAATCAGCCGGGTATTAGGGTTCTTCCTAAGGGAAAAGCCGTGAAAGCAGCCATGTTGTGGCACTTCTGCACTCCCTTTGGGATGCCTTTGGCAGATGAAGTAAGCCTGGAACTCAGGGCTTCCTGGTTAAAGAAATCCAAGCCCTAGGCTGAACCCTAACCCTAACCCTAGGCAGATAAATCAGCCTAGGTATAGGGATGGTGCCAAGGAAAAAGCTGTGAAAGCTGCCATGTTGTTGCACTTTTGTACTCCCCTTGGGATGCCTTGAACAGCTGCAGTGTGCCTGGAGCTAAGGGCTTCCTAGTTTTAAAAATCCTAGCCCTAGGCCTAAGCCTAACAGTAACCCTGGGAAGGTAAATCAGCCTGGTGTTAGGCTTCTTGCCAAGGAAAAAGCCGTGAAAGCAGCCATGTTGTGGCACTTTTGCACTCCCTTTTGGATGCCTTTCACAGCTCCAGTGTGCCTGGAACTCAGGGCTTCCTGATTTTAAAAATCCTAGCCCTAGGCCGAACCCCAAGCCTAAGACGAGAAAGGCAAATCAGCCAGGAATTAGGCATGTCCCCAAGGAAAAAGCTGTGGAGGCAGGCATGTTGTGCTACTTTTGCGCTCTTCTTGGCTAGTCCTTCGCAGCTGCTGTGTTCTTGGAACTCAGGGCTTTCTGGTTAATAGAGCCCTTACCCTAGGCGTAACTCAAACCTTAACCCTAGGAAGGAAAATCAGCCTATGGTTCGGGATGGTCTCATGGAAATATCAGTGGTGGCAGCCAAGTTGCGTCACTTTTGCGCTCCCCTTGGGATGCCTTTCGCAGCTGCAGTGTGCCTGGAGCCCAGGGCTTCCTGGTTTTAAAAGTCCTAGGCCTAAGCCTAACAGTAACCCTAGGAAGGTAAATCAGCCGGGTATTAGGGTTCTTCCTAAGGGAAAAGCCGTGAAAGCAGCCATGTTGTGGCACTTCTGCACTCCCTTTGGGATGCCTTTGGCAGATGAAGTAAGCCTGGAACTCAGGGCTTCCTGGTTAAAGAAATCCAAGCCCTAGGCTGAAGCCTAACCCTAACCCTAGGCAGATAAATCAGCCTAGGTATAGGGATGGTGCCAAGGAAAAAGCTGTGAAAGCTGCCATGTTGTTGCACTTTTGTACTCCCCTTGGGATGCCTTGAACAGCTGCAGTGTGCCTGGAGCCCAGGGCTTCCTAGTTTTAAAAATCGTAGCCCTAGTCCTAAGCCTAACAGTAACCCTGGGAAGGAAAATCAGCCTGGTGTTAGGCTTCTTGCCAAGGAAAAAGCCGTGAAAGCAGCCATGTTGTGGCACTTTTGCACTCCCTTTTGGATGCCTTTCACAGCTCCAGTGTGCCTGGAACTCAGGGCTTCCTGATTTTAAAAATCCTAGCCCTAGGCCGAACCCCAACCCTAAGACGAGAAAGGCAAATCAGCCAGGAATTAGGCATGTCCCCAAGGAAAAAGCTGTGGAGGCAGGCATGTTGTGGTAATTTTGCGCTCTTCTTGGGTAGTCCTTCGCAGCTGCTGTGTTCTTGGAACTCAGGGCTTTCTGGTTAATAGAGCCCTTACCCTAGGCGTAACTCAAACCTTAACCCTAGGAAGGAAAATCAACCTATGGTTCGGGATGGTCTCATGGAAATATCAGTGGTGGCAGCCAAGTTGCGTCACTTTTGCGCTCCCCTTGGGATGCCTTTCGCAGCTGCAGTGTGCTTGGAGCCCAGGGCTTCCTGGTTTTAAAAGTCCTAGGCCTAAGCCTAACAGTAACCCTAGGAAGGTAAATCAGCCGGGTATTAGGGTTCTTCCTAAGGGAAAAGCCGTGAAAGCAGCCATGTTGTGGCACTTCTGCACTCCCTTTGGGATGCCTTTGGCAGATGAAGTAAGCCTGGAACTCAGGGCTTCCTGGTTAAAGAAATCCAAGCCCTAGGCTGAACCCTAACCCTAACCCTAGGCAGATAAATCAGCCTAGGTATAGGGATGGTGCCAAGGAAAAAGCTGTGAAAGCTGCCATGTTGTTGCACTTTTGTACTCCCCTTGGGATGCCTTGAACAGCTGCAGTGTGCCTGGAGCTAAGGGCTTCCTAGTTTTAAAAATCCTAGCCCTAGGCCTAAGCCTAACAGTAACCCTGGGAAGGTAAATCAGCCTGGTGTTAGGCTTCTTGCCAAGGAAAAAGCCGTGAAAGCAGCCATGTTGTGGCACTTTTGCACTCCCTTTTGGATGCCTTTCACAGCTCCAGTGTGCCTGGAACTCAGGGCTTCCTGCTTTTGAAAATCCTAGCCCTAGGCCGAACCCCAACCCTAAGACGAGAAAGGCAAATCAGCCAGGAATTAGGCATGTCCCCAAGGAAAAAGCTGTGGAGGCAGGCATGTTGTGGTACTTTTGCGCTCTTCTTGGCTAGTACTTCGCAGCTGCTGTGTTCTTGGAACTCAGGGCTTTCTGGTTAATAGAGCCCTTACCCTAGGCGTAACTCAAACCTTAACCCTAGGAAGGAAAATCAGCCTATGGTTCGGGATGGTCTCATGGAAATATCAGTGGTGGCAGCCAAGTTGCGTCACTTTTGCGCTCCCCTTGGGATGCCTTTCGCAGCTGCAGTGTGCCTGGAGCCCAGGGCTTCCTGGTTTTAAAAGTCCTAGGCCTAAGCCTAACAGTAACCCTAGGAAGGTAAATCAGCCGGGTATTAGGGTTCTTCCTAAGGGAAAAGCCGTGAAGGCAGCTATGTTGTGGAACTTCTGCACTCCCTTTGGGATGCCTTTGGCAGATGAAGTAAGCCTGGAACTCAGGGCTTCCTGGTTAAAGAAATCACAGCCCTAGGCTGAACCCTAAACCTAACCCTAGGCAGATAAATCAGCCTAGGTATAGGGATGGTGCCAAGGAAAAAGCTGTGAAAGCTGCCATGTTGTTGCACTTTTGTACTCCCCTTGGGATGCCTTCAACAGCTGCAGTGTGCCTGGAGCTAAGGGCTTCCTAGTTTTAAAAATCCTAGCCCTAGGCCTAAGCCTAACAGTAACCCTGGGAAGGTAAATCAACCTGGTGTTAGGCTTCTTGCCAAGGAAAAAGCCGTGAAAGCAGCCATGTTGTGGCACTTCTGCACTCCCTTTTGGGATGCCTTTGGCAGATGAAGTAAGCCTGGAACTCAGGGCTTCCTGGTTAAAGAAATCCAAGCCCTAGGCTGAACCCTAACCCTAACCCTAGGCAGATAAATCAGCCTAGGAATAGGGATGGTGCCAAGGAAAAAGCTGTGAAAGCTGCCATGTTGTTGCACTTTTGTACTCCCCTTGGGATGCCTTGAACAGCTGCAGTGTGCCTGGAGCCCAGGGCTTCCTAGTTTTAAAAATCCTAGCCCTAGGCCTAAGCCTAACAGTAACCCTGGGAAGGTAAATCAGCCTGGTGTTAGGCTTCTTGCCAAGGAAAAAGCCGTGAAAGCAGCCATGTTGTGGCACTTTTGCACTCCCTTTTGGATGCCTTTCACATCTGCAGTGTGCCTGGAACTCAGGGCTTCCTGATTTTAAAAATCCTAGCCCTAGGCCGAACCCCAACCCTAAGACGAGAAAGGCAAATCAGCCAGGAATTAGGCATGTCACCAAGGAAAAAGCTGTGGAGGCAGGCATGTTGTGGTACTTTTGCGCTCTTCTTGGCTAGTCCTTCGCAGCTGCTGTGTTCTTGGAACTCAGGGCTTTCTGGTTAATAGAGCCCTTACCCTAGGCGTAACTCAAACCTTAACCCTAGGAAGGAAAATCAACCTATGGTTCGGGATGGTCTCATGGAAATATCAGTGGTGGCAGCCAAGTTGCGTCACTTTTGCGCTCCCCTTGGGATGCCTTTCGCAGCTGCAGTGTGCCTGGAGCCCAGGGCTTCCTGGTTTTAAAAGTCCTAGGCCTAAGCCTAACAGTAACCCTAGGAAGGTAAATCAGCCGGGTATTAGGGTTCTTCCTAAGGGAAAAGCCGTGAAAGCAGCCATGTTGTGGCACTTCTGCACTCCCTTTGGGATGCCTTGGCACATGAAGTAAGCCTGGAACTCAGGGCTTCCTGGTTAAAGAAATCCAAGCCCTAGGCTGAACCCTAACCCTAACCCTAGGCAGATAAATCAGCCTAGGAATAGGGATGGTGCCAAGGAAAAAGCTGTGAAAGCTGCCATGTTGTTGCACTTTTGTACTCCCCTTGGGATGCCTTGAACAGCTGCAGTGTGCCTGGAGCCCAGGGCTTCCTAGTTTTAAAAATCCTAGCCCTAGGCCTAAGCCTAACAGTAACCCTGGGAAGGTAAATCAGCCTGGTGTTAGGCTTCTTGCCAAGGAAAAAGCCGTGAAAGCAGCCATGTTGTGGCACTTTTGCACTCCCTTTTGGATGCCTTTCACATCTGCAGTGTGCCTGGAACTCAGGGCTTCCTGATTTTAAAAATCCTAGCCCTAGGCCGAACCCCAACCCTAAGACGAGAAAGGCAAATCAGCCAGGAATTAGGCATGTCCCCAAGGAAAAAGCTGTGGAGGCAGGCATGTTGTGGTACTTTTGCGCTCTTCTTGGCTAGTCCTTCGCAGCTGCTGTGTTCTTGGAACTCAGGGCTTTCTGGTTAATAGAGCCCTTACCCTAGGCGTAACTCAAACCTTAACCCTAGGAAGGAAAATCAACCTATGGTTCGGGATGGTCTCATGGAAATATCAGTGGTGGCAGCCAAGTTGCGTCACTTTTGCGCTCCCCTTGGGATGCCTTTTGCAGCTGCAGTGTGCCTGGAGCCCAGGGCTTCCTGGTTTTAAAAGTCCTAGGCCTAAGCCTAACAGTAACCCTAGGAAGGTAAATCAGCCGGGTATTAGGGTTCTTCCTAAGGGAAAAGCCGTGAAAGCAGCCATGTTGTGGCACTTCTGCACTCCCTTTGGGATGCCTTTGGCAGATGAAGTAAGCCTGGAACTCAGGGCTTCCTGGTTAAAGAAATCCAAGCCCTAGGCTGAACCCTAACCCTAACCCTAGGCAGATAAATCAGCCTAGGTATAGGGATGGTGCCAAGGAAAAAGCTGTGAAAGCTGCCATGTTGTTGCACTTTTGTACTCCCCTTGGGATGCCTTGAACAGCTGCAGTGTGCCTGGAGCCCAGGGCTTCCTAGTTTTAAAAATCCTAGCCCTAGGCCTAAGCCTAACAGTAACCCTGGGAAGGTAAATCAGCCTGGTGTTAGGCTTCTTGCCAAGGAAAAAGCCGTGAAAGCAGCCATGTTGTGGCACTTTTGCACTCCCTTTTGGATGCCTTTCACAGCTCCAGTGTGCCTGGAACTCAGGGCTTCCTGATTTTAAAAATCCTAGCCCTAGGCCGAACCCCAAGCCTAAGACGAGAAAGGCAAATCAGCCAGGAATTAGGCATGTCCCCAAGGAAAAAGCTGTGGAGGCAGGCATGTTGTGGTACTTTTGCGCTCTTCTTGGCTAGTACTTCGCAGCTGCTGTGTTCTTGGAACTCAGGGCTTTCTGGTTAATAGAGCCCTTACCCTAGGCGTAACTCAAACCTTAACCCTAGGAAGGAAAATCAACCTATGGTTCGGGATGGTCTCATGGAAATATCAGTGGTGGCAGCCAAGTTGCGTCACTTTTGCGCTCCCCCTGGGATGCCTTTCGCAGCTGCAGTGTGCCTGGAGCCCAGGGCTTCCTGGTTTTAAAAGTCCTAGGCCTAAGCCTAACAGTAACCCTAGGAAGGTAAATCAGCCGGGTATTAGGGTTCTTCCTAAGGGAAAAGCCGTGAAAGCAGCCATGTTGTGGCACTTCTGCACTCCCTTTGGGATGCCTTTGGCAGATGAAGTAAGCCTGGAACTCAGGGCTTCCTGGTTAAAGAAATCCAAGCCCTAGGCTGAACCCTAACCCTAACCCTAGGTAGATAAATCAGCCTAGGTATAGGGATGGTGCCAAGGAAAAAGCTGTGAAAGCTGCCATGTTGTTGCACTTTTGTACTCCCCTTGGGATGCCTTGAACAGCTGCAGTGTGCCTGGAGCCCAGGGCTTCCTAGTTTTAAAAATCCTAGCCCTAGGCCTAAGCCTAACAGTAACCCTGGGAAGGTAAATCAGCCTGGTGTTAGGCTTCTTGCCAAGGAAAAAGCCGTGAAAGCAGCCATGTTGTGGCACTTTTGCACTCCCTTTTGGATGCCTTTCACAGCTCCAGTGTGCCTGGAACTCAGGGCTTCCTGATTTTAAAAATCCTAGCCCTAGGCCGAACCCCAACCCTAAGACGAGAAAGGCAAATCAGCCAGGAATTAGGCATGTCCCCAAGGAAAAAGCTGTGGAGGCAGGCATGTTGTGCTACTTTTGCGCTCTTCTTGGCTAGTCCTTCGCAGCTGCTGTGTTCTTGGAACTCAGGGCTTTCTGGTTAATAGAGCCCTTACCCTAGGCGTAACTCAAACCTTAACCCTAGGAAGGAAAATCAACCTATGGTTCGGGATGGTCTCATGGAAATATCAGTGGTGGCAGCCAAGTTGCGTCACTTTTGCGCTCCCCTTGGGATGCCTTTCGCAGCTGCAGTGTGCCTGGAGCCCAGGGCTTCCTGGTTTTAAAAGTCCTAGGCCTAAGCCTAACAGTAACCCTAGGAAGGTAAATCAGCCGGGTATTAGGGTTCTTCCTAAGGGAAAAGCCGTGAAAGCAGCCATGTTGTGGCACTTCTGCACTCCCTTTGGGATGCCTTTGGCAGATGAAGTAAGCCTGGAACTCAGGGCTTCCTGGTTAAAGAAATCCAAGCCCTAGGCTGAACCCTAACCCTAACCCTAGGCAGATAAATCAGCCTAGGTATAGGGATGGTGCCAAGGAAAAAGCTGTGAAAGCTGCTATGTTGTTGCACTTTTGTACTCCCCTTGGGATGCCTTGAACAGCTGCAGTGTGCCTGGAGCTAAGGGCTTCCTAGTTTTAAAAATCCTAGCCCTAGGCCTAAGCCTAACAGTAACCCTGGGAAGGTAAATCAGCCTGGTGTTAGGCTTCTTGCCAAGGAAAAAGCCGTGAAAGCAGCCATGTTGTGGCACTTTTGCACTCCCTTTTGGATGCCTTTCACAGCTCCAGTGTGCCTGGAACTCAGGGCTTCCTGATTTTAAAAATCCTAGCCCTAGGCCGAACCCTACCCTAAGACGAGAAAGGCAAATCAGCCAGGAATTAGGCATGTCCCCAAGGAAAAAGCTGTGGAGGCAGGCATGTTGTGGTACTTTTGCGCTCTTCTTGGCTAGTCCTTCGCAGCTGCTGTGTTCTTGGAACTCAGGGCTTTCTGGTTAATAGACCCTTAACCTAGGCGTAACTCAAACCTTAACCCTAGGAAGGAAAATCAGCCTATGGTTCGGGATGGTCTCATGGAAATATCAGTGGTGGCAGCCAAGTTGCGTCACTTTTGCGCTCCCCTTGGGATGCCTTTCGCAGCTGCAGTGTGCCTGGAGCCCAGGGCTTCCTGGTTTTAAAAGTCCTAGGCCTAAGCCTAACAGTAACCCTAGGAAGGTAAATCAGCCGGGTATTAGGGTTCTTCCTAAGGGAAAAGCCGTGAAAGCAGCCATGTTGTGGCACTTCTGCACTCCCTTTGGGATGCCTTTGGCAGATGAAGTAAGCCTGGAACTCAGGGCTTCCTGGTTAAAGAAATCCAAGCCCTAGGCTGAACCCTAACCCTAACCCTAGGCAGATAAATCAGCCTAGGTATAGGGATGGTGCCAAGGAAAAAGCTGTGAAAGCTGCCATGTTGTTGCACTTTTGTACTCCCCTTGGGATGCCTTGAACAGCTGCAGTGTGCCTGGAGCTAAGGGCTTCCTAGTTTTAAAATCCTAGCCCTAGGCCTAAGCCTAACAGTAACCCTGGGAAGGTAAATCAGCCTGGTGTTAGGCTTCTTGCCAAGGAAAAAGCCGTGAAAGCAGCCATGTTGTGGCACTTTTGCACTCCCTTTTGGATGCCTTTCACAGCTCCAGTGTGCCTGGAACTCAGGGCTTCCTGATTTTAAAAATCCTAGCACTAGGCCGAACCCCAAGCCTAAGACGAGAAAGGCAAATCAGCCAGGAATTAGGCATGTCCCCAAGGAAAAAGCTGTGGAGGCAGGCATGTTGTGCTACTTTTGCACTCTTCTTGGCTAGTCCTTCGCAGCTGCTGTGTTCTTGGAACTCAGGGCTTTCTGGTTAATAGAGCCCTTACCCTAGGCGTAACTCAAACCTTAACCCTAGGAAGGAAAATCAGCCTATGGTTCGGGATGGTCTCATGGAAATATCAGTGGTGGCAGCCAAGTTGCGTCACTTTTGCGCTCCCCTTGGGATGCCTTTCGCAGCTGCAGTGTGCCTGGAGCCCAGGGCTTCCTGGTTTTAAAAGTCCTAGGCCTAAGCCTAACAGTAACCATAGGAAGGTAAATCAGCCGGGTATTAGGGTTCTTCCTAAGGGAAAAGCCGTGAAAGCAGCCATGTTGTGGCACTTCTGCACTCCCTTTGGGATGCCTTGGCACATGAAGTAAGCCTGGAACTCAGGGCTTCCTGGTTAAAGAAATCCAAGCCCTAGGCTGAACCCTAACCCTAACCCTAGGCAGATAAATCAGCCTAGGTATAGGGATGGTGCCAAGGAAAAAGCTGTGAAAGCTGCCATGTTGTTGCACTTTTGTACTCCCCTTGGGATGCCTTGAACAGCTGCAGTGTGCCTGGAGCTAAGGGCTTCCTAGTTTTAAAAATCCTAGCCCTAGGCCTAAGCCTAACAGTAACCCTGGGAAGGTAAATCAGCCTGGTGTTAGGCTTCTTGCCAAGGAAAAAGCCGTGAAAGCAGCCATGTTGTGGCACTTTTGCACTCCCTTTTGGATGCCTTTCACAGCTCCAGTGTGCCTGGAACTCAGGGCTTCCTGATTTTAAAAATCCTAGCCCTAGGCCGAACCCCAACCCTAAGACGAGAAAGGCAAATCAGCCAGGAATTAGGCATGTCCCCAAGGAAAAAGCTGTGGAGGCAGGCATGTTGTGCTACTTTTGCACTCTTCTTGGCTAGTCCTTCGCAGCTGCTGTGTTCTTGGAACTCAGGGCTTTCTGGTTAATAGAGCCCTTACCCTAGGCGTAACTCAAACCTTAACCCTAGGAAGGAAAATCAGCCTATGGTTCGGGATGGTCTCATGGAAATATCAGTGGTGGCAGCCAAGTTGCGTCACTTTTGCGCTCCCCTTGGGATGCCTTTCGCAGCTGCAGTGTGCCTGGAGCCCAGGGCTTCCTGGTTTTAAAAGTCCTAGGCCTAAGCCTAACAGTAACCATAGGAAGGTAAATCAGCCGGGTATTAGGGTTCTTCCTAAGGGAAAAGCCGTGAAAGCAGCCATGTTGTGGCACTTCTGCACTCCCTTTGGGATGCCTTGGCACATGAAGTAAGCCTGGAACTCAGGGCTTCCTGGTTAAAGAAATCCAAGCCCTAGGCTGAACCCTAACCCTAACCCTAGGCAGATAAATCAGCCTAGGTATAGGGATGGTGCCAAGGAAAAAGCTGTGAAAGCTGCCATGTTGTTGCACTTTTGTACTCCCCTTGGGATGCCTTGAACAGCTGCAGTGTGCCTGGAGCTAAGGGCTTCCTAGTTTTAAAAATCCTAGCCCTAGGCCTAAGCCTAACAGTAACCCTGGGAAGGTAAATCAGCCTGGTGTTAGGCTTCTTGCCAAGGAAAAAGCCGTGAAAGCAGCCATGTTGTGGCACTTTTGCACTCCCTTTTGGATGCCTTTCACAGCTGCAGTGTGCCTGGAACTCAGGGCTTCCTGATTTTAAAAATCCTAGCCCTAGGCCGAACCCCAACCCTAAGACGAGAAAGGCAAATCAGCCAGGAATTAGGCATGTCCCCAAGGAAAAAGCTGTGGAGGCAGGCATGTTGTGCTACTTTTGCACTCTTCTTGGCTAGTCCTTCGCAGCTGCTGTGTTCTTGGAACTCAGGGCTTTCTGGTTAATAGAGCCCTTACCCTAGGCGTAACTCAAACCTTAACCCTAGGAAGGAAAATCAGCCTATGGTTCGGGATGGTCTCATGGAAATATCAGTGGTGGCAGCCAAGTTGCGTCACTTTTGCGCTCCCCTTGGGATGCCTTTCGCAGCTGCAGTGTGCCTGGAGCCCAGGGCTTCCTGGTTTTAAAAGTCCTAGGCCTAAGCCTAACAGTAACCATAGGAAGGTAAATCAGCCGGGTATTAGGGTTCTTCCTAAGGGAAAAGCCGTGAAAGCAGCCATGTTGTGGCACTTCTGCACTCCCTTTGGGATGCCTTGGCACATGAAGTAAGCCTGGAACTCAGGGCTTCCTGGTTAAAGAAATCCAAGCCCTAGGCTGAACCCTAACCCTAACCCTAGGCAGATAAATCAGCCTAGGTATAGGGATGGTGCCAAGGAAAAAGCTGTGAAAGCTGCCATGTTGTTGCACTTTTGTACTCCCCTTGGGATGCCTTGAACAGCTGCAGTGTGCCTGGAGCTAAGGGCTTCCTAGTTTTAAAAATCCTAGCCCTAGGCCTAAGCCTAACAGTAACCCTGGGAAGGTAAATCAGCCTGGTGTTAGGCTTCTTGCCAAGGAAAAAGCCGTGAAAGCAGCCATGTTGTGGCACTTTTGCAGTCCCTTTTGGGATGCCTTTGGCAGATGAAGTAAGCCTGGAACTCAGGGCTTCCTGGTTAAAGAAATCCAAGCCCTAGCCTGAAGCCTAACCCTAACCCTAGGCAGATAAATCAGCCTAGGTATAGGGATGGTGCCAAGGAAAAAGCTGTGAAAGCTGCCATCTTGTTGCACTTTTGTACTCCCCTTGGGATGCCTTGAACAGCTGCAGTGTGCCTGGAGCCCAGGGCTTCCTAGTTTTAAAAATCCTAGCCCTAGGCCTAAGCCTAACAGTAACCCTGGGAAGGTAAATCAGCCTGGTGTTAGGCTTCTTGCCAAGGAAAAAGCCGTGAAAGCAGCCATGTTGTGGCACTTTTGCACTCCCTTTTGGATGCCTTTCACAGCTCCAGTGTGCCTGGAACTCAGGGCTTCCTGATTTTAAAAATCCTAGCCCTAGGCCGAACCCCAACCCTAAGACGAGAAAGGCAAATCAGCCAGGAATTAGGCATGTCCCCAAGGAAAAAGCTGTGGAGGCAGGCATGTTGTGCTACTTTTGCGCTCTTCTTGGCTAGTCCTTCGCAGCTGCTGTGTTCTTGGAACTCAGGGCTTTCTGGTTAATAGAACCCTTACCCTAGGCGTAACTCAAACCTTAACCCTAGGAAGGAAAATCAACCTATGGTTCGGGATGGTCTCATGGAAATATCAGTGGTGGCAGCCAAGTTGCGTCACTTTTGCGCTCCCCTTGGGATGCCTTTCGCAGCTGCAGTGTGCCTGGAGCCCAGGGCTTCCTGGTTTTAAAAGTCCTAGGCCTAAGCCTAACAGTAACCCTAGGAAGGTAAATCAGCCTGGTGTTAGGCTTCTTGCCAAGGAAAAAGCCGTGAAAGCAGCCATGTTGTGGCACTTCTGCACTCCCTTTGGGATGCCTTTGGCAGATGAAGTAAGCCTGGAACTCAGGGCTTCCTGGTTAAAAAAATCCAAGCCCTAGGCTGAACCCTAACCCTAGGCAGATAAATCAGCCTAGGTATAGGGATGGTGCCAAGGAAAAAGCTGTGAAAGCTGCCATGTTGTTGCACTTTTGTACTCCCCTTGGGATGCCTTGAACAGCTGCAGTGTGCCTGGAGCTAAGGGCTTCCTAGTTTTAAAAATCCTAGCCCTAGGCCTAAGCCTAACAGTAACCCTGGGAAGGTAAATCAGCCTGGTGTTAGGCTTTTTGCCAAGGAAAAAGCCGTGAAAGCAGCCATGTTGTGGCACTTTTGCACTCCCTTTTGGATGCCTTTCACAGCTCCAGTGTGCCTGGAACTCAGGGCTTCCTGATTTTAAAAATCCTAGCCCTAGGCCGAACCCCAACCCTAAGACGAGAAAGGCAAATCAGCCAGGAATTTGGCATGTCCCCAAGGAAAAAGCTGTGGAGGCAGGCATGTTGTGCTACTTTTGCGCTCTTCTTGGCTAGTACTTCGCAGCTGCTGTGTTCTTGGAACTCAGGGCTTTCTGGTTAATAGAGCCCTTACCCTAGGCGTAACTCAAACCTTAACCCTAGGAAGGAAAATCAGCCTACGGTTCGGGATGGTCTCATGGAAATATCAGTGGTGGCAGCCAAGTTGCGTCACTTTTGCGCTCCCCTTGGGATGCCTTTCGCAGCTGCAGTGTGCCTGGAGCCCAGGGCTTCCTGGTTTTAAAAGTCCTAGGCCTAAGCCTAACAGTAACCCTAGGAAGGTAAATCAGCCGGGTATTAGGGTTCTTCCTAAGGGAAAAGCCGTGAAAGCAGCCATGTTGTGGCACTTCTGCACTCCCTTTGGGATGCCTTTGGCAGATGAAGTAAGCCTGGAACTCAGGACTTCCTGGTTAAAGAAATCCAAGCCCTAGGCTGAAGCCTAACCCTAACCCTAGGCAGATAAATCAGCCTAGGTATAGGGATGGTGCCAAGGAAAAAGCTGTGAAAGCTGCCATGTTGTTGCACTTTTGTACTCCCCTTGGGATGCCTTGAACAGCTGCAGTGTGCCTGGAGCCCAGGGCTTCCTAATTTCAAAAATCCTAGCCCTAGGCCTAAGCCTAACAGTAACCCTGGGAAGGTAAATCAGCCTGGTGTTAGGCTTCTTGCCAAGGAAAAAGCCGTGAAAGCAGCCATGTTGTGGCACTTTTGCACTCCCTTTTGGATGCCTTTCACAGCTCCAGTGTGCCTGGAACTCAGGGCTTCCTGATTTTAAAAATCCTAGCCCTAGGCCGAACCCCAACCCTAAGACGAGAAAGGCAAATCAGCCAGGAATTAGGCATGTCCCCAAGGAAAAAGCTGTGGAGGCAGGCATGTTGTGCTACTTTTGCGCTCTTCTTGGCTAGTCCTTCGCAGCTGCTGTGTTCTTGGAACTCAGGGCTTTCTGGTTAATAGAGCCCTTACCCTAGGCATAACTCAAACCTTAACCCCAGGAAGGAAAATCAGCCTATGGTTCGGGATGGTCTCATGGAAATATCAGTGGTGGCAGCCAAGTTGCGTCACTTTTGCGCTCCCCTTGGGATGCCTTTCGCAGCTGCAGTGTGCCTGGAGCCCAGGGCTTCCTGGTTTTAAAAGTCCTAGGCCTAAGCCTAACAGTAACCCTAGGAAGGTAAATCAGCCGGGTATTAGGGTTCTTCCTAAGGGAAAAGCCGTGAAAGCAGCCATGTTGTGGCACTTCTGCACTCCCTTTGGGATGCCTTTGGCAGATGAAGTAAGCCTGGAACTCAGGGCTTCCTGGTTAAAAAATCCAAGCCCTAGGCTGAACCCTAACCCTAACCCTAGGCAGATAAATCAGCCTAGGTATAGGGATGGTGCCAAGGAAAAAGCTGTGAAAGCTGCCATGTTGTTGCACTTTTGTACTCCCCTTGGGATGCCTTGAACAGCTGCAGTGTGCCTGGAGCCCAGGGCTTCCTAGTTTTAAAAATCCTAGCCCTAGGCCTAAGCCTAACAGTAACCCTGGGAAGGTAAATCAGCCTGGTGTTAGGCTTCTTGCCAAGGAAAAAGCCGTGAAAGCAGCCATGTTGTGGCACTTTTGCACTCCCTTTTGGATGCCTTTCACAGCTCCAGTGTGCCTGGAACTCAGGGCTTCCTGATTTTAAAAATCCTAGCCCTAGGCCGAACCCCAACCCTAAGACGAGAAAGGCAAATCATCCAGGAATTAGGCATGTCCCCAAGGAAAAAGCTGTGGAGGCAGGCATGTTGTGCTACTTTTGCGCTCTTCTTGGCTAGTCCTTCGCAGCTGCTGTGTTCTTGGAACTCAGGGCTTTCTGGTTAATAGAGCCCTTACCCTAGGCGTAACTGAAACCTTAACCCTAGGAAGGAAAATCAACCTATGGTTCGGGATGGTCTCATGGAAATATCAGTGGTGGCAGCCAAGTTGCATCACTTTTGCGCTCCCCTTGGGATGCCTTTCGCAGCTGCAGTGTGCCTGGAGCCCAGGGCTTCCTGGTTTTAAAAGTCCTAGGCCTAAGCCTAACAGTAACCCTAGGAAGGTAAATCAGCCGGGTATTAGGGTTCTTCCTAAGGGAAAAGCCGTGAAAGCAGCCATGTTGTGGCACTTCTGCACTCCCTTTGGGATGCCTTTGGCAGATGAAGTAAGCCTGGAACTCAGGGCTTCCTGGTTAAAGAAATCCAAGCCCTAGGCTGAAGCCTAACCCTAACCCTAGGCAGATAAATCAGCCTAGGTATAGGGATGGTGCCAAGGAAAAAGCTGTGAAAGCTGCCATGTTGTTGCACTTTTGTACTCCCCTTGGGATGCCTTGAACAGCTGCAGTGTGCCTGGAGCTAAGGGCTTCCTAGTTTTAAAAATCCTAGCCCTAGGCCTAAGCCTAACAGTAACCCTGGGAAGGTAAATCAGCCTGGTGTTAGGCTTCTTGCCAAGGAAAAAGCCGTGAAAGCAGCCATGTTGTGGCACTTTTGCACTCCCTTTTCGATGCCTTTCACAGCTGCACTGTGCCTGGAACTCAGGGCTTCCTGATTTTAAAAAATTCTAGCCCTAGGCCGAACCCCAACCCTAAGACGAGAAAGGCAAATCAGCCAGGAATTAGGCATGTCCCCAAGGAAAAAGCTGTGGAGGCAGGCATGTTGTGGTACTTTTGCACTCTTCTTGGCTAGTCCTTCGCAGCTGCTGTGTTCTTGGAACTCAGGGCTTTCTGGTTAATAGAGCCCTTACCCTAGGCGTAACTCAAACCTTAACCCTAGGAAGGAAAATCAACCTATGGTTCGGGATGGTCTCATGGAAATATCAGTGGTGGCAGCCAAGTTGCGTCACTTTTGCGCTCCCCTTGGGATGCCTTTCGCAGCTGCAGTGTGCCTGGAGCCCAGGGCTTCCTGGTTTTAAAAGTCCTAGGCCTAAGCCTAACAGTAACCCTAGGAAGGTAAATCAGCCGGGTATTAGGGTTCTTCCTAAGGGAAAAGCCGTGAAAGCAGCCATGTTGTGGCACTTCTGCACTCCCTTTGGGATGCCTTTGGCAGGTGAAGTAAGCCTGGAACTCAGGGCTTCCTGGTTAAAGAAATCCAAGCCCTAGGCTGAACCCTAACCCTAACCCTAGGCAGATAAATCAGCCTAGGTATAGGGATGGTGCCAAGGAAAAAGCTGTGAAAGCTGCCATGTTGTTGCACTTTTGTACTCCCCTTGGGATGCCTTGAACAGCTGCAGTGTGCCTGGAGCTAAGGGCTTCCTAGTTTTAAAAATCCTAGCCCTAGGCCTAAGCCTAACAGTAACCCTGGGAAGGTAAATCAGCCTGGTGTTAGGCTTCTTGCCAAGGAAAAAGCCGTGAAAGCAGCCATGTTGTGGCACTTTTGCACTCCCTTTTGGATGCCTTTCCCAGCTGCACTGTGCCTGGAACTCAGGGCTTCCTGATTTTAAAAAATCCTAGCCCTAGGCCGAACCCCAACCCTAAGACGAGAAAGGCAAATCAGCCAGGAATTAGGCATGTCCCCAAGGAAAAAGCTGTGGAGGCAGGCATGTTGTGCTACTTTTGCACTCTTCTTGGTTAGTCCTTCGCAGCTGCTGTGTTCTTGGAACTCAGGGCTTTCTGGTTAATAGAGCCCTTACCCTAGGCGTAACTCAAACCTTAACCCTAGGAAGGAAAATCAACCTATGGTTCGGGATGGTCTCATGGAAATATCAGTGGTGGCAGCCAAGTTGCGTCACTTTTGCGCTCCCCTTGGGATGCCTTTCGCAGCTGCAGTGTGCCTGGAGCCCAGGGCTTCCTGGTTTTAAAAGTCCTAGGCCTAAGCCTAACAGTAACCCTAGGAAGGTAAATCAGCCGGGTATTAGGGTTCTTCCTAAGGGAAAAGCCGTGAAAGCAGCCATGTTGTGGCACTTCTGCACTCCCTTTGGGATGCCTTTGGCAGATGAAGTAAGCCTGGAACTCAGGGCTTCCTGGTTAAAGAAATCCAAGCCCTAGGCTGAAGCCTAACCCTAACCCTAGGCAGATAAATCAGCCTAGGTATAGGGATGGTGCCAAGGAAAAAGCTGTGAAAGCTGCCATGTTGTTGCACTTTTGTACTCCCCTTGGGATGCCTTGAACAGCTGCAGTGTGCCTGGAGCTAAGGGCTTCCTAGTTTTAAAAATCCTAGCCCTAGGCCGAAGCCTAACAGTAACCCTGGGAAGGTAAATCTGCCTGGTGTTAGGCTTCTTGCCAAGGAAAAAGCCGTGAAAGCAGCCATGTTGTGGCACTTTTGCACTCCCTTTTGGATGCCTTTCACAGCTCCAGTGTGCCTGGAACTCAGGGCTTCCTGATTTTAAAAATCCTAGCCCTAGGCCGGACCCCAACCCTAAGACGAGAAAGGCAAATCAGCCAGGAATTAGGCATGTCCCCAAGGAAAAAGCTGTGGAGGCAGGCATGTTGTGCTACTTTTGCGCTCTTCTTGGCTAGTCCTTCGCAGCTGCTGTGTTCTTGGAACTCAGGGCTTTCTGGTTAATAGAGCCCTTACCCTAGGCGTAACTCAAACCTTAACCCTAGGAAGGAAAATCAACCTATGTTTCGGGATGGTCTCATGGAAATATCAGTGGTGGCAGCCAAGTTGCGTCACTTTTGCGCTCCCCTTGGGATGCCTTTCGCAGCTGCAGTGTGCCTGGAGCCCAGGGCTTCCTGGTTTTAAAAGTCCTAGGCCTAAGCCTAACAGTAACCCTAGGAAGGTAAATCAGCCGGGTATTAGGGTTCTTCCTAAGGGAAAAGCCGTGAAAGCAGCCATGTTGTGGCACTTCTGCACTCCCTTTGGGATGCCTTTGGCAGATGAAGTAAGCCTGGAACTCAGGGCTTCCTGGTTAAAGAAATCCAAGCCCTAGGCTGAACCCTAACCCTAACCCTAGGCAGATAAATCAGCCTAGGTATAGGGATGGTGCCAAGGAAAAAGCTGTGAAAGCTGCCATGTTGTTGCACTTTTGTACTCCCCTTGGGATGCCTTGAACAGCTGCAGTGTGCCTGGAGCTAAGGGCTTCCTAGTTTTAAAAATCCTAGCCCTAGGCCTAAGCCTAACAGTAACCCTGGGAAGGTAAATCAGCCTGGTGTTAGGCTTCTTGCCAAGGAAAAAGCCGTGAAAGCAGCCATGTTGTGGCACTTTTGCACTCCCTTTTGGATGCCTTTCACAGCTCCAGTGTGCCTGGAACTCAGGGCTTCCTGATTTTAAAAATCCTAGCCCTAGGCCGAACCCCAACCCTAAGACGAGAAAGGCAAATCAGCCAGGAATTAGGCATGTCCCCAAGGAAAAAGCTGTGGAGGCAGGCATGTTGTGGTACTTTTGCGCTCTTCTTGGCTAGTCCTTCGCAGCTGCTGTGTTCTTGGAACTCAGGGCTTTCTGGTTAATAGAGCCCTTACCCTAGGCGTAACTCAAACCTTAACCCTAGGAAAGAAAATCAACCTATGGTTCAGGATGGTCTCATGGAAATATCAGTGGTGGCAGCCAAGTTGCGTCACTTTTGCGCTCCCCTTGGGATGCCTTTTGCAGCTGCAGTGTGCCTGGAGCCCAGGGCTTCCTGGTTTTAAAAGTCCTAGGCCTAAGCCTAACAGTAACCCTAGGAAGGTAAATCAGCCGGGTATTAGGGTTCTTCCTAAGGGAAAAGCCGTGAAAGCAGCCATGTTGTGGCACTTCTGCACTCCCTTTGGGATGCCTTTGGCAGATGAAGTAAGCCTGGAACTCAGGGCTTCCTGGTTAAAGAAATCCAAGCCCTAGGCTGAACCCTAACCCTAACCCTAGGCAGATAAATCAGCCTAGGTATAGGGATGGTGCCAAGGAAAAAGCTGTGAAAGCTGCCATGTTGTTGCACTTTTGTACTCCCCTTGGGATGCCTTGAACAGCTGCAGTGTGCCTGGAGCTAAGGGCTTCCTAGTTTTAAAAATCCTAGCCCTAGGCCTAAGCCTAACAGTAACCCTGGGAAGGTAAATCAGCCTGGTGTTAGGCTTCTTGCCAAGGAAAAAGCCGTGAAAGCAGCCATGTTGTGGCACTTTTACACTCCCTTTTGGATGCCTTTCACAGCTCCAGTGTGCCTGGAACTCAGGGCTTCCTGATTTTAAAAATCCTAGCCCTAGGCCGAACCCCAACCCTAAGACGAGAAAGGCAAATCAGCCAGGAATTAGGCATGTCCCCAAGGAAAAAGCTGTGGAGGCAGGCATGTTGTGGTACTTTTGCGCTCTTCTTGGCTAGTCCTTCGCAGCTGCTGTGTTCTTGGAACTCAGGGCTTTCTGGTTAATAGAGCCCTTACCCTAGGCGTAACTCAAACCTTAACCCTAGGAAGGAAAATCAACCTATGGGTCAGGATGGTCTCATGGAAATATCAGTGGTGGCAGCCAAGTTGCGTCACTTTTGCGCTCCCCTTGGGATGCCTTTCGCAGCTGCAGTGTGCCTGGAGCCCAGGGCTTCCTGGTTTTAAAAGTCCTAGGCCTAAGCCTAACAGTAACCCTAGGAAGGTAAATCAGCCGGGTATTAGGGTTCTTCCTAAGGGAAAAGCCGTGAAAGCAGCCATGTTGTGGCACTTCTGCACTCCCTTTGGGATGCCTTTGGCAGATGAAGTAAGCCTGGAACTCAGGGCTTCCTGGTTAAAGAAATCCAAGCCCTAGGCTGAACCCTAACCCTAACCCTAGGCAGATAAATCAGCCTAGGTATAGGGATGGTGCCAAGGAAAAAGCTGTGAAAGCTGCCATGTTGTTGCACTTTTGTACTCCCCTTGGGATGCCTTGAACAGCTGCAGTGTGCCTGGAGCTAAGGGCTTCCTAGTTTTAAAAATCCTAGCCCTAGGCCTAAGCCTAACAGTAACCCTGGGAAGGTAAATCAGCCTGGTGTTAGGCTTCTTGCCAAGGAAAAAGCCGTGAAAGCAGCCATGTTGTGGCACTTTTGCACTCCCTTTTGGATGCCTTTCACAGCTCCACTGTGCCTGGAACTCAGGGCTTCCTGATTTTAAAAATCCTAGCCCTAGGCCGAACCCCAACCCTAAGACGAGAAAGGCAAATCAGCCAGGAATTAGGCATGTCCCCAAGGAAAAAGCTGTGGAGGCAGGCATGTTGTGGTACTTTTGCGCTCTTCTTGGCTAGTCCTTCGCAGCTGCTATTTTCTTGGAACTCAGGGCTTTCTGGTTAATAGAGCCCTTACCCTAGGCGTAACTCAAACCTTAAGCCTAGGAAGGAAAATCAACCTATGGTTCGGGATGGTCTCATGGAAATATCAGTGGTGGCAGCCAAGTTGCGTCACTTTTGCGCTCCCCTTGGGATGCCTTTCGCAGCTGCAGTGTGCCTGGAGCCCAGGGCTTCCTGGTTTTAAAAGTCCTAGGCCTAAGCCTAACAGTAACCCTAGGAAGGTAAATCAGCCAGGTATTAGGGTTCTTCCTAAGGGAAAAGCCGTGAAAGCAGCCATGTTGTGGCACTTCTGCACTCCCTTTGGGATGCCTTTGGCAAATGAAGTAAGCCTGGAACTCAGGGCTTCCTGGTTAAAGAAATCCAAGCCCTAGGCTGAACCCTAACCCTAACCCTAGGCAGATAAATCAGCCTAGGTATAGGGATGGTGCCAAGGAAAAAGCTGTGAAAGCTGCCATGTTGTTGCACTTTTGTACTCCCCTTGGGATGCCTTGAACAGCTGCAGTGTGCCTGGAGCCCAGGGCTTCCTAGTTTTAAAAATCCTAGCCCTAGGCCTAAGCCTAACAGTAACCCTGGGAAGGTAAATCAGCCTGGTTTTAGGCTTCTTGCCAAGGAAAAAGCCGTGAAAGCAGCCATGTTGTGGCACTTTTGCACTCCCTTTTGGATGCCTTTCACAGCTCCAGTGTGCCTGGAACTCAGGGCTTCCTGATTTTAGAAATCCTAGCCCTAGGCCAAACCCCAACCCTAAGACGAGAAAGGCAAATCAGCCAGGAATTAGGCATGTCCCCAAGGAAAAAGCTGTGGAGGCAGGCATGTTGTGGTACTTTTGCGCTCTTCTTGGCTAGTCCTTCGCAGCTGCTGTGTTCTTGGAACTCAGGGCTTTCTGGTAAATAGAGCCCTTACCCTAGGCGTAACTCAAACCTTAACCCTAGGAAGGAAAATCAGCCTATGGTTCGGGATGGTCTCATGGAAATATCAGTGGTGGCAGCCAAGTTGCGTCACTTTTGCGCTCCCCTTGGGATGCCTTTTGCAGCTGCAGTGTGCCTGGAGCCCAGGGCTTCCTGGTTTTAAAAGTCCTAGGCCTAAGCCTAACAGTAACCCTAGGAAGGTAAATCAGCCGGGTATTAGGGTTCTTCCTAAGGGAAAAGCCGTGAAAGCAGCCATGTTGTGGCACTTCTGCACTCCCTTTGGGATGCCTTTGGCAGATGAAGTAAGCCTGGAACTCAGGGATTCCTGGTTAAAGAAATCCAAGCCCTAGGCTGAACCCTAACCCTAACCCTAGGCAGATAAATCAGCCTAGGTATAGGGATGGTGCCAAGGAAAAAGCTGTGAAAGCTGCCATGTTGTTGCACTTTTGTACTCCCCTTGGGATGCCTTGAACAGCTGCAGTGTGCCTGGAGCCCAGGGCTTCCTAGTTTTAAAAATCCTAGCCCTAGGCCTAAGCCTAACAGTAACCCTGGGAAGGGAAATCAGCCTGGTGTTAGGCTTCTTGCCAAGGAAAAAGCCGTGAAAGCAGCCATGTTGTGGCACTTTTGCACTCCCTTTTGGATGCCTTTCACAGCTCCAGTGTGCCTGGAACTCAGGGCTTCCTGATTTTAAAAATCCTAGCCCTAGGCCGAACCCCAACACTAAGACGAGAAAGGCAAATCAGCCAGGAATTAGGCATGTCCCCAAGGAAAAAGCTGTGGAGGCAGGCATGTTGTGGTACTTTTGCGCTCTTCTTGGCTAGTCCTTCGCAGCTGCTGTGTTCTTGGAACTCAGGGCTTTCTGGTTAATAGAGCCCTTACCCTAGGCGTAACTCAAACCTTAACCCTAGGAAGGAAAATCAGCCTATGGTTCGGGATGGTCTCATGGAAATATCAGTGGTGGCAGCCAAGTTGCGTCACTTTTGCGCTCCCCTTGGGATGCCTTTCGCAGCTGCAGTGTGCCTGGAGCCCAGGGCTTCCTGGTTTTAAAAGTCCTAGGCCTAAGCCTAACAGTAACCCTAGGAAGGTAAATCAGCCGGGTATTAGGGTTCTTCCTAAGGGAAAAGCCGTGAAAGCAGCCATGTTGTGGCACTTCTGCACTCCCTTTGGGATGCCTTTGGCAGATGAAGTAAGCCTGGAACTCAGGGCTTCCTGGTTAAAGAAATCCAAGCCCTAGGCTGAACCCTAACCCTAACCCTAGGCAGATAAATCAGCCTATGTATAGGGATGGTGCCAAAGAAAAAGCTGTGAAAGCTGCCATGTTGTTGCACTTTTGTACTCCCCTTGGGATGCCTTGAACAGCTGCAGTGTGCCTGGAGCTAAGGGCTTCCTAGTTTTAAAAATCCTAGCCCTAGGCCTAAGCCTAACAGTAACCCTGGGAAGGGAAATCAGCCTGGTGTTAGGCTTCTTGCCAAGGAAAAAGCCGTGAAAGCAGCCATGTTGTGGCACTTTTGCACTCCCTTTTGGATGCCTTTCACAGCTCCAGTGTGCCTGGAACTCAGGGCTTCCTGATTTTAGAAATCCTAGCCCTAGGCCAAACCCCAACCCTAAGACGAGAAAGGCAAATCAGCCAGGAATTAGGCATGTCCCCAAGGAAAAAGCTGTGGAGGCAGGCATGTTGTGGTACTTTTGCGCTCTTCTTGGCTAGTCCTTCGCAGCTGCTGTGTTCTTGGAACTCAGGGCTTTCTGGTAAATAGAGCCCTTACCCTAGGCGTAACTCAAACCTTAACCCTAGGAAGGAAAATCAGCCTATGGTTCGGGATGGTCTCATGGAAATATCAGTGGTGGCAGCCAAGTTGCGTCACTTTTGCGCTCCCCTTGGGATGCCTTTTGCAGCTGCAGTGTGCCTGGAGCCCAGGGCTTCCTGGTTTTAAAAGTCCTAGGCCTAAGCCTAACAGTAACCCTAGGAAGGTAAATCAGCCGGGTATTAGGGTTCTTCCTAAGGGAAAAGCCGTGAAAGCAGCCATGTTGTGGCACTTCTGCACTCCCTTTGGGATGCCTTTGGCAGATGAAGTAAGCCTGGAACTCAGGGCTTCCTGGTTAAAGAAATCCAAGCCCTAGGCTGAACCCTAACCCTAACCCTAGGCAGATAAATCAGCCTAGGTATAGGGATGGTGCCAAGGAAAAAGCTGTGAAAGCTGCCATGTTGTTGCACTTTTGTACTCCCCTTGGGATGCCTTGAACAGCTGCAGTGTGCCTGGAGCCCAGGGCTTCCTAGTTTTAAAAATCCTAGCCCTAGGCCTAAGCCTAACAGTAACCCTGGGAAGGTAAATCAGCCTGGTGTTAGGCTTCTTGCCAAGGAAAAAGCCGTGAAAGCAGCCATGTTGTGGCACTTTTGCACTCCCTTTTGGATGCCTTTCACAGCTCCAGTGTGCCTGGAACTCAGGGCTTCCTGATTTTAGAAATCCTAGCCCTAGGCCAAACCCCAACCCTAAGACGAGAAAGGCAAATCAGCCAGGAATTAGGCATGTCCCCAAGGAAAAAGCTGTGGAGGCAGGCATGTTGTGGTACTTTTGCGCTCTTCTTGGCTAGTCCTTCGCAGCTGCTGTGTTCTTGGAACTCAGGGCTTTCTGGTAAATAGAGCCCTTACCCTAGGCGTAACTCAAACCTTAACCCTAGGAAGGAAAATCAGCCTATGGTTCGGGATGGTCTCATGGAAATATCAGTGGTGGCAGCCAAGTTGCGTCACTTTTGCGCTCCCCTTGGGATGCCTTTTGCAGCTGCAGTGTGCCTGGAGCCCAGGGCTTCCTGGTTTTAAAAGTCCTAGGCCTAAGCCTAACAGTAACCCTAGGAAGGTAAATCAGCCGGGTATTAGGGTTCTTCCTAAGGGAAAAGCCGTGAAAGCAGCCATGTTGTGGCACTTCTGCACTCCCTTTGGGATGCCTTTGGCAGATGAAGTAAGCCTGGAACTCAGGGCTTCCTGGTTAAAGAAATCCAAGCCCTAGGCTGAACCCTAACCCTAACCCTAAGCAGATAAATCAGCCTAGGTATAGGGATGGTGCCAAGGAAAAAGCTGTGAAAGCTGCCATGTTGTTGCACTTTTGTACTCCCCTTGGGATGCCTTGAACAGCTGCAGTGTGCCTGGAGCCCAGGGCTTCCTAGTTTTAAAAATCCTAGCCCTAGGCCTAAGCCTAACAGTAACCCTGGGAAGGTAAATCAGCCTGGTGTTAGGCTTCTTGCCAAGGAAAAAGCCGTGAAAGCAGCCATGTTGTGGCACTTTTGCACTCCCTTTTGGATGCCTTTCACAGCTCCACTGTGCCTGGAACTCAGGGCTTCCTGATTTTAAAAATCCTAGCCCTAGGCCGAACCCCAACCCTAAGACGAGAAAGGCAAATCAGCCAGGAATTAGGCATGTCCCCAAGGAAAAAGCTGTGGAGGCAGGCATGTTGTGGTACTTTTGCGCTCTTCTTGGCTAGTCCTTCGCAGCTGCTGTGTTCTTGGAACTCAGGGCTTTCTGGTAAATAGAGCCCTTACCCTAGGCGTAACTCAAACCTTAACCCTAGGAAGGAAAATCAGCCTATGGTTCGGGATGGTCTCATGGAAATATCAGTGGTGGCAGCCAAGTTGCGTCACTTTTGCGCTCCCCTTGGGATGCCTTTCGCAGCTGCAGTGTGCCTGGAGCCCAGGGCTTCCTGGTTTTAAAAGTCCTAGGCCTAAGCCTAACAGTAACCCTAGGAAGGTAAATCAGCCGGGTATTAGGGTTCTTCCTAAGGGAAAAGCCGTGAAAGCAGCCATGTTGTGGCACTTCTGCACTCCCTTTGGGATGCCTTTGGCAGATGAAGTAAGCCTGGAACTCAGGGCTTCCTGGTTAAAGAAATCCAAGCCCTAGGCTGAACCCTAACCCTAACCCTAGGCAGATAAATCAGCCTATGTATAGGGATGGTGCCAAAGAAAAAGCTGTGAAAGCTGCCATGTTGTTGCACTTTTGTACTCCCCTTGGGATGCCTTCAACAGCTGCAGTGTGCCTGGAGCTAAGGGCTTCCTAGTTTTAAAAATCCTAGCCCTAGGCCTAAGCCTAACAGTAACCCTGGGAAGGTAAATCAGCCTGGTGTTAGGCTTCTTGCCAAGGAAAAAGCCGTGAAAGCAGCCATTTTGTGGCACTTTTGCACTCCCTTTTGGATGCCTTTCACAGCTCCAGTGTGCCTGGAACTCAGGGCTTCCTGATTTTAAAAATCCTAGCCCTAGGCCGAACCCCAACCCTAAGACGAGAAAGGCAAATCAGCCAGGAATTAGGCATGTCCCCAAGGAAAAAGCTGTGGAGGCAGGCATGTTGTGCTACTTTTGCACTCTTCTTGGCTAGTCCTTCGCAGCTGCTGTGTTCTTGGAACTCAGGGCTTTCTGGTTAATAGAGCCCTTACCCTAGGCGTAACTCAAACCTTAACCCTAGGAAGGAAAATCAGCCTATGGTTCGGGATGGTCTCATGGAAATATCAGTGGTGGCAGCCAAGTTGCGTCACTTTTGCGCTCCCCTTGGGATGCCTTTTGCAGCTGCAGTGTGCCTGGAGCCCAGGGCTTCCTGGTTTTAAAAGTCCTAGGCCTAAGCCTAACAGTAACCCTAGGAAGGTAAATCAGCCGGGTATTAGGGTTCTTCCTAAGGGAAAAGCCGTGAAAGCAGCCATGTTGTGGCACTTCTGCACTCCCTTTGGGATGCCTTTGGCAGATGAAGTAAGCCTGGAACTCAGGGCTTCCTGGTTAAAGAAATCCAAGCCCTAGGCTGAACCCTAACCCTAACCCTAGGCAGATAAATCAGCCTAGGTATAGGGATGGTGCCAAGGAAAAAGCTGTGAAAGCTGCCATGTTGTTGCACTTTTGTACTCCCCTTGGGATGCCTTGAACAGCTGCAGTGTGCCTGGAGCCCAGGGCTTCCTAGTTTTAAAAATCCTAGCCCTAGGCCTAAGCCTAACAGTAACCCTGGGAAGGGAAATCAGCCTGGTGTTAGGCTTCTTGCCAAGGAAAAAGCCGTGAAAGCAGCCATGTTGTGGCACTTTTGCACTCCCTTTTGGATGCCTTTCACAGCTGCAGTGTGCCTGGAACTCAGGGCTTCCTGATTTTAAAAATCCTAGCCCTAGGCCGAACCCCAACCCTAAGACGAGAAAGGCAAATCAGCCAGGAATTAGGCATGTCCCCAAGGAAAAAGCTGTGGAGGCAGGCATGTTGTGGTACTTTTGCGCTCTTCTTGGCTAGTCCTTCGCAGCTGCTGTGTTCTTGGAACTCAGGGCTTTCTGGTTAATAGAGCCCTTACCCTAGGCGTAACTCAAACCTTAACCCTAGGAAGGAAAATCAGCCTATGGTTCGGGATGGTCTCATGGAAATATCAGTGGTGGCAGCCAAGTTGCGTCACTTTTGCGCTCCCCTTGGGATGCCTTTCGCAGCTGCAGTGTGCCTGGAGCCCAGGGCTTCCTGGTTTTAAAAGTCCTAGGCCTAAGCCTAACAGTAACCCTAGGAAGGTAAATCAGCCGGGTATTAGGGTTCTTCCTAAGGGAAAAGCCGTGAAAGCAGCCATGTTGTGGCACTTCTGCACTCCCTTTGGGATGCCTTTGGCAGATGAAGTAAGCCTGGAACTCAGGGCTTCCTGGTTAAAGAAATCCAAGCCCTAGGCTGAACCCTAACCCTAACCCTAGGCAGATAAATCAGCCTAGGTATAGGGATGGTGCCAAGGAAAAAGCTGTGAAAGCTGCCATGTTGTTGCACTTTTGTACTCCCCTAGGGATGCCTTGAACAGCTGCAGTGTGCCTGGAGCCCAGGGCTTCCTAGTTTTAAAAATCCTAGCCCTAGGCCTAAGCCTAACAGTAACCCTGGGAAGGGAAATCAGCCTGGTGTTAGGCTTCTTGCCAAGCAAAAAGCCGTGAAAGCAGCCATGTTGTGGCACTTTTGCACTCCCTTTTGGATGCCTTTCACAGCTCCAGTGTGCCTGGAACTCAGGGCTTCCTGATTTTAAAAATCCTAGCCCTAGGCCGAACCCCAACCCTAAGACGAGAAAGGCAAATCAGCCAGGAATTAGGCATGTCCCCAAGGAAAAAGCTGTGGAGGCAGGCATGTTGTGGTACTTTTGCGCTCTTCTTGGCTAGTCCTTCGCAGCTGCTGTGTTGTTGGAACTCAGGGCTTTCTGGTTAATATAGCCCTTACCCTAGGCGTAACTCAAACCTTAACCCTAGGAAGGAAAATCAACCTATGGTTCGGGATGGTCTCATGGAAATATCAGTGGTGGCAGCCAAGTTGCGTCACTTTTGCGCTCCCCTTGGGATGCCTTTCGCAGCTGCAGTGTGCCTGGAGCCCAGGGCTTCCTGGTTTTAAAAGTCCTAGGCCTAAGCCTAACAGTAACCCTAGGAAGGTAAATCAGCCGGGTATTAGGGTTCTTCCTAAGGGAAAAGCCGTGAAAGCAGCCATGTTGTGGCACTTCTGCACTCCCTTTGGGATGCCTTTGGCAGATGAAGTAAGCCTGGAACTCAGGGCTTCCTGGTTAAAGAAATCCAAGCCCTAGGCTGAACCCTAACCCTAACCCTAGGCAGATAAATCAGCCTAGGTATAGGGATGGTGCCAAGGAAAAAGCTGTGAAAGCTGCCATGTTGTTGCACTTTTGTCCTCCCCTTGGGATGCCTTGAACAGCTGCAGTGTGCCTGGAGCCCAGGGCTTCCTAGTTTTAAAAATCCTAGCCCTAGGCCTAAGCCTAACAGTAACCCTGGGAAGGTAAATCAGCCTGGTGTTAGGCTTCTTGCCAAGGAAAAAGCCGTGAAAGCAGCCATGTTGTGGCACTTTTGCACTCCCTTTTGGATGCCTTTCACAGCTCCAGTGTGCCTGGAACTCAGGGCTTCCTGATTTTAGAAATCCTAGCCCTAGGCCAAACCCCAACCCTAAGACGAGAAAGGCAAATCAGCCAGGAATTAGGCATGTCCCCAAGGAAAAAGCTGTGGAGGCAGGCATGTTGTGCTACTTTTGCGCTCTTCTTGGCTAGTCCTTCGCAGCTGCTGTGTTCTTGGAACTCAGGGCTTTCTGGTTAATAGAGCCCTTACCCTAGGCGTAACTCAAACCTTAACCCTAGGAAGGAAAATCAGCCTATGGTTCGGGATGGTCTCATGGAAATATCAGTGGTGGCAGCCAAGTTGCGTCACTTTTGCGCTCCCCTTGGGATGCCTTTTGCAGCTGCAGTGTGCCTGGAGCCCAGGGCTTCCTGGTTTTAAAAGTCCTAGGCCTAAGCCTAACAGTAACCCTAGGAAGGTAAATCAGCCGGGTATTAGGGTTCTTCCTAAGGGAAAAGCCGTGAAAGCAGCCATGTTGTGGCACTTCTGCACTCCCTTTGGGATGCCTTTGGCAGATGAAGTAAGCCTGGAACTCAGGGCTTCCTGGTTAAAGAAATCCAAGCCCTAGGCTGAACCCTAACCCTAACCCTAAGCAGATAAATCAGCCTAGGTATAGGGATGGTGCCAAGGAAAAAGCTGTGAAAGCTGCCATGTTGTTGCACTTTTGTACTCCCCTTGGGATGCCTTGAACAGCTGCAGTGTGCCTGGAGCCCAGGGCTTCCTAGTTTTAAAAATCCTAGCCCTAGGCCTAAGCCTAACAGTAACCCTGGGAAGGTAAATCAGCCTGGTGTTAGGCTTCTTGCCAAGGAAAAAGCCGTGAAAGCAGCCATGTTGTGGCACTTTTGCACTCCCTTTTGGATGCCTTTCACAGCTCCACTGTGCCTGGAACTCAGGGCTTCCTGATTTTAAAAATCCTAGCCCTAGGCCGAACCCCAACCCTAAGACGAGAAAGGCAAATCAGCCAGGAATTAGGCATGTCCCCAAGGAAAAAGCTGTGGAGGCAGGCATGTTGTGGTACTTTTGCGCTCTTCTTGGCTAGTCCTTCGCAGCTGCTGTGTTCTTGGAACTCAGGGCTTTCTGGTAAATAGAGCCCTTACCCTAGGCGTAACTCAAACCTTAACCCTAGGAAGGAAAATCAGCCTATGGTTCGGGATGGTCTCATGGAAATATCAGTGGTGGCAGCCAAGTTGCGTCACTTTTGCGCTCCCCTTGGGATGCCTTTCGCAGCTGCAGTGTGCCTGGAGCCCAGGGCTTCCTGGTTTTAAAAGTCCTAGGCCTAAGCCTAACAGTAACCCTAGGAAGGTAAATCAGCCGGGTATTAGGGTTCTTCCTAAGGGAAAAGCCGTGAAAGCAGCCATGTTGTGGCACTTCTGCACTCCCTTTGGGATGCCTTTGGCAGATGAAGTAAGCCTGGAACTCAGGGCTTCCTGGTTAAAGAAATCCAAGCCCTAGGCTGAATGCTAACCCTAACCCTAGGCAGATAAATCAGCCTAGGTATAGGGATGGTGCCAAGGAAAAAGCTGTGAAAGCTGCCATGTTGTTGCACTTTTGTCCTCCCCTTGGGATGCCTTGAACAGCTGCAGTGTGCCTGGAGCTAAGGGCTTCCTAGTTTCAAAAATCCTAGCCCTAGGCCTAAGCCTAACAGTAACCCTGGGAAGGTAAATCAGCCTGGTTTTAGGCTTCTTGCCAAGGAAAAAGCCGTGAAAGCAGCCATGTTGTGGCACTTTTGCACTCCCTTTTGGATGCCTTTCACAGCTCCAGTGTGCCTGGAACTCAGGGCTTCCTGATTTTAAAAATCCTAGCCCTAGGCCGAACCCCAACACTAAGACGAGAAAGGCAAATCAGCCAGGAATTAGGCATGTCCCCAAGGAAAAAGCTGTGGAGGCAGGCATGTTGTGGTACTTTTGCGCTCTTCTTGCCTAGTCCTTCGCAGCTGCTGTGTTCTTGGAACTCAGGGCTTTCTGGTTAATAGAGCCCTTACCCTAGGCGTAACTCAAACCTTAACCCTAGGAAGGAAAATCAGCCTATGGTTCGGGATGGTCTCATGGAAATATCAGTGGTGGCAGCCAAGTTGCGTCACTTTTGCGCTCCCCTTGGGATGCCTTTCGCAGCTGCAGTGTGCCTGGAGCCCAGGGCTTCCTGGTTTTAAAAGTCCTAGGCCTAAGCCTAACAGTAACCCTAGGAAGGTAAATCAGCCGGGTATTAGGGTTCTTCCTAAGGGAAAAGCCGTGAAAGCAGCCATGTTGTGGCACTTCTGCACTCCCTTTGGGATGCCTTTGGCAGATGAAGTAAGCCTGGAACTCAGGGCTTCCTGGTTAAAGAAATCCAAGCCCTAGGCTGAACCCTAACCCTAACCCTAGGCAGATAAATCAGCCTAGGTATAGGGATGGTGCCAAGGAAAAAGCTGTGAAAGCTGCCATGTTGTTGCACTTTTGTACTCCCCTTGGGATGCCTTGAACAGCTGCAGTGTGCCTGGAGCCCAGGGCTTCCTAGTTTTAAAAATCCTAGCCCTAGGCCTAAGCCTAACAGTAACCCTGGGAAGGTAAATCAGCCTGGTGTTAGGCTTCTTGCCAAGGAAAAAGCCGTGAAAGCAGCCATGTTGTGGCACTTTTGCACTCCCTTTTGGATGCCTTTCACAGCTGCAGTGTGCCTGGAACTCAGGGCTTCCTGATTTTAAAAATCCTAGCCCTAGGCTGAACCCCAACCCTAAGACGAGAAAGGCAAATCAGCCAGGAATTAGGCATGTCCCCAAGGAAAAAGCTGTGGAGGCAGGCATGTTGTGGTACTTTTGCGCTCTTCTTGGGTAGTCCTTCGCAGCTGCTGTGTTCTTGAAACTCAGGGCTTTTTGGTTAATAGAGCCCTTACCCTAGGCGTAACTCAAACCTTAACCCTAGGAAGGAAAATCAACCTATGGTTCGGGATGGTCTCATGGAAATATCAGTGGTGGCAGCCAAGTTGCGTCACTTTTGCGCTCCCCTTGGGATGCCTTTTGCAGCTGCAGTGTGCCTGGAGCCCAGGGCTTCCTGGTTTTAAAAGTCCTAGGCCTAAGCCTAACAGTAACCCTAGGAAGGTAAATCAGCCGGGTATTAGGGTTCTTCCTAAGGGAAAAGCCGTGAAAGCAGCCATGTTGTGGCACTTCTGCACTCCCTTTGGGATGCCTTTGGCAGATGAAGTAAGCCTGGAACTCAGGGCTTCCTGGTTAAAGAAATCCAAGCCCTAGGCTGAACCCTAACCCTAACCCTAGGCAGATAAATCAGCCTAGGTATAGGGATGGTGCCAAGGAAAAAGCTGTGAAAGCTGCCATGTTGTTGCACTTTTGTACTCCCCTTGGGATGCCTTGAACAGCTGCAGTGTGCCTGGAGCTAAGGGCTTCCTTGTTTCAAAAATCCTAGCCCTAGGCCTAAGCCTAACAGTAACCCTGGGAAGGTAAATCAGCCTGGTGTTAGGCTTCTTGCCAAGGAAAAAGCCGTGAAAGCAGCCATGTTGTGGCACTTTTGCACTCCCTTTTGGATGCCTTTCACAGCTCCAGTGTGCCTGGAACTCAGGGCTTCCTGATTTTAAAAATCCTAGCCCTAGGCCGAACCCCAACCCTAAGACGAGAAAGGCAAATCAGCCAGGAATTTGGCATGTCCCCAAGGAAAATGCTGTGGAGGCAGGCATGTTGTGGTACTTTTGCGCTCTTCTTGGCTAGTTGATCGCAGCTGCTGTGTTCTTGGAACTCAGGGCTTTCTGGTTAATAGAACCCTTACCTAGGTGTAACTCAAACCTTAACCCTAGGAAGGAAAATCAGCCTATGGTTCGGGATGGTCTCATGGAAATATCAGTGGTGGCAGCCAAGTTGCGTCACTTTTGCGCTCCCCTTGGGATGCCTTTTGCAGCTGCAGTGTGCCTGGAGCCCAGGGCTTCCTGGTTTTAAAAGTCCTAGGCCTAAGCCTAACAGTAACCCTAGGAAGGTAAATCAGCCGGGTATTAGGGTTCTTCCTAAGGGAAAAGCCGTGAAAGCAGCCATGTTGTGGCACTTCTGCACTCCCTTTGGGATGCCTTTGGCAGATGAAGTAAGCCTGGAACTCAGGGCTTCCTGGTTAAAGAAATCCAAGCCCTAGGCTGAACCCTAACCCTAACCCTAGGCAGATAAATCAGCCTAGGTATAGGGATGGTGCCAAGGAAAAAGCTGTGAAAGCTGCCATGTTGTTGCACTTTTGTACTCCCCTTGGGATGCCTTGAACAGCTGCAGTGTGCCTGGAGCTAAGGGCTTCCTAGTTTTAAAAATCCTAGCCCTAGCCCTAAGCCTAACAGTAACCCTGGGAAGGTAAATCAGCCTGGTGTTAGGCGTCTTGCCAAGGAAAAAGCCGTGAAAGCAGCCATGTTGTGGCACTTTTGCACTCCCTTTTGGATGCCTTTCACAGCTCCAGTGTGCGTGGAACTCAGGGCTTCCTGATTTTAAAAATCCTAGCCCTAGGCCGAACCCCAACCCTAAGACGAGAAAGGCAAATCAGCCAGGAATTAGGCATGTCCCCAAGGAAAAAGCTGTGGAGGCAGGCATGTTGTGGTACTTTTGCGCTCTTCTTGGGTAGTCCTTTGCAGCTGCTGTGTTCTTGGAACTCAGGGCTTTCTGGTTAATAGAGCCCTTACCCTAGGCGTAACTCAAACCTTAACCCTAGGAAGGAAAATCAGCCTATGGTTCGGGATGGTCTCATGGAAATATCAGTGGTGGCAGCCAAGTTGCGTCACTTTTGCGCTCCCCTTGGAATGCCTTTCGCAGCTGCAGTGTGCCTGGAGCCCAGGGCTTCCTGGTTTTAAAAGTCCTAGGCCTAAGCCTAACAGTAACCCTAGGAAGGTAAATCAGCCGGGTATTAGGGTTCTTCCTAAGGGAAAAGCCGTGAAAGCAGCCATGTTGTGGCACTTCTGCACTCCCTTTGGGATGCCTTTGGCAGATGAAGTAAGCCTGGAACTCAGGGCTTCCTGGTTAAAGAAATCCAAGCCCTAGGCTGAACCCTAACCCTAACCCTAGGCAGATAAATCAGCCTAGGTATAGGGATGGTGCCAAGGAAAAAGCTGTGAAAGCTGCCATGTTGTTGCACTTTTGTACTCCCCTTGGGATGCCTTCAACAGCTGCAGTGTGCCTGGAGCCCAGGGCTTCCTAGTTTTAAAAATCCTAGCCCTAGGCCTAAGCCTAACAGTAACCCTGGGAAGGTAAATCAGCCTGGTGTTAGGCTTCTTGCCAAGGAAAAAGCCGTGAAAGCAGCCATGTTGTGGCACTTTTGCACTCCCTTTTGGATGCCTTTCACAGCTCCACTGTGCCTGGAACTCAGGGCTTCCTGATTTTAAAAATCCTAGCCCTAGGCCGAACCCCAACACTAAGACGAGAAAGGCAAATCAGCCAGGAATTAGGCATGTCCCCAAGGAAAAAGCTGTGGAGGCAGGCATGTTGTGGTACTTTTGCGCTCTTCTTGGCTAGTCCTTCGCAGCTGCTGTGTTCTTGGAACTCAGGGCTTTCTGGTTAATAGAGCCCTTACCCTAGGCGTAACTCAAACCTTAACCCTAGGAAGGAAAATCAGCCTATGGTTCGGGATGCTCTCATGGAAATATCAGTGGTGGCAGCCAAGTTGTGTCACTTTTGCGCTCCCCTTGGGATGCCTTTTGCAGCTGCAGTGTGCCTGGAGCCCAGGGCTTCCTGGTTTTAAAAGTCCTAGGCCTAAGCCTAACAGTAACCCTAGGAAGGTAAATCAGCCGGGTATTAGGGTTCTTCCTAAGGGAAAAGCCGTGAAAGCAGCCATGTTGTGGCACTTCTGCACTCCCTTTGGGATGCCTTTGGCAGATGAAGTAAGCCTGGAACTCAGGGCTTCCTGGTTAAAGAAATCCAAGCCCTAGGCTGAACCCTAACCCTAACCCTAGGCAGATAAATCAGCCTAGGTATAGGGATGGTGCCAAGGAAAAAGCTGTGAAAGCTGCCATGTTGTTGCACTTTTGTACTCCCCTTGGGATGCCTTGAACAGCTGCAGTGTGCCTGGAGCCCAGGGCTTCCTAGTTTTAAAAATCCTAGCCCTTGGCCTAAGCCTAACAGTAACCCTGGGAAGGTAAATCAGCCTGGTGTTAGGCTTCTTGCCAAGGAAAAAGCCGTGAAAGCAGCCATGTTGTGGCACTTTTGCACTCCCTTTTGGATGCCTTTCACAGCTCCAGTGTGCCTGGAACTCAGGGCTTCCTGATTTTAAAAATCCTAGCCCTAGGCCGAACCCCAACACTAAGACGAGAAAGGCAAATCAGCCAGGAATTAGGCATGTCCCCAAGGAAAAAGCTGTGGAGGCAGGCATGTTGTGCTACTTTTGCGCTCTTCTTGGGTAGTCCTTCGCAGCTGCTGTGTTCTTGGAACTCAGGACTTTCTGGTTAATAGAACCCTTACCCTAGGCGTAACTCAAACCTTAACCCTAGGAAGGAAAATCAACCTATGGTTCGGGATGGTCTCATGGAAATATCAGTGGTGGCAGCCAAGTTGCGTCACTTTTGCGCTCCCCTTGGGATGCCTTTCGCAGCTGCAGTGTGCCTGGAGCCCAGGGCTTCCTGGTTTTAAAAGTCCTAGGCCTAAGCCTAACAGTAACCCTAGGAAGGTAAATCAGCCGGGTATTAGGGTTCTTCCTAAGGGAAAAGCCGTGAAAGCAGCCATGTTGTGGCACTTCTGCACTCCCTTTGGGATGCCTTTGGCAGATGAAGTAAGCCTGGAACTCAGGGCTTCCTGGTTAAAGAAATCCAAGCCCTAGGCTGAACCCTAACCCTAACCCTAGGCAGATAAATCCGCCTAGGTATAGGGATGGTGCCAAGGAAAAAGCTGTGAAAGCTGCCATGTTGTTGCACTTTTGTACTCCCCTTGGGATGCCTTGAACAGCTGCAGTGTGCCTGGAGCCCAGGGCTTCCTAGTTTTAAAAATCCTAGCCCTAGGCCTAAGCCTAACAGTAACCCTGGGAAGGGAAATCAGCCTGGTGTTAGGCTTCTTGCCAAGGAAAAAGCCGTGAAAGCAGCCATGTTGTGGCACTTTTGCACTCCCTTTTGGATGCCTTTCACAGCTCCAGTGTGCCTGGAACTCAGGGCTTCCTGATTTTAAAAATCCTAGCCCTAGGCCGAACCCCAACGCTAAGACGAGAAAGGCAAATCAGCCAGGAATTAGGCATGTCCCCAAGGAAAAAGCTGTGGAGGCAGGCATGTTGTGGTACTTTTGCGCTCTTCTTGGCTAGTCCTTCGCAGCTGCTGTGTTCTTGGAACTCAGGGCTTTCTGGTTAATAGAGCCCTTACCCTAGGCGTAACTCAAACCTTAACCCTAGGAAGGAAAATCAGCCTATGGTTCGGGATGGTCTCATGGAAATATCAGTGGTGGCAGCCAAGTTGCGTCACTTTTGCGCTCCCCTTGGGATGCCTTTCGCAGCTGCAGTGTGCCTGGAGCCCAGGGCTTCCTGGTTTTAAAAGTCCTAGGCCTAAGCCTAACAGTAACCCTAGGAAGGTAAATCAGCCGGGTATTAGGGTTCTTCCTAAGGGAAAAGCCGTGAAAGCAGCCATGTTGTGGCACTTCTGCACTCCCTTTGGGATGCCTTTGGCAGATGAAGTAAGCCTGGAACTCAGGGCTTCCTGGTTAAAGAAATCCAAGCCCTAGGCTGAACCCTAACCCTAACCCTAGGCAGATAAATCAGCCTAGGTATAGGGATGGTGCCAAGGAAAAAGCTGTGAAAGCTGCCATGTTGTTGCACTTTTGTACTCCCCTTGGGATGCCTTGAACAGCTGCAGTGTGCCTGGAGCCCAGGGCTTCCTAGTTTTAAAAATCCTAGCCCTAGGCCTAAGCCTAACAGTAACCCTGGGAAGGTAAATCAGCCTGGTGTTAGGCTTCTTGCCAAGGAAAAAGCCGTGAAAGCAGCCATGTTGTGGCACTTTTGCACTCGCTTTTGGATGCCTTTCACAGCTGCAGTGTGCCTGGAACTCAGGGCTTCCTGATTTTAAAAATCCAAGCCCTAGGCTGAACCCCAACCCTAAGACGAGAAAGGCAAATCAGCCAGGAATTAGGCATGTCCCCAAGGAAAAAGCTGTGGAGGCAGGCATGTTGTGGTACTTTTGCGCTCTTCTTGGGTAGTCCTTCGCAGCTGCTGTGTTCTTGAAACTCAGGGCTTTTTGGTTAATAGAGCCCTTACCCTAGGCGTAACTCAAACCTTAACCCTAGGAAGGAAAATCAACCTATGGTTCGGGATGGTCTCATGGAAATATCAGTGGTGGCAGCCAAGTTGCGTCACTTTTGCGCTCCCCTTGGGATGCCTTTTGCAGCTGCAGTGTGCCTGGAGCCCAGGGCTTCCTGGTTTTAAAAGTCCTAGGCCTAAGCCTAACAGTAACCCTAGGAAGGTAAATCAGCCGGGTATTAGGGTTCTTCCTAAGGGAAAAGCCATGAAAGCAGCCATGTTGTGGCACTTCTGCACTCCCTTTGGGATGCCTTTGGCAGATGAAGTAAGCCTGGAACTCAGGGCTTCCTGGTTAAAGAAATCCAAGCCCTAGGCTGAAGCCTAACCCTAACCCTAGGCAGATAAATCAGCCTAGGTATAGGGATGGTGCCAAGGAAAAAGCTGTGAAAGCTGCCATGTTGTTGCACTTTTGTACTCCCCTTGGGATGCCTTGAACAGCTGCAGTGTGCCTGGAGCTAAGGGCTTCCTAGTTTTAAAAATCCTAGCCCTAGGCCTAAGCCTAACAGTAACCCTGGGAAGGTAAATCAGCTTGGTGTTAGGCTTCTTGCCAAGGAAAAAGCCGTGAAAGCAGCCATGTTGTGGCACTTTTGCACTCCCTTTTGGATGCCTTTCACAGCTCCAGTGTGCCTGGAACTCAGGGCTTCCTGATTTTAAAAATCCTAGCCCTAGGCCGAACCCCAACCCTAAGACGAGAAAGGCAAATCAGCCAGGAATTTGGCATGTCCCCAAGGAAAATGCTGTGGAGGCAGGCATGTTGTGGTACTTTTGCGCTCTTCTTGGCTAGTTGATCGCAGCTGCTGTGTTATTGGAACTCAGGGCTTTCTGGTTAATAGAACCCTTACCCTAGGTGTAACTCAAACCTTAACCCTAGGAAGGAAAATCAGCCTATGGTTCGGGATGGTCTCATGGAAATATCAGTGGTGGCAGCCAAGTTGCGTCACTTTTGCGCTCCCCTTGGAATGCCTTTCGCAGCTGCAGTGTGCCTGGAGCCCAGAGCTTCTTGGTTTTAAAAGTCCTAGGCCTAAGCCTAACAGTAACCCTAGGAAGGTAAATCAGCCGGGTATTAGGGTTCTTCCTAAGGGAAAAGCCGTGAAAGCAGCCATGTTGTGGCACTTCTGCACTCCCTTTGGGATGCCTTTGGCAGATGAAGTAAGCCTGGAACTCAGGGCTTCCTGGTTAAAGAAATCCAAGCCCTAGGCTGAACCCTAACCCTAACCCTAGGCAGATAAATCAGCCTAGGTATAGGGATGGTGCCAAGGAAAAAGCTGTGAAAGCTGCCATGTTGTTGCACTTTTGTACTCCCCTTGGGATGCCTTGAACAGCTGCAGTGTGCCTGGAGCTAAGGGCTTCCTAGTTTTAAAAATCCTAGCCCTAGGCCTAAGCCTAACAGTAACCCTGGGAAGGTAAATCAGCCTGGTGTTAGGCGTCTTGCCAAGGAAAAAGCCGTGAAAGCAGCCATGTTGTGGCACTTTTGCACTCCCTTTTGGATGCCTTTCACAGCTCCAGTGTGCGTGGAACTCAGGGCTTCCTGATTTTAAAAATCCTAGCCCTAGGCCGAACCCCAACCCTAAGACGAGAAAGGCAAATCAGCCAGGAATTAGGCATGTCCCCAAGGAAAAAGCTGTGGAGGCAGGCATGTTGTGGTACTTTTGCGCTCTTCTTGGGTAGTCCTTTGCAGCTGCTGTGTTCTTGGAACTCAGGGCTTTCTGGTTAATAGAGCCCTTACCCTAGGCGTAACTCAAACCTTAACCCTAGGAAGGAAAATCAGCCTATGGTTCGGGATGGTCTCATGGAAATATCAGTGGTGGCAGCCAAGTTGCGTCACTTTTGCGCTCCCCTTGGAATGCCTTTCGCAGCTGCAGTGTGCCTGGAGCCCAGGGCTTCCTGGTTTTAAAAGTCCTAGGCCTAAGCCTAACAGTAACCCTAGGAAGGTAAATCAGCCGGGTATTAGGGTTCTTCCTAAGGGAAAAGCCGTGAAAGCAGCCATGTTGTGGCACTTCTGCACTCCCTTTGGGATGCCTTTGGCAGATGAAGTAAGCCTGGAACTCAGGGCTTCCTGGTTAAAGAAATCCAAGCCCTAGGCTGAACCCTAACCCTAACCCTAGGCAGATAAATCAGCCTAGGTATAGGGATGGTGCCAAGGAAAAAGCTGTGAAAGCTGCCATGTTGTTGCACTTTTGTACTCCCCTTGGGATGCCTTCAACAGCTGCAGTGTGCCTGGAGCCCAGGGCTTCCTAGTTTTAAAAATCCTAGCCCTAGGCCTAAGCCTAACAGTAACCCTGGGAAGGGAAATCAGCCTGGTGTTAGGCTTCTTGCCAAGGAAAAAGCCGTGAAAGCAGCCATGTTGTGGCACTTTTGCACTCCCTTTTGGATGCCTTTCACAGCTGCAGTGTGCCTGGAACTCAGGGCTTCCTGCTTTTAAAAATCCTAGCCCTAGGCCGAACCCCAACCCTAAGACGAGAAAGGCAAATCAGCCAGGAATTAGGCATGTCCACAAGGAAAAAG
Organism: Ammospiza caudacuta; assembly: GCF_027887145.1. Classification (NCBI taxonomy): domain Eukaryota; kingdom Metazoa; phylum Chordata; class Aves; order Passeriformes; family Passerellidae; genus Ammospiza; species Ammospiza caudacuta. The sequence goes on along the minus strand of NW_026683138.1, from coordinate 481,406 downwards.
CTGTGGAGGCAGGCATGTTGTGGTACTTTTGCGCTCTTCTTGGCTAGTCCTTCGCAGCTGCTGTGTTCTTGGAACTCAGGGCTTTCTGGTTAATAGAGCCATTACCCTAGGCGTAACTCAAACCTTAACCCTAGGAAGGAAAATCAACCTATGGTTCGGGATGGTCTCATGGAAATATCAGTGGTGGCAGCCAAGTTGCGTCACTTTTGCGCTCCCCTTGGGATGCCTTTTGCAGCTGCAGTGTGCCTGGAGCCCAGGGCTTCCTGGTTTTAAAAGTCCTAGGCCTAAGCCTAACAGTAACCCTAGGAAGGTAAATCAGCCGGGTATTAGGGTTCTTCCTAAGGGAAAAGCCGTGAAAGCAGCCATGTTGTGGCACTTCTGCACTCCCTTTGGGATGCCTTTGGCAGATGAAGTAAGCCTGGAACTCAGGGCTTCCTGGTTAAAGAAATCCAAGCCCTAGGCTGAACCCTAACCCTAACCCTAGGCAGATAAATCAGCCTAGGTATAGGGATGGTGCCAAGGAAAAAGCTGTGAAAGCTGCCATGTTGTTGCACTTTTGTACTCCCCTTGGGATGCCTTGAACAGCTGCAGTGTGCCTGGAGCCCAGGGCTTCCTAGTTTTAAAAATCCTAGCCCTAGGCCTAAGCCTAACAGTAACCCTGGGAAGGTAAATCAGCCTGGTGTTAGGCTTCTTGCCAAGGAAAAAGCCGTGAAAGCAGCCATGTTGTGGCACTTTTGCACTCCCTTTTGGATGCCTTTCACAGCTGCAGTGTGCCTGGAACTCAGGGCTTCCTGATTTTAAAAATCCTAGCCCTAGGCCGAACCCCAACCCTAAGACGAGAAAGGCAAATCAGCCAGGAATTAGGCATGTCCCCAAGGAAAAAGCTGTGGAGGCAGGCATGTTGTGGTACTTTTGCGCTCTTCTTGGGTAGTCCTTCGCAGCTGTTGTGTTCTTGGAACTCAGGACTTTCTGGTTAATAGAACCCTTACCCTAGGCGTAACTCAAACCTTAACCCTAGGAAGGAAAATCAACCTATGGTTCGGGATGGTCTCATGGAAATATCAGTGGTGGCAGCCAAGTTGCGTCACTTTTGCGCTCCCCTTGGGATGCCTTTTGCAGCTGCAGTGTGCCTGGAGCCCAGGGCTTCCTGGTTTTAAAAGTCCTAGGCCTAAGCCTAACAGTAACCCTAGGAAGGTAAATCAGCCGGGTATTAGGGTTCTTCCTAAGGGAAAAGCCGTGAAAGCAGCCATGTTGTGGCACTTCTGCACTCCCTTTGGGATGCCTTTGGCAGATGAAGTAAGCCTGGAACTCAGGGCTTCCTGGTTAAAGAAATCCAAGCCCTAGGCTGAACCCTAACCCTAACCCTAGGCAGATAAATCCGCCTAGGTATAGGGATGGTGCCAAGGAAAAAGCTGTGAAAGCTGCCATGTTGTTGCACTTTTGTACTCCCCTTGGGATGCCTTCAAAAGCTGCAGTGTGCCTGGAGCCCAGGGCTTCCTAGTTTTAAAAATCCTAGCCCTAGGCCTAAGCCTAACAGTAACCCTGGGAAGGGAAATCAGCCTGGTGTTAGGCTTCTTGCCAAGGAAAAAGCCGTGAAAGCAGCCATGTTGTGGCACTTTTGCACTCCCTTTTGGATGCCTTTCACAGCTCCAGTGTGCCTGGAACTCAGGGCTTCCTGATTTTAAAAATCCTAGCCCTAGGCCGAACCCCAACCCTAAGACGAGAAAGGCAAATCAGCCAGGAATTAGGCATGTCCCCAAGGAAAAAGCTGTGGAGGCAGGCATGTTGTGGTACTTTTGCGCTCTTCTTGGCTAGTCCTTTGCAGCTGCTGTGTTCTTGGAACTCAGGGCTTTCTGGTTAATAGAGCCCTTACCCTAGGCGTAACTCAAACCTTAACCCTAGGAAGGAAAATCAACCTATGGTTCGGGATGGTCTCATGGAAATATCAGTGGTGGCAGCCAAGTTGCGTCACTTTTGCGCTCCCCTTGGGATGCCTTTCGCAGCTGCAGTGTGCCTGGAGCCCAGGGCTTCCTGGTTTTAAAAGTCCTAGGCCTAAGCCTAACAGTAACCCTAGGAAGGTAAATCAGCCGGGTATTAGGGTTCTTCCTAAGGGAAAAGCCGTGAAAGCAGCCATGTTGTGGCACTTCTGCACTCCCTTTGGGATGCCTTTGGCAGATGAAGTAAGCCTGGAACTCAGGGCTTCCTGGTTAAAGAAATCCAAGCCCTAGGCTGAAGCCTAACCCTAACCCTAGGCAGATAAATCAGCCTAGGTATAGGGATGGTGCCAAGGAAAAAGCTGTGAAAGCTGCCATGTTGTTGCACTTTTGTACTCCCCTTGGGATGCCTTGAACAGCTGCAGTGTGCCTGGAGCCCAGGGCTTCCTAGTTTTAAAAATCCTAGCCCTTGGCCTAAGCCTAACAGTAACCCTGGGAAGGTAAATCAGCCTGGTGTTAGGCTTCTTGCCAAAGAAAAAAGCCGTGAAAGCAGCCATGTTGTGGCACTTTTGCACTCCCTTTTGGATGCCTTTCACAGCTCCAGTGTGCCTGGAACTCAGGGCTTCCTGATTTTAAAAATCCTAGCCCTAGGCCGAACCCCAACACTAAGACGAGAAAGGCAAATCAGCCAGGAATTAGGCATGTCCCCAAGGAAAAAGCTGTGGAGGCAGGCATGTTGTGCTACTTTTGCGCTCTTCTTGGGTAGTCCTTCGCAGCTGCTGTGTTCTTGGAACTCAGGACTTTCTGGTTAATAGAACCCTTACCCTAGGCGTAACTCAAACCTTAACCCTAGGAAGGAAAATCAGCCTATGGTTCGGGATGGTCTCATGGAAATATCAGTGGTGGCAGCTAAGTTGCGTCACTTTTGCGCTCCCCTTGGGATGCCTTTTGCAGCTGCAGTGTGCCTGGAGCCCAGGGCTTCCTGGTTTTAAAAGTCCTAGGCCTAAGCCTAACAGTAACCCTAGGAAGGTAAATCAGCCGGGTATTAGGGTTCTTCCTAAGGGAAAAGCCGTGAAAGCAGCCATGTTGTGGCACTTCTGCACTCCCTTTGGGATGCCTTTGGCAGATGAAGTAAGCCTGCAACTCAGGGCTTCCTGGTTAAAGAAATCCAAGCCCTAGGCTGAAGCCTAACCCTAACCCTAGGCAGATAAATCCGCCTAGGTATAGGGATGGTGCCAAGGAAAAAGCTGTGAAAGCTGCCATGTTGTTGCACTTTTGTACTCCCCTTGGGATGCCTTGAACAGCTGCAGTGTGCCTGGAGCCCAGGGCTTCCTAGTTTTAAAAATCCTAGCCCTAGGCCTAAGCCTAACAGTAACCCTGGGAAGGTAAATCAGCCTGGTGTTAGGCTTCTTGCCAAGGAAAAAGCCGTGAAAGCAGCCATGTTGTGGCACTTTTGCACTCCCTTTGGGATGCCTTTCACAGCTCCAGTGTGCCTGGAACTCAGGGCTTCCTGATTTTAAAAATCCTAGCCCTAGGCCGAACCCCAACCCTAAGACGAGAAAGGCAAATCAGCCAGGAATTAGGCATGTCCCCAAGGAAAAAGCTGTGGAGGCAGGCATGTTGTGGTACTTTTGCGCTCTTCTTGGGTAGTCCTTTGCAGCTGCTGTGTTCTTGGAACTCAGGGCTTTCTGGTTAATAGAACCCTTACCCTAGGCGTAACTCAAACCTTAACCCTAGGAAGGAAAATCAGCCTATGGTTCGGGATGGTCTCATGGAAATATCAGTGGTGGCAGCCAAGTTGCGTCACTTTTGCGCTCCCCTTGGGATGCCTTTCGCAGCTGCAGTGTGCCTGGAGCCCAGGGCTTCCTGGTTTTAAAAGTCCTAGGCCTAAGCCTAACAGTAACCCTAGGAAGGTAAATCAGCCGGGTATTAGGGTTCTTCCTAAGGGAAAAGCCGTGAAAGCAGCCATGTTGTGGCACTTCTGCACTCCCTTTGGGATGCCTTTGGCAGATGAAGTAAGCCTGGAACTCAGGGCTTCCTGGTTAAAGAAATCCAAGCCCTAGGCTGAACCCTAACCCTAACCCTAGGCAGATAAATCAGCCTAGGTATAGGGATGGTGCCAAGGAAAAAGCTGTGAAAGCTGCCATGTTGTTGCACTTTTGTACTCCCCTTGGGATGCCTTCAACAGCTGCAGTGTGCCTGGAGCCCAGGGCTTCCTAGTTTTAAAAATCCTAGCCCTAGGCCTAAGCCTAACAGTAACCCTGGGAAGGTAAATCAGCCTGGTGTTAGGCTTCTTGCCAAGGAAAAAGCCGTGAAAGCAGCCATGTTGTGGCACTTTTGCACTCCCTTTTGGATGCCTTTCACAGCTCCAGTGTGCCTGGAACTCAGGGCTTCCTGATTTTAAAAATCCTAGCCCTAGGCCGAACCCCAACCCTAAGACGAGAAAGGCAAATCAGCCAGGAATTAGGCATGTCCCCAAGGAAAAAGCTGTGGAGGCAGGCATGTTGTGCTACTTTTGCGCTCTTCTTGGCTAGTCCTTTGCAGCTGCTGTGTTCTTGGAACTCAGGGCTTTCTGGTTAATAGAGCCCTTACCCTAGGCGTAACTCAAACCTTAACCCTAGGAAGGAAAATCAACCTATGGTTCGGGATGGTCTCATGGAAATATCAGTGGTGGCAGCCAAGTTGCGTCACTTTTGCGCTCCCCTTGGGATGCCTTTTGCAGCTGCAGTGTGCCTGGAGCCCAGGGCTTCCTGGTTTTAAAAGTCCTAGGCCTAAGCCTAACAGTAACCCTAGGAAGGTAAATCAGCCGGGTATTAGGGTTCTTCCTAAGGGAAAAGCCGTGAAAGCAGCCATGTTGTGGCACTTCTGCACTCGCTTTGGGATGCCTTTGGCAAATGAAGTAAGCCTGGAACTCAGGGCTTCCTGGTTAAAGAAATCCAAGCCCTAGGCTGAAGCCTAACCCTAACCCTAGGCAGATAAATCAGCCTAGGTATAGGGATGGTGCCAAGGAAAAAGCTGTGAAAGCTGCCATGTTGTTGCACTTTTGTACTCCCCTTGGGATGCCTTGAACAGCTGCAGTGTGCCTGGAGCCCAGGGCTTCCTAGTTTTAAAAATCCTAGCCCTTGGCCTAAGCCTAACAGTAACCCTGGGAAGGTAAATCAGCCTGGTGTTAGGCTTCTTGCCAAAGAAAAAAGCCGTGAAAGCAGCCATGTTGTGGCACTTTTGCACTCCCTTTTGGATGCCTTTCACAGCTCCAGTGTGCCTGGAACTCAGGGCTTCCTGATTTTAAAAATCCTAGCCCTAGGCCGAACCCCAACACTAAGACGAGAAAGGCAAATCAGCCAGGAATTAGGCATGTCCCCAAGGAAAAAGCTGTGGAGGCAGGCATGTTGTGCTACTTTTGCGCTCTTCTTGGCTAGTCCTTCGCAGCTGCTGTGTTCTTGGAACTCAGGGCTTTCTGGTTAATAGAACCCTTACCCTAGGCGTAACTCAAACCTTAACCCTAGGAAGGAAAATCAACCTATGGTTCGGGATGGTCTCATGGAAATATCAGTGGTGGCAGCCAAGTTGCGTCACTTTTGCGCTCCCCTTGGGATGCCTTTTGCAGCTGCAGTGTGCCTGGAGCCCAGGGCTTCCTGGTTTTAAAAGTCCTAGGCCTAAGCCTAACAGTAACCCTAGGAAGGTAAATCAGCCGGGTATTAGGGTTCTTCCTAAGGGAAAAGCCGTGAAAGCAGCCATGTTGTGGCACTTCTGCACTCCCTTTGGGATGCCTTTGGCAGATGAAGTAAGCCTGGAACTCAGGGCTTCCTGGTTAAAGAAATCCAAGCCCTAGGCTGAACCCTAACCCTAACCCTAGGCAGATAAATCAGCCTAGGTATAGGGATGGTGCCAAGGAAAAAGCTGTGAAAGCTGCCATGTTGTTGCACTTTTGTACTCCCCTTGGGATGCCTTGAACAGCTGCAGTGTGCCTGGAGCCCAGGGCTTCCTAGTTTTAAAAATCCTAGCCCTAGGCCTAAGCCTAACAGTAACCCTGGGAAGGTAAATCAGCCTGGTGTTAGGCTTCTTCCTAAGGGAAAAGCCGTGAAAGCAGCCATGTTGTGGCACTTCTGCACTCCCTTTGGGATGCCTTTGGCAGATGAAGTAAGCCTGGAACTCAGGGCTTCCTGGTTAAAGAAATCCAAGCCCTAGGCTGAAGCCTAACCCTAACCCTAGGCAGATAAATCAGCCTAGGTATAGGGATGGTGCCAAGGAAAAAGCTGTGAAAGCTGCCATGTTGTTGCACTTTTGTACTCCCCTTGGGATGCCTTGAACAGCTGCAGTGTGCCTGGAGCCCAGGGCTTCCTAGTTTTAAAAATCCTAGCCCTAGGCCTAAGCCTAACAGTAACCCTGGGAAGGTAAATCAGCCTGGTGTTAGGCTTCTTGCCAAGGAAAAAGCCGTGAAAGCAGCCATGTTGTGGCACTTTTGCACTCCCTTTTGGATGCCTTTCACAGCTCCAGTGTGCCTGGAACTCAGGGCTTCCTGATTTTAAAAATCCTAGCCCTAGGCCGAACCCCAACCCTAAGACGAGAAAGGCAAATCAGCCAGGAATTAGGCATGTCCCCAAGGAAAAAGCTGTGGAGGCAGGCATGTTGTGCTACTTTTGCGCTCTTCTTGGCTAGTCCTTCGCAGCTGCTGTGTTTTGGAACTCATGGCTTTCTGGTTAATAGAACCCTTACCCTAGGCGTAACTCAAACCTTAAGCCTAAGAAGGAAAATCAGCCTATGGTTCGGGATGGTCTCATGGAAATATCAGTGGTGGCAGCCAAGTTGCGTCACTTTTGCGCTCCCCTTGGGATGCCTTTCGCAGCTGCAGTGTGCCTGTTGCTCAGGGCTTCCTGGTTTTAAAAGTCCTAGGCCTAAGCCTAACAGTAACCCTAGGAAGGTAAATCAGCCGGGTATTAGGGTTCTTCCTAAGGGAAAAGCCGTGAAAGCAGCCATGTTGTGGCACTTCTGCACTCCCTTTGGGATGCCTTTGGCAGATGAAGTAAGCCTGGAACTCAGGGCTTCCTGGTTAAAGAAATCCAAGCCCTAGGCTGAACCCTAACCCTAACCCTAGGCAGATAAATCAGCCTAGGTATAGGGATGGTGCCAAGGAAAAAGCTGTGAAAGCTGCCATGTTGTTGCACTTTTGTACTCCCCTTGGGATGCCTTGAACAGCTGCAGTGTGCCTGGAGCCCAGGGCTTCCTAGTTTTAAAAATCCTAGCCCTAGGCCTAAGCCTAACAGTAACCCTGGGAAGGTAAATCAGCCTGGTGTTAGGCTTCTTGCCAAGGAAAAAGCCGTGAAAGCAGCCATGTTGTGGCACTTCTGCACTGCCTTTGGGATGCCTTTGGCTGATGAAGTAAGCCTGGAACTCAGGGCTTCCTGGTTAAAGAAATCCAAGCCCTAGGCTGAACCCTAACCCTAACCCTAGGCAGATAAATCAGCCTAGGTATAGGGATGGTGCCAAGGAAAAAGCTGTGAAAGCTGCCATGTTGTTGCACTTTTGTACTCCCCTTGGGATGCCTTGAACAGCTGCAGTGTGCCTGGAGCCCAGGGCTTCCTAGTTTTAAAAATCCTAGCCCTAGGCCTAAGCCTAACAGTAACCCTGGGAAGGTAAATCAGCCTGGTGTTAGGCTTCTTGCCAAGGAAAAAGCCGTGAAAGCAGCCATGTTGTGGCACTTTTGCACTCCCTTTTGGATGCCTTTCACAGCTCCAGTGTGCCTGGAACTCAGGGCTTCCTGATTTTAAAAATCCTAGCCCTAGGCCGAACCCCAACCCTAAGACGAGAAAGGCAAATCAGCCAGGAATTAGGCATGTCCTCAAGGAAAAAGCTGTGGAGGCAGGCATGTTGTGGTACTTTTGCGCTCTTCTTGGCTAGTCCTTCACAGCTGCTGTGTTCTTGGAACTCAGGGCTTTCTGGTTAATAGAACCCTTACCCTAGGCGTAACTCAAACCTTAAGCCTAGGAAGGAAAATCAGCCTATGGTTCGGGATGGTCTCATGGAAATATCAGTGGTGGCAGCCAAGTTGCGTCACTTTTGTGCTCCCCTAGGGATGCCTTTCGCAGCTGCAGTGTGCCTGGAGCCCAGGGCTTCCTGGTTTTAAAAGTCCTAGGCCTAAGCCTAACAGTAACCCTAGGAAGGTAAATCAGCCGGGTATTAGGGTTCTTCCTAAGGGAAAAGCCGTGAAAGCAGCCATGTTGTGGCACTTCTGCACTCCCTTTGGGATGCCTTTGGCAGATGAAGTAAGCCTGGAACTCAGGGCTTCCTGGTTAAAGAAATCCAAGCCCTAGGCTGAACCCTAACCCTAACCCTAGGCAGATAAATCAGCCTAGGTATAGGGATGGTGCCAAGGAAAAAGCTGTGAAAGCTGCCATGTTGTTGCACTTTTGTACTCCCCTTGGGATGCCTTGAACAGCTGCAGTGTGCCTGGAGCCCAGGGCTTCCTAGTTTTAAAAATCCTAGCCCTAGGCCTAAGCCTAACAGTAACCCTGGGAAGGTAAATCAGCCTGGTGTTAGGCTTCTTGCCAAGGAAAAAGCCGTGAAAGCAGCCATGTTGTGGCACTTCTGCACTGCCTTTGGGATGCCTTTGGCAGATGAAGTAAGCCTGGAACTCAGGGCTTCCTGGTTAAAGAAATCCAAGCCCTAGGCTGAACCCTAACCCTAACCCTAGGCAGATAAATCAGCCTAGGTATAGGGATGGTGCCAAGGAAAAAGCTGTGAAAGCTGCCATGTTGTTGCACTTTTGTACTCCCCTTGGGATGCCTTGAACAGCTGCAGTGTGCCTGGAGCCCAGGGCTTCCTAGTTTTAAAAATCCTAGCCCTAGGCCTAAGCCTAACAGTAACCCTGGGAAGGTAAATCAGCCTGGTGTTAGGCTTCTTGCCAAGGAAAAAGCCGTGAAAGCAGCCATGTTGTGGCACTTTTGCACTCCCTTTTGGATGCCTTTCACAGCTCCAGTGTGCCTGGAACTCAGGGCTTCCTGATTTTAAAAATCCTAGCCCTAGGCCGAACCCCAACCCTAAGACGAGAAAGGCAAATCAGCCAGGAATTAGGCATGTCCTCAAGGAAAAAGCTGTGGAGGCAGGCATGTTGTGGTACTTTTGCGCTCTTCTTGGCTAGTCCTTCACAGCTGCTGTGTTCTTGGAACTCAGGGCTTTCTGGTTAATAGAACCCTTACCCTAGGCGTAACTCAAACCTTAACCCTAGGAAGGAAAATCAGCCTATGGTTCGGGATGGTCTCATGGAAATATCAGTGGTGGCAGCCAAGTTGCGTCACTTTTGCGCTCCCCTAGGGATGCCTTTCGCAGCTGCAGTGTGCCTGGAGCCCAGGGCTTCCTGGTTTTAAAAGTCCTAGGCCTAAGCCTAACAGTAACCCTAGGAAGGTAAATCAGCCGGGTATTAGGGTTCTTCCTAAGGGAAAAGCCGTGAAAGCAGCCATGTTGTGGCACTTCTGCACTCCCTTTGGGATGCCTTTGGCAGATGAAGTAAGCCTGGAACTCAGGGCTTCCTGGTTAAAGAAATCCAAGCCCTAGGCTGAAGCCTAACCCTAACCCTAGGCAGATAAATCAGCCTAGGTATAGGGATGGTGCCAAGGAAAAAGCTGTGAAAGCTGCCATGTTGTTGCACTTTTGTACCCCCCTTGGGATGCCTTGAACAGCTGCAGTGTGCCTGGAGCTAAGGGCTTCCTAGTTTTAAAAATCCTAGCCCTAGGCCTAAGCCTAACAGTAACCCTGGGAAGGTAAATCAGCCTGGTGTTAGGCTTCTTGCCAAGGAAAAAGCCGTGAAAGCAGCCATGTTGTGGCACTTCTGCACTGCGTTTGGGATGCCTTTGGCAGATGAAGTAAGCCTGGAACTCAGGGCTTCCTGGTTAAAGAAATCCAAGCCCTAGGCTGAACCCTAACCCTAACCCTAGGCAGATAAATCAGCCTAGGTATAGGGATGGTGCCAAGGAAAAAGCTGTGAAAGCTGCCATGTTGTTGCACTTTTGTACTCCCCTTGGGATGCCTTGAACAGCTGCAGTGTGCCTGGAGCTAAGGGCTTCCTAGTTTTAAAAATCCTAGCCCTAGGCCTAAGCCTAACAGTAACCCTGGGAAGGTAAATCAGCCTGGTGTTAGGCTTCTTGCCAAGGAAAAAGCCGTGAAAGCAGCCATGTTGTGGCACTTTTGCACTCCCTTTTGGATGCCTTTCACAGCTGCAGTGTGCCTGGAACTCAGGGCTTCCTGATTTTAAAAATCCTAGCCCTAGGCCGAACCCCAACCCTAAGACGAGAAACGCAAATCAGCCAAGAATTTGGCATGTCCCCAAGGAAAAAGCTGTGGAGGCAGGCATGTTGTGGTACTTTTGCGCTCTTCTTGGCTAGTTGATCGCAGCTGCTGTGTTCTTGGAACTCAGGGCTTTCTGGTTAATAGAGCCCTTACCCTAGGCGTAACTCAAACCTTAACCCTAGGAAGGAAAATCAGCCTATGGTTCGGATTGGTCTCATGGAAATATCAGTGGTGGCAGCCAAGTTGCGTCACTTTTGCGCTCCCCTTGGAATGCCTTTCGCAGCTGCAGTGTGCCTGGAGCCCAGGGCTTCCTGGTTTTAAAAGTCCTAGGCCTAAGCCTAACAGTAACCCTAGGAAGGTAAATCAGCCGGGTATTAGGGTTCTTCCTAAGGGAAAAGCCGTGAAAGCAGCCATGTTGTGGCACTTCTGCACTCCCTTTGGGATGCCTTTGGCAGATGAAGTAAGCCTGGAACTCAGGGCTTCCTGGTTAAAGAAATCCAAGCCCTAGGCTGAACCCTAACCCCAGGCAGATAAATCAGCCTAGGTATAGGGATGGTGCCAAGGAAAAAGCTGTGAAAGCTGCCATGTTGTTGCACTTTTGTACTCCCCTTGGGATGCCTTGAACAGCTGCAGTGTGCCTGGAGCTAAGGGCTTCCTAGTTTTAAAAATCCTAGCCCTAGGCCTAAGCCTAACAGTAACCCTGGGAAGGTAAATCAGCCTGGTGTTAGGCTTTTTGCCAAGGAAAAAGCCGTGAAAGCAGCCATGTTGTGGCACTTTTGCACTCCCTTTTGGATGCCTTTCACAGCTCCAGTGTGCCTGGAACTCAGGGCTTCCTGATTTTAAAAATCCTAGCCCTAGGCCGAACCCCAACCCTAAGATGAGAAAGGCAAATCAGCCAGGAATTAGGCATGTCCCCAAGGAAAAAGCTGTGGAGGCAGGCATGTTGTGCTACTTTTGCGCTCTTCTTGGCTAGTCCTTCGCAGCTGCTGTGTTCTTGGTACTCATGGCTTTCTGGTTAATAGAACCCTTACCCTAGGCGTAACTCAAACCTTAACCCTAGGAAGGAAAATCAACCTATGGGTCAGGATGGTCTCATGGAAATATCAGTGGTGGCAGCCAAGTTGCGTCACTTTTGCGCTCCCCTTGGGATGCCTTTCGCAGCTGCAGTGTGCCTGGAGCCCAGGGCTTCCTGGTTTTAAAAGTCCTAGGCCTAAGCCTAACAGTAACCCTAGGAAGGTAAATCAGCCGGGTATTAGGGTTCTTCCTAAGGGAAAAGCCGTGAAAGCAGCCATGTTGTGGCACTTCTGCACTCCCTTTGGGATGCCTTTGGCAGATGAAGTAAGCCTGGAACTCAGGGCTTCCTGGTTAAAGAAATCCAAGCCCTAGGCTGAACCCTAACCCTAACCCCAGGCAGATAAATCAGCCTAGGTATAGGGATGGTGCCAAGGAAAAAGCTGTGAAAGCTGCCATGTTGTTGCACTTTTGTACTCCCCTTGGGATGCCTTGAACAGCTGCAGTGTGCCTGGAGCTAAGGGCTTCCTAGTTTTAAAAATCCTAGCCCTAGGCCTAAGCCTAACAGTAACCCTGGGAAGGTAAATCAGCCTGGTGTTAGGCTTCTTGCCAAGGAAAAAGCCGTGAAAGCAGCCATGTTGTGGCACTTTTGCACTCCCTTTTGGATGCCTTTCACAGCTCCACTGTGCCTGGAACTCAGGGCTTCCTGATTTTAAAAATCCTAGCCCTAGGCCGAACCCCAACCCTAAGACGAGAAAGGCAAATCAGCCAGGAATTAGGCATGTCCCCAAGGAAAAAGCTGTGGAGGCAGGCATGTTGTGGTACTTTTGCGCTCTTCTTGGCTAGTCCTTCGCAGCTGCTGTGTTTTGGAACTCATGGCTTTCTGGTTAATAGAACCCTTACCCTAGGCGTAACTCAAACCTTAAGCCTAAGAAGGAAAATCAGCCTATGGTTCGGGATGGTCTCATGGAAATATCAGTGGTGGCAGCCAAGTTGCGTCACTTTTGCGCTCCCCTTGGGATGCCTTTCGCAGCTGCAGTGTGCCTGGAGCCCAGGGCTTCCTGGTTTTAAAAGTCCTAGGCCTAAGCCTAACAGTAACCCTAGGAAGGTAAATCAGCCGGGTATTAGGGTTCTTCCTAAGGGAAAAGCCGTGAAAGCAGCCATGTTGTGGCACTTCTGCACTCCCTTTGGGATGCCTTTGGCAGATGAAGTAAGCCTGGAACTCAGGGCTTCCTGGTTAAAGAAATCCAAGCCCTAGGCTGAACCCTAACCCTAACCCTAGGCAGATAAATCCGCCTAGGTATAGGGATGGTGCCAAGGAAAAAGCTGTGAAAGCTGCCATGTTGTTGCACTTTTGTACTCCCCTTGGGATGCCTTGAACAGCTGCAGTGTGCCTGGAGCCCAGGGCTTCCTAGTTTTAAAAATCCTAGCCCTAGGCCTAAGCCTAACAGTAACCCTGGGAAGGTAAATCAGCCTGGTGTTAGGCTTCTTGCCAAGGAAAAAGCCGTGAAAGCAGCCATGTTGTGGCACTTCTGCACTGCCTTTGGGATGCCTTTGGCAGATGAAGTAAGCCTGGAACTCAGGGCTTCCTGGTTAAAGAAATCCAAGCCCTAGGCTGAACCCTAACCCTAACCCTAGGCAGATAAATCAGCCTAGGTATAGGGATGGTGCCAAGGAAAAAGCTGTGAAAGCTGCCATGTTGTTGCACTTTTGTACTCCCCTTGGGATGCCTTGAACAGCTGCAGTGTGCCTGGAGCCCAGGGCTTCCTAGTTTTAAAAATCCTAGCCCTAGGCCTAAGCCTAACAGTAACCCTGGGAAGGTAAATCAGCCTGGTGTTAGGCTTCTTGCCAAGGAAAAAGCCGTGAAAGCAGCCATGTTGTGGCACTTTTGCACTCCCTTTTGGATGCCTTTCACAGCTCCAGTGTGCCTGGAACTCAGGGCTTCCTGATTTTAAAAATCCTAGCCCTAGGCCGAACCCCAACCCTAAGACGAGAAAGGCAAATCAGCCAGGAATTAGGCATGTCCTCAAGGAAAAAGCTGTGGAGGCAGGCATGTTGTGGTACTTTTGCGCTCTTCTTGGCTAGTCCTTCACAGCTGCTGTGTTCTTGGAACTCAGGGCTTTCTGGTTAATAGAACCCTTACCCTAGGTGTAACTCAAACCTTAACCCTAGGAAGGAAAATCAGCCTATGGTTCGGGATGGTCTCATGGAAATATCAGTGGTGGCAGCCAAGTTGCGTCACTTTTGCGCTCCCCTAGGGATGCCTTTCGCAGCTGCAGTGTGCCTGGAGCCCAGGGCTTCCTGGTTTTAAAAGTCCTAGGCCTAAGCCTAACAGTAACCCTAGGAAGGTAAATCAGCCGGGTATTAGGGTTCTTCCTAAGGGAAAAGCCGTGAAAGCAGCCATGTTGTGGCACTTCTGCACTCCCTTTGGGATGCCTTTGGCAGATGAAGTAAGCCTGGAACTCAGGGCTTCCTGGTTAAAGAAATCCAAGCCCTAGGCTGAAGCCTAACCCTAACCCTAGGCAGATAAATCAGCCTAGGTATAGGGATGGTGCCAAGGAAAAAGCTGTGAAAGCTGCCATGTTGTTGCACTTTTGTACTCCCCTTGGGATGCCTTGAACAGCTGCAGTGTGCCTGGAGCTAAGGGCTTCCTAGTTTTAAAAATCCTAGCCCTAGGCCTAAGCCTAACAGTAACCCTGGGAAGGTAAATCAGCCTGGTGTTAGGCTTCTTGCCAAGGAAAAAGCCGTGAAAGCAGCCATGTTGTGGCACTTCTGCACTGCCTTTGGGATGCCTTTGGCAGATGAAGTAAGCCTGGAACTCAGGGCTTCCTGGTTAAAGAAATCCAAGCCCTAGGCTGAACCCTAACCCTAACCCTAGGCAGATAAATCAGCCTAGGTATAGGGATGGTGCCAAGGAAAAAGCTGTGAAAGCTGCCATGTTGTTGCACTTTTGTACTCCCCTTGGGATGCCTTGAACAGCTGCAGTGTGCCTGGAGCCCAGGGCTTCCTAGTTTTAAAAATCCTAGCCCTAGGCCTAAGCCTAACAGTAACCCTGGGAAGGTAAATCAGCCTGGTGTTAGGCTTCTTGCCAAGGAAAAAGCCGTGAAAGCAGCCATGTTGTGGCACTTTTGCACTCCCTTTTGGATGCCTTTCACAGCTCCAGTGTGCCTGGAACTCAGGGCTTCCTGATTTTAAAAATCCTAGCCCTAGGCCGAACCCCAACCCTAAGACGAGAAAGGCAAATCAGCCAGGAATTAGGCATGTCCTCAAGGAAAAAGCTGTGGAGGCAGGCATGTTGTGGTACTTTTGCGCTCTTCTTGGCTAGTCCTTCACAGCTGCTGTGTTCTTGGAACTCAGGGCTTTCTGGTTAATAGAACCCTTACCCTAGGCGTAACTCAAACCTTAACCCTAGGAAGGAAAATCAGCCTATGGTTCGGGATGGTCTCATGGAAATATCAGTGGTGGCAGCCAAGTTGCGTCACTTTTGCGCTCCCCTAGGGATGCCTTTCGCAGCTGCAGTGTGCCTGGAGCCCAGGGCTTCCTGGTTTTAAAAGTCCTAGGCCTAAGCCTAACAGTAACCCTAGGAAGGTAAATCAGCCGGGTATTAGGGTTCTTCCTAAGGGAAAAGCCGTGAAAGCAGCCATGTTGTGGCACTTCTGCACTCCCTTTGGGATGCCTTTGGCAGATGAAGTAAGCCTGGAACTCAGGGCTTCCTGGTTAAAGAAATCCAAGCCCTAGGCTGAAGCCTAACCCTAACCCTAGGCAGATAAATCAGCCTAGGTATAGGGATAGTGCCAAGGAAAAAGCTGTGAAAGCTGCCATGTTGTTGCACTTTTGTACTCCCCTTGGGATGCCTTGAACAGCTGCAGTGTGCCTGGAGCCCAGGGCTTCCTAGTTTTAAAAATCCTAGCCCTAGGCCTAAGCCTAACAGTAACCCTGGGAAGGTAAATCAGCCTGGTGTTAGGCTTCTTGCCAAGGAAAAAGCCGTGAAAGCAGCCATGTTGTGGCACTTCTGCACTGCCTTTGGGATGCCTTTGGCTGATGAAGTAAGCCTGGAACTCAGGGCTTCCTGGTTAAAGAAATCCAAGCCCTAGGCTGAACCCTAACCCTAACCCTAGGCAGATAAATCAGCCTAGGTATAGGGATGGTGCCAAGGAAAAAGCTGTGAAAGCTGCCATGTTGTTGCACTTTTGTACTCCCCTTGGGATGCCTTGAACAGCTGCAGTGTGCCTGGAGCCCAGGGCTTCCTAGTTTTAAAAATCCTAGCCCTAGGCCTAAGCCTAACAGTAACCCTGGGAAGGTAAATCAGCCTGGTGTTAGGCTTCTTGCCAAGGAAAAAGCCGTGAAAGCAGCCATGTTGTGGCACTTTTGCACTCCCTTTTGGATGCCTTTCACAGCTCCAGTGTGCCTGGAACTCAGGGCTTCCTGATTTTAAAAATCCTAGCCCTAGGCCGAACCCCAACCCTAAGACGAGAAAGGCAAATCAGCCAGGAATTAGGCATGTCCTCAAGGAAAAAGCTGTGGAGGCAGGCATGTTGTGGTACTTTTGCGCTCTTCTTGGCTAGTCCTTCACAGCTGCTGTGTTCTTGGAACTCAGGGCTTTCTGGTTAATAGAACCCTTACCCTAGGCGTAACTCAAACCTTAACCCTAGGAAGGAAAATCAGCCTATGGTTCGGGATGGTCTCATGGAAATATCAGTGGTGGCAGCCAAGTTGCGTCACTTTTGCGCTCCCCTAGGGATGCCTTTCGCAGCTGCAGTGTGCCTGGAGCCCAGGGCTTCCTGGTTTTAAAAGTCCTAGGCCTAAGCCTAACAGTAACCCTAGGAAGGTAAATCAGCCGGGTATTAGGGTTCTTCCTAAGGGAAAAGCCGTGAAAGCAGCCATGTTGTGGCACTTCTGCACTCCCTTTGGGATGCCTTTGGCAGATGAAGTAAGCCTGGAACTCAGGGCTTCCTGGTTAAAGAAATCCAAGCCCTAGGCTGAACCCTAACCCTAACCCTAGGCAGATAAATCAGCCTAGGTATAGGGATGGTGCCAAGGAAAAAGCTGTGAAAGCTGCCATGTTGTTGCACTTTTGTACTCCCCTTGGGATGCCTTGAACAGCTGCAGTGTGCCTGGAGCCCAGGGCTTCCTAGTTTTAAAAATCCTAGCCCTAGGCCTAAGCCTAACAGTAACCCTGGGAAGGTAAATCAGCCTGGTGTTAGGCTTCTTGCCAAGGAAAAAGCCGTGAAAGCAGCCATGTTGTGGCACTTCTGCACTGCCTTTGGGATGCCTTTGGCTGATGAAGTAAGCCTGGAACTCAGGGCTTCCTGGTTAAAGAAATCCAAGCCCTAGGCTGAACCCTAACCCTAACCCTAGGCAGAGAAATCAGCCTAGGTATAGGGATGGTGCCAAGGAAAAAGCTGTGAAAGCTGCCATGTTGTTGCACTTTTGTACTCCCCTTGGGATGCCTTGAACAGCTGCAGTGTGCCTGGAGCCCAGGGCTTCCTAGTTTTAAAAATCCTAGCCCTAGGCCTAAGCCTAACAGTAACCCTGGGAAGGTAAATCAGCCTGGTGTTAGGCTTCTTGCCAAGGAAAAAGCCGTGAAAGCAGCCATGTTGTGGCACTTTTGCACTCCCTTTTGGATGCCTTTCACAGCTCCAGTGTGCCTGGAACTCAGGGCTTCCTGATTTTAAAAATCCTAGCCCTAGGCCGAACCCCAACCCTAAGACGAGAAAGGCAAATCAGCCAGGAATTAGGCATGTCCTCAAGGAAAAAGCTGTGGAGGCAGGCATGTTGTGGTACTTTTGCGCTCTTCTTGGCTAGTCCTTCACAGCTGCTGTGTTCTTGGAACTCAGGGCTTTCTGGTTAATAGAACCCTTACCCTAGGCGTAACTCAAACCTTAACCCTAGGAAGGAAAATCAGCCTATGGTTCGGGATGGTCTCATGGAAATATCAGTGGTGGCAGCCAAGTTGCGTCACTTTTGCGCTCCCCTAGGGATGCCTTTCGCAGCTGCAGTGTGCCTGGAGCCCAGGGCTTCCTGGTTTTAAAAGTCCTAGGCCTAAGCCTAACAGTAACCCTAGGAAGGTAAATCAGCCGGGTATTAGGGTTCTTCCTAAGGGAAAAGCCGTGAAAGCAGCCATGTTGTGGCACTTCTGCACTCCCTTTGGGATGCCTTTGGCAGATGAAGTAAGCCTGGAACTCAGGGCTTCCTGGTTAAAGAAATCCAAGCCCTAGGCTGAAGCCTAACCCTAACCCTAGGCAGATAAATCAGCCTAGGTATAGGGATGGTGCCAAGGAAAAAGCTGTGAAAGCTGCCATGTTGTTGCACTTTTGTACCCCCCTTGGGATGCCTTGAACAGCTGCAGTGTGCCTGGAGCTAAGGGCTTCCTAGTTTTAAAAATCCTAGCCCTAGGCCTAAGCCTAACAGTAACCCTGGGAAGGTAAATCAGCCTGGTGTTAGGCTTCTTGCCAAGGAAAAAGCCGTGAAAGCAGCCATGTTGTGGCACTTCTGCACTGCGTTTGGGATGCCTTTGGCAGATGAAGTAAGCCTGGAACTCAGGGCTTCCTGGTTAAAGAAATCCAAGCCCTAGGCTGAACCCTAACCCTAACCCTAGGCAGATAAATCAGCCTAGGTATAGGGATAGTGCCAAGGAAAAAGCTGTGAAAGCTGCCATGTTGTTGCACTTTTGTACTCCCCTTGGGATGCCTTGAACAGCTGCAGTGTGCCTGGAGCCCAGGGCTTCCTAGTTTTAAAAATCCTAGCCCTAGGCCTAAGCCTAACAGTAACCCTGGGAAGGTAAATCAGCCTGGTGTTAGGCTTCTTGCCAAGGAAAAAGCCGTGAAAGCAGCCATGTTGTGGCACTTCTGCACTGCCTTTGGGATGCCTTTGGCTGATGAAGTAAGCCTGGAACTCAGGGCTTCCTGGTTAAAGAAATCCAAGCCCTAGGCTGAACCCTAACCCTAACCCTAGGCAGATAAATCAGCCTAGGTATAGGGATGGTGCCAAGGAAAAAGCTGTGAAAGCTGCCATGTTGTTGCACTTTTGTACTCCCCTTGGGATGCCTTGAACAGCTGCAGTGTGCCTGGAGCCCAGGGCTTCCTAGTTTTAAAAATCCTAGCCCTAGGCCTAAGCCTAACAGTAACCCTGGGAAGGTAAATCAGCCTGGTGTTAGGCTTCTTGCCAAGGAAAAAGCCGTGAAAGCAGCCATGTTGTGGCACTTTTGCACTCCCTTTTGGATGCCTTTCACAGCTCCAGTGTGCCTGGAACTCAGGGCTTCCTGATTTTAAAAATCCTAGCCCTAGGCCGAACCCCAACCCTAAGACGAGAAAGGCAAATCAGCCAGGAATTAGGCATGTCCTCAAGGAAAAAGCTGTGGAGGCAGGCATGTTGTGGTACTTTTGCGCTCTTCTTGGCTAGTCCTTCACAGCTGCTGTGTTCTTGGAACTCAGGGCTTTCTGGTTAATAGAACCCTTACCCTAGGCGTAACTCAAACCTTAACCCTAGGAAGGAAAATCAGCCTATGGTTCGGGATGGTCTCATGGAAATATCAGTGGTGGCAGCCAAGTTGCGTCACTTTTGCGCTCCCCTAGGGATGCCTTTCGCAGCTGCAGTGTGCCTGGAGCCCAGGGCTTCCTGGTTTTAAAAGTCCTAGGCCTAAGCCTAACAGTAACCCTAGGAAGGTAAATCAGCCGGGTATTAGGGTTCTTCCTAAGGGAAAAGCCGTGAAAGCAGCCATGTTGTGGCACTTCTGCACTCCCTTTGGGATGCCTTTGGCAGATGAAGTAAGCCTGGAACTCAGGGCTTCCTGGTTAAAGAAATCCAAGCCCTAGGCTGAACCCTAACCCTAACCCTAGGCAGATAAATCAGCCTAGGTATAGGGATGGTGCCAAGGAAAAAGCTGTGAAAGCTGCCATGTTGTTGCACTTTTGTACTCCCCTTGGGATGCCTTGAACAGCTGCAGTGTGCCTGGAGCCCAGGGCTTCCTAGTTTTAAAAATCCTAGCCCTAGGCCTAAGCCTAACAGTAACCCTGGGAAGGTAAATCAGCCTGGTGTTAGGCTTCTTGCCAAGGAAAAAGCCGTGAAAGCAGCCATGTTGTGGCACTTCTGCACTGCCTTTGGGATGCCTTTGGCTGATGAAGTAAGCCTGGAACTCAGGGCTTCCTGGTTAAAGAAATCCAAGCCCTAGGCTGAACCCTAACCCTAACCCTAGGCAGAGAAATCAGCCTAGGTATAGGGATGGTGCCAAGGAAAAAGCTGTGAAAGCTGCCATGTTGTTGCACTTTTGTACTCCCCTTGGGATGCCTTGAACAGCTGCAGTGTGCCTGGAGCCCAGGGCTTCCTAGTTTTAAAAATCCTAGCCCTAGGCCTAAGCCTAACAGTAACCCTGGGAAGGTAAATCAGCCTGGTGTTAGGCTTCTTGCCAAGGAAAAAGCCGTGAAAGCAGCCATGTTGTGGCACTTTTGCACTCCCTTTTGGATGCCTTTCACAGCTCCAGTGTGCCTGGAACTCAGGGCTTCCTGATTTTAAAAATCCTAGCCCTAGGCCGAACCCCAACCCTAAGACGAGAAAGGCAAATCAGCCAGGAATTAGGCATGTCCTCAAGGAAAAAGCTGTGGAGGCAGGCATGTTGTGGTACTTTTGCGCTCTTCTTGGCTAGTCCTTCACAGCTGCTGTGTTCTTGGAACTCAGGGCTTTCTGGTTAATAGAACCCTTACCCTAGGCGTAACTCAAACCTTAACCCTAGGAAGGAAAATCAGCCTATGGTTCGGGATGGTCTCATGGAAATATCAGTGGTGGCAGCCAAGTTGCGTCACTTTTGCGCTCCCCTAGGGATGCCTTTCGCAGCTGCAGTGTGCCTGGAGCCCAGGGCTTCCTGGTTTTAAAAGTCCTAGGCCTAAGCCTAACAGTAACCCTAGGAAGGTAAATCAGCCGGGTATTAGGGTTCTTCCTAAGGGAAAAGCCGTGAAAGCAGCCATGTTGTGGCACTTCTGCACTCCCTTTGGGATGCCTTTGGCAGATGAAGTAAGCCTGGAACTCAGGGCTTCCTGGTTAAAGAAATCCAAGCCCTAGGCTGAAGCCTAACCCTAACCCTAGGCAGATAAATCAGCCTAGGTATAGGGATGGTGCCAAGGAAAAAGCTGTGAAAGCTGCCATGTTGTTGCACTTTTGTACCCCCCTTGGGATGCCTTGAACAGCTGCAGTGTGCCTGGAGCTAAGGGCTTCCTAGTTTTAAAAATCCTAGCCCTAGGCCTAAGCCTAACAGTAACCCTGGGAAGGTAAATCAGCCTGGTGTTAGGCTTCTTGCCAAGGAAAAAGCCGTGAAAGCAGCCATGTTGTGGCACTTTTGCACTCCCTTTTGGATGCCTTTCACAGCTCCAGTGTGCCTGGAACTCAGGGCTTCCTGATTTTAAAAATCCTAGCCCTAGGCCGAAACCCAAGCCTAAGACGAGGAAGGCAAATCAGCCAGGAATTAGGCATGTCCCCAAGGAAAAAGCTGTGGAGGCAGGCATGTTGTGCTACTTTTGCGCTCTTCTTGGCTAGTCCTTCGCAGCTGCTGTGTTCTTGGAACTCAGGGCTTTCTGGTTAATAGAACCCTTACCCTAGGCGTAACTCAAACCTTAACCCTAGGAAGGATAATCAACCTATGGTTCGGGATGGTCTCATGGAAATATCAGTGGTGGCAGCCAAGTTGCATCACTTTTGCGCTCCCCTTGGGATGCCTTTCGCAGCTGCAGTGTGCCTGGAGCCCAGGGCTTCCTAGTTTTAAAAGTCCTAGGCCTAAGCCTAACAGTAACCCTAGGAAGGTAAATCAGCCGGGTATTAGGGTTCTTCCTAAGGGAAAAGCCGTGAAAGCAGCCATGTTGTGGCACTTCTGCACTCCCTTTGGGATGCCTTTGGCAGATGAAGTAAGCCTGGAACTCAGGGCTTCCTGGTTAAAGAAATCCAAGCCCTAGGCTGAACCCTAACCCTAACCCTAGGCAGATAAATCAGCCTAGGTATAGGGATGGTGCCAAGGAAAAAGCTGTGAAAGCTGCCATGTTGTTGCACTTTTGTACTCCCCTTGGGATGCCTTGAACAGCTGCAGTGTGCCTGGAGCCCAGGGCTTCCTAGTTTTAAAAATCCTAGCCCTAGGCCTAAGCCTAACAGTAACCCTGGGAAGGTAAATCAGCCTGGTGTTAGGCTTCTTGCCAAGGAAAAAGCCGTGAAAGCAGCCATGTTGTGGCGCTTCTGCACTGCGTTTGGGATGCCTTTGGCAGATGAAGTAAGCCTGGAACTCAGGGCTTCCTGGTTAAAGAAATCCAAGCCCTAGGCTGAACCCTAACCCTAACCCTAGGCAGATAAATCAGCCTAGGTATAGGGATGGTGCCAAGGAAAAAGCTGTGAAAGCTGCCATGTTGTTGCACTTTTGTACTCCCCTTGGGATGCCTTGAACAGCTGCAGTGTGCCTGGAGCCCAGGGCTTCCTAGTTTTAAAAATCCTAGCCCTAGGCCTAAGCCTAACAGTAACCCTGGGAAGGTAAATCAGCCTGGTGTTAGGCTTCTTGCCAAGGAAAAAGCCGTGAAAGCAGCCATGTTGTGGCACTTTTGCACTCCCTTTTGGATGCCTTTCACAGCTCCAGTGTGCCTGGAACTCAGGGCTTCCTGATTTTAAAAATCCTAGCCCTAGGCCGAACCCCAACCCTAAGACGAGAAAGGCAAATCAGCCAGGAATTAGGCATGTCCCCAAGGAAAAAGCTGTGGAGGCAGGCATGTTGTGGTACTTTTGCGCTCTTCTTGGGTAGTCCTTCGCAGCTGCTGTGTTCTTGGAACTCAGGGCTTTCTGGTTAATAGAGCCCTTACCCTAGGCGTAACTCAAACCTTAAGCCTAGGAAGGAAAATCAGCCTATGGTTCGGATTGGTCTCATGGAAATATCAGTGGTGGCAGCCAAGTTGCGTCACTTTTGCGCTCCCCTTGGGATGCCTTTTGCAGCTGCAGTGTGCCTGGAGCCCAGGGCTTCCTGGTTTTAAAAGTCCTAGGCCTAAGCCTAACAGTAACCCTAGGAAGGTAAATCAGCCGGGTATTAGGGTTCTTCCTAAGGGAAAAGCCGTGAAAGCAGCCATGTTGTGGCACTTCTGCACTCCCTTTGGGATGCCTTTGGCAGATGAAGTAAGCCTGGAACTCAGGGCTTCCTGGTTAAAGAAATCCAAGCCCTAGGCTGAACCCTAACCCTAACCCTAGGCAGATAAATCAGCCTAGGTATAGGGATGGTGCCAAGGAAAAAGCTGTGAAAGCTGCCATGTTGTTGCACTTTTGTACTCCCCTTGGGATGCCTTGAACAGCTGCAGTGTGCCTGGAGCCCAGGGCTTCCTAGTTTTAAAAATCCTAGCCCTAGGCCTAAGCCTAACAGTAACCCTGGGAAGGTAAATCAGCCTGGTGTTAGGCTTCTTGCCAAGGAAAAAGCCGTGAAAGCAGCCATGTTGTGGCACTTCTGCACTGCCTTTGGGATGCCTTTGGCTGATGAAGTAAGCCTGGAACTCAGGGCTTCCTGGTTAAAGAAATCCAAGCCCTAGGCTGAACCCTAACCCTAACCCTAGGCAGAGAAATCAGCCTAGGTATAGGGATGGTGCCAAGGAAAAAGCTGTGAAAGCTGCCATGTTGTTGCACTTTTGTACTCCCCTTGGGATGCCTTGAACAGCTGCAGTGTGCCTGGAGCCCAGGGCTTCCTAGTTTTAAAAATCCTAGCCCTAGGCCTAAGCCTAACAGTAACCCTGGGAAGGTAAATCAGCCTGGTGTTAGGCTTCTTGCCAAGGAAAAAGCCGTGAAAGCAGCCATGTTGTGGCACTTTTGCACTCCCTTTTGGATGCCTTTCACAGCTCCAGTGTGCCTGGAACTCAGGGCTTCCTGATTTTAAAAATCCTAGCCCTAGGCCGAACCCCAACCCTAAGACGAGAAAGGCAAATCAGCCAGGAATTAGGCATGTCCTCAAGGAAAAAGCTGTGGAGGCAGGCATGTTGTGGTACTTTTGCGCTCTTCTTGGCTAGTCCTTCACAGCTGCTGTGTTCTTGGAACTCAGGGCTTTCTGGTTAATAGAACCCTTACCCTAGGCGTAACTCAAACCTTAACCCTAGGAAGGAAAATCAGCCTATGGTTCGGGATGGTCTCATGGAAATATCAGTGGTGGCAGCCAAGTTGCGTCACTTTTGCGCTCCCCTAGGGATGCCTTTCGCAGCTGCAGTGTGCCTGGAGCCCAGGGCTTCCTGGTTTTAAAAGTCCTAGGCCTAAGCCTAACAGTAACCCTAGGAAGGTAAATCAGCCGGGTATTAGGGTTCTTCCTAAGGGAAAAGCCGTGAAAGCAGCCATGTTGTGGCACTTCTGCACTCCCTTTGGGATGCCTTTGGCAGATGAAGTAAGCCTGGAACTCAGGGCTTCCTGGTTAAAGAAATCCAAGCCCTAGGCTGAAGCCTAACCCTAACCCTAGGCAGATAAATCAGCCTAGGTATAGGGATGGTGCCAAGGAAAAAGCTGTGAAAGCTGCCATGTTGTTGCACTTTTGTACCCCCCTTGGGATGCCTTGAACAGCTGCAGTGTGCCTGGAGCTAAGGGCTTCCTAGTTTTAAAAATCCTAGCCCTAGGCCTAAGCCTAACAGTAACCCTGGGAAGGTAAATCAGCCTGGTGTTAGGCTTCTTGCCAAGGAAAAAGCCGTGAAAGCAGCCATGTTGTGGCACTTTTGCACTCCCTTTTGGATGCCTTTCACAGCTCCAGTGTGCCTGGAACTCAGGGCTTCCTGATTTTAAAAATCCTAGCCCTAGGCCGAAACCCAAGCCTAAGACGAGGAAGGCAAATCAGCCAGGAATTAGGCATGTCCCCAAGGAAAAAGCTGTGGAGGCAGGCATGTTGTGGTACTTTTGCGCTCTTCTTGGCTAGTCCTTCGCAGCTGCTGTGTTCTTGGAACTCAGGGCTTTCTGGTTAATAGAACCCTTACCCTAGGCGTAACTCAAACCTTAACCCTAGGAAGGATAATCAACCTATGGTTCGGGATGGTCTCATGGAAATATCAGTGGTGGCAGCCAAGTTGCATCACTTTTGCGCTCCCCTTGGGATGCCTTTCGCAGCTGCAGTGTGCCTGGAGCCCAGGGCTTCCTAGTTTTAAAAGTCCTAGGCCTAAGCCTAACAGTAACCCTAGGAAGGTAAATCAGCCGGGTATTAGGGTTCTTCCTAAGGGAAAAGCCGTGAAAGCAGCCATGTTGTGGCACTTCTGCACTCCCTTTGGGATGCCTTTGGCAGATGAAGTAAGCCTGGAACTCAGGGCTTCCTGGTTAAAGAAATCCAAGCCCTAGGCTGAACCCTAACCCTAACCCTAGGCAGATAAATCAGCCTAGGTATAGGGATGGTGCCAAGGAAAAAGCTGTGAAAGCTGCCATGTTGTTGCACTTTTGTACTCCCCTTGGGATGCCTTGAACAGCTGCAGTGTGCCTGGAGCCCAGGGCTTCCTAGTTTTAAAAATCCTAGCCCTAGGCCTAAGCCTAACAGTAACCCTGGGAAGGTAAATCAGCCTGGTGTTAGGCTTCTTGCCAAGGAAAAAGCCGTGAAAGCAGCCATGTTGTGGCGCTTCTGCACTGCGTTTGGGATGCCTTTGGCAGATGAAGTAAGCCTGGAACTCAGGGCTTCCTGGTTAAAGAAATCCAAGCCCTAGGCTGAACCCTAACCCTAACCCTAGGCAGATAAATCAGCCTAGGTATAGGGATGGTGCCAAGGAAAAAGCTGTGAAAGCTGCCATGTTGTTGCACTTTTGTACTCCCCTTGGGATGCCTTGAACAGCTGCAGTGTGCCTGGAGCCCAGGGCTTCCTAGTTTTAAAAATCCTAGCCCTAGGCCTAAGCCTAACAGTAACCCTGGGAAGGTAAATCAGCCTGGTGTTAGGC
The DNA here is from genome assembly GCF_027887145.1 of Ammospiza caudacuta. Taxonomy (NCBI): domain Eukaryota; kingdom Metazoa; phylum Chordata; class Aves; order Passeriformes; family Passerellidae; genus Ammospiza; species Ammospiza caudacuta. The sequence continues at coordinate 456,292 of NW_026683138.1, read as the reverse complement.
TTCTTGCCAAGGAAAAAGCCGTGAAAGCAGCCATGTTGTGGCACTTTTGCACTCCCTTTTGGATGCCTTTCACAGCTCCAGTGTGCCTGGAACTCAGGGCTTCCTGATTTTAAAAATCCTAGCCCTAGGCCGAACCCCAACCCTAAGACGAGAAAGGCAAATCAGCCAGGAATTAGGCATGTCCCCAAGGAAAAAGCTGTGGAGGCAGGCATGTTGTGGTACTTTTGCGCTCTTCTTGGGTAGTCCTTCGCAGCTGCTGTGTTCTTGGAACTCAGGGCTTTCTGGTTAATAGAGCCCTTACCCTAGGCGTAACTCAAACCTTAAGCCTAGGAAGGAAAATCAGCCTATGGTTCGGATTGGTCTCATGGAAATATCAGTGGTGGCAGCCAAGTTGCGTCACTTTTGCGCTCCCCTTGGGATGCCTTTTGCAGCTGCAGTGTGCCTGGAGCCCAGGGCTTCCTGGTTTTAAAAGTCCTAGGCCTAAGCCTAACAGTAACCCTAGGAAGGTAAATCAGCCGGGTATTAGGGTTCTTCCTAAGGGAAAAGCCGTGAAAGCAGCCATGTTGTGGCACTTCTGCACTCCCTTTGGGATGCCTTTGGCAGATGAAGTAAGCCTGGAACTCAGGGCTTCCTGGTTAAAGAAATCCAAGCCCTAGGCTGAACCCTAACCCCAGGCAGATAAATCAGCCTAGGTATAGGGATGGTGCCAAGGAAAAAGCTGTGAAAGCTGCCATGTTGTTGCACTTTTGTACTCCCCTTGGGATGCCTTGAACAGCTGCAGTGTGCCTGGAGCTAAGGGCTTCCTAGTTTTAAAAATCCTAGCCCTAGGCCTAAGCCTAACAGTAACCCTGGGAAGGTAAATCAGCCTGGTGTTAGGCTTTTTGCCAAGGAAAAAGCCGTGAAAGCAGCCATGTTGTGGCACTTTTGCACTCCCTTTTGGATGCCTTTCACAGCTCCAGTGTGCCTGGAACTCAGGGCTTCCTGATTTTAAAAATCCTAGCCCTAGGCCGAACCCCAACCCTAAGATGAGAAAGGCAAATCAGCCAGGAATTAGGCATGTCCCCAAGGAAAAAGCTGTGGAGGCAGGCATGTTGTGCTACTTTTGCGCTCTTCTTGGCTAGTCCTTCGCAGCTGCTGTGTTCTTGGTACTCATGGCTTTCTGGTTAATAGAACCCTTACCCTAGGCGTAACTCAAACCTTAAGCCTAGGAAGGAAAATCAGCCTATGGTTCGGGATGGTCTCATGGAAATATCAGTGGTGGCAGCCAAGTTGCGTCACTTTTGCGCTCCCCTTGGGATGCCTTTTGCAGCTGCAGTGTGCCTGGAGCCCAGGGCTTCCTGGTTTTAAAAGTCCTAGGCCTAAGCCTAACAGTAACCCTAGGAAGGTAAATCAGCCGGGTATTAGGGTTCTTCCTAAGGGAAAAGCCGTGAAAGCAGCCATGTTGTGGCACTTCTGCACTCCCTTTGGGATGCCTTTGGCAGATGAAGTAAGCCTGGAACTCAGGGCTTCCTGGTTAAAGAAATCCAAGCCCTAGGCTGAACCCTAACCCTAACCCCAGGCAGATAAATCAGCCTAGGTATAGGGATGGTGCCAAGGAAAAAGCTGTGAAAGCTGCCATGTTGTTGCACTTTTGTACTCCCCTTGGGATGCCTTGAACAGCTGCAGTGTGCCTGGAGCTAAGGGCTTCCTAGTTTTAAAAATCCTAGCCCTAGTCCTAAGCCTAACAGTAACCCTGGGAAGGGAAATCAGCCTGGTGTTAGGCGTCTTGCCAAGGAAAACGCCATGAAAGCAGCCATGTTGTGGCACTTTTGCACTCCCTTTTGGATGCCTTTCACAGCTGCAGTGTGCCTGGAACTCAGGGCTTCCTGATTTTAAAAATCCTAGCCCTAGGCCGAACCCCAACCCTAAGACGAGAAAGGCCAATCAGCCAGGAATTAGGCATGTCCCCAAGGAAAAAGCTGTGGAGGCAGGCATGTTGTGGTACTTTTGCGCTCTTCTTGGCTAGTCCTTCGCAGCTGCTGTGTTCTTGGAACTCAGGGCTTTCTGGTTAATAGAACCCTTACCCTAGGCGTAACTCAAACCTTAACCCTAGGAAGGAAAATCAACCTATGTTTCGGGATGGTCTCATGGAAATATCAGTGGTGGCAGCCAAGTTGCGTCACTTTTGCGCTCCCCTTGGGATGCCTTTTGCAGCTGCAGTGTGCCTGGAGCCCAGGGCTTCCTGGTTTTAAAAGTCCTAGGCCTAAGCCTAACAGTAACCCTAGGAAGGTAAATCAGCCGGGTGTTAGGCTTTTTGCCAAGTAAAAAGCCGTGAAAGCAGCCATGTTGTGGCACTTCTGCACTCGCTTTGGGATGCCTTTGGCAGATGAAGTAAGCCTGGAACTCAGGGCTTCCTGGTTAAAGAAATCCAAGCCCTAGGCTGAACCCTAACCCTAACCCTAGGCAGATAAATCAGCCTAGGTATAGGGATGGTGCCAAGGAAAAAGCTGTGAAAGCTGCCATGTTGTTGCACTTTTGTACTCCCCTTGGGATGCCTTGAACAGCTGCAGTGTGCCTGGAGCCCAGGGCTTCCTAGTTTTAAAAATCCTAGCCCTAGGCCTAAGCCTAACAGTAACCCTGGGAAGGTAAATCAGCCTGGTGTTAGGCTTCTTGCCAAGGAAAAAGCCGTGAAAGCAGCCATGTTGTGGCACTTTTGCACTCCCTTTTGGATGCCTTTCACAGCTCCAGTGTGCCTGGAACTCAGGGCTTCCTGATTTTAAAAATCCTAGCCCTAGGCCGAACCCCAACCCTAAGACGAGAAAGGCAAATCAGCCAGGAATTTGGCATGTCCCCAAGGAAAAAGCTGTGGAGGCAGGCATGTTGTGGTACTTTTGCGCTCTTCTTGGCTAGTTGATCGCAGCTGCTGTGTTCTTGGAACTCAGGGCTTTCTGGTTAATAGAGCCCTTACCCTAGGCGTAACTCAAACTTTAACCCTAGGAAGGAAAATCAGCCTATGGTTCGGATTGGTCTCATGGAAATATCAGTGGTGGCAGCCAAGTTGCGTCACTTTTGCGCTCCCCTTGGAATGCCTTTCGCAGCTGCAGTGTGCCTGGAGCCCAGGGCTTCCTGGTTTTAAAAGTCCTAGGCCTAAGCCTAACAGTAACCCTAGGAAGGTAAATCAGCCGGGTATTAGGGTTCTTCCTAAGGGAAAAGCCGTGAAAGCAGCCATGTTGTGGAACTTCTGCACTCCCTTTGGGATGCCTTTGGCAGATGAAGTAAGCCTGGAACTCAGGGCTTCCTGGTTAAAGAAATCCAAGGCCTAGGCTGAACCCTAACCCTAACCCCAGGCAGATAAATCAGCCTAGGTATAGGGATGGTGCCAAGGAAAAAGCTGTGAAAGCTGCCATGTTGTTGCACTTTTGTACTCCCCTTGGGATGCCTTGAACAGCTGCAGTGTGCCTGGAGCCCAGGGCTTCCTAGTTTTAAAAATCCTAGCCCTAGGCCTAAGCCTAACAGTAACCCTGGGAAGGGAAATCAGCCTGGTGTTAGGCTTCTTGCCAAGGAAAAAGCCGTGAAAGCAGCCATGTTGTGGCACTTTTGCACTCCCTTTTGGATGCCTTTCACAGCTGCAGTGTGCCTGGAACTCAGGGCTTCCTGATTTTAAAAATCCTAGCCCTAGGCCGAACCCCAACCCTAAGACGAGAAAGGCAAATCAGCCAGGAATTAGGCATGTCCCCAAGGAAAAAGCTGTGGAGGCAGGCATGTTGTGGTACTTTTGCGCTCTTCTTGGGTAGTCCTTCACAGCTGCTGTGTTCTTGGAACTCAGGGCTTTCTGGTTAATAGAACCCTTACCCTAGGCGTAACTCAAACCTTAACCCTAGGAAGGAAAATCAACCTATGGTTCGGGATGGTCTCATGGAAATATCAGTGGTGGCAGCCAAGTTGCGTCACTTTTGCGCTCCCCTTGGGATGCCTTTCGCAGCTGCAGTGTGCCTGGAGCCCAGGGCTTCCTGGTTTTAAAAGTCCTAGGCCTAAGCCTAACAGTAACCCTAGGAAGGTAAATCAGCCGGGTATTAGGGTCCTTCCTAAGGGAAAAGCCGTGAAAGCAGCCATGTTGTGGCACTTCTGCACTCCCTTTGGGATGCCTTTGGCAGATGAAGTAAGCCTGGAACTCAAGGCTTCCTGGTTAAAGAAATCCAAGCCCTAGGCTGAACCCTAACCCTAACCCTAGGCAGATAAATCAGCCTAGGTATAGGGATGGTGCCAAGGAAAAAGCTGTGAAAGCTGCCATGTTGTTGCACTTTTGTACTCCCCTTGGGATGCCTTGAACAGCTGCAGTGTGCCTGGAGCCCAGGGCTTCCTAGTTTTAAAAATCCTAGCCCTAGGCCTAAGCCTAACAGTAACCCTGGGAAGGTAAATCAGCCTGGTGTTAGGCTTCTTGCCAAGGAAAAAGCCGTGAAAGCAGCCATGTTGTGGCACTTCTGCACTCCCTTTGGGATGCCTTTGGCAGATGAAGTAAGCCTGGAACTCAGGGCTTCCTGGTTAAAGAAATCCAAGCCCTAGGCTGAACCCTAACCCTAACCCTAGGCAGATAAATCAGCCTAGGTATAGGGATGGTGCCAAGGAAAAAGCTGTGAAAGCTGCCATGTTGTTGCACTTTTGTACTCCACTTGGGATGCCTTGAACAGCTGCAGTGTGCCTGGAGCCCAGGGCTTCCTAGTTTTAAAAATCCTAGCCCTAGGCCTAAGCCTAACAGTAACCCTGGGAAGGTAAATCAGCCTGGTGTTAGGCTTCTTGCCAAGGAAAAAGCCGTGAAAGCAGCCATGTTGTGGCACTTTTGCACTCCCTTTTGGATGCCTTTCACAGCTGCAGTGTGCCTGGAACTCAGGGCTTCCTGATTTTAAAAATCCTAGCCCTAGGCCGAACCCCAACCCTAAGACGAGAAAGGCAAATCAGCCAGGAATTAGGCATGTCCCCAAGGAAAAAGCTGTGGAGGCAGGCATGTTGTGCTACTTTTGCGCTCTTCTTGGCTAGTCCTTCGCAGCTGCTGTGTTCTTGGAACTCAGGGCTTTCTGGTTAATAGACCCTTACCCTAGGCGTAACTCAAACCTTAACCCTAGGAAGGAAAATCAGCCTATGATTCGGATTGGTCTCATGGAAATATCAGTGGTGGCAGCCAAGTTGCGTCACTTTTGCGCTCCCCTTGGGATGCCTTTCGCAGCTGCAGTGTGCCTGGAGCCCAGGGCTTCCTGGTTTTAAATGTCCTAGGCCTAAGCCTAACAGTAACCCTAGGAAGGTAAATCAGCCGGGTATTAGGGTTCTTCCTAAGGGAAAAGCCGTGAAAGCAGCCATGTTGTGGCACTTCTGCACTCCCTTTGGGATGCCTTTGGCAGATGAAGTAAGCCTGGAACTCAGGGCTTCCTGGTTAAAGAAATCCAAGCCCTAGGCTGAACCCTAACCCTAACCCTAGGCAGATAAATCAGCCTAGGTATAGGGATGGTGCCAAGGAAAAAGCTGTGAAAGCTGCCATGTTGTTGCACTTTTGTACTCCCCTTGGGATGCCTTGAACAGCTGCAGTGTGCCTGGAACCCAGGGCTTCCTAGTTTTAAAAATCCTAGCCCTTGGCCTAAGCCTAACAGTAACCCTGGGAAGGTAAATCAGCCTGGTGTTAGGCTTCTTGCCAAGGAAAAAGCCGTGAAAGCAGCCATGTTGTGGCACTTTTGCACTCCCTTTTGGATGCCTTTCACAGCTCCAGTGTGCCTGGAACTCAGGGCTTCCTGATTTTAAAAATCCTAGCCCTAGGCCGAACCCCAACCCTAAGACGAGAAAGGCAAATCAGCCAGGAATTAGGCATGTCCCCAAGGAAAAAGCTGTGGAGGCAGGCATGTTGTGCTACTTTTGCGCTCTTCTTGGCTAGTCCTTCGCAGCTGCTGTGTTCTTGGAACTCATGGCTTTCTGGTTAATAGAGCCCTTACCCTAGGCGTAACTCAAACCTTAACCCTAGGAAGGAAAATCAACCTATGGTTCGGGATGGTCTCATGGAAATATCAGTGGTGGCAGCCAAGTTGCGTCACTTTTGCGCTCCCCTTGGGATGCCTTTCGCAGCTGCAGTGTGCCTGGAGCCCAGGGCTTCCTGGTTTTAAAAGTCCTAGGCCTAAGCCTAACAGTAACCCTAGGAAGGTAAATCAGCCGGGTATTAGGGTTCTTCCTAAGGGAAAAGCCGTGAAAGCAGCCATGTTGTGGAACTTCTGCACTCCCTTTGGGATGCCTTTGGCAGATGAAGTAAGCCTGGAACTCAGGGCTTCCTGGTTAAAGAAATCCAAGCCCTAGGCTGAACCCTAACCCTAACCCTAGGCAGATAAATCAGCCTAGGTATAGGGATGGTGCCAAGGAAAAAGCTGTGAAAGCTGCCATGTTGTTGCACTTTTGTACTCCCCTTGGGATGCCTTGAACAGCTGCAGTGTGCCTGGAGCCCAGGGCTTCCTAGTTTTAAAAATCCTAGCCCTAGGCCTAAGCCTAACAGTAACCCTGGGAAGGTAAATCAGCCTGGTGTTAGGCTTCTTGCAAGGAAAAAGCCGTGAAAGCAGCCATGTTGTGGCACTTCTGCACTCCCTTTGGGATGCCTTTGGCAGATGAAGTAAGCCTGGAACTCCGGGCTTCCTGGTTAAAGAAATCCAAGCCCTAGGCTGAACCCTAACCCTAACCCTAGGCAGATAAATCAGCCTAGGTATAGGGATGGTGCCAAGGAAAAAGCTGTGAAAGCTGCCATGTTGTTGCACTTTTGTACTCCCCTTGGGATGCCTTGAACAGCTGCAGTGTGCCTGGAGCCCAGGGCTTCCTAGTTTTAAAAATCCTAGCCCTAGGCCTAAGCCTAACAGTAACCCTGGGAAGGTAAATCAGCCTGGTGTTAGGCTTCTTGCCAAGGAAAAAGCCGTGAAAGCAGCCATGTTGTGGCACTTTTGCACTCCCTTTTGGATGCCTTTCACAGCTCCAGTGTGCCTGGAACTCAGGGCTTCCTGATTTTAAAAATCCTAGCCCTAGGCCGAACCGCAACACTAAGACGAGAAAGGCAAATCAGCCAGGTATTAGGCATGTCCCCAAGGAAAAAGCTGTGGAGGCAGGCATGTTGTGCTACTTTTGCGCTCTTCTTGGCTAGTCCTTCGCAGCTGCTGTGTTCTTGGAACTCATGGCTTTCTGGTTAATAGAACCCTTACCCTAGGCGTAACTCAAACCTTAACCGTAGGAAGGAAAATCAGCCTATGGTTCGGGATGGTCTCATGGAAATATCAGTGGTGGCAGCCAAGTTGCGTCACTTTTGCGCTCCCCTTGGGATGCCTTTCGCAGCTGCAGTGTGCCTGGAGCCCAGGGCTTCCTGGTTTTAAAAGTCCTAGGCCTAAGCCTAACAGGAACCCTGGGAAGGTAAATCAGCCGGGTTTTAGGCTTCTTGCCAAGGAAAGAGCCGTGAAAGCAGCCATGTTGTGGCACTTCTGCACTCGCTTTGGGATGCCTTTGGCAGATGAAGTAAGCCTGGAACTCAGGGCTTCCTGGTTAAAGAAATCCAAGCCCTAGGCTGAACCCTAACCCTAACCCTAGGCAGATAAATCAGCCTAGGTATAGGGATGGTGCCAAGGAAAAAGCTGTGAAAGCTGCCATGTTGTTGCACTTTTGTACTCCCCTTGGGATGCCTTGAACAGCTGCAGTGTGCCTGGAGCCCAGGGCTTCCTAGTTTTAAAAATCCTAACCCTAGGCCTAAGCCTAACAGTAACCCTGGGAAGGTAAATCAGCCTGGTGTTAGGCTTCTTGCCAAGGAAAAAGCCGTGAAAGCAGCCATGTTGTGGCACTTTTGCACTCTTTTTTGGATGCCTTTCACAGCTCCAGTGTGCCTGGAACTCAGGGCTTCCTGATTTTAAAAATCCTAGCCCTAGGCCGAACCCCAACCCTAAGACGAGAAAGGCAAATCAGCCAGGAATTAGGCATGTCCCCAAGGAAAAAGCTGTGGAGGCAGGCATGTTGTGCTACTTTTGCGCTCTTCTTGGCTAGTCCTTCGCAGCTGCTGTGTTCTTGGAACTCATGGCTTTCTGGTTAATAGAGCCCTTACCCTAGGCGCAACTCAAACCTTAACCCTAGGAAGGAAAATCAGCCTATGGTTCGGGATGGTCTCATGGAAATATCAGTGGTGGCAGCCAAGTTGCGTCACTTTTGCGCTCCCCTTGGGATGCCTTTTGCAGCTGCAGTGTGCCTGGAGCCCAGGGCTTCCTGGTTTTAAAAGTCCTAGGCCTAAGCCTAACAGTAACCCTAGGAAGGTAAATCAGCCGGGTATTAGGGTTCTTCCTAAGGGAAAAGCCGTGAAAGCAGCCATGTTGTGGCACTTCTGCACTCCCTTTGGGATGCCTTTGGCAGATGAAGTAAGCCTGGAACTCAGGGCTTCCTGGTTAAAGAAATCCAAGCCCTAGGCTGAACCCTAACCCTAACCCTAGGCAGATAAATCAGCCTAGGTATAGGGATGGTGCCAAGGAAAAAGCTGTGAAAGCTGCCATGTTGTTGCACTTTTGTACTCCCCTTGGGATGCCTTGAACAGCTGCAGTGTGCCTGGAGCCCAGGGCTTCCTAGTTTTAAAAATCCTAGCCCTTGGCCTAAGCCTAACAGTAACCCTGGGAAGGTAAATCAGCCTGGTGTTAGGCTTCTTGCCAAGGAAAAAGCCGTGAAAGCAGCCATGTTGTGGCACTTTTGCACTCCCTTTTGGATGCCTTTCACAGCTGCAGTGTGCCTGGAACTCAGGGCTTCCTGATTTTAAAAATCCTAGCCCTAGGCCGAACCCCAACCCTAAGACGAGAAAGGCAAATCAGCCAGGAATTAGGCATGTCCCCAAGGAAAAAGCTGTGGAGGCAGGCATGTTGTGCTACTTTTGCGCTCTTCTTGGCTAGTCCTTCGCAGCTGCTGTGTTCTTGGAACTCATGGCTTTCTGGTTAATAGAGCCCTTACCCTAGGCGCAACTCAAACCTTAACCCTAGGAAGGAAAATCAACCTATGGTTCGGGATGGTCTCATGGAAATATCAGTGGTGGCAGCCAAGTTGCGTCACTTTTGCGCTCCCCTTGGGATGCCTTTCGCAGCTGCAGTGTGCCTGGAGCCCAGGGCTTCCTGGTTTTAAAAGTCCTAGGCCTAAGCCTAACAGGAACCCTGGGAAGGTAAATCAGCCTGGTTTTATGCTTCTTGCAAGGAAAAAGCCGAGAAAGCAGCCATGTTGTGGCACTTCTGCACTCCCTTTGGGATGCCTTTGGCAGATGAAGTAAGCCTGGAACTCAGGGCTTCCTGGTTAAAGAAATCCAAGCCCTAGGCTGAACCCTAACCCTAACCCTAGGCAGATAAATCAGCCTAGGTATAGGGATGGTGCCAAGGAAAAAGCTGTGAAAGCTGCCATGTTGTTGCACTTTTGTACTCCCCTTGGGATGCCTTGAACAGCTGCAGTGTGCCTGGAGCCCAGGGCTTCCTAGTTTTAAAAATCCTAGCCCTAGGCCTAAGCCTAACAGTAACCCTGGGAAGGTAAATCAGCCTGGTGTTAGGCTTCTTGCCAAGGAAAAAGCCGTGAAAGCAGCCATGTTGTGGCACTTCTGCACTCCCTTTGGGATGCCTTTGGCAGATGAAGTAAGCCTGGAACTCAGGGCTTCCTGGTTAAAGAAATCCAAGCCCTAGGCTGAACCCTAACCCTAACCCTAGGCAGATAAATCAGCCTAGGTATAGGGATGGTGCCAAGGAAAAAGCTGTGAAAGCTGCCATGTTGTTGCACTTTTGTACTCCCCTTGGGATGCCTTGAACAGCTGCAGTGTGCCTGGAGCCCAGGGCTTCCTAGTTTTAAAAATCCTAGCCCTAGGCCTAAGCCTAACAGTAACCCTGGGAAGGTAAATCAGCCTGGTGTTAGGCTTCTTGCCAAGGAAAAAGCCGTGAAAGCAGCCATGTTGTGGCACTTCTGCAATCCCTTTGGGATGCCTTTGGCAGATGAAGTAAGCCTGGAACTCAGGGCTTCCTGGTTAAAAAAATCCAAGCCCTAGGCTGAACCCTAACCCTAACCCTAGGCAGATAAATCAGCCTAGGTATAGGGATGGTGCCAAGGAAAAAGCTGTGAAAGCTGCCATGTTGTTGCACTTTTGTACTCCCCTTGGGATGCCTTCAACAGCTGCAGTGTGCCTGGAGCCCAGGGCTTCCTAGTTTTAAAAATCCTAGCCCTAGGCCTAAGCCTAACAGTAATCCTAGGAAGGTAAATCAGCCTGGTGTTAGGCTTCTTGCCAAGGAAAAAGCCGTGAAAGCAGCCATGTTGTGGCACTTTTGCACTCCCTTTTGGATGCCTTTCACAGCTGCAGTGTGCCTGGAACTCAGGGCTTCCTGATTTTAAAAATCCTAGCCCTAGGCCGAACCCCAACCCTAAGACGAGAAAGGCAAATCAGCCAGGAATTAGGCATGTCCCCAAGGAAAAAGCTGTGGAGGCAGGCATGTTGTGCTACTATTGCGCTCTTCTTGGCAAGTTCTTCGCAGCTGCTGTGTTCTTGGAACTCAGGGCTTTCTGGTTAATAGAGCCCTTACCCTAGGCGTAACTCAAACCTTAAGCCTAGGAAGGAAAATCAGCCTATGGTTCGGATTGGTCTCATGGAAATATCAGTGGTGGCAGCCAAGTTGCGTCACTTTTGCGCTCCCCTTGGGATGCCTTTTGCAGCTGCAGTGTGCCTGGAGCCCAGGGCTTCCTGGTTTTAAAAGTCCTAGGCCTAAGCCTAACAGTAACCCTAGGAAGGTAAATCAGCCGGGTATTAGGGTTCTTCCTAAGGGAAAAGCCGTGAAAGCAGCCATGTTGTGGCACTTCTGCACTCCCTTTGGGATGCCTTTGGCAGATGAAGTAAGCCTGGAACTCAGGGCTTCCTGGTTAAAGAAATCCAAGCCCTAGGCTGAACCCTAACCCTAACCCTAGGCAGATAAATCAGCCTAGGTATAGGGATGGTGCCAAGGAAAAAGCTGTGAAAGCTGCCATGTTGTTGCACTTTTGTACTCCCCTTGGGATGCCTTGAACAGCTGCAGTGTGCCTGGAGCCCAGGGCTTCCTAGTTTTAAAAATCCTAGCCCTAGGCCTAAGCCTAACAGTAACCCTGGGAAGGTAAATCAGCCTGGTGTTAGGCTTCTTGCCAAGGAAAAAGCCGTGAAAGCAGCCATGTTGTGGCACTTCTGCACTGCCTTTGGGATGCCTTTGGCAGATGAAGTAAGCCTGGAACTCAGGGCTTCCTGGTTAAAAAAATCCAAGCCCTAGGCTGAACCCTAACCCTAACCCTAGGCAGATAAATCAGCCTAGGTATAGGGATGGTGCCAAGGAAAAAGCTGTGAAAGCTGCCATGTTGTTGCACTTTTGTACTCCTCTTGGGATGCCTTGAACAGCTGCAGTGTGCCTGGACCCAAGGGCTTCCTAGTTTTAAAAATCCTAGCCCTAGGCCTAAGCCTAACAGTAACCCTGGGAAGGGAAATCAGCCTGGTGTTAGGCTTCTTGCCAAGGAAAAAGCCGTGAAAGCAGCCATGTTGTGGCACTTTTGCACTCCCTTTTGGATGCCTTTCACAGCTCCAGTGTGCCTGGAACTCAGGGCTTCCTGATTTTAAAAATCCTAGCCCTAGACCGGACCCCAACCCTAAGACGAGAAAGGCAAATCAGCCAGGAATTAGGCATGTCCCCAAGGAAAAAGCTGTGGAGGCAGGCATGTTGTGGTACTTTTGCGCTCTTCTTGGCTAGTCCTTCGCAGCTGCTGTGTTCTTGGAACTCAGGGCTTTCTGGTTAATAGAGCCCTTACCCTAGGCGTAACTCAAACCTTAAGCCTAGGAAGGAAAATCAGCCTATGGTTCGGGATGGTCTCATGGAAATATCAGTGGTGGCAGCCAAGTTGCGTCACTTTTGCGCTCCCCTTGGGATGCCTTTCGCAGCTGCAGTGTGCCTGGAGCCCAGGGCTTCCTGGTTTTAAAAGTCCTAGGCCTAAGCCTAACAGTAACCCTAGGAAGGTAAATCAGCCGGGTATTAGGGTCCTTCCTAAGGGAAAAGCCGTGAAAGCAGCCATGTTGTGGCACTTCTGCACTCCCTTTGGGATGCCTTTGGCAGATGAAGTAAGCCTGGAACTCAGGGCTTCCTGGTTAAAGAAATCCAAGCCTAGGCTGAACCCTAACCCTAACCCTAGGCAGATAAATCAGCCTAGGTATAGGGATGGTGCCAAGGAAAAAGCTGTGAAAGCTGCCATGTTGTTGCACTTTTGTACTCCCCTTGGGATGCCTTGAACAGCTGCAGTGTGCCTGGAGCCCAGGGCTTCCTAGTTTTAAAAATCCTAGCCCTAGGCCTAAGCCTAACAGTAACCCTGGGAAGGTAAATCAGCCTGGTGTTAGGCTTCTTGCCAAGGAAAAAGCCGTGAAAGCAGCCATGTTGTGGCACTTCTGCACTCCCTTTTGGATGCCTTTCACAGCTGCAGTGTGCCTGGAACTCAGGGCTTCCTGATTTTAAAAATCCTAGCCCTAGGCCGAACCCCAACCCTAAGACGAGAAAGGCAAATCAGCCAGGAATTAGGCATGTCCCCAAGGAAAAAGCTGTGGAGCCAGGCATGTTGTGGTACTATTGCGCTCTTCTTGGCAAGTTCTTCGCAGCTGCTGTGTTCTTGGAACTCAGGGCTTTCTGGTTAATAGAGCCCTTACCCTAGGCGTAACTCAAACCTTAAGCCTAGGAAGGAAAATCAGCCTATGGTTCGGATTGGTCTCATGGAAATATCAGTGGTGGCAGCCAAGTTGCGTCACTTTTGCGCTCCCCTTGGGATGCCTTTCGCAGCTGCAGTGTGCCTGGAGCCCAGGGCTTCCTGGTTTTAAAAGTCCTAGGCCTAAGCCTAACAGTAACCCTAGGAAGGTAAATCAGCCGGGTATTAGGGTCCTTCCTAAGGGAAAAGCCGTGAAAGCAGCCATGTTGTGGCACTTCTGCACTCCCTTTGGGATGCCTTTGGCAGATGAAGTAAGCCTGGAACTCAGGGCTTCCTGGTTAAAGAAATCCAAGCCTAGGCTGAACCCTAACCCTAACCCTAGGCAGATAAATCAGCCTAGGTATAGGGATGGTGCCAAGGAAAAAGCTGTGAAAGCTGCCATGTTGTTGCACTTTTGTACTCCCCTTGGGATGCCTTGAACAGCTGCAGTGTGCCTGGAGCCCAGGGCTTCCTAGTTTTAAAAATCCTAGCCCTAGGCCTAAGCCTAACAGTAACCCTGGGAAGGTAAATCAGCCTGGTGTTAGGCTTCTTGCCAAGGAAAAAGCCGTGAAAGCAGCCATGTTGTGGCACTTCTGCACTCCCTTTTGGATGCCTTTCACAGCTGCAGTGTGCCTGGAACTCAGGGCTTCCTGATTTTAAAAATCCTAGCCCTAGGCCGAACCCCAACCCTAAGACGAGAAAGGCAAATCAGCCAGGAATTAGGCATGTCCCCAAGGAAAAAGCTGTGGAGCCAGGCATGTTGTGGTACTATTGCGCTCTTCTTGGCTAGTTCTTCGCAGCTGCTGTGTTCTTGGAACTCAGGGCTTTCTGGTTAATAGAGCCCTTACCCTAGGCGTAACTCAAACCTTAAGCCTAGGAAGGAAAATCAGCCTATGGTTCGGATTGGTCTCATGGAAATATCAGTGGTGGCAGCCAAGTTGCGTCACTTTTGCGCTCCCCTTGGGATGCCTTTTGCAGCTGCAGTGTGCCTGGAGCCCAGGGCTTCCTGGTTTTAAAAGTCCTAGGCCTAAGCCTAACAGTAACCCTAGGAAGGTAAATCAGCCGGGTATTAGGGTTCTTCCTAAGGGAAAAGCCGTGAAAGCAGCCATGTTGTGGCACTTCTGCACTGCCTTTGGGATGCCTTTGGCAGATGAAGTAAGCCTGGAACTCAGGGCTTCCTGGTTAAAGAAATCCAAGCCCTAGGCTGAACCCTAACCCTAACCCTAGGCAGATAAATCAGCCTAGGTATAGGGATGGTGCCAAGGAAAAAGCTGTGAAAGCTGCCATGTTGTTGCACTTTTGTACTCCCCTTGGGATGCCTTGAACAGCTGCAGTGTGCCTGGAGCCCAGGGCTTCCTAGTTTTAAAAATCCTAGCCCTAGGCCTAAGCCTAACAGTAACCCTGGGAAGGTAAATCAGCCTGGTGTTAGGCATCTTGCCAAGGAAAAAGCCGTGAAAGCAGCCATGTTGTGGCACTTTTGCACTCCCTTTTGGATGCCTTTCACAGCTCCACTGTGCCTGGAACTCAGGGCTTCCTGATTTTAAAAATCCTAGCCCTAGACCGAACCCCAACCCTAAGACGAGAAAGGCAAATCAGCCAGGAATTAGGCATGTCCCCAAGGAAAAAGCTGTGGAGGCAGGCATGTTGTGGTACTTTTGCGCTCTTCTTGGGTAGTCCTTCGCAGCTGCTGTGTTCTTGGAACTCAGGGCTTTCTGGTTAATAGAACCCTTACCCTAGGCGTAACTCAAACCTTAACCCTAGGAAGGAAAATCAGCCTATGGTTCGGGATGGTCTCATGGAAATATCAGTGGTGGCAGCCAAGTTGCGTCACTTTTGCGCTCCCCTTGGGATGCCTTTCGCAGCTGCAGTGTGCCTGGAGCCCAGGGCTTCCTGGTTTTAAAAGTCCTAGGCCTAAGCCTAACAGTAACCCTAGGAAGGTAAATCAGCCGGGTATTAGGGTCCTTCCTAAGGGAAAAGCCGTGAAAGCAGCCATGTTGTGGCACTTCTGCACTCCCTTTGGGATGCCTTTGGCAGATGAAGTAAGCCTGGAACTCAGGGCTTCCTGGTTAAAAAAATCCAAGCCCTAGGCTGAACCCTAACCCTAACCCTAGGCAGATAAATCAGCCTAGGTATAGGGATGGTGCCAAGGAAAAAGCTGTGAAAGCTGCCATGTTGTTGCACTTTTGTACTCCCCTTGGGATGCCTTGAACAGCTGCAGTGTGCCTGGAGCCCAGGGCTTCCTAGTTTTAAAAATCCTAGCACTAGGCCTAAGCCTAACAGTAACCCTGGGAAGGTAAATCAGCCTGGTGTTAGGCTTCTTGCCAAGGAAAAAGCCGTGAAAGCAGCCATGTTGTGGCACTTCTGCACTGCCTTTGGGATGCCTTTGGCAGATGAAGTAAGCCTGGAACTCAGGGCTTCCAGGTTAAAAAAATCCAAGCCCTAGGCTGAACCCTAACCCTAACCCTAGGCAGATAAATCAGCCGAGGTATAGGGATGGTGCCAAGGAAAAAGCTGTGAAAGCTGCCATGTTGTTGCACTTTTGTACTCCTCTTGGGATGCCTTGAACAGCTGCAGTGTGCCTGGAGCCAAGGGCTTCCTAGTTTTAAAAATCCTAGCCCTAGGCCTAAGCCTAACAGTAACCCTGGGAAGGCAAATCAGCCTGGTGTTAGGCTTCTTGCCAAGGAAAAAGCCGTGAAAGCAGCCATGTTGTGGCACTTTTGCACTCCCTTTTGGATGCCTTTCACAGCTCCAGTGTGCCTGGAACTCAGGGCTTCCTGATTTTAAAAATCCTAGCCCTAGACCGGACCCCAACCCTAAGACGAGAAAGGCAAATCAGCCAGGAATTAGGCATGTCCCCAAGGAAAAAGCTGTGGAGGCAGGCATGTTGTGCTACTTTTGCGCTCTTCTTGGGTAGTCCTTCGCAGCTGCTGTGTTCTTGGAACTCAGGGCTTTCTGGTTAATAGAACCCTTACCCTAGGCGTAACTCAAACCTTAAGCCTAGGAAGGAAAATCAGCCTATGGTTCCGGATGGTCTCATGGAAATATCAGTGGTGGCAGCAAGGTTGCGTCACTTTTGCGCTCCCCTTGGGATGCCTTTCGCAGCTGCAGTGTGCCTGGAGCCCAGGGCTTCCTGGTTTTAAAAGTCCTAGGCCTAAGCCTAACAGTAACCCTAGGAAGGTAATTCAGCCGGGTATTAGGGTCCTTCCTAAGGGAAAAGCCGTGAAAGCAGCCATGTTGTGGCACTTCTGCACTCCCTTTGGGATGCCTTTGGCAGATGAAGTAAGCCTGGAACTCAGGGCTTCCTGGTTAAAGAAATCCAAGCCCTAGGCTGAACCCTAACCCTAACCCTAGGCAGATAAATCAGCCTAGGTATAGGGATGGTGCCAAGGAAAAAGCTGTGAAAGCTGCCATGTTGTTGCACTTTTGTACTCCCCTTGGGATGCCTTGAACAGCTGCAGTGTGCCTGGAGGCCAGGGCTTCCTAGTTTGAAAAATCCTAGCCCTAGGCCTAAGCCTAACAGTAACCCTGGGAAGGTAAATCAGCCTGGTGTTAGGCTTCTTGCCAAGGAAAAAGCCGTGAAAGCAGCCATGTTGTGGCACTTCTGCACTGCCTTTGGGATGCCTTTGGCAGATGAAGTAAGCCTGGAACTCAGGGCTTCCTGGTTAAAAAAATCCAAGCACTAGGCTGAACCCTGACCCTAACCCTAGGCAGATAAATCAGCCTAGGTATAGGGATGGTGCCAAGGAAAAAGCTGTGAAAGCTGCCATGTTGTTGCACTTTTGTACTCCTCTTGGGATGCCTTGAACAGCTGCAGTGTGCCTGGAGCCAAGGGCTTCCTAGTTTTAAAAATCCTAGCCCTAGGCCTAATCCTAACAGTAATCCTAGGAAGGTAAATCAGCCTGGTGTTAGGCTTCTTGCCAAGGAAAAAGCCGTGAAAGCAGCCATGTTGTGGCACTTTTGCACTCCCTTTTGGATGCCTTTCACAGCTGCAGTGTGCCTGGAACTCAGGGCTTCCTGATTTTAAAAATCCTAGCCCTAGGCCGAACCCCAACCCTAAGACGAGAAAGGCAAATCAGCCAGGAATTAGGCATGTCCCCAAGGAAAAAGCTGTGGAGGCAGGCATGTTGTGCTACTATTGCGCTCTTCTTGGCAAGTTCTTCGCAGCTGCTGTGTTCTTGGAACTCAGGGCTTTCTGGTTAATAGAGCCCTTACCCTAGGCGTAACTCAAACCTTAAGCCTAGGAAGGAAAATCAGCCTATGGTTCGGATTGGTCTCATGGAAATATCAGTGGTGGCAGCCAAGTTGCGTCACTTTTGCGCTCCCCTTAGGATGCCTTTTGCAGCTGCAGTGTGCCTGGAGCCCAGGGCTTCCTGGTTTTAAAAGTCCTAGGCCTAAGCCTAACAGTAACCCTAGGAAGGTAAATCAGCCGGGTATTAGGGTTCTTCCTAAGGGAAAAGCCGTGAAAGCAGCCATGTTGTGGCACTTCTGCACTCCCTTTGGGATGCCTTTGGCAGATGAAGTAAGCCTGGAACTCAGGGCTTCCTGGTTAAAAAAATCCAAGCCCTAGGCTGAACCCTAACCCTAACCCTAGGCAGATAAATCAGCCTAGGTATAGGGATGGTGCCAAGGAAAAAGCTGTGAAAGCTGCCATGTTGTTGCACTTTTGTACTCCCCTTGGGATGCCTTGAACAGCTGCAGTGTGCCTGGAGGCCAGGGCTTCCTAGTTTTAAAAATCCTAGCCCTAGGCCTAAGCCTAACAGTAACCCTGGGAAGGTAAATCAGCCTGGTGTTAGGCTTCTTGCCAAGGAAAAAGCCGTGAAAGCAGCCATGTTGTGGCACTTCTGCACTGCCTTTGGGATGCCTTTGGCAGATGAAGTAAGCCTGCAACTCAGGGCTTCCTGGTTAAAAAAATCCAAGCACTAGGCTGAACCCTAACCCTAACCATAGGCAGATAAATCAGCCTAGGTATAGGGATGGTGCCAAGGAAAAAGCTGTGAAAGCTGCCATGTTGTTGCACTTTTGTACTCCTCTTGGGATGCCTTGAACAGCTGCAGTGTGCCTGGAGCCAAGGGCTTCCTAGTTTTAAAAATCCTAGCCCTAGGCCTAATCCTAACAGTAATCCTAGGAAGGTAAATCAGCCTGGTGTTAGGCTTCTTGCCAAGGAAAAAGCCGTGAAAGCAGCCATGTTGTGGCACTTTTGCACTCCCTTTTGGATGCCTTTCACAGCTGCAGTGTGCCTGGAACTCAGGGCTTCCTGATTTTAAAAATCCTAGCCCTAGGCCGAACCCCAACCCTAAGACGAGAAAGGCAAATCAGCCAGGAATTAGGCATGTCCCCAAGGAAAAAGCTGTGGAGGCAGGCATGTTGTGCTACTATTGCGCTCTTCTTGGCAAGTTCTTCGCAGCTGCTGTGTTCTTGGAACTCAGGGCTTTCTGGTTAATAGAGCCCTTACCCTAGGCGTAACTCAAACCTTAAGCCTAGGAAGGAAAATCAGCCTATGGTTCGGATTGGTCTCATGGAAATATCAGTGGTGGCAGCCAAGTTGCGTCACTTTTGCGCTCCCCTTGGGATGCCTTTTGCAGCTGCAGTGTGCCTGGAGCCCAGGGCTTCCTGGTTTTAAAAGTCCTAGGCCTAAGCCTAACAGTAACCCTAGGAAGGTAAATCAGCCGGGTATTAGGGTTCTTCCTAAGGGAAAAGCCGTGAAAGCAGCCATGTTGTGGCACTTCTGCACTCCCTTTGGGATGCCTTTGGCAGATGAAGTAAGCCTGGAACTCAGGGCTTCCTGGTTAAAGAAATCCAAGCCCTAGGCTGAACCCTAACCCTAACCCTAGGCAGATAAATCAGCCTAGGTATAGGGATGGTGCCAAGGAAAAAGCTGTGAAAGCTGCCATGTTGTTGCACTTTTGTACTCCCCTTGGGATGCCTTGAACAGCTGCAGTGTGCCTGGAGCCCAGGGCTTCCTAGTTTTAAAAATCCTAACCCTAGGCCTAAGCCTAACAGTAACCCTGGGAAGGTAAATCAGCCTGGTGTTAGGCTTCTTGCCAAGGAAAAAGCCGTGAAAGCAGCCATGTTGTGGCACTTCTGCACTGCCTTTGGGATGCCTTTGGCAGATGAAGTAAGCCTGGAACTCAGGGCTTCCTGGTTAAAAAAATCCAAGCCCTAGGCTGAACCCTAACCCTAACCCTAGGCAGATAAATCAGCCTAGGTATAGGGATGGTGCCAAGGAAAAAGCTGTGAAAGCTGCCATGTTGTTGCACTTTTGTACTCCTCTTGGGATGCCTTGAACAGCTGCAGTGTGCCTGGACCCAAGGGCTTCCTAGTTTTAAAAATCCTAGCCCTAGGCCTAAGCCTAACAGTAACCCTGGGAAGGCAAATCAGCCTGGTGTTAGGCTTCTTGCCAAGGAAAAAGCCGTGAAAGCAGCCATGTTGTGGCACTTTTGCACTCCCTTTTGGATGCCTTTCACAGCTCCAGTGTGCCTGGAACTCAGGGCTTCCTGATTTTAAAAATCCTAGCCCTAGACCGGACCCCAACCCTAAGACGAGAAAGGCAAATCAGCCAGGAATTAGGCATGTCCCCAAGGAAAAAGCTGTGGAGGCAGGCATGTTGTGGTACTTTTGCGCTCTTCTTGGGTAGTCCTTCGCAGCTGCTGTGTTCTTGGAACTCAGGGCTTTCTGGTTAATAGAACCCTTACCCTAGGCGTAACTCAAACCTTAAGCCTAGGAAGGAAAATCAGCCTATGGTTCCGGATGGTCTCATGGAAATATCAGTGGTGGCAGCAAGGTTGCGTCACTTTTGCGCTCCCCTTGGGATGCCTTTCGCAGCTGCAGTGTGCCTGGAGCCCAGGGCTTCCTGGTTTTAAAAGTCCTAGGCCTAAGCCTAACAGTAACCCTAGGAAGGTAATTCAGCCGGGTATTAGGGTCCTTCCTAAGGGAAAAGCCGTGAAAGCAGCCATGTTGTGGCACTTCTGCACTCCCTTTGGGATGCCTTTGGCAGATGAAGTAAGCCTGGAACTCAGGGCTTCCTGGTTAAAGAAATCCAAGCCCTAGGCTGAACCCTAACCCTAACCCTAGGCAGATAAATCAGCCTAGGTATAGGGATGGTGCCAAGGAAAAAGCTGTGAAAGCTGCCATGTTGTTGCACTTTTGTACTCCCCTTGGGATGCCTTGAACAGCTGCAGTGTGCCTGGAGCCCAGGGCTTCCTAGTTTTAAAAATCCTAGCCCTAGGCCTAAGCCTAACAGTAACCCTGGGAAGGTAAATCAGCCTGGTGTTAGGCTTCTTGCCAAGGAAAAAGCCGTGAAAGCAGCCATGTTGTGGCACTTCTGCACCGCCTTTGGGATGCCTTTGGCAGATGAAGTAAGCCTGGAACTCAGGGCTTCCTGGTTAAAAAAATCCAAGCACTAGGCTGAACCCTAACCCTAACCCTAGGCAGATAAATCAGCCTAGGTATAGGGATGGTGCCAAGGAAAAAGCTGTGAAAGCTGCCATGTTGTTGCACTTTTGTACTCCTCTTGGGATTCCTTGAACAGCTGCAGTGTGCCTGGAGCCAAGGGCTTCCTAGTTTTAAAAATCCTAGCCCTAGGCCTAAGCCTAACAGTAACCCTGGGAAGGTAAATCAGCCTGGTGTTAGGCTTCTTGCCAAGGAAAAAGCCGTGAAAGCAGCCATGTTGTGGCACTTCTGCACTCCCTTTGGGATACCTTTGGCAGATGAAGTAAGCCTGGAACTCAGGGCTTCCTGGTTAAAAAAATCCAAGCCCTAGGCTGAACCCTAACCCTAACCCTAGGCAGATAAATCAGCCTAGGTATTGGGATGGTGCCAAAGAAAAAGCTGTGAAAGCTGCCATGTTGTTGCACTTTTGTACTCCTCTTGGGATGCCTTGAACAGCTGCAGTGTGCCTGGAACTCAGGGCTTCCTAGTTTTAAAAATCCTAGCCCTAGGCCGAACCCCAACCCTAAGACGAGAAAGGCAAATCAGCCAGGAATTAGGCATGTCCCCAAGGAAAAAGCTGTGGAGGCTGGCATGTTGTGGTACTTTTGCGCTCTTCTTGGCTAGTCCTTCGCAGCTGCTGTGTTCTTGGAACTCAGGGCTTTCTGGTTAATAGAACCCTTACCCTAGGCGTAACTCAAACCTTAACCCTAGGAAGGAAAATCAGCCTATGGTTCGGGATGGTCTCATGGAAATATCAGTGGTGGCAGCCAAGTTGCGTCACTTTTGCGCTCCCCTTGGGATGCCTTTCGCAGCTGCAGTGTGCCTGGAGCCCAGGGCTTCCTGGTTTTAAAAGTCCTAGGCCTAAGCCTAACAGTAACCCTAGGAAGGTAAATCAGCCGGGTATTAGGGTTCTTCCTAAGGGAAAAGCCGTGAAAGCAGCCATGTTGTGGCACTTCTGCACTCCCTTTGGGATGCCTTTGGCAGATGAAGTAAGCCTGGAACTCAGGGCTTCCTGGTTAAAGAAATCCAAGCCCTAGGCTGAAGCCTAACCCTAACCCTAGGCAGATAAATCAGCCTAGGTATAGGGATGGTGCCAAGGAAAAAGCTGTGAAAGCTGCCATGTTGTTGCACTTTTGTACTCCCCTTGGGATGCCTTGAACAGCTGCAGTGTGCCTGGAGCCCAGGGCTTCCTAGTTTTAAAAATCCTAGCCCTAGGCCTAAGCCTAACAGTAACCCTGGGAAGGTAAATCAGCCTGGTGTTAGGCTTCTTGCCAAGGAAAAAGCCGTGAAAGCAGCCATGTTGTGGCACTTCTGCACTGCCTTTGGGATGCCTTTGGCAGATGAAGTAAGCCTGGAACTCAGGGCTTCCTGGTTAAAAAAATCCAAGCCCTAGGCTGAACCCTAACCCTAACCCTAGGCAGATAAATCAGCCTAGGTATAGGGATGGTGCCAAGGAAAAAGCTGTGAAAGCTGCCATGTTGTTGCACTTTTGTACTCCTCTTGGGATGCCTTGAACAGCTGCAGTGTGCCTGGAGCCAAGGGCTTCCTAGTTTTAAAAATCCTAGCCCTAGGCCTAAGCCTAACAGTAACCCTGGGAAGGTAAATCAGCCTGGTGTTAGGCTTCTTGCCAAGGAAAAAGCCGTGAAAGCAGCCATGTTGTGGCACTTTTGCACTCCCTTTTGGATGCCTTTCACAGCTCCAGTGTGCCTGGAACTCAGGGCTTCCTGATTTTAAAAATCCTAGCCCTAGGCCAGACCACAACCCTAAGACGAGAAAGGCAAATCAGCCAGGAATTAGGCATGTCCCCAAGGAAAAAGCTGTGGAGGCAGGCATGTTGTGGTACTTTTGCGCTCTTCTTGGGTAGTCCTTCGCAGCTGCTGTGTTCTTGGAACTCAGGGCTTTCTGGTTAATAGAACCCTTACCCTAGGCGTAACTCAAACCTTAACCCTAGGAAGGAAAATCAGCCTATGGTTCGGGATGGTCTCATGGAAATATCAGTGGTGGCAGCCAAGTTGCGTCACTTTTGCGCTCCCCTTGGGATGCCTTTTGCAGCTGCAGTGTGCCTGGAGCCCAGGGCTTCCTGGTTTTAAAAGTCCTAGGCCTAAGCCTAACAGTAACCCTAGGAAGGTAAATCAGCCGGGTATTAGGGTTCTTCCTAAGGGAAAAGCCGTGAAAGCAGCCATGTTGTTGAACTTCTGCACTCCCTTTGGGATGCCTTTGGCAGATGAAGTAAGCCTGGAACTCAGGGCTTCCTGGTTAAAAAAATCCAAGCCCTAGGCTGAACCCTAACTCTAACCCTAGGCAGATAAATCAGCCTAGGTATAGGGATGGTGCCAAGGAAAAAGCTGTGAAAGCTGCCATGTTGTTGCACTTTTGTACTCCTCTTGGGATGCCTTGAACAGCTGCAGTGTGCCTGGAGCCAAGGGCTTCCTAGTTTTAAAAATCCTAGCCCTAGGCCTAAGCCTAACAGTAACCCTGGGAAGGCAAATCAGCCTGGTGTTAGGCTTCTTGCCAAGGAAAAAGCCGTGAAAGCAGCCATGTTGTGGCACTTTTGCACTCCCTTTAGGATGACTTTCACAGCTCCAGTGTGCCTGGAACTCAGGGCTTCCTGATTTTAAAAATCCTAGCCCTAGGCCGGACCACAACCCTAAGACGAGAAAGGAAAATCAGCCAGGAATTAGGCATGTCCCCAAGGAAAAAGCTGTGGAGGCAGGCATGTTGTGGTACTTTTGCGCTCTTCTTGGCTAGTCCTTCGCAGCTGCTGTGTTCTTGGAACTCAGGGCTTTCTGGTTAATAGAACCCTTACCCTAGGCGTAACTCAAACCTTAACCCTAGGAAGGAAAATCAGCCTATGGTTCGGGATGGTCTCATGGAAATATCAGTGGTGGCAGCCAAGTTGCGTCACTTTTGCGCTCCCCTTGGGATGCCTTTCGCAGCTGCAGTGTGCCTGGAGCCCAGGGCTTCCTGGTTTTAAAAGTCCTAGGCCTAAGCCTAACAGTAACCCTAGGAAGGTAAATCAGCCGGGTATTAGGGTTCTTCCTAAGGGAAAAGCCGTGAAAGCAGCCATGTTGTTGAACTTCTGCACTCCCTTTGGGATGCCTTTGGCAGATGAAGTAAGCCTGGAACTCAGGGCTTCCTGGTTAAAGAAATCCAAGCCCTAGGCTGAACCCTAACCCTAACCCTAGGCAGATAAATCCGCCTAGGTATAGGGATGGTGCCAAGGAAAAAGCTGTGAAAGCTGCCATGTTGTTGCACTTTTGTACTCCCCTTGGGATGCCTTGAACAGCTGCAGTGTGCCTGGAGGCCAGGGCTTCCTAGTTTTAAAAATACTAGCCCTAGGCCTAAGCCTAACAGTAACCCTGGGAAGGTAAATCAGCCTGGTGTTAGGCTTCTTGCCAAGGAAAAAGCCGTGAAAGCAGCCATGTTGTGGCACTTCTGCACTGCCTTTGGGATGCCTTTGGCAGATGAAGTAAGCCTGGAACTCAGGGCTTCCTGGTTAAAAAAATCCAAGCCCTAGGCTGAACCCTAACCCTAACCCTAGGCAGATAAATCCGCCTAGGTATAGGGATGGTGCCAAGGAAAAAGCTGTGAAAGCTGCCATGTTGTTGCACTTTTGTACTCCCCTTCGGATGCCTTGAACAGCTGCAGTGTGCCTGGAGGCCAGGGCTTCCTAGTTTTAAAAATCCTAGCCCTAGGCCTAATCCTAACAGTAATCCTAGGAAGGTAAATCAGCCTGGTGTTAGGCTTCTTGCCAAGGAAAAAGCCGTGAAAGCAGCCATGTTGTGGCACTTTTGCACTCCCTTTTGGATGCCTTTCACAGCTGCAGTGTGCCTGGAACTCAGGGCTTCCTGATTTTAAAAATCCTAGCCCTAGGCCGAACCCCAACCCTAAGACGAGAAAGGCAAATCAGCCAGGAATTAGGCATGTCCCCAAGGAAATAGCTGTGGAGGCAGGCATGTTGTGCTACTATTGCGCTCTTCTTGGCAAGTTCTTCGCAGCTGCTGTGTTCTTGGAACTCAGGGCTTTCTGGTTAATAGAGCCCTTACCCTAGGCGTAACTCAAACCTTAAGCCTAGGAAGGAAAATCAGCCTATGGTTCGGATTGGTCTCATGGAAATATCAGTGGTGGCAGCCAAGTTGCGTCACTTTTGCGCTCCCCTTAGGATGCCTTTTGCAGCTGCAGTGTGCCTGGAGCCCAGGGCTTCCTGGTTTTAAAAGTCCTAGGCCTAAGCCTAACAGTAACCCTAGGAAGGTAAATCAGCCGGGTATTAGGGTTCTTCCTAAGGGAAAAGCCGTGAAAGCAGCCATGTTGTGGCACTTCTGCACTCCCTTTGGGATGCCTTTGGCAGATGAAGTAAGCCTGGAACTCAGGGCTTCCTGGTTAAAAAAATCCAAGCCCTAGGCTGAACCCTAACCCTAACCCTAGGCAGATAAATCCGCCTAGGTATAGGGATGGTGCCAAGGAAAAAGCTGTGAAAGCTGCCATGTTGTTGCACTTTTGTACTCCCCTTGGGATGCCTTGAACAGCTGCAGTGTGCCTGGAGGCCAGGGCTTCCTAGTTTTAAAAATACTAGCCCTAGGCCTAATCCTAACAGTAATCCTAGGAAGGTAAATCAGCCTGGTGTTAGGCTTCTTGCCAAGGAAAAAGCCGTGAAAGCAGCCATGTTGTGGCACTTTTGCACTCCCTTTTGGATGCCTTTCACAGCTGCAGTGTGCCTGGAACTCAGGGCTTCCTGATTTTAAAAATCCTAGCCCTAGGCCGAACCCCAACCCTAAGACGAGAAAGGCAAATCAGCCAGGAATTAGGCATGTCCCCAAGGAAAAAGCTGTGGAGGCAGGCATGTTGTGGTACTTTTGCGCTCTTCTTGGGTAGTCCTTCGCAGCTGCTGTGTTCTTGGAACTCAGGGCTTTCTGGTTAATAGAACCCTTACCCTAGGCGTAACTCAAACCTTAAGCCTAGGAAGGAAAATCAGCCTATGGTTCCGGATGGTCTCATGGAAATATCAGTGGTGGCAGCAAGGTTGCGTCACTTTTGCGCTCCCCCTGGGATGCCTTTCGCAGCTGCAGTGTGCCTGGAGCCCAGGGCTTCCTGGTTTTAAAAGTCCTAGGCCTAAGCCTAACAGTAACCCTAGGAAGGTAAATCAGCCGGGTATTAGGGTCCTTCCTAAGGGAAAAGCCGTGAAAGCAGCCATGTTGTGGCACTTCTGCACTCCCTTTGGGATGCCTTTGGCAGATGAAGTAAGCCTGGAACTCAGGGCTTCCTGGTTAAAGAAATCCAAGCCCTAGGCTGAAGCCTAACCCTAACCCTAGGCAGATAAATCAGCCTAGGTATAGGGATGGTGCCAAGGAAAAAGCTGTGAAAGCTGCCATGTTGTTGCACTTTTGTACTCCCCTTGGGATGCCTTGAACAGCTGCAGTGTGCCTGGAGGCCAGGGCTTCCTAGTTTTAAAAATCCTAGCCCTAGGCCTAAGCCTAACAGTAACCCTGGGAAGGTAAATCAGCCTGGTGTTAGGCTTCTTGCCAAGGAATGAGCTGTGAAAGCAGCCATGTTGTGGCACTTCTGCACTGCCTTTGGGATGCCTTTGGCAGATGAAGTAAGCCTGGAACTCAGGGCTTCCTGGTTAAAAAAATCCAAGCCCTAGGCTGAACCCTAACCCTAACCCTAGGCAGATAAATCAGCCTAGGTATAGGGATGGTGCCAAGGAAAAAGCTGTGAAAGCTGCCATGTTGTTGCACTTTTGTACTCCTCTTGGGATGCCTTGAACAGCTGCAGTGTGCCTGGAGCCAAGGGCTTCCTAGTTTTAAAAATCCTAGCCCTAGGCTTAAGCCTAACAGTAACCCTGGGAAGGTAAATCAGCCTGGTGTTAGGCTTCTTGCCAAGGAAAAAGCCGTGAAAGCAGCCATGTTGTGGCACTTCTGCACTCCCTTTGGGATACCTTTGGCAGATGAAGTAAGCCTGGAACTCAGGGCTTCCTGGTTAAAAAAATCCAAGCCCTAGGCTGAACCCTAACCCTAACCCTAGGCAGATAAATCAGCCTAGGTATAGGGATGGTGCCAAAGAAAAAGCTGTGAAAGCTGCCATGTTGTTGCACTTTTGTACTCCTCTTGGGATGCCTTGAACAGATGCAGTGTGCCTGGAGCCAAGGGCTTCCTGGTTTAAAAATCCTAGCCCTAGGCCGGACCCCAACCCTAAGACGAGAAAGGCAAATCAGCCAGGAATTAGGCATGTCCCCAAGGAAAAAGCTGTGGAGGCAGGCATGTTGTGGTACTTTTGCGCTCTTCTTGGGTAGTCCTTCGCAGCTGCTGTGTTCTTGGAACTCAGGGCTTTCTGGTTAATAGAACCCTTACCCTAGGCGTAACTCAAACCTTAACCCTAGGAAGGAAAATCAGCCTATGGTTCGGGATGGTCTCATGGAAATATCAGTGGTGGCAGCCAAGTTGCGTCACTTTTGCGCTCCCCTTGGGATGCCTTTCGCAGCTGCAGTGTGCCTGGAGCCCAGGGCTTCCTGGTTTTAAAAGTCCTAGGCCTAAGCCTAACAGTAACCCTAGGAAGGTAAATCAGCCGGGTATTAGGGTTCTTCCTAAGGGAAAAGCCGTGAAAGCAGCCATGTTGTGGCACTTCTGCACTCCCTTTGGGATGCCTTTGGCAGATGAAGTAAGCCTGGAACTCAGGGCTTCCTGGTTAAAGAAATCCAAGCCCTAGGCTGAACCCTAACCCTAACCCTAGGCAGATAAATCAGCCTAGGTATAGGGATGGTGCCAAGGAAAAAGCTGTGAAAGCTGCCATGTTGTTGCACTTTTGTACTCCCCTTGGGATGCCTTGAACAGCTGCAGTGTGCCTGGAGGCCAGGGCTTCCTAGTTTTAAAAATCCTAGCCCTAGGCCTAAGCCTAACAGTAACCCTGGGAAGGTAAATCAGCCTGGTGTTAGGCTTCTTGCCAAGGAAAAAGCCGTGAAAGCAGCCATGTTGTGGCACTTCTGCACTGCCTTTGGGATGCCTTTGGCAGATGAAGTAAGCCTGGAACTCAGGGCTTCCTGGTTAAAAAAATCCAAGCCCTAGGCTGAACCCTAACCCTAACCCTAGGCAGATAAATCAGCCTAGGTATAGGGATGGTGCCAAGGAAAAAGCTGTGAAAGCTGCCATGTTGTTGCACTTTTGTACTCCTCTTGGGATGCCTTGAACAGCTGCAGTGTGCCTGGAGCCAAGGGCTTCCTAGTTTTAAAAATCCTAGCCCTAGGCCTAAGCCTAACAGTAACCCTGGGAAGGCAAATCAGCCTGGTGTTAGGCTTCTTGCCAAGGAAAAAGCCGTGAAAGCAGCCATGTTGTGGCACTTTTGCACTCCCTTTAGGATGACTTTCACAGCTCCAGTGTGCCTGGAACTCAGGGCTTCCTGATTTTAAAAATCCTAGCCCTAGGCCGGACCACAACCCTAAGACGAGAAAGGCAAATCAGCCAGGAATTAGGCATGTCCCCAAGGAAAAAGCTGTGGAGGCAGGCATGTTGTGCTACTTTTGCGCTCTTCTTGGCTAGTCCTTCGCAGCTGCTGTGTTCTTGGAACTCAGGGCTTTCTGGTTAATAGAACCCTTACCCTAGGCGTAACTCAAACCTTAACCCTAGGAAGGAAAATCAGCCTATGGTTCGGGATGGTCTCATGGAAATATCAGTGGTGGCAGCCAAGTTGCGTCACTTTTGCGCTCCCCTTGGGATGCCTTTCGCAGCTGCAGTGTGCCTGGAGCCCAGGGCTTCCTGGTTTTAAAAGTCCTAGGCCTAAGCCTAACAGTAACCCTAGGAAGGTAAATCAGCCGGGTATTAGGGTTCTTCCTAAGGGAAAAGCCGTGAAAGCAGCCATGTTGTTGAACTTCTGCACTCCCTTTGGGATGCCTTTGGCAGATGAGGTAAGCCTGGAACTCAGGGCTTCCTGGTTAAAAAAATCCAAGCCCTAGGCTGAACCCTAACCCTAACCCTAGGCAGATAAATCAGCCTAGGTATAGGGATGGTGCCAAGGAAAAAGCTGTGAAAGCTGCCATGTTGTTGCACTTTTGTACTCCTCTTGGGATGCCTTGAACAGCTGCAGTGTGCCTGGAGCCAAGGGCTTCCTAGTTTTAAAAATCCTAGCCCTAGGCCTAAGCCTAACAGTAACCCTGGGAAGGCAAATCAGCCTGGTGTTAGGCTTCTTGCCAAGGAAAAAGCCGTGAAAGCAGCCATGTTGTGGCACTTTTGCACTCCCTTTTGGATGCCTTTCACAGCTCCAGTGTGCCTGGAACTCAGGGCTTCCTGATTTTAAAAATCCTAGCCCTAGGCCGAACCCCAACACTAAGACGAGAAAGGCAAATCAGCCAGGAATTAGGCATGTCCCCAAGGAAAAAGCTGTGGAGGCAGGCATGTTGTGGTACTTTTGCGCTCTTCTTGGCTAGTCCTTCACAGCTGCTGTGTTCTTGGAACTCAGGGCTTTCTGGTTAATAGAGCCCTTACCCTAGGCGTAACTCAAACCTTAACCCTAGGAAGGAAAATCAACCTATGGTTCGGGATGGTCTCATGGAAATATCAGTGGTGGCAGCCAAGTTGCGTCACTTTTGCGCTCCCCTTGGGTTGCCTTTCGCAGCTGCAGTGTGCCTGGAGTCCAGGGCTTCCTGGTTTTAAAAGTCCTAGGCCTAAGCCTAACAGTAACCCTAGGAAGGTAAATCAGCCGGGTATTAGGGTTCTTCCTAAGGGAAAAGCCGTGAAAGCAGCCATGTTGTTGAACTTCTGCACTCCCTTTGGGATGCCTTTGGCAGATGAAGTAAGCCTGGAACTCAGGGCTTCCTGGTTAAAGAAATCCAAGCCCTAGGCTGAACCCTAACCCTAACCCTAGGCAGATAAATCAGCCTAGGTATAGGGATGGTGCCAAGGAAAAAGCTGTGAAAGCTGCCATGTTGTTGCACTTTTGTACTCCCCTTGGGATGCCTTGAACAGCTGCAGTGTGCCTGGAGCCCAGGGCTTCCTAGTTTTAAAAATCCTAGCCCTAGGCCTAAGCCTAACAGTAACCCTGGGAAGGTAAATCAGCCTGGTGTTAGGCTTCTTGCCAAGGAAAAAGCCGTGAAAGCAGCCATGTTGTGGCACTTCTGCACTGCCTTTGGGATGCCTTTGGCAGATGAAGTAAGCCTGGAACTCAGGGCTTCCTGGTTAAAGAAATCCAAGCCCTAGGCTGAACCCTAACCCTAACCCTAGGCAGATAAATCAGCCTAGGTATAGGGATGGTGCCAAGGAAAAAGCTGTGAAAGGTGCCATGTTGTTGCACTTTTTTACTCCCCTTGGGATGCCTTGAACAGCTGCAGTGTGCCTGGAGCCCTGGGCTTCCTAGTTTTAAAAATCCTAGCCCTAGGCCTAAGCCTAACAGTAACCCTGGGTAGGTAAATCAGCCTGGTGTTAGGCTTCTTGCCAAGGAAAAAGCCGTGAAAGCAGCCATGTTGTGGCACTTTTGCACTCCCTTTTGGATGCCTTTCACAGCTCCAGTGTGCCTGGAACTCAGGGCTTCCTGATTTTAAAAATCCTAGCCCTAGGCCGAACCCCAACCCTAAGACGAGAAAGGCAAATCAGCCAGGAATTAGGCATGTCCCCAAGGAAAAAGCTGTGGAGGCAGGCATGTTGTGGTACTTTTGCGCTCTTCTTGGCTAGTCCTTCACAGCTGCTGTGTTCTTGGAACTCAGGGCTTTCTGGTTAATAGAACACTTACCTTAGGCGTAACTCAAACCTTAACCCTAGGAAGGAAAATCAACCTATGGTTCGGGATGGTCTCATGGAAATATCAGTGGTGGCAGCCAAGTTGCGTCACTTTTGCGCTCCCCTTGGGATGCCTTTCGCAGCTGCAGTGTGCCTGGAGCCCAGGGCTTCCTGGTTTTAAAAGTCCTAGGCCTAAGCCTAACAGTAACCCTAGGAAGGTAAATCAGCCGGGTATTAGGGTTCTTCCTAAGGGAAAAGCCGTGAAAGCAGCCATGTTGTGGCACTTCTGCACTCCCTTTGGGATGCCTTTGGCAGATGAAGTAAGCCTGGAACTCAGGGCTTCCTGGTTAAAGAAATCCAAGCCCTAGGCTGAACCCTAACCCTAACCCTAGGCAGATAAATCAGCCTAGGTATAGGGATGGTGCCAAGGAAAAAGCTGTGAAAGCTGCCATGTTGTTGCACTTTTGTACTCCCCTTGGGATGCCTTGAACAGCTGCAGTGTGCCTGGAGCCCAGGGCTTCCTAGTTTTAAAAATCCTAGCCCTAGGCCTAAGCCTAACAGTAACCCTGGGAAGGTAAATCAGCCTGGTGTTAGGCTTCTTGCCAAGGAAAAAGCCGTGAAAGCAGCCATGTTGTGGCACTTTTGCACTCCCTTTGAGATGCCTTTGGCAGATGAAGTAAGCCTGGAACTCAGGGCTTCCTGATTTTAAAAATCCTAGCCCTAGGCCGGACCCCAACCCTAAGACGAGAAAGGCAAATCAGCCAGGAATTAGGCATGTCCCCAAGGAAAAAGCTGTGGAGGCAGGCATGTTGTGGTACTTTTGCGCTCTTCTTGGCTAGTCCTTCGCAGCTGCTGTGTTCTTGGAACTCAGGGCTTTCTGGTTAATAGAGCCCTTACCCTAGGCGTAACTCAAACCTTAACCCTAGGAAGGAAAATCAGCCTATGGTTCGGGATGGTCTCATGGAAATATCAGTGGTGGCAGCCAGGTTGCGTCACTTTTGCGCTCCCCTTGGGATGCCTTTCGCAGCTGCAGTGTGCCTGGAGCACAGGGCTTCCTGGTTTTAAAAGTCCTAGGCCTAAGCTTAACAGGAACCCCGGGAAGGCAAAACAGCCGGGTATTAGGCTTCTTGCCAAGGAAAAAGCCGTGAAAGCAGCCATGTTGTGGCACTTCTGCACTCCCTTTGGGATGCCTTTGGCAGATGAAGTAAGCCTGGAACTCAGGGCTTCCTGGTTAAAGAAATCCAAGCCCTAGGCTGAACCCTAACCCTAACCCTAGGCAGATAAATCAGCCTAGGTATAGGGATGGTGCCAAGGAAAAAGCTGTGAAAGGTGCCATGTTGTTGCACTTTTTTACTCCCCTTGGGATGCCTTGAACAGCTGCAGTGTGCCTGGAGCCCTGGGCTTCCTAGTTTTAAAAATCCTAGCCCTAGGCCTAAGCCTAACAGTAACCCTGGGAAGGTAAATCAGCCTGGTGTTAGGCTTCTTGCCAAGGAAAAAGCCGTGAAAGCAGCCATGTTGTGGCACTTCTGCACTGCCTTTGGGATGCCTTTGGCAGATGAAGTAAGCCTGGAACTCAGGGCTTCCTGGTTAAAAAAATCCAAGCCCTAGGCTGAACCCTAACCCTAACCCTAGGCAGATAAATCAGCCTAGGTATAGGGATGGTGCCAAGGAAAAAGCTGTGAAAGCTGCCATGTTGTTGCACTTTTGTACTCCTCTTGGGATGCCTTGAACAGCTGCAGTGTGCCTGGAGCCAAGGGCTTCCTAGTTTTAAAAATCCTAGCCCTAGGCCTAAGCCTAACAGTAACCCTGGGAAGGTAAATCAGCCTGGTGTTAGGCTTCTTGCCAAGGAAAAAGCCGTGAAAGCAGCCATGTTGTGGCACTTCTGCACTCCCTTTGGGATACCTTTGGCAGATGA
Organism: Ammospiza caudacuta; assembly: GCF_027887145.1. Classification (NCBI taxonomy): domain Eukaryota; kingdom Metazoa; phylum Chordata; class Aves; order Passeriformes; family Passerellidae; genus Ammospiza; species Ammospiza caudacuta. The sequence continues at coordinate 424,537 of NW_026683138.1, read as the reverse complement.
AGTAAGCCTGGAACTCAGGGCTTCCTGGTTAAAAAAATCCAAGCCCTAGGCTGAACCCTAACCCTAACCCTAGGCAGATAAATCAGCCTAGGTATAGGGATGGTGCCAAAGAAAAAGCTGTGAAAGCTGCCATGTTGTTGCACTTTTGTACTCCTCTTGGGATGCCTTGAACAGCTGCAGTGTGCCTGGAGCCAAGGGCTTCCTAGTTTTAAAAATCCTAGCCCTAGGCCTAAGCCTAACAGTAACCCTGGGAAGGTAAATCAGCCTGGTGTTAGGCTTCTTGCCAAGGAAAAAGCCGTGAAAGCAGCCATGTTGTGGCACTTCTGCACTCCCTTTGGGATACCTTTGGCAGATGAAGTAAGCCTGGAACTCAGGGCTTCCTGGTTAAAAAAATCCAAGCCCTAGGCTGAACCCTAACCCTAACCCTAGGCAGATAAATCAGCCTAGGTATAGGGATGGTGCCAAAGAAAAAGCTGTGAAAGCTGCCATGTTGTTGCACTTTTGTACTCCTCTTGGGATGCCTTGAACAGCTGCAGTGTGCCTGGAGCCAAGGGCTTCCTAGTTTTAAAAATCCTAGCCCTAGGCCGGACCCCAACCCTAAGACGAGAAAGGCAAATCAGCCAGGAATTAGGCATGTCCCCAAGGAAAAAGCTGTGGAGGCAGGCATGTTGTGGTACTTTTGCGCTCTTCTTGGCTAGTCCTTCGCAGCTGCTGTGTTCTTGGAACTCAGGGCTTTCTGGTTAATAGAACCCTTACCCTAGGCGTAACTCAAACCTTAACCCTAGGAAGGAAAATCAGCCTATGGTTCGGGATGGTCTCATGGAAATATCAGTGGTGGCAGCCAAGTTGCGTCACTTTTGCGCTCCCCTTGGGATGCCTTTCGCAGCTGCAGTGTGCCTGGAGCCCAGGGCTTCCTGGTTTTAAAAGTCCTAGGCCTAAGCCTAACAGTAACCCTAGGAAGGTAAATCAGCCGGGTATTAGGGTTCTTCCTAAGGGAAAAGCCGTGAAAGCAGCCATGTTGTGGCACTTCTGCACTCCCTTTGGGATGCCTTTGGCAGATGAAGTAAGCCTGGAACTCAGGGCTTCCTGGTTAAAGAAATCCAAGCCCTAGGCTGAACCCTAACCCTAACCCTAGGCAGATAAATCAGCCTAGGTATAGGGATGGTGCCAAGGAAAAAGCTGTGAAAGCTGCCATGTTGTTGCACTTTTGTACTCCCCTTGGGATGCCTTGAACAGCTGCAGTGTGCCTGGAGGCCAGGGCTTCCTAGTTTTAAAAATCCTAGCCCTAGGCCTAAGCCTAACAGTAACCCTGGGAAGGTAAATCAGCCTGGTGTTAGGCTTCTTGCCAAGGAAAAAGCCGTGAAAGCAGCCATGTTGTGGCACTTCTGCACTGCCTTTGGGATGCCTTTGGCAGATGAAGTAAGCCTGGAACTCAGGGCTTCCTGGTTAAAAAAATCCAAGCCCTAGGCTGAACCCTAACCCTAACCCTAGGCAGATAAATCAGCCTAGGTATAGGGATGGTGCCAAGGAAAAAGCTGTGAAAGCTGCCATGTTGTTGCACTTTTGTACTCCTCTTGGGATGCCTTGAACAGCTGCAGTGTGCCTGGAGCCAAGGGCTTCCTAGTTTTAAAAATCCTAGCCCTAGGCCTAAGCCTAACAGTAACCCTGGGAAGGCAAATCAGCCTGGTGTTAGGCTTCTTGCCAAGGAAAAAGCCGTGAAAGCAGCCATGTTGTGGCACTTTTGCACTCCCTTTAGGATGACTTTCACAGCTCCAGTGTGCCTGGAACTCAGGGCTTCCTGATTTTAAAAATCCTAGCCCTAGGCCGGACCACAACCCTAAGACGAGAAAGGAAAATCAGCCAGGAATTAGGCATGTCCCCAAGGAAAAAGCTGTGGAGGCAGGCATGTTGTGGTACTTTTGCGCTCTTCTTGGCTAGTCCTTCGCAGCTGCTGTGTTCTTGGAACTCAGGGCTTTCTGGTTAATAGAACCCTTACCCTAGGCGTAACTCAAACCTTAACCCTAGGAAGGAAAATCAGCCTATGGTTCGGGATGGTCTCATGGAAATATCAGTGGTGGCAGCCAAGTTGCGTCACTTTTGCGCTCCCCTTGGGATGCCTTTCGCAGCTGCAGTGTGCCTGGAGCCCAGGGCTTCCTGGTTTTAAAAGTCCTAGGCCTAAGCCTAACAGTAACCCTAGGAAGGTAAATCAGCCGGGTATTAGGGTTCTTCCTAAGGGAAAAGCCGTGAAAGCAGCCATGTTGTTGAACTTCTGCACTCCCTTTGGGATGCCTTTGGCAGATGAAGTAAGCCTGGAACTCAGGGCTTCCTGGTTAAAAAAATCCAAGCCCTAGGCTGAACCCTAACCCTAACCCTAGGCAGATAAATCAGCCTAGGTATAGGGATGGTGCCAAGGAAAAAGCTGTGAAAGCTGCCATGTTGTTGCACTTTTGTACTCCTCTTGGGATGCCTTGAACAGCTGCAGTGTGCCTGGAGCCAAGGGCTTCCTAGTTTTAAAAATCCTAGCCCTAGGCCTAAGCCTAACAGTAACCCTGGGAAGGCAAATCAGCCTGGTGTTAGGCTTCTTGCCAAGGAAAAAGCCGTGAAAGCAGCCATGTTGTGGCACTTTTGCACTCCCTTTTGGATGCCTTTCACAGCTCCAGTGTGCCTGGAACTCAGGGCTTCCTGATTTTAAAAATCCTAGCCCTAGGCCGAACCCCAACACTAAGACGAGAAAGGCAAATCAGCCAGGAATTAGGCATGTCCCCAAGGAAAAAGCTGTGGAGGCAGGCATGTTGTGGTACTTTTGCGCTCTTCTTGGCTAGTCCTTCACAGCTGCTGTGTTCTTGGAACTCAGGGCTTTCTGGTTAATAGAGCCCTTACCCTAGGCGTAACTCAAACCTTAACCCTAGGAAGGAAAATCAACCTATGGTTCGGGATGGTCTCATGGAAATATCAGTGGTGGCAGCCAAGTTGCGTCACTTTTGCGCTCCCCTTGGGATGCCTTTCGCAGCTGCAGTGTGCCTGGAGTCCAGGGCTTCCTGGTTTTAAAAGTCCTAGGCCTAAGCCTAACAGTAACCCTAGGAAGGTAAATCAGCCGGGTATTAGGGTTCTTCCTAAGGGAAAAGCCGTGAAAGCAGCCATGTTGTGGCACTTCTGCACTCCCTTTGGGATGCCTTTGGCAGATGAAGTAAGCCTGGAACTCAGGGCTTCCTGGTTAAAGAAATCCAAGCCCTAGGCTGAACCCTAACCCTAACCCTAGGCAGATAAATCAGCCTAGGTATAGGGATGGTGCCAAGGAAAAAGCTGTGAAAGCTGCCATGTTGTTGCACTTTTGTACTCCCCTTGGGATGCCTTGAACAGCTGCAGTGTGCCTGGAGGCCAGGGCTTCCTAGTTTTAAAAATCCTAGCCCTAGGCCTAAGCCTAACAGTAACCCTAGGAAGGTAAATCAGCCGGGTGTTAGGGTTCTTCCTAAGGGAAAAGCCGTGAAAGCAGCCATGTTGTGGCACTTCTGCACTCCCTTTGGGATGCCTTTGGCAGATGAAGTAAGCCTGGAACTCAGGGCTTCCTGGTTAAAGAAATCCAAGCCCTAGGCTGAACCCTAACCCTAACCCTAGGCAGATAAATCAGCCTAGGTATAGGGATGGTGCCAAGGAAAAAGCTGTGAAAGCTGCCATGTTGTTGCACTTTTGTACTCCCCTTGGGATGCCTTGAACAGCTGCAGTGTGCCTGGAGCCCAGGGCTTCCTAGTTTTAAAAATCCTAGCCCTAGGCCTAAGCCTAACAGTAACCCTGGGTAGGTAAATCAGCCTGGTGTTAGGCTTCTTGCCAAGGAAAAAGCCGTGAAAGCAGCCATGTTGTGGCACTTTTGCACTCCCTTTTGGATGCCTTTCACAGCTGCAGTGTGCCTGGAACTCAGGGCTTCCTGATTTTAAAAATCCTAGCCCTAGGCCGAACCCCAACCCTAAGACGAGAAAGGCAAATCAGCCAGGAATTAGGCATGTCCCCAAGGAAAAAGCTGTGGAGGCAGGCATGTTGTGGTACTTTTGCGCTCTTCTTGGCTAGTCCTTCACAGCTGCTGTGTTCTTGGAACTCAGGGCTTTCTGGTTAATAGAACACTTACCTTAGGCGTAACTCAAACCTTAACCCTAGGAAGGAAAATCAACCTATGGTTCCGGATGGTCTCATGGAAATATCAGTGGTGGCAGCCAAGTTGCGTCACTTTTGCGCTCCCCTTGGGATGCCTTTCGCAGCTGCAGTGTGCCTGGAGCCCAGGGCTTCCTGGTTTTAAAAGTCCTAGGCCTAAGCCTAACAGTAACCCTAGGAAGGTAAATCAGCCGGGTATTAGGGTTCTTCCTAAGGGAAAAGCCGTGAAAGCAGCCATGTTGTGGCACTTCTGCACTCCCTTTGGGATGCCTTTGGCAGATGAAGTAAGCCTGGAACTCAGGGCTTCCTGGTTAAAGAAATCCAAGCCCTAGGCTGAACCCTAACCCTAACCCTAGGCAGATAAATCAGACTAGGTATAGGGATGGTGCCAAGGAAAAAGCTGTGAAAGCTGCCATGTTGTTGCACTTTTGTACTCCCCTTGGGATGCCTTGAACAGCTGCAGTGTGCCTGGAGCCCAGGGCTTCCTAGTTTTAAAAATCCTAGCCCTAGGCCTAAGCCTAACAGTAACCCTGGGAAGGTAAATCAGCCTGGTGTTAGGCTTCTTGCCAAGGAAAAAGCCGTGAAAGCAGCCATGTTGTGGCACTTTTGCACTCCCTTTGAGATGCCTTTGGCAGATGAAGTAAGCCTGGAACTCAGGGCTTCCTGATTTTAAAAATCCTAGCCCTAGGCCGGACCCCAACCCTAAGACGAGAAAGGCAAATCAGCCAGGAATTAGGCATGTCCCCAAGGAAAAAGCTGTGGAGGCAGGCATGTTGTGGTACTTTTGCGCTCTTCTTGGCTAGTCCTTCGCAGCTGCTGTGTTCTTGGAACTCAGGGCTTTCTGGTTAATAGAGCCCTTACCCTAGGCGTAACTCAAACCTTAACCCTAGGAAGGAAAATCAGCCTATGATTCGGGATGGTCTCATGGAAATATCAGTGGTGGCAGCCAGGTTGCGTCACTTTTGCGCTCCCCTTGGGATGCCTTTCGCAGCTGCAGTGTGCCTGGAGCACAGGGCTTCCTGGTTTTAAAAGTCCTAGGCCTAAGCTTAACAGGAACCCTGGGAAGGCAAAACAGCCGGGTATTAGGCTTCTTGCCAAGGAAAAAGCCGTGAAAGCAGCCATGTTGTGGCACTTCTGCACTCCCTTTGGGATGCCTTTGGCAGATGAAGTAAGCCTGGAACTCAGGGCTTCCTGGTTAAAGAAATCCAAGCCCTAGGCTGAACCCTAACCCTAACCCTAGGCAGATAAATCAGCCTAGGTATAGGGATGGTGCCAAGGAAAAAGCTGTGAAAGGTGCCATGTTGTTGCACTTTTGCACTCCCCTTGGGATGCCTTGAACAGCTGCAGTGTGCCTGGAGCCCTGGGCTTCCTAGTTTTAAAAATCCTAGCCCTAGGCCTAAGCCTAACAGTAACCCTAGGAATGTAAATCAGCCTGGTGTTAGGCTTCTTGCCAAGGAAAAAGCCGTGAAAGCAGCCATGTTGTGGCACTTCTGCACTGCCTTTGGGATGCCTTTGGCAGATGAAGTAAGCCTGGAACTCAGGGCTTCCTGGTTAAAAAAATCCAAGCCCTAGGCTGAACCCTAACCCTAACCCTAGGCAGATAAATCAGCCTAGGTATAGGGATGGTGCCAAGGAAAAAGCTGTGAAAGCTGCCATGTTGTTGCACTTTTGTACTCCCCTTGGGATGCCTTGAACAGCTGCAGTGTGCCTGGCGGCCAGGGCTTCCTAGTTTTAAAAATCCTAGCCCTAGGCCTAAGCCTAACAGTAACCCTGGGAAGGTAAATCAGCCTGGTGTTAGGCTTCTTGCCAAGGAAAAAGCCGTGAAAGCAGCCATGTTGTGGCACTTTTGCACTCCCTTTTGGATGCCTTTCACAGCTCCAGTGTGCCTGGAACTCAGGGCTTCCTGATTTTAAAAATCCTAGCCCTAGGCCTAACCCCAGCCCTAGACGAGAAAGGCAAATCAGCCAGGAATTAGGCATGTCCCCAAGGAAAAAGCTGTGGAGGCAGGCATGTTGTGGTACTTTTGCGCTCTTCTTAGCTAGTCCTTCGCAGCTGCTGTGTTCTTGGAACTCAGGGCTTTCTGGTTAATAGAACCCTTACCTTAGGCGTAACTCAAACCTTAACCCTAGGAAGGAAAATCAACCTATGGTTCCGGATGGTCTCATGGAAATATCAGTGGTGGCAGCCAAGTTGCGTCACTTTTGCGCTCCCCTTGGGATGCCTTTCGCAGCTGCAGTGTGCCTGGAGCCCAGGGCTTCCTGGTTTTAAAAGTCCTAGGCCTAAGCCTAACAGTAACCCTAGGAAGGTAAATCAGCCGGGTATTAGGGTTCTTCCTAAGGGAAAAGCAGTGAAAGCAGCCATGTTGTGGCACTTCTGCACTCCCTTTGGGATGCCTTTGGCAGATGAAGTAAGCCTGGAACTCAGGGCTTCCTGGTTAAAGAAATCCAAGCCCTAGGCTGAAGCCTAACCCTAACCCTAGGCAGATAAATCAGCCTAGGTATAGGGATGGTGCCAAGGAAAAAGCTGTGAAAGCTGCCATGTTGTTGCACTTTTGTACTCCCCTTGGGATGCCTTGAACAGCTGCAGTGTGCCTGGAGCCCAGGGCTTCCTAGTTTTAAAAATCCTAGCCCTAGGCCTAAGCCTAACAGTAACCCTGGGAAGGTAATTCAGCCTGGTGTTAGGCTTCTTGCCAAGGAAAAAGCCGGGAAAGCAGCCATGTTGTGGCACTTCTGCACTGCCTTTGGGATGCCTTTGGCAGATGAAGTAATCCTGGAACTCAGGGCTTCCTGGTTAAAAAAATCCAAGCCCTAGGCTGAACCCTAACCCTAACCCTAGGCAGATAAATCAGCCTAGGTATAGGGATGGTGCCAAGGAAAAAGCTGTGAAAGCTGCCATGTTGTTGCACTTTTGTACTCCTCTTGGGATGCCTTGAACAGCTGCAGTGTGCCTGGAGCCAAGGGCTTCCTAGTTTTAAAAATCCTAGCCCTAGGCCTAAGCCTAACAGTAACCCTGGGAAGGCAAATCAGCCTGGTGTTAGGCTTCTTGCCAAGGAAAAAGCCGTGAAAGCAGCCATGTTGTGGCACTTTTGCACTCCCTTTTGGATGCCTTTCACAGCTCCAGTGTGCCTGGAACTCAGGGCTTCCTGATTTTAAAAATCCTAGCCCTAGGCCGAACCCCAACACTAAGACGAGAAAGGCAAATCAGCCAGGAATTAGGCATGTCCCCAAGGAAAAAGCTGTGGAGGCAGGCATGTTGTGGTACTTTTGCGCTCTTCTTGGCTAGTCCTTCACAGCTGCTGTGTTCTTGGAACTCAGGGCTTTCTGGTTAATAGAGCCCTTACCCTAGGCGTAACTCAAACCTTAACCCTAGGAAGGAAAATCAACCTATGGTTCGGGATGGTCTCATGGAAATATCAGTGGTGGCAGCCAAGTTGCGTCACTTTTGCGCTCCCCTTGGGATGCCTTTCGCAGCTGCAGTGTGCCTGGAGTCCAGGGCTTCCTGGTTTTAAAAGTCCTAGACCTAAGCCTAACAGTAACCCTAGGAAGGTAAATCAGCCGGGTATTAGGGTTCTTCCTAAGGGAAAAGCCGTGAAAGCAGCCATGTTGTTGAACTTCTGCACTCCCTTTGGGATGCCTTTGGCAGATGAAGTAAGCCTGGAACTCAGGGCTTCCTGGTTAAAGAAATCCAAGCCCTAGGCTGAACCCTAACCCTAACCCTAGGCAGATAAATCAGCCTAGGTATAGGGATGGTGCCAAGGAAAAAGCTGTGAAAGGTGCCATGTTGTTGCACTTTTGTACTCCCCTTGGGATGCCTTGAACAGCTGCAGTGTGCCTGGAGGCCAGGGCTTCCTAGTTTTAAAAATCCTAGCCCTAGGCCTAAGCCTAACAGTAACCCTGGGAAGGTAAATCAGCCTGGTGTTAGGCTTCTTGCCAAGGAAAAAGCCGTGAAAGCAGCCATGTTGTGGCACTTCTGCACTGCCTTTGGGATGCCTTTGGCAGATGAAGTAAGCCTGGAACTCAGGGCTTCCTGGTTAAAGAAATCCAAGCCCTAGGCTGAACCCTAACCCTAACCCTAGGCAGATAAATCAGCCTAGGTATAGGGATGGTGCCAAGGAAAAAGCTGTGAAAGCTGCCATGTTGTTGCACTTTTGTACTCCCCTTGGGATGCCTTGAACAGCTGCAGTGTGCCTGGAGCCCAGGGCTTCCTAGTTTTAAAAATCCTAGCCCTAGGCCTAAGCCTAACAGTAACCCTGGGAAGGTAAATCAGCCTGGTGTTAGGCTTCTTGCCAAGGAAAAAGCCGTGAAAGCAGCCATGTTGTGGCACTTTTGCACTCCCTTTTGGATGCCTTTCACAGCTGCAGTGTGCCTGGAACTCAGGGCTTCCTGATTTTAAAAATCCTAGCCCTAGGCCGAACCCCAACCCTAAGACGAGAAAGGCAAATCAGCCAGGAATTAGGCATGTCCCCAAGGAAAAAGCTGTGGAGGCAGGCATGTTGTGGTACTTTTGCGCTCTTCTTGGCTAGTCCTTCACAGCTGCTGTGTTCTTGGAACTCAGGGCTTTCTGGTTAATAGAACACTTACCTTAGGCGTAACTCAAACCTTAACCCTAGGAAGGAAAATCAACCTATGGTTCGGGATGGTCTCATGGAAATATCAGTGGTGGCAGCCAAGTTGCGTCACTTTTGTGCTCCCCTTGGGATGCCTTTCGCAGCTGCAGTGTGCCTGGAGCCCAGGGCTTCCTGGTTTTAAAAGTCCTAGGCCTAAGCCTAACAGTAACCCTAGGAAGGTAAATCAGCCGGGTATTAGGGTTCTTCCTAAGGGAAAAGCCGTGAAAGCAGCCATGTTGTGGCACTTCTGCACTCCCTTTGGGATGCCTTTGGCAGATGAAGTAAGCCTGGAACTCAGGGCTTCCTGGTTAAAGAAATCCAAGCCCTAGGCTGAACCCTAACCCTAACCCTAGGCAGATAAATCAGCCTAGGTATAGGGATGGTGCCAAGGAAAAAGCTGTGAAAGCTGCCATGTTGTTGCACTTTTGTACTCCTCTTGGGATGCCTTGAACAGCTGCAGTGTGCCTGGAGCCCAGGGCTTCCTAGTTTTAAAAATCCTAGCCCTAGGCCTAAGCCTAACAGTAACCCTGGGAAGGTAAATCAGCCTGGTGTTAGGCTTCTTGCCAAGGAAAAAGCCGTGAAAGCAGCCATGTTGTGGCACTTTTGCACTCCCTTTGAGATGCCTTTGGCAGATGAAGTAAGCCTGGAACTCAGGGCTTCCTGATTTTAAAAATCCTAGCCCTAGGCCGGACCCCAACCCTAAGACGAGAAAGGCAAATCAGCCAGGAATTAGGCATGTCCCCAAGGAAAAAGCTGTGGAGGCAGGCATGTTGTGGTACTTTTGCGCTCTTCTTGGCTAGTCCTTCGCAGCTGCTGTGTTGTTGGAACTCAGGGCTTTCTGGTTAATAGAGCCCTTACCCTAGGCGTAACTCAAACCTTAACCCTAGGAAGGAAAATCAGCCTATGGTTCGGGATGGTCTCATGGAAATATCAGTGGTGGCAGCCAGGTTGCGTCACTTTTGCGCTCCCCTTGGGATGCCTTTCGCAGCTGCAGTGTGCCTGGAGCACACGGCTTCCTGATTTTAAAAGTCCTAGGCCTAAGCTTAACAGGAACCCTGGGAAGGCAAAACAGCCGGGTATTAGGCTTCTTGCCAAGGAAAAAGCCGTGAAAGCAGCCATGTTGTGGCACTTCTGCACTCCCTTTGGGATGCCTTTGGCAGATGAAGTAAGCCTGGAACTCAGGGCTTCCTGGTTAAAGAAATCCAAGCCCTAGGCTGAACCCTAACCCTAACCCTAGGCAGATAAATCAGCCTAGGTATAGGGATGGTGCCAAGGAAAAAGCTGTGAAAGGTGCCATGTTGTTGCACTTTTGCACTCCCCTTGGGATGCCTTGAACAGCTGCAGTGTGCCTGGAGCCCTGGGCTTCCTAGTTTTAAAAATCCTAGCCCTAGGCCTAAGCCTAACAGTAACCCTAGGAATGTAAATCAGCCTGGTGTTAGGCTTCTTGCCAAGGAAAAAGCCATGAAAGCAGCCATGTTGTGGCACTTCTGCACTGCCTTTGGGATGCCTTTGGCAGATGAAGTAAGCCTGGAACTCAGGGCTTCCTGGTTAAAAAAATCCAAGCCCTAGGCTGAACCCTAACCCTAACCCTAGGCAGATAAATCAGCCTAGGTATAGGGATGGTGCCAAGGAAAAAGCTGTGAAAGCTGCCATGTTGTTGCACTTTTGTACTCCCCTTGGGATGCCTTGAACAGCTGCAGTGTGCCTGGAGCTAAGGGCTTCCTAGTTTGAAAAATCCTAGCCCTAGGCCTAAGCCTAACAGTAACCCTGGGAAGGTAAATCAGCCTGGTGTTAGGCTTCTTGCCAAGGAAAAAGCCGTGAAAGCAGCCATGTTGTGGCACTTTTGCACTCCCTTTTGGATGCCTTTCACAGCTCCAGTGTGCCTGGAACTCAGGGCTTCCTGATTTTAAAAATCCTAGCCCTAGGCCGAACCCCAGCCCTAGACGAGAAAGGCAAATCAGCCAGGAATTAGGCATGTCCCCAAGGAAAAAGCTGTGGAGGCAGGCATGTTGTGGTACTTTTGCGCTGTTCTTGGCTAGTCCTTCGCAGCTGCTGTGTTCTTGGAACTCAGGGCTTTCTGGTTAATAGAACCCTTACCTTAGGCGTAACTCAAACCTTAACCCTAGGAAGGAAAATCAACCTATGGTTCCGGATGGTCTCATGGAAATATCAGTGGTGGCAGCCAAGTTGCGTCACTTTTGCGCTCCCCTTGGGATGCCTTTCGCAGCTGCAGTGTGCCTGGAGCCCAGGGCTTCCTGGTTTTAAAAGTCCTAGGCCTAAGCCTAACAGTAACCCTAGGAAGGTAAATCAGCCGGGTATTAGGGTTCTTCCTAAGGGAAAAGCAGTGAAAGCAGCCATGTTGTGGCACTTCTGCACTGCCTTTGGGATGCCTTTGGCAGATGAAGTAAGCCTGGAACTCAGGGCTTCCTGGTTAAAGAAATCCAAGCCCTAGGCTGAACCCTAACCCTAACCCTAGGCAGATAAATCAGCCTAGGTATAGGGATGGTGCCAAGGAAAAAGCTGTGAAAGGTGCCATGTTGTTGCACTTTTGTACTCCCCTTGGGATGCCTTGAACAGCTGCAGTGTGCCTGGAGGCCAGGGCTTCCTAGTTTTAAAAATCCTAGCCCTAGGCCTAAGCCTAACAGTAACCCTGGGAAGGTAAATCAGCCTGGTGTTAGGCTTCTTGCCAAGGAAAAAGCCGTGAAAGCAGCCATGTTGTGGCACTTCTGCACTGCCTTTGGGATGCCTTTGGCAGATGAAGTAAGCCTGGAACTCAGGGCTTCCTGGTTAAAAAATCCAAGCCCTAGGCTGAACCCTAACCCTAACCCTAGGCAGATAAATCAGCCTAGGTATAGGGATGGTGCCAAGGAAAAAGCTGTGAAAGCTGCCATGTTGTTGCACTTTTGTACTCCCCTTGGGATGCCTTGAACAGCTGCAGTGTGCCTGGAGGCCAGGGCTTCCTAGTTTTAAAAATCCTAGCCCTAGGCCTAAGCCTAACAGTAACCCTGGGAAGGTAAATCAGCCTGGTGTTAGGCTTCTTGCCAAGGAAAAAGCCGTGAAAGCAGCCATGTTGTGGCACTTCTGCACTGCCTTTGGGATGCCTTTGGCAGATGAAGTAAGCCTGGAACTCAGGGCTTCCTGGTTAAAAAAATCCAAGCCCTAGGCTGAACCCTAACCCTAACCCTAGGCAGATAAATCAGCCTAGGTATAGGGATGGTGCCAAGGAAAAAGCTGTGAAAGCTGCCATGTTGTTGCACTTTTGTACTCCTCTTGGGATGCCTTGAACAGCTGCAGTGTGCCTGGAGCCAAGGGCTTCCTAGTTTTAAAAATCCTAGCCCTAGGCCTAAGCCTAACAGTAACCCTGGGAAGGCAAATCAGCCTGGTGTTAGGCTTCTTGCCAAGGAAAAAGCCGTGAAAGCAGCCATGTTGTGGCACTTTTGCACTCCCTTTAGGATGACTTTCACAGCTCCAGTGTGCCTGGAACTCAGGGCTTCCTGATTTTAAAAATCCTAGCCCTAGGCCGGACCACAACCCTAAGACGAGAAAGGAAAATCAGCCAGGAATTAGGCATGTCCCCAAGGAAAAAGCTGTGGAGGCAGGCATGTTGTGGTACTTTTGCGCTCTTCTTGGCTAGTCCTTCGCAGCTGCTGTGTTCTTGGAACTCAGGGCTTTCTGGTTAATAGAACCCTTACCCTAGGCGTAACTCAAACCTTAACCCTAGGAAGGAAAATCAGCCTATGGTTCGGGATGGTCTCATGGAAATATCAGTGGTGGCAGCCAAGTTGCGTCACTTTTGCGCTCCCCTTGGGATGCCTTTCGCAGCTGCAGTGTGCCTGGAGCCCAGGGCTTCCTGGTTTTAAAAGTCCTAGGCCTAAGCCTAACAGTAACCCTAGGAAGGTAAATCAGCCGGGTATTAGGGTTCTTCCTAAGGGAAAAGCCGTGAAAGCAGCCATGTTGTTGAACTTCTGCACTCCCTTTGGGATGCCTTTGGCAGATGAAGTAAGCCTGGAACTCAGGGCTTCCTGGTTAAAAAAATCCAAGCCCTAGGCTGAACCCTAACCCTAACCCTAGGCAGATAAATCAGCCTAGGTATAGGGATGGTGCCAAGGAAAAAGCTGTGAAAGCTGCCATGTTGTTGCACTTTTGTACTCCTCTTGGGATGCCTTGAACAGCTGCAGTGTGCCTGGAGCCAAGGGCTTCCTAGTTTTAAAAATCCTAGCCCTAGGCCTAAGCCTAACAGTAACCCTGGGAAGGCAAATCAGCCTGGTGTTAGGCTTCTTGCCAAGGAAAAAGCCGTGAAAGCAGCCATGTTGTGGCACTTTTGCACTCCCTTTTGGATGCCTTTCACAGCTCCAGTGTGCCTGGAACTCAGGGCTTCCTGATTTTAAAAATCCTAGCCCTAGGCCGAACCCCAACCCTAAGACGAGAAAGGCAAATCAGCCAGGAATTAGGCATGTCCCCAAGGAAAAAGCTGTGGAGGCAGGCATGTTGTGGTACTTTTGCGCTCTTCTTGGCTAGTCCTTCACAGCTGCTGTGTTCTTGGAACTCAGGGCTTTCTGGTTAATAGAACACTTACCTTAGGCGTAACTCAAACCTTAACCCTAGGAAGGAAAATCAACCTATGGTTCCGGATGGTCTCATGGAAATATCAGTGGTGGCAGCCAAGTTGCGTCACTTTTGCGCTCCCCTTGGGATGCCTTTCGCAGCTGCAGTGTGCCTGGAGCCCAGGGCTTCCTGGTTTTAAAAGTCCTAGGCCTAAGCCTAACAGTAACCCTAGGAAGGTAAATCAGCCGGGTATTAGGGTTCTTCCTAAGGGAAAAGCCGTGAAAGCAGCCATGTTGTGGCACTTCTGCACTCCCTTTGGGATGCCTTTGGCAGATGAAGTAAGCCTGGAACTCAGGGCTTCCTGGTTAAAGAAATCCAAGCCCTAGGCTGAACCCTAACCCTAACCCTAGGCAGATAAATCAGACTAGGTATAGGGATGGTGCCAAGGAAAAAGCTGTGAAAGCTGCCATGTTGTTGCACTTTTGTACTCCCCTTGGGATGCCTTGAACAGCTGCAGTGTGCCTGGAGCCCAGGGCTTCCTAGTTTTAAAAATCCTAGCCCTAGGCCTAAGCCTAACAGTAACCCTGGGAAGGTAAATCAGCCTGGTGTTAGGCTTCTTGCCAAGGAAAAAGCCGTGAAAGCAGCCATGTTGTGGCACTTTTGCACTCCCTTTGAGATGCCTTTGGCAGATGAAGTAAGCCTGGAACTCAGGGCTTCCTGATTTTAAAAATCCTAGCCCTAGGCCGGACCCCAACCCTAAGACGAGAAAGGCAAATCAGCCAGGAATTAGGCATGTCCCCAAGGAAAAAGCTGTGGAGGCAGGCATGTTGTGGTACTTTTGCGCTCTTCTTGGCTAGTCCTTCGCAGCTGCTGTGTTCTTGGAACTCAGGGCTTTCTGGTTAATAGAGCCCTTACCCTAGGCGTAACTCAAACCTTAACCCTAGGAAGGAAAATCAGCCTATGGTTCGGGATGGTCTCATGGAAATATCAGTGGTGGCAGCCAGGTTGCGTCACTTTTGCGCTCCCCTTGGGATGCCTTTCGCAGCTGCAGTGTGCCTGGAGCACAGGGCTTCCTGGTTTTAAAAGTCCTAGGCCTAAGCTTAACAGGAACCCTGGGAAGGCAAAACAGCCGGGTATTAGGCTTCTTGCCAAGGAAAAAGCCGTGAAAGCAGCCATGTTGTGGCACTTCTGCACTCCCTTTGGGATGCCTTTGGCAGATGAAGTAAGCCTGGAACTCAGGGCTTCCTGGTTAAAGAAATCCAAGCCCTAGGCTGAACCCTAACCCTAACCCTAGGCAGATAAATCAGCCTAGGTATAGGGATGGTGCCAAGGAAAAAGCTGTGAAAGGTGCCATGTTGTTGCACTTTTGCACTCCCCTTGGGATGCCTTGAACAGCTGCAGTGTGCCTGGAGCCCTGGGCTTCCTAGTTTTAAAAATCCTAGCCCTAGGCCTAAGCCTAACAGTAACCCTAGGAATGTAAATCAGCCTGGTGTTAGGCTTCTTGCCAAGGAAAAAGCCGTGAAAGCAGCCATGTTGTGGCACTTCTGCACTGCCTTTGGGATGCCTTTGGCAGATGAAGTAAGCCTGGAACTCAGGGCTTCCTGGTTAAAAAAATCCAAGCCCTAGGCTGAACCCTAACCCTAACCCTAGGCAGATAAATCAGCCTAGGTATAGGGATGGTGCCAAGGAAAAAGCTGTGAAAGCTGCCATGTTGTTGCACTTTTGTACTCCCCTTGGGATGCCTTGAACAGCTGCAGTGTGCCTGGCGGCCAGGGCTTCCTAGTTTTAAAAATCCTAGCCCTAGGCCTAAGCCTAACAGTAACCCTGGGAAGGTAAATCAGCCTGGTGTTAGGCTTCTTGCCAAGGAAAAAGCCGTGAAAGCAGCCATGTTGTGGCACTTTTGCACTCCCTTTTGGATGCCTTTCACAGCTCCAGTGTGCCTGGAACTCAGGGCTTCCTGATTTTAAAAATCCTAGCCCTAGGCCTAACCCCAGCCCTAGACGAGAAAGGCAAATCAGCCAGGAATTAGGCATGTCCCCAAGGAAAAAGCTGTGGAGGCAGGCATGTTGTGGTACTTTTGCGCTCTTCTTAGCTAGTCCTTCGCAGCTGCTGTGTTCTTGGAACTCAGGGCTTTCTGGTTAATAGAACCCTTACCTTAGGCGTAACTCAAACCTTAACCCTAGGAAGGAAAATCAGCCTATGGTTCGGGATGGTCTCATGGAAATATCAGTGGTGGCAGCCAAGTTGCGTCACTTTTGCGCTCCCCTTGGGATGCCTTTCGCAGCTGCAGTGTGCCTGGAGCCCAGGGCTTCCTGGTTTTAAAAGTCCTAGGCCTAAGCCTAACAGTAACCCTAGGAAGGTAAATCAGCCGGGTATTAGGGTTCTTCCTAAGGGAAAAGCAGTGAAAGCAGCCATGTTGTGGCACTTCTGCACTCCCTTTGGGATGCCTTTGGCAGATGAAGTAAGCCTGGAACTCAGGGCTTCCTGGTTAAAGAAATCCAAGCCCTAGGCTGAAGCCTAACCCTAACCCTAGGCAGATAAATCAGCCTAGGTATAGGGATGGTGCCAAGGAAAAAGCTGTGAAAGCTGCCATGTTGTTGCACTTTTGTACTCCCCTTGGGATGCCTTGAACAGCTGCAGTGTGCCTGGAGCCCAGGGCTTCCTAGTTTTAAAAATCCTAGCCCTAGGCCTAAGCCTAACAGTAACCCTGGGAAGGTAATTCAGCCTGGTGTTAGGCTTCTTGCCAAGGAAAAAGCCGGGAAAGCAGCCATGTTGTGGCACTTCTGCACTGCCTTTGGGATGCCTTTGGCAGATGAAGTAATCCTGGAACTCAGGGCTTCCTGGTTAAAAAAATCCAAGCCCTAGGCTGAACCCTAACCCTAACCCTAGGCAGATAAATCAGCCTAGGTATAGGGATGGTGCCAAGGAAAAAGCTGTGAAAGCTGCCATGTTGTTGCACTTTTGTACTCCTCTTGGGATGCCTTGAACAGCTGCAGTGTGCCTGGAGCCAAGGGCTTCCTAGTTTTAAAAATCCTAGCCCTAGGCCTAAGCCTAACAGTAACCCTGGGAAGGTAAATCAGCCTGGTGTTAGGCTTCTTGCCAAGGAAAAAGCCGTGAAAGCAGCCATGTTGTGGCACTTTTGCACTCCCTTTTGGATGCCTTTCACAGCTCCAGTGTGCCTGGAACTCAGGGCTTCCTGATTTTAAAAATCCTAGCCCTAGGCCGAACCCCAACACTGAGACGAGAAAGGCAAATCAGCCAGGAATTAGGCATGTCCCCAAGGAAAAAGCTGTGGAGGCAGGCATGTTGTGGTACTTTTGCGCTCTTCTTGGCTAGTCCTTCACAGCTGCTGTGTTCTTGGAACTCAGGGCTTTCTGGTTAATAGAGCCCTTACCCTAGGCGTAACTCAAACCTTAACCCTAGGAAGGAAAATCAACCTATGGTTCGGGATGGTCTCATGGAAATATCAGTGGTGGCAGCCAAGTTGCGTCACTTTTGCGCTCCCCTTGGGATGCCTTTCGCAGCTGCAGTGTGCCTGGAGTCCAGGGCTTCCTGGTTTTAAAAGTCCTAGACCTAAGCCTAACAGTAACCCTAGGAAGGTAAATCAGCCGGGTATTAGGGTTCTTCCTAAGGGAAAAGCCGTGAAAGCAGCCATGTTGTTGAACTTCTGCACTCCCTTTGGGATGCCTTTGGCAGATGAAGTAAGCCTGGAACTCAGGGCTTCCTGGTTAAAGAAATCCAAGCCCTAGGCTGAACCCTAACCCTAACCCTAGGCAGATAAATCAGCCTAGGTATAGGGATGGTGCCAAGGAAAAAGCTGTGAAAGCTGCCATGTTGTTGCACTTTTGTACTCCCCTTGGGATGCCTTGAACAGCTGCAGTGTGCCTGGAGGCCAGGGCTTCCTAGTTTTAAAAATCCTAGCCCTAGGCCTAAGCCTAACAGTAACCCTGGGAAGGTAAATCAGCCTGGTGTTAGGCTTCTTGCCAAGGAAAAAGCCGTGAAAGCAGCCATGTTGTGGCACTTCTGCACTGCCTTTGGGATGCCTTTGGCAGATGAAGTAAGCCTGGAACTCAGGGCTTCCTGGTTAAAGAAATCCAAGCCCTAGGCTGAACCCTAACCCTAACCCTAGGCAGATAAATCAGCCTAGGTATAGGGATGGTGCCAAGGAAAAAGCTGTGAAAGCTGCCATGTTGTTGCACTTTTGTACTCCCCTTGGGATGCCTTGAACAGCTGCAGTGTGCCTGGAGCCCAGGGCTTCCTAGTTTTAAAAATCCTAGCCCTAGGCCTAAGCCTAACAGTAACCCTGGGAAGGTAAATCAGCCTGGTGTTAGGCTTCTTGCCAAGGAAAAAGCCGTGAAAGCAGCCATGTTGTGGCACTTTTGCACTCCCTTTTGGATGCCTTTCACAGCTGCAGTGTGCCTGGAACTCAGGGCTTCCTGATTTTAAAAATCCTAGCCCTAGGCCGAACCCCAACCCTAAGACGAGAAAGGCAAATCAGCCAGGAATTAGGCATGTCCCCAAGGAAAAAGCTGTGGAGGCAGGCATGTTGTGGTACTTTTGCGCTCTTCTTGGCTAGTCCTTCACAGCTGCTGTGTTCTTGGAACTCAGGGCTTTCTGGTTAATAGAACACTTACCTTAGGCGTAACTCAAACCTTAACCCTAGGAAGGAAAATCAACCTATGGTTCGGGATGGTCTCATGGAAATATCAGTGGTGGCAGCCAAGTTGCGTCACTTTTGTGCTCCCCTTGGGATGCCTTTCGCAGCTGCAGTGTGCCTGGAGCCCAGGGCTTCCTGGTTTTAAAAGTCCTAGGCCTAAGCCTAACAGTAACCCTAGGAAGGTAAATCAGCCGGGTATTAGGGTTCTTCCTAAGGGAAAAGCCGTGAAAGCAGCCATGTTGTGGCACTTCTGCACTCCCTTTGGGATGCCTTTGGCAGATGAAGTAAGCCTGGAACTCAGGGCTTCCTGGTTAAAGAAATCCAAGCCCTAGGCTGAACCCTAACCCTAACCCTAGGCAGATAAATCAGCCTAGGTATAGGGATGGTGCCAAGGAAAAAGCTGTGAAAGCTGCCATGTTGTTGCACTTTTGTACTCCTCTTGGGATGCCTTGAACAGCTGCAGTGTGCCTGGAGCCCAGGGCTTCCTAGTTTTAAAAATCCTAGCCCTAGGCCTAAGCCTAACAGTAACCCTGGGAAGGTAAATCAGCCTGGTGTTAGGCTTCTTGCCAAGGAAAAAGCCGTGAAAGCAGCCATGTTGTGGCACTTTTGCACTCCCTTTGAGATGCCTTTGGCAGATGAAGTAAGCCTGGAACTCAGGGCTTCCTGATTTTAAAAATCCTAGCCCTAGGCCGGACCCCAACCCTAAGACGAGAAAGGCAATTCAGCCAGGAATTAGGCATGTCCCCAAGGAAAAAGCTGTGGAGGCAGGCATGTTGTGGTACTTTTGCGCTCTTCTTGGCTAGTCCTTCGCAGCTGCTGTGTTGTTGGAACTCAGGGCTTTCTGGTTAATAGAGCCCTTACCCTAGGCGTAACTCAAACCTTAACCCTAGGAAGGAAAATCAGCCTATGGTTCGGGATGGTCTCATGGAAATATCAGTGGTGGCAGCCAGGTTGCGTCACTTTTGCGCTCCCCTTGGGATGCCTTTCGCAGCTGCAGTGTGCCTGGAGCACAGGGCTTCCTGATTTTAAAAGTCCTAGGCCTAAGCTTAACAGGAACCCTGGGAAGGCAAAACAGCCGGGTATTAGGCTTCTTGCCAAGGAAAAAGCCGTGAAAGCAGCCATGTTGTGGCACTTCTGCACTCCCTTTGGGATGCCTTTGGCAGATGAAGTAAGCCTGGAACTCAGGGCTTCCTGGTTAAAGAAATCCAAGCCCTAGGCTGAACCCTAACCCTAACCCTAGGCAGATAAATCAGCCTAGGTATAGGGATGGTGCCAAGGAAAAAGCTGTGAAAGGTGCCATGTTGTTGCACTTTTGCACTCCCCTTGGGATGCCTTGAACAGCTGCAGTGTGCCTGGAGCCCTGGGCTTCCTAGTTTTAAAAATCCTAGCCCTAGGCCTAAGCCTAACAGTAACCCTAGGAATGTAAATCAGCCTGGTGTTAGGCTTCTTGCCAAGGAAAAAGCCGTGAAAGCAGCCATGTTGTGGCACTTCTGCACTGCCTTTGGGATGCCTTTGGCAGATGAAGTAAGCCTGGAACTCAGGGCTTCCTGGTTAAAAAAATCCAAGCCCTAGGCTGAACCCTAACCCTAACCCTAGGCAGATAAATCAGCCTAGGTATAGGGATGGTGCCAAGGAAAAAGCTGTGAAAGCTGCCATGTTGTTGCACTTTTGTACTCCCCTTGGGATGCCTTGAACAGCTGCAGTGTGCCTGGAGCTAAGGGCTTCCTAGTTTGAAAAATCCTAGCCCTAGGCCTAAGCCTAACAGTAACCCTGGGAAGGTAAATCAGCCTGGTGTTAGGCTTCTTGCCAAGGAAAAAGCCGTGAAAGCAGCCATGTTGTGGCACTTTTGCACTCCCTTTTGGATGCCTTTCACAGCTCCAGTGTGCCTGGAACTCAGGGCTTCCTGATTTTAAAAATCCTAGCCCTAGGCCGAACCCCAGCCCTAGACGAGAAAGGCAAATCAGCCAGGAATTAGGCATGTCCCCAAGGAAAAAGCTGTGGAGGCAGGCATGTTGTGGTACTTTTGCGCTCTTCTTGGCTAGTCCTTCGCAGCTGCTGTGTTCTTGGAACTCAGGGCTTTCTGGTTAATAGAACCCTTACCTTAGGCGTAACTCAAACCTTAACCCTAGGAAGGAAAATCAACCTATGGTTCCGGATGGTCTCATGGAAATATCAGTGGTGGCAGCCAAGTTGCGTCACTTTTGCGCTCCCCTTGGGATGCCTTTCGCAGCTGCAGTGTGCCTGGAGCCCAGGGCTTCCTGGTTTTAAAAGTCCTAGGCCTAAGCCTAACAGTAACCCTAGGAAGGTAAATCAGCCGGGTATTAGGGTTCTTCCTAAGGGAAAAGCAGTGAAAGCAGCCATGTTGTGGCACTTCTGCACTCCCTTTGGGATGCCTTTGGCAGATGAAGTAAGCCTGGAACTCAGGGCTTCCTGGTTAAAGAAATCCAAGCCCTAGGCTGAACCCTAACCCTAACCCTAGGCAGATAAATCAGCCTAGGTATAGGGATGGTGCCAAGGAAAAAGCTGTGAAAGCTGCCATGTTGTTGCACTTTTGTACTCCCCTTGGGATGCCTTGAACAGCTGCAGTGTGCCTGGAGGCCAGGGCTTCCTAGTTTTAAAAATCCTAGCCCTAGGCCTAAGCCTAACAGTAACCCTGGGAAGGTAAATCAGCCTGGTGTTAGGCTTCTTGCCAAGGAAAAAGCCGTGAAAGCAGCCATGTTGTGGCACTTCTGCACTGCCTTTGGGATGCCTTTGGCAGATGAAGTAAGCCTGGAACTCAGGGCTTCCTGGTTAAAGAAATCCAAGCCCTAGGCTGAACCCTAACCCTAACCCTAGGCAGATAAATCAGCCTAGGTATAGGGATGGTGCCAAGGAAAAAGCTGTGAAAGCTGCCATGTTGTTGCACTTTTGTACTCCCCTTGGGATGCCTTGAACAGCTGCAGTGTGCCTGGAGCCCAGGGCTTCCTAGTTTTAAAAATCCTAGCCCTAGGCCTAAGCCTAACAGTAAGCCTGGGAAGGTAAATCAGCCTGGTGTTAGGCTTCTTGCCAAGGAAAAAGCCGTGAAAGCAGCCATGTTGTGGCACTTTTGCACTCCCTTTTGGATGCCTTTCACAGCTGCAGTGTGCCTGGAACTCAGGGCTTCCTGATTTTAAAAATCCTAGCCCTAGGCCGAACCCCAACCCTAAGACGAGAAAGGCAAATCAGCCAGGAATTAGGCATGTCCCCAAGGAAAAAGCTGTGGAGGCAGGCATGTTGTGGTACTTTTGCGCTCTTCTTGGCTAGTCCTTCGCAGCTGCTGTGTTCTTGGAACTCAGGGCTTTCTGGTTAATAGAGCCCTTACCCTAGGCGTAACTCAAACCTTAACCCTAGGAAGGAAAATCAGCCTATGGTTCGGGATGGTCTCATGGAAATATCAGTGGTGGCAGCCAGGTTGCGTCACTTTTGCGCTCCCCTTGGGATGCCTTTCGCAGCTGCAGTGTGCCTGGAGCACAGGGCTTCCTGATTTTAAAAGTCCTAGGCCTAAGCTTAACAGGAACCCTGGGAAGGCAAAACAGCCGGGTATTAGGCTTCTTGCCAAGGAAAAAGCCGTGAAAGCAGCCATGTTGTGGCACTTCTGCACTCCCTTTGGGATGCCTTTGGCAGATGAAGTAAGCCTGGAACTCAGGGCTTCCTGGTTAAAGAAATCCAAGCCCTAGGCTGAACCCTAACCCTAACCCTAGGCAGATAAATCAGCCTAGGTATAGGGATGGTGCCAAGGAAAAAGCTGTGAAAGGTGCCATGTTGTTGCACTTTTGCACTCCCCTTGGGATGCCTTGAACAGCTGCAGTGTGCCTGGAGCCCTGGGCTTCCTAGTTTTAAAAATCCTAGCCCTAGGCCTAAGCCTAACAGTAACCCTAGGAATGTAAATCAGCCTGGTGTTAGGCTTCTTGCCAAGGAAAAAGCCGTGAAAGCAGCCATGTTGTGGCACTTCTGCACTGCCTTTGGGATGCCTTTGGCAGATGAAGTAAGCCTGGAACTCAGGGCTTCCTGGTTAAAAAAATCCAAGCCCTAGGCTGAACCCTAACCCTAACCCTAGGCAGATAAATCAGCCTAGGTATAGGGATGGTGCCAAGGAAAAAGCTGTGAAAGCTGCCATGTTGTTGCACTTTTGTACTCCCCTTGGGATGCCTTGAACAGCTGCAGTGTGCCTGGAGCTAAGGGCTTCCTAGTTTGAAAAATCCTAGCCCTAGGCCTAAGCCTAACAGTAACCCTGGGAAGGTAAATCAGCCTGGTGTTAGGCTTCTTGCCAAGGAAAAAGCCGTGAAAGCAGCCATGTTGTGGCACTTTTGCACTCCCTTTTGGATGCCTTTCACAGCTCCAGTGTGCCTGGAACTCAGGGCTTCCTGATTTTAAAAATCCTAGCCCTAGGCCGAACCCCAGCCCTAGACGAGAAAGGCAAATCAGCCAGGAATTAGGCATGTCCCCAAGGAAAAAGCTGTGGAGGCAGGCATGTTGTGGTACTTTTGCGCTCTTCTTGGCTAGTCCTTCGCAGCTGCTGTGTTCTTGGAACTCAGGGCTTTCTGGTTAATAGAACCCTTACCTTAGGCGTAACTCAAACCTTAACCCTAGGAAGGAAAATCAACCTATGGTTCCGGATGGTCTCATGGAAATATCAGTGGTGGCAGCCAAGTTGCGTCACTTTTGCGCTCCCCTTGGGATGCCTTTCGCAGCTGCAGTGTGCCTGGAGCCCAGGGCTTCCTGGTTTTAAAAGTCCTAGGCCTAAGCCTAACAGTAACCCTAGGAAGGTAAATCAGCCGGGTATTAGGGTTCTTCCTAAGGGAAAAGCCGTGAAAGCAGCCATGTTGTGGCACTTCTGCACTCCCTTTGGGATGCCTTTGGCAGATGAAGTAAGCCTGGAACTCAGGGCTTCCTGGTTAAAGAAATCCAAGCCCTAGGCTGAACCCTAACCCTAACCCTAGGCAGATAAATCAGCCTAGGTATAGGGATGGTGCCAAGGAAAAAGCTGTGAAAGCTGCCATGTTGTTGCACTTTTGTACTCCCCTTGGGATGCCTTGAACAGCTGCAGTGTGCCTGGAGCCCAGGGCTTCCTAGTTTTAAAAATCCTAGCCCTAGGCCTAAGCCTAACAGTAACCCTGGGAAGGTAATTCAGCCTGGTGTTAGGCTTCTTGCCAAGGAAAAAGCCGGGAAAGCAGCCATGTTGTGGCACTTCTGCACTGCCTTTGGGATGCCTTTGGCAGATGAAGTAATCCTGGAACTCAGGGCTTCCTGGTTAAAAAAATCCAAGCCCTAGGCTGAACCCTAACCCTAACCCTAGGCAGATAAATCAGCCTAGGTATAGGGATGGTGCCAAGGAAAAAGCTGTGAAAGCTGCCATGTTGTTGCACTTTTGTACTCCTCTTGGGATGCCTTGAACAGCTGCAGTGTGCCTGGAGCTAAGGGCTTCCTAGTTTTAAAAATCCTAGCCCAAGGCCTAAGCCTAACAGTAACCCTGGGAAGGTAAATCAGCCTGGTGTTAGGCTTCCTGCCAAGGAAAAAGCCGTGAAAGCAGCCATGTTGTGGCACTTTTGCACTCCCTTTTGGATGCCTTTCACAGCTCCAGTGTGCCTGGAACTCAGGGCTTCCTGATTTTAAAAGTCATAGCGCTAGGCCGGACCCCAACCCTAAGACGAGAAAGGCAAATCAGCCAGGAATTAGGCATGTCCCCAAGGAAAAAGCTGTGGAGGCAGGCATGTTGTGGTACTTTTGCGCTCTTCTTGGCTAGTCCTTCGCAGCTGCTGTGTTCTTGGAACTCAGGGCTTTCTGGTTAATAGAACCCTTACCCTAGGCGTAACTCAAACCTTAACCCTAGGAAGGAAAATCAGCCTATGGTTCGGGATGGTCTCATGGAAATATCAGTGGTGGCAGCCAAGTTGCGTCACTTTTGCGCTCCCCTTGGGATGCCTTTCGCAGCTGCAGTGTGCCTGGAGCCCAGGGCTTCCTGGTTTTAAAAGTCCTAGGCCTAAGCCTAACAGTAACCCTAGGAAGGTAAATCAGCCGGGTATTAGGGTTCTTCCTAAGGGAAAAGCCGTGAAAGCAGCCATGTTGTGGCACTTCTGCACTCCCTTTGGGATGCCTTTGGCAGATGAAGTAAGCCTGGAACTCAGGGCTTCCTGGTTAAAGAAATCCAAGCCCTAGGCTGAACCCTAACCCTAACCCTAGGCAGATAAATCCGCATAGGTATAGGGATGGTGCCAAGGAAAAAGCTGTGAAAGCTGCCATGTTGTTGCACTTTTGTACTCCCCTTGGGATGCCTTGAACAGCTGCAGTGTGCCTGGAGCCCAGGGCTTCCTAGTTTTAAAAATCCTAGCCATAGGCCTAAGCCTAACAGTAACCCTGGGAAGGTAAATCAGCCGGGTATTAGGGTTCTTCCTAAGGGAAAAGCCGTGAAAGCAGCCATGTTGTGGAACTTCTGCACTCCCGTTGGGATGCCTTTGGCAGATGAAGTAAGCCTGGAACTGAGGGCTTCCTGGTTAAAGAAATCCAAGCCCTAGGCTGAACCATAAACCTAACCCTAGGCAGATAAATCAGCCTAGGTATAGGGATGGTGCCAAGGAAAAAGCTGTGAAACCTGCCATGTCTTTGCACTTTTGTACTCCCCTTGGGATGCCTTGAACAGCTGCAGTGTGCCTGGAGCCCAGGGCTTCCTAGTTTTAAAAATCCTAGCCCTAGGCCAAAGCCTAACAGTAACCCTAGGAAGGTAAATGAGCCTGGTGTTAGGCTTCTTGCCAAGGAAAAAGCCGTGAAAGCAGCCATGATGTGGCACTTCTGCACTCCCTTTGGGATGCCTTTGGCAGATGAAGTAAGCCTGGAACTCAGGGCTTCCTGGTTAAAAAAATCCAAGCCCTAGGCTGAACCCTAACCCTAACTCTAGGCAGATTAATCAGCCTAGGTATAGGGATGGTGCCAAGGAAAAAGCTGTGAAAGCTGCCATGTTGTTGCACTTTTGTACTCCCCTTGGGATGCCTTGAACAGCTGCAGTGTGCCTGGAGCCCAGGGCTTCCTAGTTTCAAAAATCCTAGCCCTAGGCCTAAGCCTAACAGTAACCCTGGGAAGGTAAATCAGCCTGGTGTTAGGCTTCTTGCCAAGGAAAAAGCCGTGAAAGCAGCCATGTTGTGGCACTTTTGCACTCCCTTTTGGATGCCTTTCACAGCTCCAGTGTGCCTGGAACTCAGGGCTTCCTGATTTTAAAAATCCTAGCCCTAGGCCGAACCCCAGCCCTAAGACGAGAAAGGCAAATCAGCCAGGAATTAGGCATGTCCCCAAGGAAAAAGCTGTGGAGGCAGGCATGTTGTGGTACTTTTGCGCTCTTCTTAGCTAGTCCTTCGCAGCTGCTGTGTTCTTGGAACTCAGGGCTTTCTGGTTAATAGAACCCGTACCTTAGGCATAACTCAAACCTTAACCCTAGGAAGGAAAATCAACCTATGGTTCCGGATGGTCTCATGGAAATATCAGTGGTGACAGCCAAGTTGCGTCACTTTTGCGCTCCCCTTGGGATGCCTTTCGCAGCTGCAGTGTGCCTGGAGCCCAGGGCTTCCTAGTTTTAAAAATCCTAGCCCTAGGCCTAAGCCTAACAGTAACCCTGGGAAGGTAATTCAGCCTGGTGTTAGGCTTCTTGCCAAGGAAAAAGCCGGGAAAGCAGCCATGTTGTGGCACTTCTGCACTGCCTTTGGGATGCCTTTGGCAGATGAAGTAATCCTGGAACTCAGGGCTTCCTGGTTAAAAAAATCCAAGCCCTAGGCTGAACCCTAACCCTAACCCTAGGCAGATAAATCAGCCTAGGTATAGGGATGGTGCCAAGGAAAAAGCTGTGAAAGCTGCCATGTTGTTGCACTTTTGTACTCCTCTTGGGATGCCTTGAACAGCTGCAGTGTGCCTGGAGCTAAGGGCTTCCTAGTTTTAAAAATCCTAGCCCAAGGCCTAAGCCTAACAGTAACCCTGGGAAGGTAAATCAGCCTGGTGTTAGGCTTCCTGCCAAGGAAAAAGCCGTGAAAGCAGCCATGTTGTGGCACTTTTGCACTCCCTTTTGGATGCCTTTCACAGCTCCAGTGTGCCTGGAACTCAGGGCTTCCTGATTTTAAAAATCATAGCGCTAGGCCGGACCCCAACCCTAAGACGAGAAAGGCAAATCAGCCAGGAATTAGGCATGTCCCCAAGGAAAAAGCTGTGGAGGCAGGCATGTTGTGGTACTTTTGCGCTCTTCTTGGCTAGTCCTTCGCAGCTGCTGTGTTCTTGGAACTCAGGGCTTTCTGGTTAATAGAACCCTTACCCTAGGCGTAACTCAAACCTTAAGCCTAGGAAGGAAAATCAGCCTATGGTTCGGGATGGTCTCATGGAAATATCAGTGGTGGCAGCCAAGTTGCGTCACTTTTGCGCTCCCCTTGGGATGCCTTTCGCAGCTGCAGTGTGCCTGGAGCCCAGGGCTTCCTGGTTTTAAAAGTCCTAGGCCTAAGCCTAACAGTAACCCTAGGAAGGTAAATCAGCCGGGTATTAGGGTTCTTCCTAAGGGAAAAGCCGTGAAAGCAGCCATGTTGTGGCACTTCTGCACTCCCTTTGGGATGCCTTTGGCAGATGAAGTAAGCCTGGAACTCAGGGCTTCCTGGTTAAAGAAATCCAAGCCCTAGGCTGAACCCTAACCCTAACCCTAGGCAGATAAATCCGCATAGGTATAGGGATGGTGCCAAGGAAAAAGCTGTGAAAGCTGCCATGTTGTTGCACTTTTGTACTCCCCTTGGGATGCCTTGAACAGCTGCAGTGTGCCTGGAGCCCAGGGCTTCCTAGTTTTAAAAATCCTAGCCATAGGCCTAAGCCTAACAGTAACCCTGGGAAGGTAAATCAGCCGGGTATTAGGGTTCTTCCTAAGGGAAAAGCCGTGAAAGCAGCCATGTTGTGGAACTTCTGCACTCCCGTTGGGATGCCTTTGGCAGATGAAGTAAGCCTGGAACTGAGGGCTTCCTGGTTAAAGAAATCCAAGCCCTAGGCTGAACCATAAACCTAACCCTAGGCAGATAAATCAGCCTAGGTATAGGGATGGTGCCAAGGAAAAAGCTGTGAAACCTGCCATGTCTTTGCACTTTTGTACTCCCCTTGGGATGCCTTGAACAGCTGCAGTGTGCCTGGAGCCCAGGGCTTCCTAGTTTTAAAAATCCTAGCCCTAGGCCAAAGCCTAACAGTAACCCTAGGAAGGTAAATGAGCCTGGTGTTAGGCTTCTTGCCAAGGAAAAAGCCGTGAAAGCAGCCATGATGTGGCACTTCTGCACTCCCTTTGGGATGCCTTTGGCAGATGAAGTAAGCCTGGAACTCAGGGCTTCCTGGTTAAAAAAATCCAAGCCCTAGGCTGAACCCTAACCCTAACTCTAGGCAGATTAATCAGCCTAGGTATAGGGATGGTGCCAAGGAAAAAGCTGTGAAAGCTGCCATGTTGTTGCACTTTTGTACTCCCCTTGGGATGCCTTGAACAGCTGCAGTGTGCCTGGAGCCCAGGGCTTCCTAGTTTCAAAAATCCTAGCCCTAGGCCTAAGCCTAACAGTAACCCTGGGAAGGTAAATCAGCCTGGTGTTAGGCTTCTTGCCAAGGAAAAAGCCGTGAAAGCAGCCATGTTGTGGCACTTTTGCACTCCCTTTTGGATGCCTTTCACAGCTCCAGTGTGCCTGGAACTCAGGGCTTCCTGATTTTAAAAATCCTAGCCCTAGGCCGAACCCCAGCCCTAAGACGAGAAAGGCAAATCAGCCAGGAATTAGGCATGTCCCCAAGGAAAAAGCTGTGGAGGCAGGCATGTTGTGGTACTTTTGCGCTCTTCTTAGCTAGTCCTTCGCAGCTGCTGTGTTCTTGGAACTCAGGGCTTTCTGGTTAATAGAACCCGTACCTTAGGCATAACTCAAACCTTAACCCTAGGAAGGAAAATCAACCTATGGTTCCGGATGGTCTCATGGAAATATCAGTGGTGACAGCCAAGTTGCGTCACTTTTGCGCTCCCCTTGGGATGCCTTTCGCAGCTGCAGTGTGCCTGGAGCCCAGGGCTTCCTGGTTTTAAAAGTCCTAGGCCTAAGCCTAACAGTAACCCTAGGAAGGTAAATCAGCCGGGTATTAGGGTTCTTCCTAAGGGAAAAGCCGTGAAAGCAGCCATGTTGTGGCACTTCTGCACTCCCTTTGGGATGCCTTTGGCAGATGAAGTAAGCCTGGAACTCAGGGCTTCCTGGTTAAAGAAATCCAAGCCCTAGGCTGAACCCTAACCCTAACCCTAGGCAGATAAATCAGCCTAGGTATAGGGATGGTGCCAAGGAAAAAGCTGTGAAAGCTGCCATGTTGTTGCACTTTTGTACTCCCCTTGGGATGCCTTGAACAGCTGCAGTGTGCCTGGAGCCCAGGGCTTCCTAGTTTTAAAAATCCTAGCCCTAGGCCTAAGCCTAACAGTAACCCTGGGAAGGTAAATCAGCCTGGTGTTAGGCTTCTTGCCAAGGAAAAAGCCGTGAAAGCAGCCATGTTGTGGCACTTCTGCACTGCCTTTGGGATGCCTTTGGCAGATGAAGTAAGCCTGGAACTCAGGGCTTCCTGGTTAAAAAAATCCAAGCCCTAGGCTGAACCCTAACCCTAACCCTAGGCAGATAAATCAGCCTAGGTATAGGGATGGTGCCAAGGAAAAAGCTGTGAAAGCTGCCATGTTGTTGCACTTTTGTACTCCTCTTGGGATGCCTTGAACAGCTGCAGTGTGCCTGGAGCCAAGGGCTTCCTAGTTTTAAAAATCCTAGCCCTAGGCCTAAGCCTAACAGTAACCCTGGGAAGGTAAATCAGCCTGGTGTTAGGCTTCTTGCCAAGGAAAAAGCCGTGAAAGCAGCCATGTTGTGGCACTTTTGCACTCCCTTTTGGATGCCTTTCACAGCTCCAGTGTGCCTGGAACTCAGGGCTTCCTGATTTTAGAAATCCTAGCCCTAGGCCGAACCCCAACCCTAAGACAAGAAAGGCAAATCAGCCAGGAATTAGGCATGTCCCCAAGGAAAAAGCTGTGGAGGCAGGCATGTTGTGGTACTTTTGCGCTCTTCTTGGGTAGTCCTTCACAGCTGCTGTGTTCTTGGAACTCAGGGCTTTCTGGTTAATAGAACACTTACCTTAGGCGTAACTCAAACCTTAAGCCTAGGAAGGAAAATCAGCCTATGGTTCGGGATGGTCTCATGGAAATATCAGTGGTGGCAGCCAAGTTGCGTCACTTTTGCGCTCCCCTTGGGATGCCTTTCGCAGCTGCAGTGTGCCTGGAGCCCAGGGCTTCCTGGTTTTAAAAGTCCTAGGCCTAAGCCTAACAGTAACCCTAGGAAGGTAAATCAGCCGGGTATTAGGGTTCTTCCTAAGGGAAAAGCCGTGAAAGCAGCCATGTTGTGGCACTTCTGCACTCCCTTTGGGATGCCTTTGGCAGATGAAGTAAGCCTGGAACTCAGGGCTTCCTGGTTAAAGAAATCCAAGCCCTAGGCTGAACCCTAACCCTAACCCTAGGCAGATAAATCAGCCTAGGTATAGGGATGGTGCCAAGGAAAAAGCTGTGAAAGCTGCCATGTTGTTGCACTTTTGTACTCCCCTTGGGATGCCTTGAACAGCTGCAGTGTGCCTGGA
The DNA here is from genome assembly GCF_027887145.1 of Ammospiza caudacuta. Taxonomy (NCBI): domain Eukaryota; kingdom Metazoa; phylum Chordata; class Aves; order Passeriformes; family Passerellidae; genus Ammospiza; species Ammospiza caudacuta. Next base: position 394,949 of record NW_026683138.1, on the reverse strand, counting down.
GCCCAGGGCTTCCTAGTTTTAAAAATCCTAGCCCTAGGCCTAAGCCTAACAGTAACCCTGGGAAGGTAAATCAGCCTGGTGTTAGGCTTCTTGCCAAGGAAAAAGCCGTGAAAGCAGCCATGTTGTGGCACTTCTGCACTGCCTTTGGGATGCCTTTGGCAGATGAAGTAAGCCTGGAACTCAGGGCTTCCTGGTTAAAAAAATCCAAGCCTTAGGCTGAACCCTAACCCTAACACTAGGCAGATAAATCAGCCTAGGTATAGGGATGGTGCCAAGGAAAAAGCTGTGAAAGCTGCCATGTTGTTGCACTTTTGTACTCCCCTTGGGATGCCTTGAACAGCTGCAGTGTGCCTGGAGCCCAGGGCTTCTAGTTTTAAAAATCCTAGCCCAAGGCCTAAGCCTAACAGTAACCCTGGGAAGGTAAATCAGCCTGGTGTTAGGCGTCTTGCCAAGGAAAAAGCCGTGAAAGCAGCCATGTTGTGGCACTTTTGCACTCCCTTTTGGATGCCTTTCACAGCTCCAGTGTGCCTGGAACTCAGGGCTTCCTGATTTTAAAAATCCTAGCCCTAGGCCGAACCCCAACCCTAAGACGAGAAAGGCAAATCAGCCAGGAATTAGGCATGTCCCCAAGGAAAAAGCTGTGGAGGCAGGCATGTTGTGCTACTATTGCGCTCTTCTTGGCAAGTCCTTCGCAGCTGCTGTGTTCTTGGAACTCAGGGCTTTCTGGTTAATAGAGCCCTTACGCTAGGCGTAACTCAAACCTTAACCCTAGGAAGGAAAATCAACCTATGGTTCGGGATGGTCTCATGGAAATATCAGTGGTGGCAGCCAAGTTGCGTCACTTTTGCGCTCCCCTTGGGATGCCTTTCGCAGCTGCAGTGTGCCTGGAGCCCAGGGCTTCCTGGTTTTAAAAGTCCTAGGCCTAAGCCTAACAGTAACCCTAGGAAGGTAAATCAGCCGGGTATTAGGGTTCTTCCTAAGGGAAAAGCCGTGAAAGCAGCCATGTTGTGGCACTTCTGCACTCCCTTTGGGATGCCTTTGGCAGATGAAGTAAGCCTGGAACTCAGGGCTTCCTGGTTAAAGAAATCCAAGCCCTAGGCTGAACCCTAACCCTAACCCTAGGCAGATAAATCAGCCTAGGTATAGGGATGGTGCCAAGGAAAAAGCTGTGAAAGCTGCCATGTTGTTGCACTTTTTTACTCCCCTTGGGATGCCTTGAACAGCTGCAGTGTGCCTGGAGCTAAGGGCTTCCTAGTTTTAAAAATCCTAGCCCTAGGCCTAAGCCTAACAGTAACCCTGGGAAGGTAAATCAGCCTGGTGTTAGGCTTCTTGCCAAGGAAAAAGCCGTGAAAGCAGCCATGTTGTGGCACTTTTGCACTCCCTTTTGGATGCCTTTCACAGCTCCAGTGTGCCTGGAACTCAGGGCTTCCTGATTTTAAAAATCCTAGCCCTAGGCCGAACCCCAACCCTAAGACGAGAAAGGCAAATCAGCCAGGAATTAGGCATGTCCCCAAGGAAAAAGCTGTGGAGGCAGGCATGTTGTGCTACTTTTGCGCTCTTCTTGGCTAGTCCTTCGCAGCTGCTGTGTTCTTGGAACTCAGGGCTTTCTGGTTAATAGAACCCTTACCCTAGGCGTAACTCAAACCTTAACCCTAGGAAGGAAAATCAGCCTATGGTTCGGGATGGTCTCATGGAAATATCAGTGGTGGCAGCCAAGTTGCGTCACTTTTGCGCTCCCCTTGGGATGCCTTTCGCAGCTGCAGTGTGCCTGGAGCCCAGGGCTTCCTGGTTTTAAAAGTCCTAGGCCTAAGCCTAACAGGAACCCTGGGATGGTAAATCAGCCTGGTTTTAGGCTTCTTGCCAAGGAAAAAGCCGTGAAAGCAGCCATGTTGTGGCACTTCTGCACTCCCTTTGGGATGCCTTTGGCAGATGAAGTAAGCCTGGAACTCAGGGCTTCCTGGTTAAAGAAATCCAAGCCCTAGGCTGAACCCTAACCCTAACCCCAGGCAGATAAATCAGCCTAGGTATAGGGATGGTGCCAAGGAAAAAGCTGTGAAAGCTGCCATGTTGTTGCACTTTTGTACTCCCCTTGGGATGCCTTGAACAGCTGCAGTGTGCCTGGAGCTAAGGGTTTCCTAGTTTTAAAAATCCTAGCCCTAGGCCTAAGCCTAACAGTAACCCTGGGAAGGGAAATCAGCCTGGTGTTAGGCTTCTTGCCAAGGAAAAAGCCGTGAAAGCAGCCATGTTGTGGCACTTTTGCACTCCCTTTTGGATGCCTTTCACAGCTCCAGTGTGCCTGGAACTCAGGGCTTCCTGATTTTAAAAATCCTAGCCCTAGGCCGAACCCCAACCCTAAGACGAGAAAGGCAAATCAGCCAGGAATTAGGCATGTCCCCAAGGAAAAAGCTGTGGAGGCAGGCATGTTGTGGTACTTTTGCGCTCTTCTTGGCTAGTCCTTCGCAGCTGCTGTGTTCTTGGAACTCAGGGCTTTCTGGTTAATAGAACCCTTACCCTAGGCGTAACTCAAACCTTAACCCTAGGAAGGAAAATCAGCCTATGGTTCGGGATGGTCTCATGGAAATATCAGTGGTGGCAGCCAAGTTGCGTCACTTTTGCGCTCCCCTTGGGATGTCTTTTGCAGCTGCAGTGTGCCTGGAGCCCAGGGCTTCCTGGTTTTAAAAGTCCTAGGCCTAAGCCTAACAGTAACCCTAGGAAGGTAAATCAGCCGGGTATTAGGGTTCTTCCTAAGGGAAAAGCCGTGAAAGCAGCCATGTTGTGGCACTTCTGCACTCCCTTTGGGATGCCTTTGGCAGATGAAGTAAGCCTGGAACTCAGGGCTTCCTGGTTAAAGAAATCCAAGCCCTAGGCTGAACCCTAACCCTAACCCTAGGCAGATAAATCAGCCTAGGTATAGGGATGGTGCCAAGGAAAAAGCTGTGAAAGCTGCCATGTTGTTGCACTTTTGTACTCCCCTTGGGATGCCTTGAACAGCTGCAGTGTGCCTGGAGCCCAGGGCTTCCTAGTTTTAAAAATCCTAGCCCTAGGCCTAAGCCTAACAGTAACCCTGGGAAGGTAAATCAGCCTGGTGTTAGGCTTCTTGCCAAGGAAAAAGCCGTGAAAGCAGCCATGTTGTGGCACTTTTGCACTCCCTTTTTGATGCCTTTCACAGCCCCAGTGTGCCTGGAACTCAGGGCTTCCTGATTTTAAAAATCCTAGCCCTAGGCCGAACCCCAACCCTAAGACGAGAAAGGCAAATCAGCCAGGAATTAGGCATGTCCCCAAGGAAAAAGCTGTGGAGGCAGGCATGTTGTGGTACTTTTGTGCTCTTCTTGGCTAGTCCTTCGCAGCTGCTGTGTTCTTGGAACTCAGGGCTTTCTGGTTAATAGACCCTTACCCTAGGCGTAACTCAAACCTTAACCCTAGGAAGGAAAATCAACCTATGGTTCGGGATGGTCTCATGGAAATATCAGTGGTGGCAGCCAAGTTGCGTCACTTTTGCGCTCCCCTTGGGATGCCTTTTGCAGCTGCAGTGTGCCTGGAGCCCAGGGCTTCCTGGTTTTAAAAGTCCTAGGCCTAAGCCTAACAGTAACCCTAGGAAGGTAAATCAGCCGGGTATTAGGGTTCTTCCTAAGGGAAAAGCCGTGAAAGCAGCCATGTTGTGGCACTTCTGCACTCCCTTTGGGATGCCTTTGGCAGATGAAGTAAGCCTGGAACTCAGGGCTTCCTGGTTAAAAAAATCCAAGCCCTAGGCTGAGCCCTAACCCTAACACTAGGCAGATAAATCAGCCTAGGTATAGGGATGGTGCCAAGGAAAAAGCTGTGAAAGCTGCCATGTTGTTGCACTTTTGTACTCCCCTTGGGATGCCTTGAACAGCTGCAGTGTGCCTGGAGCCCAGGGCTTCCTAGTTTTAAAAATCCTAGCCCAAGGCCTAAGCCTAACAGTAACCCTGGGAAGGTAAATCAGCCTAGTGTTGGGCTTCTTGCCAAGGAAAAAGCCGTGAAAGCAGCCATGTTGTGGCACTTTTGCACTCCCTTTTGGATGCCTTTCACAGCTGCAGTGTGCCTGGAACTCAGGGCTTCCTGATTTTAAAAATCCTAGCCCTAGGCCGAACCCCAACCCTAAGACGAGAAAGGCAAATCAGCCAGGAATTAGGCATGTCCCCAAGGAAAAAGCTGTGGAGGCAGGCATATTGTGGTACTATTGCGCTCTTCTTGGCTAGTCCTTCGCAGCTGCTGTGTTCTTGGAACTCAGGGCTTTCTGGTTAATAGAACCCTTACCCTAGGCGTAACTCAAACCTTAACCCTAGGAAGGAAAATCAACCTATGGTTCGGGATGGTCTCATGGAAATATCAGTGGTGGCAGCCAAGTTGCGTCACTTTTGCGCTCCCCTTGGGATGCCTTTCGCAGCTGCAGTGTGCCTGGAGCCCAGGGCTTCCTGGTTTTAAAAGTCCTAGGCCTAAGCCTAACAGTAACTCTAGGAAGGAAAATCAGCCGGGTATTAGGGTTCTTCCTAAGGGAAAAGCCGTGAAAGCAGCCATGTTGTGGAACTTCTGCACTCCCTTTGGGATGCCTTTGGCAGATGAAGTAAGCCTGGAACTCAGGGCTTCCTGGTTAAAGAAATCCAAGCCCTAGGCTGAACCCTAACCCTAACCCTAGGCAGATAAATCAGCCTAGGTATAGGGATGGTGCCAAGGAAAAAGCTGTGAAAGCTGCCATGTTGTTGCACTTTTGTACTCCCCTTGGGATGCCTTGAACAGCTGCAGTGTGCCTGGAGCCCAGGGCTTCCTAGTTTTAAAAATCCTAGCCCTAGGCCTAAGCCTAACAGTAACCCTGGGAAGGTAAATCAGCCTGGTGTTAAGCTTCTTGCCAAGGAAAAAGCCGTGAAAGCAGCCATGTTGTGGCACTTTTGCACTCCCTTTTTGATGCCTTTCACAGCCCCAGTGTGCCTGGAACTCAGGGCTTCCTGATTTTAAAAATCCTAGCCCTAGGCCGAACCCCAACCCTAAGACGAGAAAGGCAAATCAGCCAGGAATTAGGCATGTCCCCAAGGAAAAAGCTGTGGAGGCAGGCATGTTGTGGTACTTTTGCGCTCTTCTTGGGTAGTCCTTCGCAGCTGCTGTGTTCTTGGAACTCAGGGCTTTCTGGTTAATAGAGCCCTTACGCTAGGCGTAACTCAAACCTTAACCCTAGGAAGGAAAATCAGCCTATGGTTCGGGATGGTCTCATGGAAATATCAGTGGTGGCAGCCAAGTTGCGTCACTTTTGCGCTCCCCTTGGGATGCCTTTTGCAGCTGCAGTGTGCCTGGAGCCCAGGGCTTCCTGGTTTTAAAAGTCCTAGGCCTAAGCCTAACAGTAACCCTAGGAAGGTAAATCAGCCGGGTATTAGGGTTCTTCCTAAGGGAAAAGCCGTGAAAGCAGCCATGTTGTGGCACTTCTGCACTCCCTTTGGGATGCCTTTGGCAGATGAAGTAAGCCTGGAACTCAGGGCTTCCTGGTTAAAGAAATTCAAGCCCTAGGCTGAACCCTAACCCTAACCCTAGGCAGATAAATCAGCCTAGGTATAGGGATGGTGCCAAGGAAAAAGCTGTGAAAGCTGCCATGTTGTTGCACTTTTGTACTCCCCTTGGGATGCCTTGAACAGCTGCAGTGTGCCTGGAGCCCAGGGCTTCCCAGTTTCAAAAATCCTAGCCCTAGGCCTAAGCCTAACAGTAACCCTGGGATAGTTAATCAGCCGGGTGTTAGGCTTCTTGCCAAGGAAAAAGCCGTGAAAGCAGCCATGTTGTGGCACTTTTGCACTCCCTTTTGGATGCCTTTCACAGCTCCAGTGTGCCTGGAACTCAGGGCTTCCTGATTTTAAAAATCCTAGCCCTAGGCCGAACCCCAACCCTAAGACGAGAAAGGCAAATCAGCCAGGAATTAGGCATGTCCCCAAGGAAAAAGCTGTGGAGGCAGGCATGTTGTGGTACTTTTGCGCTCTTCTTGGCTAGTCCTTCGCAGCTGCTGTGTTCTTGGAACTCAGGGCTTTCTGGTTAATAGAGCCCTTACCCTAGGCGTAACTCAAACCTTAACCCTAGGAAGGAAAATCAACCTATGGTTCGGGATGGTCTCATGGAAATATCAGTGGTGGCAGCCAAGTTGCGTCACTTTTGCGCTCCCCTTGGGCTGCCTTTCGCAGCTGCAGTGTGCCTGGAGCCCAGGGCTTCCTGGTTTTAAAAGTCCTAGGCCTAAGCCTAACAGTAACCCTAGGAAGGTAAATCAGCCGGGTATTAGGGTTCTTCCTAAGGGAAAAGCTGTGAAAGCAGCCATGTTGTGGCACTTCTGCACTCCCTTTGGGATGCCTTTGGCAGATGAAGTAAGCCTGGAACTCAGGGCTTCCTGGGTAAAAAAATTCAAGCCCTAGGCTGAACCCTAACCCTAACCCTAGGCAGATAAATCAGCCTAGGTATAGGGATGGTGCCAAGGAAAAAGCTGTGAAAGCTGCCATGTTGTTGCACTTTTGTACTCCCCTTGGGATGCCTTGAACAGCTGCAGTGTGCCTGGAGCTAAGGGCTTCCTAGTTTCAAAAATCCTAGCCCTTGGCCTAAGAATAACAGTAACCCTGGGAAGGTAAATCAGCCTGGTGTTAGGCTTCTTGCCAAGGAAAAAGCCGTGAAAGCAGCCATGTTGTGGCACTTTTGCACTCCCTTTTGGATGCCTTTCACAGCTCCAGTGTGCCTGGAACTCAGGGCTTCCTGCTTTTAAAAATCCTAGCCCTAGGCCGAACCCCAACCCTAAGACGAGAAAGGCAAATCAGCCAGGAATTAGGCATGTCCCCAAGGAAAAAGCTGTGGAGGCAGGCATGTTGTGGTACTTTTGAGCTCTTCTTGGCTAGTCCTTCGCAGCTGCTGTGTTCTTGGAACTCAGGGCTTTCTGGTTAATAGAGCCCTTACCCTAGGTGTAACTCAAACCTTAACCCTAGGAAGGAAAATCAACCTATGGTTCGGGATGGTCTCATGGAAATATCAGTGGTGGCAGCCAAGTTGCGTCACTTTTGCGCTCCCCTTGGGATGCCTTTTGCAGCTGCAGTGTGCCTGGAGCCCAGGGCTTCCTGGTTTTAAAAGTCCTAGGCCTAAGCCTAACAGTAACCCTAGGAAGGTAAATCAGCCGGGTATTAGGGTTCTTCCTAAGGGAAAAGCCGTGAAAGCAGCCATGTTGTGGCACTTCTGCACTCCCTTTGGGATGCCTTTGGCAGATGAAGTAAGCCTGGAACTCAGGGCTTCCTGGTTAAAGAAATCCAAGCCCTAGGCTGAAGCCTAACCCTAACCCTAGGCAGATAAATCAGCCTAGGTATAGGGATGGTGCCAAGGAAAAAGCTGTGAAAGCTGCCATGTTGTTGCACTTTTGTACTCCCCTTGGGATGCCTTCAACAGCTGCAGTGTGCCTGGAGCCCAGGGCTTCCTAGTTTTAAAAATCCTAGCCCTAGGCCGAAGCCTAACAGTAGCCCTGGGAAGGTAAATCAGCCTGGTGTTAGGCTTCTTGCCAAGGAAAAAGCCGTGAAAGCAGCCATGTTGTGGCACTTTTGCACTCCCTTTTGGATGCCTTTCACAGCTCCACTGTGCCTGCAACTCAGGGCTTCCTGATTTTAAAAATCCTAGCCCTAGGCCGAACCCCAACCCTTAGACGAGAAAGGCAAATCAGCCAGGAATTAGGCATGTCCCCAAGGAAAAAGCTGTGGAGGCAGGCATGTTGTGGTACTTTTGCGCTCTTCTTGGCTAGTCCTTCGCAGCTGCTGTGTTCTTGGAACTCAGGGCTTTCTGGTTAATAGACCCTTACCCTAGGCGTAACTCAAACCTTAACCCTAGGAAGGAAACTCAGCCTATGGTTCGGGATGGTCTCATGGAAATAGCAGTGGTGGCAGCCAAGTTGCGTCACTTTTGCGCTCCCCTTGGGATGCCTTTCGCAGCTGCAGTGTGCCTGGAGCCCAGGGCTTCCTGGTTTTAAAAGTCCTAGGCCTAAGCCTAACAGTAACCCTAGGAAGGTAAATCAGCCGGGTATTAGGGTTCTTCCTAAGGGAAAAGCCGTGAAAGCAGCCATGTTGTGGCACTTCTGCACTGCCTTTGGGATGCCTTTGGCAGATGAAGTAAGCCTGGAACTCAGGGCTTCCTGGTTAAAAAAATCCAAGCCCTAGGCTGAACCCTAACCCTAACCCTAGGCAGATAAATCAGCCTAGGTATAGGGATGGTGCCAAGGAAAAAGCTGTGAAAGCTGCCATGTTGTTGCACTTTTGTACTCCCCTTGGGATGCCTTGAACAGCTGCAGTGTGCCTGGAGCTAAGGGCTTCCTAGTTTTAAAAATCCTAGCCCTAGGCCTAAGCCTAACAGTAACCCTGGGAAAGTATGTCAGCCTGGTGTTAGGCTTCTTGCCAAGGAAAAAGCCGTGAAAGCAGCCATGTTGTGGCACTTTTGCACTCCCTTTTGGATGCCTTTCACAGCTCCAATGTGCCTGGAACTCAGGGCTTCCTGATTTTAAAAATCCTAGCCCTAGGCCGAACCCCAACCCTAAGACGAGAAAGGCAAATCAGCCAGGAATTAGGCATGTCCCCAAGGAAAAAGCTGTGGAGGCAGGCATGTTGTGGTACTTTTGCGCTCTTCTTGGGTAGTCCTTCACAGCTGCTGTGTTCTTGGAACTCAGGGCTTTCTGGTTAATAGAACCCTTACCTTAGGCGTAACTCAAACCTTAACCCAAGGAACGAAAATCAACCTATGGTTCGGGATGGTCTCATGGAAATAGCAGTGGTGGCAGCCAAGTTGCGTCACTTTTGCGCTCCCCTTGGGATGCCTTTCGCAGCTGCAGTGTGCCTGGAGCCCAGGGCTTCCTGGTTTTAAAAGTCCTAGGCCTAAGCCTAACAGTAACCCTAGGAAGGTAAATCAGCCGGATATTAGGGTTCTTCCTAAGGGAAAAGCCGTGAAAGCAGCCATGTTGTGGCACTTCTGCACTCCCTTTGGGATGCCTTTGGCAGATGAAGTAAGCCTGGAACTCAGGGCTTCCTGGTTAAAGAAATCCAAGCCCTAGGCTGAAGCCTAACCCTAACCCTAGGCAGATAAATCAGCCTAGGTATAGGGATGGTGCCAAGGAAAAAGCTGTGAAAGCTGCCATGTTGTTGCACTTTTGTACTCCCCTTGGAATGCCTTTCGCAGCTGCAGTGTGCCTGGAGCCCAGGGCTTCCTGGTTTTAAAAGTCCTAGGCCTAAGCCTAACAGTAACCCTGGGAAGGTAAATCAGCCGGTTATTAGGGTTCTTCCTACGGGAAAAGCCGTGAAAGCAGCCATGTTGTGGCACTTCTGCACTCCCTTTGGGATGCCTTTGGCAGATGAAGTAAGCCTGGAACTCAGGGCTTCCTGGTTAAAGAAATCCAAGCCCTAGGCTGAACCCTAACCCTAACCCCAGGCAGATAAATCAGCCTAGGTATAGGGATGGTGCCAAGGAAAAAGCTGTGAAAGCTGCCATGTTGTTGCACTTTTGTACTCCCCTTGGGATGCCTTGAACAGCTGCAGTGTGCCTGGAGCTAAGGGCTTCCTAGTTTTAAAAATCCTAGCCCTAGGCCTAAGCCTAACAGTAACCCTGGGAAGGTAAATCAGCCTGGTGTTAGGCTTCTTGCCAAGGAAAAAGCCGTGAAAGCAGCCATGTTGTGGCACTTTTGCACTCCCTTTTGGATGCCTTTCACAGCCCCAGTGTGCCTGGAACTCAGGGCTTCCTGATTTTAAAAATCCTAGCCCTAGGCCGAACCCCAACCCTAAGACGAGAAAGGCAAATCAGCCAGGAATTAGGCATGTCCCCAAGGAAAAAGCTGTGGAGGCAGGCATGTTGTGCTACTTTTGCGCTCTTCTTGGCTAGTCCTTCGCAGCTGCTGTGTTCTTGGAACTCAGGGCTTTCTGGTTAATAGAACCCTTACCCTAGGCGTAACTCAAACCTTAACCCTAGGAAGGAAAATCAGCCTATGGTTCGGGATGGTCTCATGGAAATATCAGTGGTGGCAGCCAAGTTGCGTCACTTTTGCGCTCCCCTTGGGATGTCTTTTGCAGCTGCAGTGTGCCTGGAGCCCAGGGCTTCCTGGTTTTAAAAGTCCTAGGCCTAAGCCTAACAGTAACTCTAGGAAGGTAAATCAGCCGGGTATTAGGGTTCTTCCTAAGGGAAAAGCCGTGAAAGCAGCCATGTTGTGGCACTTCTGCACTCCCTTTGGGATGCCTTTGGCAGATGAAGTAAGCCTGGAACTCAGGGCTTCCTGGTTAAAGAAATCCAAGCCCTAGGCTGAACCCTAACCCTAACCCTAGGCAGATAAATCAGCCTAGGTATAGGGATGGTGCCAAGGAAAAAGCTGTGAAAGCTGCCATGTTGTTGCACTTTTGTACTCCCCTAGGGATGCCTTGAACAGCTGCAGTGTGCCTGGAGCCCAGGGCTTCCTAGTTTTAAAAATCCTAGCCCTAGGCCTAAGCCTAACAGTAACCCTGGGAAGGTAAATCAGCCTGGTGTTAGGCTTCTTGCCAAGGAAAAAGCCGTGAAAGCAGCCATGTTGTAGCACTTTTGCACTCCCTTTTGGATGCCTTTCACAGCTCCAGTGTGCCTGGAACTCAGGGCTTCCTGATTTTAAAAATCCTAGCCCTAGGCCGAACCCCAACCCTAAGACGAGAAAGGCAAATCAGCCAGGAATTAGGCATGTCCCCAAGGAAAAAGCTGTGGAGGCAGGCATGTTGTGGTACTTTTGCGCTCTTCTTGGCTAGTCCTTCGCAGCTGCTGTGTTCTTGGAACTCAGGGCTTTCTGGTTAATAGAACCCTTACCCTAGGCTTAACTCAAACCTTAACCCTAGGAAGGAAAATCAGCCTATGGTTCGGGATGGTCTCATGGAAATATCAGTGGTGGCAGCCAAGTTGCGTCACTTTTGCGCTCCCCTTGGGATGCCTTTCGCAGCTGCAGTGTGCCTGGAGCCCAGGGCTTCCTGGTTTTAAAAGTCCTAGGCCTAAGCCTAACAGTAACCCTAGGAAGGTAAATCAGCCGGGTATTAGGGTTCTTCCTAAGGGAAAAGCCGTGAAAGCAGCCATGTTGTGGCACTTCTGCACTCCCTTTGGGATGCCTTTGGCAGATGAAGTAAGCCTGGAACTCAGGGCTTCCTGGTTAAAGAAATCCAAGCCCTAGGCTGAACCCTAACCCTAACCCTAGGCAGATAAATCAGCCTAGGTATAGGGATGGTGCCAAGGAAAAAGCTGTGAAAGCTGCCATGTTGTTGCACTTTTGTACTCCCCTTGGGATGCCTTGAACAGCTGCAGTGTGCCTGGAGCCCAGGGCTTCCCAGTTTCAAAAATCCTAGCCCTAGGCCTAAGCCTAACAGTAACCCTGGGATAGTTAATCAGCCGGGTGTTAGGCTTCTTGCCAAGGAAAAAGCCGTGAAAGCAGCCATGTTGTGGCACTTTTGCACTCCCTTTTGGATGCCTTTCACATCTGCAGTGTGCCTGGAACTCAGGGCTTCCTGATTTTAAAAATCCTAGCCCTAGGCCGAACCCCAACCCTAAGACGAGAAAGGCAAATCAGCCAGGAATTAGGCATGTCCCCAAGGAAAAAGCTGTGGAGGCAGGCATGTTGTGGTACTTTTGCGCTCTTCTTGGCTAGTCCTTCGCAGCTGCTGTGTTCTTGGAACTCAGGGCTTTCTGGTTAATAGAGCCCTTACCCTAGGCGTAACTCAAACCTTAACCCTAGGAAGGAAAATCAACCTATGGTTCGGGATGCTCTCATGGAAATATCAGTGGTGGCAGCCAAGTTGCGTCACTTTTGCGCTCCCCTTGGGCTGCCTTTCGCAGCTGCAGTGTGCCTGGAGCCCAGGGCTTCCTGGTTTTAAAAGTCCTAGGCCTAAGCCTAACAGTAACCCTAGGAAGGTAAATCAGCCGGGTATTAGGGTTCTTCCTAAGGGAAAAGCTGTGAAAGCAGCCATGTTGTGGCACTTCTGCACTCCCTTTGGGATGCCTTTGGCAGATGAAGTAAGCCTGGAACTCAGGGCTTCCTGGGTAAAAAAATTCAAGCCCTAGGCTGAACCCTAACCCTAACCCTAGGCAGATAAATCAGCCTAGGTATAGGGATGGTGCCAAGGAAAAAGCTGTGAAAGCTGCCATGTTGTTGCACTTTTGTACTCCCCTTGGGATGCCTTGAACAGCTGCAGTGTGCCTGGAGCTAAGGGCTTCCTAGTTTCAAAAATCCTAGCCCTAGGCCTAAGAATAACTGTAACCCTGGGAAGGTAAATCAGCCTGGTGTTAGGCGTCTTGCCAAGGAAAAAGCCGTGAAAGCAGCCATGTTGTGGCACTTTTGCACTCCCTTTTGGATGCCTTTCACAGCTCCAGTGTGCCTGGAACTCAGGGCTTCCTGCTTTTAAAAATCCTAGCCCTAGGCCGAACCCCAACCCTAAGACGAGAAAGGCAAATCAGCCAGGAATTAGGCATGTCCCCAAGGAAAAAGCTGTGGAGGCAGGCATGTTGTGGTACTTTTGTGCTCTTCTTGGCTAGTCCTTCGCAGCTGCTGTGTTCTTGGAACTCAGGGCTTTCTGGTTAATAGAGCCCTTACCCTAGGCGTAACTCAAACCTTAAGCCTAGGAAGGAAAATCAACCTATGGTTCGGGATGGTCTCATGGAAATATCAGTGGTGGCAGCCAAGTTGCGTCACTTTTGCGCTCCCCTTGGGATGCCTTTTGCAGCTGCAGTGTGCCTGGAGCCCAGGGCTTCCTGGTTTTAAAAGTCCTAGGCCTAAGCCTAACAGTAACCCTAGGAAGGTAAATCAGCCGGGTATTAGGGTTCTTCCTAAGGGAAAAGCCGTGAAAGCAGCCATGTTGTGGCACTTCTGCACTCCCTTTGGGATGCCTTTGGCAGATGAAGTAAGCCTGGAACTCAGGGCTTCCTGGTTAAAGAAATCCAAGCCCTAGGCTGAACCCTAACCCTAACCCTAGGCAGATAAATCAGCCTAGGTATAGGGATGGTGCCAAGGAAAAAGCTGTGAAAGCTGCCATGTTGTTGCACTTTTGTACTCCCCTTGGGATGCCTTGAACAGCTGCAGTGTGCCTGGAGCTAAGGGCTTCCTAGTTTAAAAAATCCTAGCCCTAGGCCTAAGCCTAACAGTAACCCTGGGAAGGTAAATCAGCCTGGTGTTAGGCTTCTTGCCAAGGAAAAAGCCGTGAAAGCAGCCATGTTGTGGCACTTTTGCACTCCCTTTTGGATGCCTTTCACAGCTCCAGTGTGCCTGGAACTCAGGGCTTCCTGATTTTAAAAATCCTAGCCCTAGGCCGAACCCCAACCCTAAGACGAGAAAGGCAAATCAGCCAGGAATTAGGCATGTCCCCAAGGAAAAAGCTGTGGAGGCAGGCATGTTGTGCTACTTTTGCGCTCTTCTTGGCTAGTCCTTCGCAGCTGCTGTGTTCTTGGAACTCAGGGCTTTCTGGTTAATAGAACCCTTACCCTAGGCGTAACTCAAACCTTAAGCCTAGGAAGGAAAATCAGCCTATGGTTCGGGATGGTCTCATGGAAATATCAGTGGTGGCAGCCAAGTTGCGTCACTTTTGCGCTCCCCTTGGGATGCCTTTTGCAGCTGCAGTGTGCCTGGAGCCCAGGGCTTCCTGGTTTTAAAAGTCCTAGGCCTAAGCCTAACAGTAACCCTAGGAAGGTAAATCAGCCGGGTTTTAGGGTTCTTCCTAAGGGAAAAGCCGTGAAAGCAGCCATGTTGTGGCACTTCTGCACTCCCTTTGGGATGCCTTTGGCAGATGAAGTAAGCCTGGAACTCAGGGCTTCCTGGTTAAAGAAATCCAAGCCCTAGGCTGAACCCTAACCCTAACCCTAGGCAGATAAATCAGCCTAGGTATAGGGATGGTGCCAAGGAAAAAGCTGTGAAAGCTGCCATGTTGTTGCACTTTTGTACTCCCCTTGGGATGCCTTGAACAGCTGCAGTGTGCCTGGAGCCCAGGGCTTCCTAGTTTCAAAAATCCTAGCCCTAGGCCTAAGCCTAACAGTAACCCTGGGAAAGTATGTCAGCCTGGTGTTAGGCTTCTTGCCAAGGAAAAAGCCGTGAAAGCAGCCATGTTGTGGCACTTTTGCACTCCCTTTTGGATGCCTTTCACAGCTCCAGTGTGCCTGGAACTCAGGGCTTCCTGCTTTTAAAAATCCTAGCCCTAGGCCGAACCCCAACCCTAAGACGAGAAAGGCAAATCAGCCAGGAATTAGGCATGTCCCCAAGGAAAAATCTGTGGAGGCAGGCATGTTGTGGTACTTTTGCGCTCTTCTTGGCTAGTCCTTCGCAGCTGCTGTGTTCTTGGAACTCAGGGCTTTCTGGTTATGTCGGGAGTTTAGTTCAAGCATGGCTTAAAGAAAAAGGCCACGAAGCCATGCAGCTGAGAGAAAAGTAACAGGTCGCTGTGAAGCAGTTTCAAAGCAGTTTCCAGCCTGACTTCTATAAACAATTAGTCTCTCTCAGGCATCCTTGCATAAACAACAAAGTTCTCAGGCAGTCTTCCCATAACAAAGGTAACATCCTCTCTGGGAAAAGATGGCACCCTGGGAACAGTTATGGAAGTTTTGGGAACCGTTCGTATCACAGTGAGAACACTGATTTTGTTTGATGTAAACAATCAACGGTATTGTAAAACAAAAGGAGTGGTTAGAGTTTTCTCTGTTAGCCTATCATAAAGCTGTATTTTGGAATATGCATGAAGTTCGTTAACACTATTATTTAAAGTGACGGATCGATCAATAAAGTTGGAGTTCGATGCATTATAGGATGGTCGTTCTCCCCCTCACTTCAACAAATTGGTGACCCCGACGTGATAGCGGACACCAGGACGATCGCGGCCATCACGGGGATTGCGAACACCAAAGGATAAGTGAGGAATGATTCAGGCTCCGAAGCAGCGGGAGCGGCAATAAGCGCGAAATTAAAGCGGAGGAAAAAAGAAAACCGCCGATACGCGCCGTGCCCTGGCGACCATAATTAGATGGGCCAGCTGATACGTGCGGCATAGAAGTCTTGGAATACGCTGCTAGGTGAAAGTGCGCACTTAAAAAGAGGTATGGAAAGACAAGCCGCATATGAACTTTTTATTACATTTTTGCAAAAAAGGCAAATTAAGGGTATAGACTTACAGAAAGAATTGCAAGGTCTTTTGGCTTATGGTCTGGAAAGGGGAGTCTTTGTGAATCCCCACACGGTTCACGAGTTGTCGGAGTGGCGTAAATTTGGTGATATATTATGGCAGGCTACGTTAGACGATGATAAAACTGCTAGGAAAATGGGTAAATTATGGCGGGTTATTAACAACGAACTGTTGCAGTTTCAGGCGGAAAAGAGGGCTGCCTATCAGGCTACTGCCGCTCACGATCGTAATAAAGAATACGATCAAGAGAGGGAGTTTGATAAAGAGTCGGGGACTCCTCCTGGCCCTGCAATGAGGACGGTTTCATTACCGACCTCGCCTCCTCCCTCGGCAAGCCAGGCGCCGAGCCAGGCTCCACAGGGCGCTTTACTACCCTCTGCGCCGCTTCTACCGCCTCCTTTAACGAGCCAGCCCCCCCTGACGAGCCAAGCTCCGCAGGGTGCTCCGCAGGGTGCTTTATTGCCCGCTTCGCCGCAGGCTACGCATAGCACTTCTGAGTCTCCCGTATTGCTTGCATCGCAGCAGCCAGGGCCACAAACGTGTGTCCCGTTCCCGAAAAGTAATTAGAGCCCTGGGTTGGAAAACGATCGAGCGGTGATGATTGCACGGGAAAGACGGGATGCGTGGGCAGCTCTTGCCAAAGATGCAATGGAGAAGGGAGACCAGGAGTTGATAAGCTTAGCGAGCGAACTGGCTTGTCCGGTTATTTTCACCCCCCAGGCTGGCGGAGGTATGCAAGCGACAATTAGTGCTTTAGATTGGAAGATGTTATCTCAGTTGCGAGCTACTGTTAGCCAGTTTGGCTTTAAAAGTGAACCAGCCAAGCAAATGCTCGACTATATTTTTGACACCAGTATTCTTCTTATTAATGATTGTCGTGGCATAGTTAAATTAATCTTTACCCAACATCAGCAATTGCTGTTTAATGCTCATTGGCAAGCGCTCGTTAGCGAGTGCGTGGCAGTACAAAGGCAGCAGGGTGACCCTCTCCATGGCGTCACTGTTAGTGAGCTTATGGGTCTGGGACCTTTCTTTCGTCCTGAGGCACAAGCCTTAATAGGTCAAGAGAAGTGCCGGGAGGCAATAAGGTTAGTCAGACTCGCGATGGAAAGGGTAAAGGAACCAGAAGAGAGACCTATATATATAGGAATCAAGCAAGGCAGAGAGGAATCATTTAGCTCTTTTATTGACAAGGTTGCTGCAGAAATTGAAAGAGCTGAGGTGCCAAAATATCTTAGGGGAGTATTGCTCAGGGAGTGTGCTCTCCGAAATTGTAATTCTACTAATAGGAGAGTACTTAACACCCTAGGTACTAATTGGACTATAGAAGAGGCATTAGAGAAGATGGCCCTCATATCTACGGGACAGCAGGCTTTTGTGGTAGATGCGATCAAACAGAAATCAACGTCAGGAATAGGCTTGCAAGAACAGGCAAAGTCCTCTCAGAGTCAGGTATTAGCTGCTCTTGCACCTCACCAAGCGTCAGCTGCATTTGCAAATCAAATAATATGGGCCCAAAAATGCCGCTCGGACGACCAGGCACCAACAGAAGTCATCGCTGCAGCATCGGCACCTTCTTCTGTCTCCAACCCGACACCACACGAAGCCGCCGCGGGGAGAGAGCGAAGCCGCCGCGGGGGGAGCAGCCACGGGTGCAGCGGTGCCTGCAGCGGAGTCAGCCTGCCGGCGAGTAAACAAAGAGCCCAGCGCAGGGGGGGGGTTTTCGCCCGCTCCGACACACGCACCGCGGGACTGGAGCGCTTTTTGCAGCAGGAGCATTTCTCCCTCCCCCCACAGCCGGCAAAAGCTTCAGTTTAAGACCTAACAGCCTAATGGATGTAACTTTTGTCAACAAAAGGAAAAGATCCCTGTTGAAATTAAGAAACAAGTGATGGTAAACAAGGAAAGTTAAAGGAACTTTTGTTTTTCCTGGCAGAGACTGTGAAACAGGAATCAGCGTACTGTATGCATGGGTCAAATTTCGGCCGGTTTGGCTCGGCATTGGTATGCTGTCTTGAAATCACCTGTATTGGCAGAGACTTTAACATCAGAAGCCCGGATGGCTCAGTCAGTGGAACATCAGACTCTAGAATTATATTTTGAAAAGTTTAAAAATGTTAAGATATGTTAGACTGATTGTATGAGTGAGATGTTGTGAGTGTGCTTTTTGATATAGAAATGCTATAGCAAACACGTGAACAAAGTTATTTTAGCTTAATATTTTAGAATCGGGCCTGTAAGTAAGTTATAGTAAATGCTATATTTTATGTCTATAGTAAGTTTTATCTGTTATTAAGTAGTTTAAGTTAAATTAAATGCTAAATACTATTAAGGTTAAGTTTGTTAAGTTTATTTGCTGTTAAGTTCGAGGTCTGTTAAGGTTAAATCATATTAGGTTTAAGATAAGTTAGATTCTGTTAAGTTTGATCTTACATTATTTACAAATAAGTCTAAAATCAGTTAGATTTTGTTATAGTTTTGTTAGAATTAAGAGATTTTACATGTAAGTTCTGTTGATTTAAAATTCTATTAAGTTTAAGTAAAGATAAGTTTAAGTAATGTTAAGTTCTATTAAGTTTAAATATTTTAAGTTTAAGTATTTTAAGTATAAGTGCTATTAAGTTTAAGTGATGTTAGATAGATTTATGCTTTTACGATAGGTGTTTGTTTTATGACTTGTGTTCAAAGTGTTGTTGTAAACATCAGAGAAACCTTGCTAGCTGAAAATACTATTTAGTTATTAGAATTGCCTATTCTTATGTTGCAAAGAGTGTAGCACAGTTAGCCCATAGAATTTTGAAGCCAGTTAAGTTCTATTAATTTGAAAATAAGTCTGCTAAGTTAAGTATTTTAAGTGCTTCAAGTGCATACTACTTTCTCTCCACTCCAAATCAACAAAGGACTGAGAATCGCCCAGCTGATGCCATTTCAGCCAAATGACTAAAGGATTACAGACTATAAAACTGATTTTGAACATTTTTGAGAAACCCAGGGAAGAGGTGGATGTGAAAATCTCAAGGACAGAAAGGATCGTTTTCAGACTTGTCATTCACCTCCTCTCCAGGTTCACATAAATGAAAACAGCTAACAGCTTTCTTTTCTTAGTCCAATTACCACCTACCGTGCAATGCCTGATAAGGCCGGACATTGTGGCTCAGCTGAGGGTGGTTTTAACCCTTTGGGATAAAACACTGTTGCCGGACGACCGGGGAACTGATTGACATTATTGAATCATTATCATCTTTCCATATAAAAGGATCGGCAAAAGAGAACTGCCTTGAATGTCACAGCCCACATTGTGCTGCTTGGGTTGCACTGTGTTGTGGAGGTTGTGATGAGACCTTTTGGGTGGATCAGTTGTCACTTTTTCGTTTAGGGTGTGATACCTGTAATCATAGACATAACTGGGAATATAATTGGGAGTGGGCTCTTCGAAATGCAACAGGTCTCAACACTGCCTCAGCTTTAGGTCTTTATGAGTCACATGAGCAGAAAATCTTGGCTTATTATCGATGGGAGGTACAGTGTATTTTAAAAAGGGTTAAAGCTCAAAGTGCATCACATATAGCCTCTGTAAGGTGTAGAAAACTGGTGCCTTTAACACAACATTCCATTGTAGGGCCTATAAAAGGAGATCCCAATCAGGCATTAGACAACTGCATTAAAAAATTACAAAGGTGTGGTCTTCAGGTCTCGGGAACAGTAAGGTTAAAAACTGACAAGAAGAAGAAGGTCAAAGTAAAACCAGAAAAATGAGGTTTCCTTTTATTATATTATTTAGTGTAGTGGTAGCTGAAGAATTTAAGTTAACACATTTTAGTCAACCTAGAAATAATGTATGGCTAACACTTGCTAGGCAGATTAATCAGACTTCGCTTTGTCTCAGCATTGGAGGAGTTACCAACCCCTTTCGAACCTGTTTGGTAGGACTCCCAGTATGGTCTCCTCAAGAATTCTGCAGTTTTATTAATAATCGTGCCTTATGTATGCACAGTATGGTAAATATTAAATTGCCTAAAGGATATACTGCCAGTCAGAGTGATGGCTACCGTCAATGCCTGTTAGTTCAATCTCTTAATATTCCTTTGCATTCTCCACCTGAGGAGTTAGAGCTTTTTGGAGGTGCAAATGCTAGCATGACCAGCACTTCTGATGGTGGATGGTTTAACTTTGATTATTTTAATCCTCAAAAGATGAATCCATATAAACAAACATGGGCAACTTTGGATTCAGCCCTAAAGCCAAACATAGTGTCTAAACAACTCTACAGCCATTGTAAAGGCTCTAGCATCATGACACCTAAGAAATTACCTACAGGAATATTTTTAATTTGCGGAGATAGAGCCTGGAATGGTATACCTGCTCAACCTCAGGGTGGACCTTGTTATTTAGGCAAGTTATCACTATTTCACCCTAATATATCTGTGCTGATGCAATTAAGTCATCAGGTAAGCAGGCAAAAGCGTAGCTTACATGACTTGGACTGTAGTCAAATAGGAGATCCGTGGTTCTGGAGTAAATTTAAACAAGTGATGGTTTCAGCTTTCCTACCCTGGGGTGCTGCAAGCAAAGCATTGACTCTAGCAAAACAAATAGGGTGTTGGGCTAAGGGTGAACTAAATAAAACTTCACAGATATTAGATATGTTAACTTCAGATGTACAAAGTGTTAATCACGCTGTTCTACAAAATAGAGCTGCTATAGATTTCTTATTATTAGCTCAAGGCCATGGGTGTGAAGAGTTTGAAGGAATGTGTTGCAGGAATTTATCTGATCATTCTGTATCTATTCATGCTAAGATAAAAGAGCTACGGCTAGGACTTAATAAGCTTAAGGAAGAAGAAGGATTAGGTATTGATGGGTGGCTTAAAAGTTTCGGATTGGGACCCTGGCTAAGAAACCTTATAACATATGCTATAGGGATATTAGGAGTACTCTTATTGCTTTTACTTATATTACCTTGTTTCTGTAGCTGTATCCAAAAGATGGTTAGTAGGATGATAGAGAAAATGTGGCAAACTAACCTCCTTTCTTTTAAAGAAAAAGACGGGGGAAATGTCGGGAGTTTAGTTCAAGCATGGCTTAAAGAAAAAGGCCACGAAGCCATGCAGCTGAGAGAAAAGTAACAGGTAGCTGTGAAGCAGTTTCAAAGCAGTTTCCAGCCTGACTTCTATAAACAATTAGTCTCTCTCAGGCATCCTTGCATAAACAACAAAGTTCTCAGGCAGTCTTCCCATAACAAAGGTAACATCCCCTCTGGGAAAAGATGGCACCCTGGGAACAGTTATGGAAGTTTTGGGAACCGTTCGTATCACAGTGAGAACACTGATTTTGTTTGATGTAAACAATCAACGGTATTGTAAAACAAAAGGAGTGGTTAGAGTTTTCTCTGTTAGCCTATCATAAAGCTGTATTTTGGAATATGCATGAAGTTCGTTAACACTATTATTTAAAGTGACGGATCGATCAATAAAGTTGGAGTTCGATGCATTATAGGATGGTCGTTCTCCCCCTCACTTCAACATGGTTAATAGAACCCTTACCCTAGGCGTAACTCAAACCTTAACCCTAGGAAGGAAAATCAGCCTATGGTTCGGGATGGTCTCATGGAAATATCAGTGGTGGCAGCCAAGTTGCGTCACTTTTGCGCTCCCCTTGGGATGCCTTTCGCAGCTGCAGTGTGCCTGGAGCCCAGGGCTTCCTGGTTTTAAAAGTCCTAGGCCTAAGCATAACAGGAACCCTGGGAAGGTAAATCAGCCTGGTTTTAGGCTTCTTGCCAAGGAAAAAGCCGTGAAAGCAGCCATGTTGTGGCACTTCTGCACTCCTTTTGGGATGCCTTTGGCAGATGAAGTAAGCCTGGAACTCAGGGCTTCCTGGTTAAAGAAATCCAAGCCCTAGGCTGAACCCTAACCCTAACCCTAGGCAGATAAATCAGCCTAGGTATAGGGATGGTGCCAAGGAAAAAGGTGTGAAAGCTGCCATGTTGTTGAACTTTTGTACTCCCCTTGGGATGCATTGAACAGCTGCAGTGTGCCTGGAGTCCAGGGCTTCCTAGTTTTAAAAATCCTAGCCCTAGGCCTAAGCCTAACAGTAACCCTAGGAAGGTAAATCAGCCGGGTATTAGGGTTCTTCCTAAGGGAAAAGCCGTGAAAGCAGCCATGTTGTGGAACTTCTGCACTGCCTTTGGGATGCCTTTGGCAGATGAAGTAAGCCTGGAACTCAGGGCTTCCTGGTTAAAGAAATCCAAGCCCTAGGCTGAACCCTAACCCTAACCCTAGGCAGATAAATCAGCCTAGGTATAGGGATGGTGCCAAGGAAAAAGCTGTGAAAGCTGCCATGTTGTTGCACTTTTGTACTCCCCTTGGGATGCTTTGAACAGCTGCAGTGTGCCTTGACCCCAAGGCTTCCTAGTTTTAAAAATCCTAGCCCTAGGCCTAAGCCTAACAGTAACCCTGGGAAGGGAAATCAGCCTGGTGTTAGGCTTCTTGCCAAGGAAAAAGCCGTGAAAGCAGCCATGTTGTGGCACTTCTGCACTGCCTTTGGGATGCCTTTGGCAGATGAAGTAAGCCTGGAACTCAGGGCTTCCTGGTTAAAAAAATCCAAGCCCTAGGCTGAACCCTAACCCTAACCCTAGGCAGATAAATCAGCCTAGGTATAGGGATGGTGCCAAGGAAAAAGCTGTGAAAGCTGCCATGTTGTTGCACTTTTGTACTCCCCTTGGGATGCCTTGAACAGCTGCAGTGTGCCTGGAGCTAAGGGCTTCCTAGTTTTAAAAATCCTAGCCCTAGGCCGAAGCCTAACAGTAACCCTGGGAAGGTAAATCAGCCTGGTGTTAGGCTTCTTGCCAAGGAAAAAGCCGTGAAAGCAGCCATGTTGTGGCACTTTTGCACTCCCTTTTGGATGCCTTTCACAGCTCCAGTGTGCCTGGAACTCAGGGCTTCCTGATTTTAAAAATCCTAGCCCTAGGCCGAACCCCAACCCTAAGACGAGAAAGGCAAATCAGCCAGGAATTAGGCATGTCCCCAAGGAAAAAGCTGTGGAGGCAGGCATGTTGTGGTACTTTTGCGCTCTTCTTGGGTAGTCCTTCACAGCTGCTGTGTTCTTGGAACTCAGGGCTTTCTGGTTAATAGACCCTTACCCTAGGCGTAACTCAAACCTTAACCCTAGGAAGGAAAATCAACCTATGGTTCGGGATGGTCTCATGGAAATAGCAGTGGTGGCAGCCAAGTTGCGTCACTTTTGCGCTCCCCTTGGGATGCCTTTCGCAGCTGCAGTGTGCCTGGAGCCCAGGGCTTCCTGGTTTTAAAAGTCCTAGGCCTAAGCCTAACAGTAACCCTAGGAAGGTAAATCAGCCGGGTATTAGGGTTCTTCCTAAGGGAAAAGCCGTGAAAGCAGCCATGTTGTGGCACTTCTGCACTGCCTTTGGGATGCCTTTGGCAGATGAAGTAAGCCTGGAACTCAGGGCTTCCTGGTTAAAAAAATCCAAGCCCTAGGCTGAACCCTAACCCTAACCCTAGGCAGATAAATCAGCCTAGGTATAGGGATGGTGCCAAGGAAAAAGCTGTGAAAGCTGCCATGTTGTTGCACTTTTGTACTCCCCTTGGGATGCCTTGAACAGCTGCAGTGTGCCTGGAGCCCAGGGCTTCCTAGTTTTAAAAATCCTAGCCCTAGGCCGAAGCCTAACAGTAACCCTGGGAAAGTATGTCAGCCTGGTGTTAGGCTTCTTGCCAAGGAAAAAGCCGTGAAAGCAGCCATGTTGTGGCACTTTTGCACTCCCTTTTGGATGCCTTTCACAGCTCCAATGTGCCTGGAACTCAGGGCTTCCTGATTTTAAAAATCCTAGCCCTAGGCCGAACCCCAACCCTAAGACGAGAAAGGCAAATCAGCCAGGAATTAGGCATGTCCCCAAGGAAAAAGCTGTGGAGGCAGGCATGTTGTGGTACTTTTGCGCTCTTCTTGGGTAGTCCTTCACAGCTGCTGTGTTCTTGGAACTCAGGGCTTTCTGGTTAATAGAACCCTTACCTTAGGCGTAACTCAAACCTTAACCCTAGGAAGGAAAATCAACCTATGGTTCGGGATGGTCTCATGGAAATAGCAGTGGTGGCAGCCAAGTTGCGTCACTTTTGCGCTCCCCTTGGGATGCCTTTCGCAGCTGCAGTGTGCCTGGAGCCCAGGGCTTCCTGGTTTTAAAAGTCCTAGGCCTAAGCCTAACAGTAACCCTAGGAAGGTAAATCAGCCGGGTATTAGGGTTCTTCCTAAGGGAAAAGCCGTGAAAGCAGCCATGTTGTGGCACTTCTGCACTCCCTTTGGGATGCCTTTGGCAGATGAAGTAAGCCTGGAACTCAGGGCTTCCTGGTTAAAGAAATCCAAGCCCTAGGCTGAAGCCTAACCCTAACCCTAGGCAGATAAATCAGCCTAGGTATAGGGATGGTGCCAAGGAAAAAGCTGTGAAAGCTGCCATGTTGTTGCACTTTTGTACATCTCTTGGGATGCCTTGAACAGCTGCAGTGTGCCTGGAGGCCAGGGCTTCCTAGTTTTAAAAATCCTAGCCCTAGGCCTAAGCCTAACAGTAACCCTAGGAAGGTAAATCAGCCGGGTATTAGGGTTCTTCCTAAGGGAAAAGCCGTGAAAGCAGCCATGTTGTGGCACTTCTGCACTCCCTTTGGGATGCCTTTGGCAGATGAAGTAAGCCTGGAACTCAGGGCTTCCTGGTTAAAGAAATCCAAGCCCTAGGCTGAACCCTAACCCTAACCCTAGGCAGATAAATCAGCCTAGGTATAGGGATGGTGCCAAGGAAAAAGCTGTGAAAGCTGCCATGTTGTTGCACTTTTGTACTCCCCTTGGGATGCCTTGAACAGCTGCAGTGTGCCTGGAGCTAAGGGCTTCCTAGTTTTAAAAATCCTAGCCCTAGGCCTAAGCCTAACAGTAACCCTGGGAAGGTAAATCAGCCTGGTGTTAGGCTTCTTGCCAAGGAAAAAGCCGTGAAAGCAGCCATGTTGTGGCACTTTTGCACTCCCTTTTGGATGCCTTTCACAGCTCCAGTGTGCCTGGAACTCAGGGCTTCCTGATTTTAAAAATCCTAGCCCTAGGCCGAACCCCAACCCTAAGACGAGAAAGGCAAATCAGCCAGGAATTAGGCATGTCCCCAAGGAAAAAGCTGTGGAGGCAGGCATGTTGTGGTACTTTTGCGC
Organism: Ammospiza caudacuta; assembly: GCF_027887145.1. Taxonomy (NCBI): domain Eukaryota; kingdom Metazoa; phylum Chordata; class Aves; order Passeriformes; family Passerellidae; genus Ammospiza; species Ammospiza caudacuta. The sequence goes on along the minus strand of NW_026683138.1, from coordinate 370,606 downwards.
TCTTCTTGGCTAGTCCTTCGCAGCTGCTGTGTTCTTGGAACTCAGGGCTTTCTGGTTAATAGAGCCCTTACCCTAGGCGTAACTCAAACCTTAACCCTAGGAAGGAAAATCAACCTATGGTTCGGGATGGTCTCATGGAAATATCAGTGGTGGCAGCCAAGTTGCGTCACTTTTGCGCTCCCCTTGGGATGCCTTTCGCAGCTGCAGTGTGCCTGGAGCCCAGGGCTTCCTGGTTTTAAAAGTCCTAGGCCTAAGCCTAACAGTAACCCTAGGAAGGTAAATCAGCCGGGTATTAGGGTCCTTCCTAAGGGAAAAGCCGTGAAAGCAGCCATGTTGTGGCACTTCTGCACTCCCTTTGGGATGCCTTTGGCAGATGAAGTAAGCCTGGAACTCAGGGCTTCCTGGTTAAAGAAATCCAAGCCCTAGGCTGAACCCTAACCCTAACCCTAGGCAGATAAATCAGCCTAGGTATAGGGATGGTGCCAAGGAAAAAGCTGTGAAAGCTGCCATGTTGTTGCACTTTTGTACTCCCCTTGGGATGCCTTGAACAGCTGCAGTGTGCCTGGAGCCCAGGGCTTCCTAGTTTTAAAAATCCTAGGCCTAAGCCTAACAGTAACCCTGGGAAGGTAAATCAGCCTGGTGTTAGGCTTCTTGCCAAGGAAAAAGCCGTGAAAGCAGCCATGTTGTGGCACTTTTGCACTCCCTTTTGGATGCCTTTCACAGCTCCAGTGTGCCTGGAACTCAGGGCTTCCTGATTTTAAAAATCCTAGCCCTAGGCCGAACCCCAACCCTAAGACGAGAAAGGCAAATCAGCCAGGAATTAGGCATGTCCCCAAGGAAAAAGCTGTGGAGGCAGGCATGTTGTGGTACTTTTGCGCTCTTCTTGGCTAGTCCTTCGCAGCTGCTGTGTTCTTGGAACTCAGGGCTTTCTGGTTAATAGAGCCCTTACCCTAGGCGTAACTCAAACCTTAACCCTAGGAAGGAAAATCAGCCTATGGTTCGGATTGCTCTCATGGAAATATCAGTGGTGGCAGCCAAGTTGCGTCACTTTTGCGCTCCCCTTGGGATGCCTTTCGCAGCTGCAGTGTGCCTGGAGCCCAGGGCTTCCTGGTTTTAAAAGTCCTAGGCCTAAGCCTAACAGTAACCCTGGGAAGGTAAATCAGCCGGTTATTAGGGTTCTTCCTAAGGGAAAAGCCGTGAAAGCAGCCATGTTGTGGCACTTCTGCACTGCCTTTGGGATGCCTTTGGCAGATGAAGTAAGCCTGGAACTCAGGGCTTCCTGGTTAAAGAAATCCAAGCCCTAGGCTGAACCCTAACCCTAACCCTAGGCAGATAAATCAGCCGAGGTATAGGGATGGTGCCAAGGAAAAAGCTGTGAAAGCTGCCATGTTGTTGCACTTTTGTACTCCCCTTGGGATGCCTTGAACAGCTGCAGTGTGCCTGGAGCCCAGGGCTTCCTAGTTTTAAAAATCCTAGCCCTAGGCCTAAGCCTAACAGTAACCCTGGGAAGGTAAATCAGCCTGGTGTTAGGCTTCTTGCCAAGGAAAAAGCCGTGAAAGCTGCCATGTTGTGGCACTTTTGCACTCCCTTTTGGATGCCTTTCACAGCTCCAGTGTGCCTGGAACTCAGGGCTTCCTGATTTTAAAAATCCTAGCCCTAGGCCGAACCCCAACCCTAAGACGAGAAAGGCAAATCAGCCAGGAATTAGGCATGTCCCCAAGGAAAAAGCTGTGGAGGCAGGCATGTTGTGCTACTTTTGCGCTCTTCTTGGCTAGTCCTTCGCAGCTGCTGTGTTCTTGGAACTCAGGGCTTTCTGGTTAATAGAACCCTTACCCTAGGCGTAACTCAAACCTTAACCCTAGGAAGGAAAATCAACCTATGGTTCGGGATGGTCTCATGGAAATATCAGTGGTGGCAGCCAAGTTGCGTCACTTTTGCGCTCCCCTTGGGATGCCTTTCGCAGCTGCAGTGTGCCTGGAGCCCAGGGCTTCCTGGTTTTAAAAGTCCTAGGCCTAAGCCTAACAGTAACCCTAGGAAGGTAAATCAGCCGGGTATTAGGGTTCTTCCTAAGGGAAAAGCCGTGAAAGCAGCCATGTTGTGGCACTTCTGCACTCCCTTTGGGATGCCTTTGGCAGATGAAGTAAGCCTGGAACTCAGGGCTTCCTGGTTAAAGAAATCCAAGCCCTAGGCTGAAGCCTAACCCTAACCCTAGGCAGATAAATCAGCCTAGGTATAGGGATGGTGCCAAGGAAAAAGCTGTGAAAGCTGCCATGTTGTTGCACTTTTGTACTCCCCTTGGGATGCCTTCAACAGCTGCAGTGTGCCTGGAGCCCAGGGCTTCCTAGTTTTAAAAATCCTAGCCCTAGGCCGAAGCCTAACAGTAACCCTGGGAAGGTAAATCAGCCTGGTGTTAGGCTTCTTGCCAAGGAAAAAGCCGTGAAAGCAGCCATGTTGTGGCACTTTTGCACTCCCTTTTGGATGCCTTTCACAGCTCCAGTGTGCCTGGAACTCAGGGCTTCCTGATTTTAAAAATCCTAGCCCTAGGCCGAACCCCAACCCTAAGACGAGAAAGGCAAATCAGCCAGGAATTAGGCATGTCCCCAAGGAAAAAGCTGTGGAGGCAGGCATGTTGTGGTACTTTTGCGCTCTTCTTGGGTAGTCCTTCACAGCTGCTGTGTTCTTGGAACTCAGGGCTTTCTGGTTAATAGAACCCTTACCTTAGGCGTAACTCAAACCTTAACCCTAGGAAGGAAAATCAACCTATGGTTCGGGATGGTCTCATGGAAATAGCAGTGGTGGCAGCCAAGTTGCGTCACTTTTGCGCTCCCCTTGGGATGCCTTTCGCAGCTGCAGTGTGCCTGGAGCCCAGGGCTTCCTGGTTTTAAAAGTCCTAGGCCTAAGCCTAACAGTAACCCTAGGAAGGTAAATCAGCCGGGTATTAGGGTTCTTCCTAAGGGAAAAGCCGTGAAAGCAGCCATGTTGTGGCACTTCTGCACTCCCTTTGGGATGCCTTTGGCAGATGAAGTAAGCCTGGAACTCAGGGCTTCCTGGTTAAAGAAATCCAAGCCCTAGGCTGAACCCTAACCCTAACCCTAGGCAGATAAATCAGCCTAGGTATAGGGATGGTGCCAAGGAAAAAGCTGTGAAAGCTGCCATGTTGTTGCACTTTTGTACATCTCTTGGGATGCCTTGAACAGCTGCAGTGTGCCTGGAGGCCAGGGCTTCCTAGTTTTAAAAATCCTAGCCCTAGGCCTAAGCCTAACAGTAACCCTAGGAAGGTAAATCAGCCGGGTATTAGGGTTCTTCCTAAGGGAAAAGCCGTGAAAGCAGCCATGTTGTGGCACTTCTGCACTCCCTTTGGGATGCCTTTGGCAGATGAAGTAAGCCTGGAACTCAGGGCTTCCTGGTTAAAGAAATCCAAGCCCTAGGCTGAACCCTATCCCTAACCCTAGGCAGATAAATCAGCCTAGGTATAGGGATGGTGCCAAGGAAAAAGCTGTGAAAGCTGCCATGTTGTTGCACTTTTGTACTCCCCTTGGGATGCCTTGAACAGCTGCAGTGTGCCTGGAGCTAAGGGCTTCCTAGTTTTAAAAATCCTAGCCCTAGGCCTAAGCCTAACAGTAACCCTGGGAAGGTAAATCAGCCTGGTGTTAGGCTTCTTGCCAAGGAAAAAGCCGTGAAAGCAGCCATGTTGTGGCACTTTTGCACTCCCTTTTGGATGCCTTTCACAGCTCCAGTGTGCCTGGAACTCAGGGCTTCCTGATTTTAAAAATCCTAGCCCTAGGCCGAACCCCAACCCTAAGACGAGAAAGGCAAATCAGCCAGGAATTAGGCATGTCCCCAAGGAAAAAGCTGTGGAGGCAGGCATGTTGTGGTACTTTTGCGCTCTTCTTGGGTAGTCCTTCGCAGCTGCTGTGTTCTTGGAACTCAGGGCTTTCTGGTTAATAGACCCTTACCCTAGGCGTAACTCAAACCTTAACCCTAGGAAGGAAAATCAGCCTATGGTTCGGGATGGTCTCATGGAAATATCAGTGGTGGCAGCCAAGTTGCGTCACTTTTGCGCTCCCCTTGGGATGCCTTTCGCAGCTGCAGTGTGCCTGGAGCCCAGGGCTTCCTGGTTTTAAAAGTCCTAGGCCTAAGCCTAACAGTAACCCTAGGAAGGTAAATCAGCCGGGTATTAGGGTTCTTCCTAAGGGAAAAGCCGTGAAAGCAGCCATGTTGTGGCACTTCTGCACTCCCTTTGGGATGCCTTTGGCAGATGAAGTAAGCCTGGAACTCAGGGCTTCCTGGTTAAAGAAATCCAAGCCCTAGGCTGAACTCTAACCCTAACCCTAGGCAGATAAATCAGCCTAGGTATAGGGATGGTGCCAAGGAAAAAGCTGTGAAAGCTGCCATGTTGTTGCACTTTTGTACTCCCCTTGGGATGCCTTGAACAGCTGCAGTGTGCCTGGAGGCCAGGGCTTCCTAGTTTTAAAAATCCTAGGCCTAAGCCTAACAGTAACCCTGGGAAGGTAAATCAGCCTGGTGTTAGGCTTCTTGCCAAGGAAAAAGCCGTGAAAGCAGCCATGTTGTGGCACTTTTGCACTCCCTTTTGGATGCCTTTCACAGCTGCAGTGTGCCTGGAACTCAGGGCTTCCTGATTTTAAAAATCCTAGCCCTTGGCCGAACCCCAACCCTAAGACGAGAAAGGCAAATCAGCCAGGAATTAGGCATGTCCCCAAGGAAAAAGCTGTGGAGGCAGGCATGTTGTGGTACTTTTGCGCTCTTCTTGGGTAGTCCTTCGCAGCTGCTGTGTTCTTGGAACTCAGGGCTTTCTGGTTAATAGAGCCCTTACCCTAGGCGTAACTCAAACCTTAACCCTAGGAAGGAAAATCAGCCTATGGTTCGGATTGCTCTCATGGAAATATCAGTGGTGGCAGCCAAGTTGCGTCACTTTTGCGCTCCCCTTGGGATGCCTTTCGCAGCTGCAGTGTGCCTGGAGCCCAGGGCTTCCTGGTTTTAAAAGTCCTAGGCCTAAGCCTAACAGTAACCCTAGGAAGGTAAACCAGCCGGGTATTAGGGTTCTTCCTAAGGCAAAAGCCATGAAAGCACCCATGTTGTGGAACTTCTGCACTCCCTTTGGGATGCCTTTGGCAGATGAAGTAAGCCTGGAACTCAGGGCTTCCTGGTTAAAGAAATCCAAGCCCTAGGCTGAACCCTAACCCTAACCCTAGGCAGATAAATCAGCCTAGGTATAGGGATGGTGCCAAGGAAAAAGCTGTGAAAGCTGCCATGTTGTTGCACTTTTGTACACCCCTTGGAATGCCTTTCGCAGCTGCAGTGTGCCTGGAGCCCAGGGCTTCCTGGTTTTAAAAGTCCTAGGCCTAAGCCTAACAGTAACCCTGGGAAGGTAAATCAGCCGGTTATTAGGGTTCTTCCTAAGGGAAAAGCCGTGAAAGCAGCCATGTTGTGGCACTTCTGCACTGCCTTTGGGATGCCTTTGGCAGATGAAGTAAGCCTGGAACTCAGGGCTTCCTGGTTAAAGAAATCCAAGCCCTAGGCTGAACCCTAACCCTAACCCTAGGCAGATAAATCAGCCTAGGTATAGGGATGGTGCCAAGGAAAAAGCTGTGAAAGCTGCCATGTTGTTGCACTTTTGTACTCCCCTTGGGATGCCTTGAACAGCTGCAGTGTGCCTGGAGCCCAGGGCTTCCTAGTTTTAAAAATCCTAGCCCTAGGCCTAAGCCTAACAGTAACCCTGGGAAGGTAAATCAGCCTGGTGTTAGGCTTCTTGCCAAGGAAAAAGCCGTGAAAGCTGCCATGTTGTGGCACTTTTGCACTCCCTTTTGGATGCCTTTCACAGCTCCAGTGTGCCTGGAACTCAGGGCTTCCTGATTTTAAAAATCCTAGCCCTAGGCCGAACCCCAACCCTAAGACGAGAAAGGCAAATCAGCCAGGAATTAGGCATGTCCCCAAGGAAAAAGCTGTGGAGGCAGGCATGTTGTGCTACTTTTGCGCTCTTCTTGGCTAGTCCTTCGCAGCTGCTGTGTTCTTGGAACTCAGGGCTTTCTGGTTAATAGAACCCTTACCCTAGGCGTAACTCAAACCTTAACCCTAGGAAGGAAAATCAACCTATGGTTCGGGATGGTCTCATGGAAATATCAGTGGTGGCAGCCAAGTTGCGTCACTTTTGCGCTCCCCTTGGGATGCCTTTCGCAGCTGCAGTGTGCCTGGAGCCCAGGGCTTCCTGGTTTTAAAAGTCCTAGGCCTAAGCCTAACAGTAACCCTAGGAAGGTAAATCAGCCGGGTATTAGGGTTCTTCCTAAGGGAAAAGCCGTGAAAGCAGCCATGTTGTTGAACTTCTGCACTCCCTTTGGGATGCCTTTGGCAGATGAAGTAAGCCTGGAACTCAGGGCTTCCTGGTTAAAGAAATCCAAGCCCTAGGCTGAACCCTAACCCTAACCCTAGGCAGATAAATCAGCCTAGGTATAGGGATGGTGCCAAGGAAAAAGCTGTGAAAGCTGCCATGTTGTTGCACTTTTGTACTCCCCTTGGGATGCCTTGAACAGCTGCAGTGTGCCTGGAGCTAAGGGCTTCCTAGTTTTAAAAATCCTAGCCCTAGGCCTAAGCCTAACAGTAACCCTGGGAAGGTAAATCAGCCTGGTGTTAGGCTTCTTGCCAAGGAAAAAGCCGTGAAAGCAGCCATGTTGTGGCACTTTTGCACTCCCTTTTGGATGCCTTTCACAGCTCCAGTGTGCCTGGAACTCAGGGCTTCCTGATTTTAAAAATCCTAGCCCTAGGCCGAACCCCAACCCTAAGGCGAGAAAGGCAAATCAGCCAGGAATTAGGCATGTCCACAAGGAAAAAGCTGTGGAGGCAGGCATGTTGTGCTACTTTTGCGCTCTTCTTGGCTAGTCCTTCGCAGCTGCTGTGTTCTTGGAACTCAGGGCTTTCTGGTTAATAGAACACTTACCCTAGGCGTAACTCAAACCTTAACCCTAGGAAGGAAAATCAGCCTATGGTTCGGGATGGTCTCATGGAAATATCAGTGGTGGCAGCCAAGTTGCGTCACTTCTGCGCTCTCCTTGGGATGCCTATCGCAGCTGCAGTGTGCCTGGAGCCCAGGGCTTCCTGGTTTTAATAGTCCTAGGCCTAAGCCTAACAGTAACCCTAGGAAGGTAAATCAGCCGGTTATTAGGGTTCTTCCTAAGGGAAAAGCCGTGAAAGCAGCTATGTTGTGGCACTTCTGCACTCCCTTTGGGATGCCTTTGGCAGATGAAGTAAGCCTGGAACTCAGGGCTTCCTGGTTAAAGAAATCCAAGCCCTAGGCTGAACCCTAACCCTAACCCTAGGCAGATAAATCAGCCTAGGTATAGGGATGGTGCCAAGGAAAAAGCTGTGAAAACTGCCATGTTGTTGCACTTTTGTACTCCCCTTGGGATGCCTTGAACAGCTGCAGTGTGCCTGGAGCTAAGGGCTTCCTAGTTTTAAAAATCCTAGCCCTAGGCCGAAGCCTAACAGTAACCCTGGGAATGTAAATCAGCCTGGTGTTAGGCTTCTTGCCAAGGAAAAAGCCGTGAAAGCAGCCATGTTGTGGCACTTTTGCACTCCCTTTTGGATGCCTTTCACAGCTCCAGTGTGCCTGGAACTCAGGGCTTCCTGATTTTAAAAATCCTAGCCCTAGGCCGAACCCCAACCCTAAGACGAGAAAGGCAAATCAGCCAGGAATTAGGCATGTCCCCAGGGAAAAAGCTGTGGAGGCAGGCATGTTGTGGTACTTTTGCGCTCTTCTTGGCTAGTCCTTCGCAGCTGCTGTGTTCTTGGAACTCAGGGCTTTCTGGTTAATAGACCCTTACCCTAGGCGTAACTCAAACCTTAACCCTAGGAAGGAAAATCAACCTATGGTTCGGGATGGTCTCATGGAAATATCAGTGGTGGCAGCCAAGTTGCGTCACTTTTGCGCTCCCCTTGGGATGCCTTTCGCAGCTGCAGTGTGCCTGGAGCCCAGGGCTTCCTCGTTTTAAGAGTCCTAGGCCTAAGCCTAACAGTAACCCTGGGAAGGTAAATCAGCCGGGTATTAGGGTTCTTCCTAAGGGAAAAGCCGTGAAAGCAGCCATGTTGTGGCACTTTTGCACTCCCTTTTGGATGCCTTTCACAGCTCCAGTGTGCCTGGAACTCAGGGCTTCCTGATTTTAAAAATCCTAGCCCTAGGCCGAACCCCAACCCTAAGACGAGAAAGGCAAATCAGCCAGGATTTAGGCATGTCCCCAAGGAAAAAGCTGTGGAGGCAGGCATGTTGTGGTACTTTTGCGCTCTTCTTGGCTAGTTCTTCGCAGCTGCTGTGTTCTTGGAATTCAGGGCTTTCTGGTTAATAGAACACTTACCCTAGGCGTAACTCAAACCTTAACCCTAGGAAGGAAAATCAGCCTATGGTTCGGATTGGTCTCATGGAAATATCAGTGGTGGCAGCCAAGTTGCGTCACTTTTGCGCTCCCCTTGGGATGCCTTTCGCAGCTGCAGTGTGCCTGGAGCCCAGGGCTTCCTGGTTTTAAAAGTCCTAGGCCTAAGCCTAACAGTAACCCTAGGAAGGTAAATCAGCCGGGTATTAAGGTTCTTCCTAAGGGAAAAGCCGTGAAAGCAGCCATGTTGTGGCACTTCTGCACTCCCTTTGGGATGCCTTTGGCAGATGAAGTAAGCCTGGAACTCAGGGCTTCTTGGTTAAAGAAATCCAAGCCCTAGGCTGAACCCTAACCCTAACCCTAGGCAGATAAATCAGCCTAGGTATAGGGATGGTGCCAAGGAAAAAGCTGTGAAAGCTGCCATGTTGTTGCACTTTTGTACTCCCCTTGGGATGCCTTGAACAGCTGCAGTGTGCCTGGAGCCCAGGGCTTCCTAGTTTTAAAAATCCTAGCCCTAGGCCGAAGCCTAACAGTAACCCTGGGAAGGTAAATCAGCCTGGTGTTAGGCTTCTTGCCAAGGAAAAAGCCGTGAAAGCAGCCATGTTGTGGCACTTTTGCACTCCCTTTTGGATGCCTTTCACAGCTCCAGTGTGCCTGGAACTCAGGGCTTCCTGATTTTAAAAATCCTAGCCCTAGGCCGAACCCCAACCCTAAGACGAGAAAGGCAAATCAGCCAGGAATTAGGCATGTCCCCAAGGAAAAAGCTGTGGAGGCAGGCATGTTATGCTACTTTTGCGCTCTTCTTGGCTAGTCCTTCGCAGCTGCTGTGTTCTTGGAACTCAGGGCTTTCTGGTTAATAGAACCCTTACCCTAGGCGTAACTCAAACCTTAACCCTAGGAAGGAAAATCAACCTATGGTTCGGGATGGTCTCATGGAAATATCAGTGGTGGCAGCCAAGTTGCGTCACTTTTGCGCTCCCCTTGGGATGCCTTTCGCAGCTGCAGTGTGCCTGGAGCCCAGGGCTTCCTGGTTTTAAAAGTCCTAGGCCTAAGCCTAACAGTAACCCTAGGAAGGTAAATCAGCCGGGTATTAGGGTTCTTCCTAAGGGAAAAGCCGTGAAAGCAGCCATGTTGTGGCACTTCTGCACTCCCTTTGGGATGCCTTTGGCAGATGAAGTAAGCCTGGAACTCAGGGCTTCCTGGTTAAAGAAATCCAAGCCCTAGGCTGAACCCTAACCCTAACCCTAGGCAGATAAATCAGCCAAGGTATAGGGATGGTGCCAAGGAAAAAGCTGTGAAAGCTGCCATGTTGTTGCACTTTTGTACTCCCCTTGGGATGCCTTGAACAGCTGCAGTGTGCCTGGAGCCCAGGGCTTCCTAGTTTTAAAAATCCTAGCCCTAGGCCTAAGCCTAACAGTAACCCTGGGAAGGTAAATCAGCCTGGTGTTAGGCTTCTTGCCAAGGAAAAAGCCGTGAAAGCAGCCATGTTGTGGCACTTCTGCACTCCCTTTGTGATGCCTTTGGCAGATGAAGTAAGCCTGGAACTCAGGGCTTCCTGGTTAAAGAAATCCAAGCCCTAGGCTGAACCCTAACCCTAACCCTAGGCAGATAAATCAGCCTAGGTATAGGGATGGTGCCAAGGAAAAAGCTGTGAAAGCTGCCATGTTGTTGCACTTTTGTACTCCCCTTGGGATGCCTTGAACAGCTGCAGTGTGCCTGGAGCCCAGGGCTTCCTAGTTTTAAAAATCCTAGCCCTAGGCCTAAGCCTAACAGTAACCCTGGGAAGGTAAATCAGACTGGTGTTAGGCTTCTTGCCAAGCAAAAAGCCGTGAAAGCAGCCATGTTGTGGCACTTTTGCACTCCCTTTTGGATGCCTTTCACAGCTCCAGTGTGCCTGGAACTCAGGGCTTCCTGATTTTAAAAATCCTAGCCCTAGGCCGAACCCCAACCCTAAGACGAGAAAGGCAAATCAGCCAGGAATTAGGCATGTCCCCAAGGAAAAAGCTGTGGAGGCAGGCATGTTGTGCTACTTTTGCGCTCTTCTTGGCTAGTCCTTCGCAGCTGCTGTGTTCTTGGAACTCAGGGCTTTCTGGTTAATAGAACCCTTACCCTAGGTGTAACTCAAACCATAACCCTAGGAAGGAAAATCAGCCTATGGTTCGGGATGGTCTCATGGAAATATCAGTGGTGGCAGCCAAGTTGCGTCACTTTTGCGCTCCCCTTGGGATGCCTTTCGCAGCTGCTGTGTGCCTGGAGCCCAGGGCTTCCTGGTTTTAAAAGTCCTAGGCCTAAGCCTAACAGGAACCCTAGGAAGGTAAATCAGCAGGGTATTAGGGTTCTTCCTAAGGGAAAAGCCGTGAAAGCAGCCATGTTGTGGAACTTCTGCACTCCCTTTGGGATGCCTTTGGCAGATGAAGTAAGCCTGGAACTCAGGGCTTCCTGGTTAAAGAAATCCAAGCCCTAGGCTGAACCCTAACCCTAACCCTAGGCAGATAAATCAGCCTAGTTATAGGGATGGTGCCAAGGAAAAAGCTGTGAAAGCTGCCATGTTGTTGCACTTTTGTACTCCCCTTGGGATGCCTTGAACAGCTGCAGTGTGCCTGGAGCCAAGGGCTTCCTAGTTTTAAAAATCCTAGCCCTTGGCCTAAGCCTAACAGTAACCCTGGGAAGGTAAATCAGCCTGGTGTTAGGCTTCTTGCCAAGGAAAAAGCCGTGAAAGCAGCCATGTTGTGGCACTTTTGCACTCCCTTTTGGATGCCTTTCACAGCTCCAGTGTGCCTGGAACTCACGGCTTCCTGATTTTAAAAATCCTAGCCCTAGGCCGAACCCCAACCCTAAGACGAGAAAGGCAAATCAGCCAGGAATTAGGCATGTCCCCAAGGAAAAAGCTGTGGAGGCAGGCATGTTGTGGTACATTTGCACTCTTCTTGGGTAGTCCTTCGCAGCTGCTGTGTTCTTGGAACTCAGGGCTTTCTGGTTAATAGAACCCTTACCCTAGGCGTAACTCAAACCTTAACCCTAGGAAGGAAAATCAGCCTATGGTTCGGGATGGTCTCATGGAAATATCAGTGGTGGCAGCCAAGTTGCATCACTTTTGCGCTCCCCTTGGGATGCCTTTTGCAGCTGCAGTGTGCCTGGAGCCCAGGGCTTCCTGGTTTTAAAAGTCCTAGGCCTAAGCCTAACAGTAACCCTAGGAAGGTAAATCAGCCGGGTATTAGGGTTCTTCCTAAGGGAAAAGCCGTGAAAGCAGCCATGTTGTGGCACTTCTGCACTCCCTTTGGGATGCCTTTGGCAGATGAAGTAAGCCTGGAACTCAGGGCTTCCTGGTTAAAGAAATCCAAGCCCTAGGCTGAACCCTAACCCTAACCCTAGGCAGATAAATCAGCCTAGGTATAGGGATGGTGCCAAGGAAAAAGCTGTGAAAGCTGCCATGTTGTTGCACTTTTGTACTCACCTAGGGATGCCTTGAACAGCTGCAGTGTGCCTGGAGCTAAGGGCTTCCTAGTTTAAAAAATCCTAGACCTAGGCCTAAGCCTAACAGTAACCCTGGGAAGGTAAATCAGCCTGGTGTTAGGCTTCTTGCCAAGGAAAAAGCCGTGAAAGCAGCCATGTTGTGGCACTTTTGCACTCCCTTTTGGATGCCTTTCACAGCTCCAGTGTGCCTGGAACTCAGGGCTTCCTGATTTTAAAAATCCTAGCCCTAGGCCGAACCCCAACCCTAAGACGAGAAAGGCAAATCAGCCAGGAATTAGGCATGTCCCCAAGGAAAAAGCTGTGGAGGCAGGCATGTTGTGGTACATTTGCACTCTTCTTGGATAGTCCTTCGCAGCTGCTGTGTTCTTGGAACTCAGGGCTTTCTGGTTAATAGAACCCTTACCCTAGGCGTAACTCAAACCTTAACCCTAGGAAGGAAAATCAGCCTATGGTTCGGGATGGTCTCATGGAAATATCAGTGGTGGCAGCCAAGTTGCGTCACTTTTGCGCTCCCCTTGGGATGCCTTTCGCAGCTGCAGTGTGCCTGGAGCCCAGGGCTTCCTGGTTTTAAAAGTCCTAGGCCTAAGCCTAACAGTAACCCTAGGAAGGTAAATCAGCCGGGTATTAGGGTTCTTCCTAAGGGAAAAGCCGTGAAAGCAGCCATGTTGTGGCACTTCTGCACTCCCTTTGGGATGCCTTTGGCAGATGAAGTAAGCCTGGAACTCAGGGCTTCTTGGTTAAAGAAATCCAAGCCCTAGGCTGAACCCTAACCCTAACCCTAGGCAGATAAATCAGCCTAGGTATAGGGATGGTGCCAAGGAAAAAGCTGTGAAAGCTGCCATGTTGTTGCACTTTTGTACTCCCCTAGGGATGCCTTGAACAGCTGCAGTGTGCCTGGAGCCCAGGGCTTCCTAGTTTTAAAAATCCTAGCCCTAGGCCTAAGCCTAACAGTAACCCTGGGAAGGTAAATCAGCCTGGTGTTAGGCTTCTTGCCAAGGAAAAAGCCATGAAAGCAGCCATGTTGTGGCACTTTTGCACTCCCTTTTGGATGCCTTTCACAGCTCCAGTGTGCCTGGAACTCAGGGCTTCCTGATTTTAAAAATCCTAGCCCTAGGCCGAACCTCAAACCTAAGACGAGAAAGGCAAATCAGCCAGGAATTAGGCATGTCCCCAAGGAAAAAGCTGTGGAGGCAGGCATGTTGTGGTACTTTTGCGCTCTTCTTGGCTAGTCCTTCGCAGCTGCTGTGTTCTTGGAACTCAGGGCTTTCTGGTTAATAGAACCCTTACCCTAGGCGTAACTCAAACCTTAAGCCTAGGAAGGAAAATCAGCCTATGGTTCGGGATGGTCTCATGGAAATATCAGTGGTGGCAGCCAAGTTGCGTCACTTTTGCGCTCCCCTTGGGATGCCTTTCGCAGCTGCAGTGTGCCTGGAGCCCAGGGCTTCCTGGTTTTAAAAGTCCTAGGCCTAAGCCTAACAGGAACCCTAGGAAGGTAAATCAGCCGGGTATTAGGGTTCTTCCTAAGGGAAAAGCCGTGAAAGCAGCCATGTTGTGGCACTTCTGCACTCCCTTTGGGATGCCTTTGGCAGATGAAGTAAGCCTGGAACTCAGGGCTTCCTGGTTAAAGAAATCCAAGCCCTAGGCTGAACCCTAACCCTAACCCTAGGCAGATAAATCAGCCTAGGTATAGGGATGGTGCCAAGGAAAAAGCTGTGAAAGCTGCCATGTTGTTGCACTTTTGTACTCCCCTTGGGATGCCTTGAACAGCTGCAGTGTGCCTGGAGCCAAGGGCTTCCTAGTTTTAAAAATCCTAGCCCTAGGCCTAAGCCTAACAGTAACCCTGGGAAGGCAAATCAGCCTGGTGTTAGGCTTCTTGCCAAGGAAAAAGCCGTGAAAGCAGCCATGTTGTGGCACTTTTGCACTCCCTTTTGGATGCCTTTCACAGCTCCAGTGTGCCTGGAACTCAGGGCTTCCTGATTTTAAAAATCCTAGCCCTAGGCCGAACCCCAACTCTAAGACGAGAAAGGCAAATCAGCCAGGAATTAGGCATGTCCCCAAGGAAAAAGCTGTGGAGGCAGGCATGTTGTGGTACTTTTGCGCTCTTCTTGGGTAGTCCTTCGCAGCTGCTGTGTTCTTGGAACTCAGGGCTTTCTGGTTAATAGAACCCTTACCCTAGGCGTAACTCAAACTTTAACCCTAGGAAGGAAAATCAACCTATGGTTCGGGATGGTCTCATGGAAATATCAGTGGTGGCAGCCAAGTTGCGTCACTTTTGCGCTCCCCTTGGGATGCCTTTCGCAGCTGCAGTGTGCCTGGAGCCCAGGGCTTCCTGGTTTTAAAAGTCCTAGGCCTAAGCCTAACAGTAACCCTAGGAAGGTAAATCAGCCGGGTATTAGGGTTCTTCCTAAGGGAAAAGCCGTGAAAGCAGCCATGTTGTGGCACTTCTGCACTCCCTTTGGGATGCCTTTGGCAGATGAAGTAAGCCTGGAACTCAGGGCTTCTTGGTTAAAGAAATCCAAGCCCTAGGCTGAACCCTAACCCTAACCCTAGGCAGATAAATCAGCCTAGGTATAGGGATGGTGCCAAGGAAAAAGCTGTGAAAGCTGCCATGTTGTTGCACTTTTGTACTCCCCTAGGGATGCCTTGAACAGCTGCAGTGTGCCTGGAGCCCAGGGCTTCCTAGTTTTAAAAATCCTAGCCCTAGGCCTAAGCCTAACAGTAACCCTGGGAAGGTAAATCAGCCTGGTGTTAGGCTTCTTGCCAAGGAAAAAGCCATGAAAGCAGCCATGTTGTGGCACTTTTGCACTCCCTTTTGGATGCCTTTCACAGCTCCAGTGTGCCTGGAACTCAGGGCTTCCTGATTTTAAAAATCCTAGCCCTAGGCCGAACCTCAAACCTAAGACGAGAAAGGCAAATCAGCCAGGAATTAGGCATGTCCCCAAGGAAAAAGCTGTGGAGGCAGGCATGTTGTGGTACTTTTGCGCTCTTCTTGGCTAGTCCTTCGCAGCTGCTGTGTTCTTGGAACTCAGGGCTTTCTGGTTACTAGAACCCTTACCCTAGGCGTAACTCAAACCTTAAGCCTAGGAAGGAAAATCAGCCTATGGTTCGGGATGGTCTCATGGAAATATCAGTGGTGGCAGCCAAGTTGCGTCACTTTTGCGCTCCCCTTGGGATGCCTTTCGCAGCTGCAGTGTGCCTGGAGCCCAGGGCTTCCTGGTTTTAAAAGTCCTAGGCCTAAGCCTAACAGGAACCCTAGGAAGGTAAATCAGCCGGGTATTAGGGTTCTTCCTAAGGGAAAAGCCGTGAAAGCAGCCATGTTGTGGCACTTCTGCACTCCCTTTGGGATGCCTTTGGCAGATGAAGTAAGCCTGGAACTCAGGGCTTCCTGGTTAAAGAAATCCAAGCCCTAGGCTGAACCCTAACCCTAACCCTAGGCAGATAAATCAGCCTAGGTATAGGGATGGTGCCAAGGAAAAAGCTGTGAAAGCTGCCATGTTGTTGCACTTTTGTACTCCCCTTGGGATGCCTTGAACAGCTGCAGTGTGCCTGGAGCCAAGGGCTTCCTAGTTTTAAAAATCCTAGCCCTAGGCCTAAGCCTAACAGTAACCCTGGGAAGGCAAATCAGCCTGGTGTTAGGCTTCTTGCCAAGGAAAAAGCCGTGAAAGCAGCCATGTTGTGGCACTTTTGCACTCCCTTTTGGATGCCTTTCACAGCTCCAGTGTGCCTGGAACTCAGGGCTTCCTGATTTTAAAAATCCTAGCCCTAGGCCGAACCCCAACTCTAAGACGAGAAAGGCAAATCAGCCAGGAATTAGGCATGTCCCCAAGGAAAAAGCTGTGGAGGCAGGCATGTTGTGGTACTTTTGCGCTCTTCTTGGCTAGTCCTTCGCAGCTGCTGTGTTCTTGGAACTCAGGGCTTTCTGGTTAATAGAACCCTTACCCTAGGCGTAACTCAAACTTTAACCCTAGGAAGGAAAATCAACCTATGGTTCGGGATGGTCTCATGGAAATATCAGTGGTGGCAGCCAAGTTGCGTCACTTTTGCGCTCCCCTTGGGATGCCTTTCGCAGCTGCAGTGTGCCTGGAGCCCAGGGCTTCCTGGTTTTAAAAGTCCTAGGCCTAAGCCTAACAGTAACCCTAGGAAGGTAAATCAGCCGGTTATTAGGGTTCTTCCTAAGGGAAAAGCCGTGAAAGCAGCCATGTTGTGGCACTTCTGCACTCCCTTTGGGATGCCTTTGGCAGATGAAGTAAGCCTGGAACTCAGGGCTTCCTGGTTAAAGAAATTCAAGCCCTAGGCTGAACCCTAACCCTAACCCTAGGCAGATAAATCAGCCTAGGTATAGGGATGGTGCCAAGGAAAAAGCTGTGAAAGCTGCCATGTTGTTGCACTTTTGTACTCCCCTTGGGATGCCTTGAACAGCTGCAGTGTGCCTGGAGCCCAGGGCTTCCTAGTTTTAAAAATCCTAGCCCTAGGCCTAAGCCTAACAGTAACCCTGGGAAGGTAAATCAGCCTGGTGTTAGGCTTCTTGCCAAGCAAAAAGCCGTGAAAGCAGCCATGTTGTGGCACTTTTGCACTCCCTTTTGGATGCCTTTCACAGCTGCAGTGTGCCTGGAACTCAGGGCTTCCTGATTTTAAAAATCCTAGCCCTAGGCCGAACCCCAACCCTAAGACGAGAAAGGCAAATCAGCCAGGAATTAGGCATGTCCCCAAGGAAAAAGCTGTGGAGGCAGGCATGTTGTGGTACTTTTGCGCTCTTCTTGGTTAGTCCTTCGCAGCTGCTGTGTTCTTGGAACTCAGGGCTTTCTGGTTAATAGAACCCTTACCCTAGGTGTAACTCAAACCTTAACCCTAGGAAGGAAAATCAGCCTATGGTTCGGGATGGTCTCATGGAAATATCAGTGGTGGCAGCCAAGTTGCGTCACTTTTGCGCTCCCCTTGGGATGCCTTTTGCAGCTGCAGTGTGCCTGGAGCCCAGGGCTTCCTGGTTTTAATAGTCCTAGGCCTAAGCCTAACAGTAACCCTAGGAAGGTAAATCAGCCGGGTATTAGGGTTCTTCCTAAGGGAAAAGCCGTGAAAGCAGCCATGTTGTGGAACTTCTGCACTGCCTTTGGGATGCCTTTGGCAGATGAAGTAAGCCTGGAACTCAGGGCTTCCTGGTTAAAGAAATCCAAGCACTAGGCTGAACCCTAACCCTAACCCTAGGCAGATAAATCAGCCTAGGTATAGGGATGGTGCCAAGGAAAAAGCTGTGAAAGCTGCCATGTTGTTGCACTTTTGTACTCCCCTTGGGATGCCTTGAACAGCTGCAGTGTGCCTGGAGCTAAGGGCTTCCTAGTTTTAAAAATCCTAGCCCTAGGCCTAAGCCTAACAGTAACCCTGGGAAGGTAAATCAGCCTGGTGTTAGGCTTCTTGCCAAGGAAAAAGCCGTGAAAGCAGCCATGTTGTGGCACTTTTGCACTCCCTTTTGGATGCCTTTCACAGCTCCAGTGTGCCTGGAACTCAGGGCTTCCTGATTTTAAAAATCCTAGCCCTAGGCCGAACCCCAACCCTAAGACGAGAAAGGCAAATCAGCCAGGAATTAGGCATGTCCCCAAGGAAAAAGCTGTGGAGGCAGGCATGTTGTGCTACTTTTGCGCTCTTCTTGGCTAGTCCTTCGCAGCTGCTGTGTTCTTGGAACTCAGGGCTTTCTGGTTACTAGAACCCTTACCCTAGGCGTAACTCAAACTTTAACCCTAGGAAGGAAAATCAACCTATGGTTCGGGATGGTCTCATGGAAATATCAGTGGTGGCAGCCAAGTTGCGTCACTTTTGCGCTCCCCTTGGGATGCCTTTCGCAGCTGCAGTGTGCCTGGAGCCCAGGGCTTCCTGGTTTTAAAAGTCCTAGGCCTAAGCCTAACAGGAACCCTAGGAAGGTAAATCAGCCGGGTATTAGGGTTCTTCCTAAGGGAAAAGCCGTGAAAGCAGCCATGTTGTGGCACTTTTGCACTCCCTTTTGGATGCCTTTCACAGCTCCAGTGTGCCTGGAACTCAGGGCTTCCTGATTTTAAAAATCCTAGCCCTAGGCCGAACCCCAACCCTAAGACGAGAAAGGCAAATCAGCCAGGAATTAGGCATGTCCACAAGGAAAAAGCTGTGGAGGTAGGCATGTTGTGCTACTTTTGCGCTCTTCTTGGCTAGTCCTTCGCAGCTGCTGTGTTCTTGGAACTCAGGGCTTTCTGGTTAATAGAACCCTTACCCTAGGTGTAACTCAAACCTTAACCCTAGGAAGGAAAATCAGCCTATGGTTCGGGATGGTCTCATGGAAATATCAGTGGTGGCAGCCAAGTTGCGTCACTTTTGCGCTCCCCTTGGGATGCCTTTCGCAGCTGCAGTGTGCCTGGAGCCCAGGGCTTCCTGGTTTTAAAAGTCCTAGGCCTAAGCCTAACAGTAACCCTAGGAAGGTAAATCAGCCGGGTATTAGGGTTCTTCCTAAGGGAAAAGCCGTGAAAGCAGCCATGTTGTGGCACTTCTGCACTCCCTTTGGGATGCCTTTGGCAGATGAAGTAAGCCTGGAACTCAGGGCTTCTTGGTTAAAGAAATCCAAGCCCTAGGCTGAACCCTAACCCTAACCCTCGGCAGATAAATCAGCCTAGGTATAGGGATGGTGCCAAGGAAAAAGCTGTGAAAGCTGCCATGTTGTTGCACTTTTGTACTCCCCTTGGGATGCCTTGAACAGCTGCAGTGTGCCTGGAGCCCAGGGCTTCCTAGTTTTAAAAATCCTAGCCCTAGGCCTAAGCCTAACAGTAACCCTGGGAAGGTAAATCAGCCTGGTGTTAGGCTTCTTGCCAAGGAAAAAGCCGTGAAAGCAGCCATGTTGTGGCACTTTTGCACTCCCTTTTGGATGCCTTTCACAGCTGCAGTGTGCCTGGAACTCAGGGCTTCCTGATTTTAAAAATCCTAGCCCTAGGCCGAACCCCAACCCTAAGACGAGAAAGGCAAATCAGCCAGGAATTAGGCATGTCCCCAAGGAAAAATCTGTGGAGGCAGGCATGTTGTGCTACTTTTGCGCTCTTCTTGGCTAGTCCTTCGCAGCTGCTGTGTTCTTGGAACTCAGGGCTTTCTGGTTAATAGAACCCTTACCCTAGGCGTATCCCAAACCTTAACCCTAGGAAGGAAAATCAGCCTATGGTTCGGGATGGTCTCATGGAAATATCAGTGGTGGCAGCCAAGTTGCGTCACTTTTGCGCTCCCCTTGGGATGCCTTTCGCAGCTGCAGTGTGCCTGGAGCCCAGGGCTTCCTGGTTTTAAAAGTCCTAGGCCTAAGCCTAACAGTTACCCTAGGAAGGTTAATCAGCCAGGTATTAGGCTTCTTGCTAAGGAAAAAGCCGTGAAAGCAGCCATGTTGTGGCACTTCTGCACTCCCTTTGGGATGCCTTTGGCAGATGAAGTAAGCCTGGAACTCAGGGCTTCCTGGTTAAAAAAATCCAAGCCCTAGGCTGAACCCTAACCCTAACCCTAGGCAGATTAATCAGCCTAGGTATAGGGATGGTGCCAAGGAAAAAGCTGTGAAAGCTGCCATGTTGTTGCACTTTTGTACTCCCCTTGGGATGCCTTGAACAGCTGCAGTGTGCCTGGAGCCCAGGGCTTCCTAGTTTTAAAAATCCTAGCCCTAGGCCTAAGCCTAACAGTAACCCTGGGAAGGTAAATCAGCCTGGTGTTAGGCTTCTTGCCAAGGAAAAAGCCGTGAAAGCAGCCATGTTGTGGCACTTCTGCACTGCCTTTGGGATGCCTTTGGCAGATGAAGTAAGCCTGGAACTCAGGGCTTCCTGATTTTAAAAATCCTAGCCCTAGGCCGAACCCCAACCCTAAGACGAGAAAGGCAAATCAGCCAGGAATTAGGCATGTCCCCAAGGAAAAAGCTGTGGAGGCAGGCATGTTGTGCTACTTTTGCGCTCTTCTTGGCTAGTCCTTCGCAGCTGCTGTGTTCTTGGATCTAATGGCTTTCTGGTTAATGGAACCCTTACCCTAGGCGTAACTCAAACCTTAACCCTAGGAAGGAAAATCAACCTATGGTTCGGGATGGTCTCATGGAAATATCAGTGGTGGCAGCCAAATTGCGTCACTTTTGCGCTCCCCTTGGGATGCCTTTTGCAGCTGCAGTGTGCCTGGAGCCCAGGGCTTCCTGGTTTTAAAAGTCCTAGGCCTAAGCCTAACAGGAACCCTGGGAAGGTAAATCAGCCTGGTTTTAGGCTTCTTGCTAAGGAAAAAGCCTTGAAAGCAGCCATGTTGTGGCACTTCTGCACTCCCTTTGGGATGCCTTTGGCAGATGAAGTAAGCCTGGAACTCAGGGCTTCCTGGTTAAAGAAATCCAAGCCCTAGGCTGAACCCTAACCCTAACCCTAGGCAGATAAATCAGCCTAGGTATAGGGATGGTGCCAAGGAAAAAGCCGTGAAAGCAGCCATGTTGTGGCACTTCTGCACTGCCTTTGGGATGCCTTTGGCAGATGAAGTAAGCCTGGAACTCAGGGCTTCCTGATTTTAAAAATCCTAGCCCTAGGCCGAACCCCAACCCTAAGACGAGAAAGGCAAATCAGCCAGGAATTAGGCATGTCCCCAAGGAAAAAGCTGTGGAGGCAGGCATGTTGTGCTACTTTTGCGCTCTTCTTGGCTAGTCCTTCGCAGCTGCTGTGTTCTTGGATCTAATGGCTTTCTGGTTAATGGAACCCTTACCCTAGGCGTAACTCAAACCTTAACCCTAGGAAGGAAAATCAACCTATGGTTTGGGATGGTCTCATGGAAATATCAGTGGTGGCAGCCAAATTGCGTCACTTTTGCGCTCCCCTTGGGATGCCTTTTGCAGCTGCAGTGTGCCTGGAGCCCAGGGCTTCCTGGTTTTAAAAGTCCTAGGCCTAAGCCTAACAGGAACCCTGGGAAGGTAAATCAGCCTGGTTTTAGGCTTCTTGCTAAGGAAAAAGCCTTGAAAGCAGCCATGTTGTGGCACTTCTGCACTCCCTTTGGGATGCCTTTGGCAGATGAAGTAAGCCTGGAACTCAGGGCTTCCTGGTTAAAGAAATCCAAGCCCTAGGCTGAACCCTAACCCTAACCCTAGGCAGATAAATCAGCCTAGGTATAGGGATGGTGCCAAGGAAAAAGATGTGAAAGCTGCCATGTTATTGCACTTTTGTACTCCCCTTGGGATGCCTTGAACACCTGCAGTGTGCCTGGAGCCCAGGGCTTCCTAGTTTTAAAAATCCTAGCCCTAGGCCTAAGCCTAACAGTAACCCTGGGAAGGTAAATCAGCCTGGTGTTAGGCTTCTTGCCAAGGAAAAAGCCGTGAAAGCAGCCATGTTGTGGCACTTCTGCACTCCCTTTTGGATGCCTTTCACAGCTGCAGTGTGCCTGGAACTCAGGGCTTCCTGATTTTAAAAATCCTAGCCCTAGGCCGAACCCCAACCCTAAGACGAGAAAGGCAAATCAGCCAGGAATTAGGCATGTCCCCAAGGAAAAAGCTGTGGAGGCAGGCATGTTGTGCTACTTTTGCGCTCTTCTTGGTTAGTCCTTCGCAGCTGCTGTGTTCTTGGAACTCAGGGCTTTCTGGTTAATAGAACCCTTACCCTAGGTGTAACTCAAACCTTAACCCTAGGAAGGAAAATCAGCCTATGGTTCGGGATGGTCTCATGGAAATATCAGTGGTGGCAGCCAAGTTGCGTCACTTTTGCGCTCCCCTTGGGATGCCTTTTGCAGCTGCAGTGTGCCTGGAGCCCAGGGCTTCCTGGTTTTAAAAGTCCTAGGCCTAAGCCTAACAGTAACCCTAGGAAGGTAAATCAGCCGGGTATTAGGGTTCTTCCTAAGGGAAAAGCCGTGAAAGCAGCCATGTTGTGGAACTTCTGCACTGCCTTTGGGATGCCTTTGGCAGATGAAGTAAGCCTGGAACTCAGGGCTTCCTGGTTAAAGAAATCCAAGCACTAGGCTGAACCCTAACCCTAACCCTAGGCAGATAAATCAGCCTAGGTATAGGGATGGTGCCAAGGAAAAAGCTGTGAAAGCTGCCATGTTGTTGCACTTTTGTACTCCCCTTGGGATGCCTTGAACAGCTGCAGTGTGCCTGGAGCTAAGGGCTTCCTAGTTTTAAAAATCCTAGCCCTAGGCCTAAGCCTAACAGTAACCCTGGGAAGGTAAATCAGCCTGGTGTTAGGCTTCTTGCCAAGGAAAAAGCCGTGAAAGCAGCCATGTTGTGGCACTTTTGCACTCCCTTTTGGATGCCTTTCACAGCTCCAGTGTGCCTGGAACTCAGGGCTTCCTGATTTTAAAAATCCTAGCCCTAGGCCGAACCCCAACCCTAAGACGAGAAAGGCAAATCAGCCAGGAATTAGGCATGTCCACAAGGAAAAAGCTGTGGAGGTAGGCATGTTGTGCTACTTTTGCGCTCTTCTTGGCTAGTCCTTCGCAGCTGCTGTGTTCTTGGAACTCAGGGCTTTCTGGTTAATAGAACCCTTACCCTAGGTGTAACTCAAACCTTAACCCTAGGAAGGAAAATCAGCCTATGGTTCGGGATGGTCTCATGGAAATATCAGTGGTGGCAGCCAAGTTGCGTCACTTTTGCGCTCCCCTTGGGATGCCTTTCGCAGCTGCAGTGTGCCTGGAGCCCAGGGCTTCCTGGTTTTAAAAGTCCTAGGCCTAAGCCTAACAGTAACCCTAGGAAGGTAAATCAGCCGGGTATTAGGGTTCTTCCTAAGGGAAAAGCCGTGAAAGCAGCCATGTTGTGGCACTTCTGCACTCCCTTTGGGATGCCTTTGGCAGATGAAGTAAGCCTGGAACTCAGGGCTTCTTGGTTAAAGAAATCCAAGCCCTAGGCTGAACCCTAACCCTAACCCTCGGCAGATAAATCAGCCTAGGTATAGGGATGGTGCCAAGGAAAAAGCTGTGAAAGCTGCCATGTTGTTGCACTTTTGTACTCCCCTTGGGATGCCTTGAACAGCTGCAGTGTGCCTGGAGCCCAGGGCTTCCTAGTTTTAAAAATCCTAGCCCTAGGCCTAAGCCTAACAGTAACCCTGGGAAGGTAAATCAGCCTGGTGTTAGGCTTCTTGCCAAGGAAAAAGCCGTGAAAGCAGCCATGTTGTGGCACTTTTGCACTCCCTTTTGGATGCCTTTCACAGCTCCAGTGTGCCTGGAACTCAGGGCTTCCTGATTTTAAAAATCCTAGCCCTAGGCCGAACCCCAACCCTAAGACGAGAAAGGCAAATCAGCCAGGAATTAGGCATGTCCCCAAGGAAAAATCTGTGGAGGCAGGCATGTTGTGCTACTTTTGCGCTCTTCTTGGCTAGTCCTTCGCAGCTGCTGTGTTCTTGGAACTCAGGGCTTTCTGGTTAATAGAACCCTTACCCTAGGCGTATCCCAAACCTTAACCCTAGGAAGGAAAATCAGCCTATGGTTCGGGATGGTCTCATGGAAATATCAGTGGTGGCAGCCAAGTTGCGTCACTTTTGCGCTCCCCTTGGGATGCCTTTCGCAGCTGCAGTGTGCCTGGAGCCCAGGGCTTCCTGGTTTTAAAAGTCCTAGGCCTAAGCCTAACAGTTACCCTAGGAAGGTTAATCAGCCAGGTATTAGGCTTCTTGCTAAGGAAAAAGCCGTGAAAGCAGCCATGTTGTGGCACTTCTGCACTCCCTTTGGGATGCCTTTGGCAGATGAAGTAAGCCTGGAACTCAGGGCTTCCTGGTTAAAAAAATCCAAGCCCTAGGCTGAACCCTAACCCTAACCCTAGGCAGATTAATCAGCCTAGGTATAGGGATGGTGCCAAGGAAAAAGCTGTGAAAGCTGCCATGTTGTTGCACTTTTGTACTCCCCTTGGGATGCCTTGAACAGCTGCAGTGTGCCTGGAGCCCAGGGCTTCCTAGTTTTAAAAATCCTAGCCATAGGCCTAAGCCTAACAGTAACCCTGGGAAGGTAAATCAGCCTGGTGTTAGGCTTCTTGCCAAGGAAAAAGCCGTGAAAGCAGCCATGTTGTGGCACTTCTGCACTGCCTTTGGGATGCCTTTGGCAGATGAAGTAAGCCTGGAACTCAGGGCTTCCTGATTTTAAAAATCCTAGCCCTAGGCCGAACCCCAACCCTAAGACGAGAAAGGCAAATCAGCCAGGAATTAGGCATGTCCCCAAGGAAAAAGCTGTGGAGGCAGGCATGTTGTGCTACTTTTGCGCTCTTCTTGGCTAGTCCTTCGCAGCTGCTGTGTTCTTGGATCTAATGGCTTTCTGGTTAATGGAACCCTTACCCTAGGCGTAACTCAAACCTTAACCCTAGGAAGGAAAATCAACCTATGGTTCGGGATGGTCTCATGGAAATATCAGTGGTGGCAGCCAAATTGCGTCACTTTTGCGCTCCCCTTGGGATGCCTTTTGCAGCTGCAGTGTGCCTGGAGCCCAGGGCTTCCTGGTTTTAAAAGTCCTAGGCCTAAGCCTAACAGGAACCCTGGGAAGGTAAATCAGCCTGGTTTTAGGCTTCTTGCTAAGGAAAAAGCCTTGAAAGCAGCCATGTTGTGGCACTTCTGCACTCCCTTTGGGATGCCTTTGGCAGATGAAGTAAGCCTGGAACTCAGGGCTTCCTGGTTAAAGAAATCCAAGCCCTAGGCTGAACCCTAACCCTAACCCTAGGCAGATAAATCAGCCTAGGTATAGGGATGGTGCCAAGGAAAAAGATGTGAAAGCTGCCATGTTATTGCACTTTTGTACTCCCCTTGGGATGCCTTGAACACCTGCAGTGTGCCTGGAGCCCAGGGCTTCCTAGTTTTAAAAATCCTAGCCCTAGGCCTAAGCCTAACAGTAACCCTGGGAAGGTAAATCAGCCTGGTGTTAGGCTTCTTGCCAAGGAAAAAGCCATGAAAGCAGCCATGTTGTGGCACTTTTGCACTCCCTTTGGGATGCCTTTGGCAGATGAAGTAAGCCTGGAACTCAGGGCTTCCTGGTTAAAAAAATCCAAGCCCTAGGCCGAACCTCAAACCTAAGACGAGAAAGGCAAATCAGCCAGGAATTAGGCATGTCCCCAAGGAAAAAGCTGTGGAGGCAGGCATGTTGTGGTACTTTTGCGCTCTTCTTGGCTAGTCCTTCGCAGCTGCTGTGTTCTTGGAACTCAGGGCTTTCTGGTTAATAGAACCCTTACCCTAGGCGTAACTCAAACCTTAAGCCTAGGAAGGAAAATCAGCCTATGGTTCGGGATGGTCTCATGGAAATATCAGTGGTGGCAGCCAAGTTGCGTCACTTTTGCGCTCCCCTTGGGATGCCTTTCGCAGCTGCAGTGTGCCTGGAGCCCAGGGCTTCCTGGTTTTAAAAGTCCTAGGCCTAAGCCTAACAGGAACCCTAGGAAGGTAAATCAGCCGGGTATTAGGGTTCTTCCTAAGGGAAAAGCCGTGAAAGCAGCCATGTTGTGGCACTTCTGCACTCCCTTTGGGATGCCTTTGGCAGATGAAGTAAGCCTGGAACTCAGGGCTTCCTGGTTAAAGAAATCCAAGCCCTAGGCTGAACCCTAACCCTAACCCTAGGCAGATAAATCAGCCTAGGTATAGGGATGGTGCCAAGGAAAAAGCTGTGAAAGCTGCCATGTTGTTGCACTTTTGTACTCCCCTTGGGATGCCTTGAACAGCTGCAGTGTGCCTGGAGCCAAGGGCTTCCTAGTTTTAAAAATCCTAGCCCTAGGCCTAAGCCTAACAGTAACCCTGGGAAGGCAAATCAGCCTGGTGTTAGGCTTCTTGCCAAGGAAAAAGCCGTGAAAGCAGCCATGTTGTGGCACTTTTGCACTCCCTTTTGGATGCCTTTCACAGCTCCAGTGTGCCTGGAACTCAGGGCTTCCTGATTTTAAAAATCCTAGCCCTAGGCCGAACCCCAACTCTAAGACGAGAAAGGCAAATCAGCCAGGAATTAGGCATGTCCCCAAGGAAAAAGCTGTGGAGGCAGGCATGTTGTGGTACTTTTGCGCTCTTCTTGGGTAGTCCTTCGCAGCTGCTGTGTTCTTGGAACTCAGGGCTTTCTGGTTAATAGAACCCTTACCCTAGGCGTAACTCAAACTTTAACCCTAGGAAGGAAAATCAACCTATGGTTCGGGATGGTCTCATGGAAATATCAGTGGTGGCAGCCAAGTTGCGTCACTTTTGCGCTCCCCTTGGGATGCCTTTCGCAGCTGCAGTGTGCCTGGAGCCCAGGGCTTCCTGGTTTTAAAAGTCCTAGGCCTAAGCCTAACAGTAACCCTAGGAAGGTAAATCAGCCGGGTATTAGGGTTCTTCCTAAGGGAAAAGCCGTGAAAGCAGCCATGTTGTGGCACTTCTGCACTCCCTTTGGGATGCCTTTGGCAGATGAAGTAAGCCTGGAACTCAGGGCTTCTTGGTTAAAGAAATCCAAGCCCTAGGCTGAACCCTAACCCTAACCCTAGGCAGATAAATCAGCCTAGGTATAGGGATGGTGCCAAGGAAAAAGCTGTGAAAGCTGCCATGTTGTTGCACTTTTGTACTCCCCTAGGGATGCCTTGAACAGCTGCAGTGTGCCTGGAGCCCAGGGCTTCCTAGTTTTAAAAATCCTAGCCCTAGGCCTAAGCCTAACAGTAACCCTGGGAAGGTAAATCAGCCTGGTGTTAGGCTTCTTGCCAAGGAAAAAGCCATGAAAGCAGCCATGTTGTGGCACTTTTGCACTCCCTTTTGGATGCCTTTCACAGCTCCAGTGTGCCTGGAACTCAGGGCTTCCTGATTTTAAAAATCCTAGCCCTAGGCCGAACCTCAAACCTAAGACGAGAAAGGCAAATCAGCCAGGAATTAGGCATGTCCCCAAGGAAAAAGCTGTGGAGGCAGGCATGTTGTGGTACTTTTGCGCTCTTCTTGGCTAGTCCTTCGCAGCTGCTGTGTTCTTGGAACTCAGGGCTTTCTGGTTACTAGAACCCTTACCCTAGGCGTAACTCAAACCTTAAGCCTAGGAAGGAAAATCAGCCTATGGTTCGGGATGGTCTCATGGAAATATCAGTGGTGGCAGCCAAGTTGCGTCACTTTTGCGCTCCCCTTGGGATGCCTTTCGCAGCTGCAGTGTGCCTGGAGCCCAGGGCTTCCTGGTTTTAAAAGTCCTAGGCCTAAGCCTAACAGGAACCCTAGGAAGGTAAATCAGCCGGGTATTAGGGTTCTTCCTAAGGGAAAAGCCGTGAAAGCAGCCATGTTGTGGCACTTCTGCACTCCCTTTGGGATGCCTTTGGCAGATGAAGTAAGCCTGGAACTCAGGGCTTCCTGGTTAAAGAAATCCAAGCCCTAGGCTGAACCCTAACCCTAACCCTAGGCAGATAAATCAGCCTAGGTATAGGGATGGTGCCAAGGAAAAAGCTGTGAAAGCTGCCATGTTGTTGCACTTTTGTACTCCCCTTGGGATGCCTTGAACAGCTGCAGTGTGCCTGGAGCCAAGGGCTTCCTAGTTTTAAAAATCCTAGCCCTAGGCCTAAGCCTAACAGTAACCCTGGGAAGGCAAATCAGCCTGGTGTTAGGCTTCTTGCCAAGGAAAAAGCCGTGAAAGCAGCCATGTTGTGGCACTTTTGCACTCCCTTTTGGATGCCTTTCACAGCTCCAGTGTGCCTGGAACTCAGGGCTTCCTGATTTTAAAAATCCTAGCCCTAGGCCGAACCCCAACTCTAAGACGAGAAAGGCAAATCAGCCAGGAATTAGGCATGTCCCCAAGGAAAAAGCTGTGGAGGCAGGCATGTTGTGGTACTTTTGCGCTCTTCTTGGCTAGTCCTTCGCAGCTGCTGTGTTCTTGGAACTCAGGGCTTTCTGGTTAATAGAACCCTTACCCTAGGCGTAACTCAAACTTTAACCCTAGGAAGGAAAATCAACCTATGGTTCGGGATGGTCTCATGGAAATATCAGTGGTGGCAGCCAAGTTGCGTCACTTTTGCGCTCCCCTTGGGATGCCTTTCGCAGCTGCAGTGTGCCTGGAGCCCAGGGCTTCCTGGTTTTAAAAGTCCTAGGCCTAAGCCTAACAGTAACCCTAGGAAGGTAAATCAGCCGGGTATTAGGGTTCTTCCTAAGGGAAAAGCCGTGAAAGCAGCCATGTTGTGGCACTTCTGCACTCCCTTTGGGATGCCTTTGGCAGATGAAGTAAGCCTGGAACTCAGGGCTTCCTGGTTAAAGAAATTCAAGCCCTAGGCTGAACCCTAACCCTAACCCTAGGCAGATAAATCAGCCTAGGTATAGGGATGGTGCCAAGGAAAAAGCTGTGAAAGCTGCCATGTTGTTGCACTTTTGTACTCCCCTTGGGATGCCTTGAACAGCTGCAGTGTGCCTGGAGCCCAGGGCTTCCTAGTTTTAAAAATCCTAGCCCTAGGCCTAAGCCTAACAGTAACCCTGGGAAGGTAAATCAGCCTGGTGTTAGGCTTCTTGCCAAGCAAAAAGCCGTGAAAGCAGCCATGTTGTGGCACTTTTGCACTCCCTTTTGGATGCCTTTCACAGCTGCAGTGTGCCTGGAACTCAGGGCTTCCTGATTTTAAAAATCCTAGCCCTAGGCCGAACCCCAACCCTAAGACGAGAAAGGCAAATCAGCCAGGAATTAGGCATGTCCCCAAGGAAAAAGCTGTGGAGGCAGGCATGTTGTGGTACTTTTGCGCTCTTCTTGGTTAGTCCTTCGCAGCTGCTGTGTTCTTGGAACTCAGGGCTTTCTGGTTAATAGAACCCTTACCCTAGGTGTAACTCAAACCTTAACCCTAGGAAGGAAAATCAGCCTATGGTTCGGGATGGTCTCATGGAAATATCAGTGGTGGCAGCCAAGTTGCGTCACTTTTGCGCTCCCCTTGGGATGCCTTTTGCAGCTGCAGTGTGCCTGGAGCCCAGGGCTTCCTGGTTTTAATAGTCCTAGGCCTAAGCCTAACAGTAACCCTAGGAAGGTAAATCAGCCGGGTATTAGGGTTCTTCCTAAGGGAAAAGCCGTGAAAGCAGCCATGTTGTGGAACTTCTGCACTGCCTTTGGGATGCCTTTGGCAGATGAAGTAAGCCTGGAACTCAGGGCTTCCTGGTTAAAGAAATCCAAGCACTAGGCTGAACCCTAACCCTAACCCTAGGCAGATAAATCAGCCTAGGTATAGGGATGGTGCCAAGGAAAAAGCTGTGAAAGCTGCCATGTTGTTGCACTTTTGTACTCCCCTTGGGATGCCTTGAACAGCTGCAGTGTGCCTGGAGCTAAGGGCTTCCTAGTTTTAAAAATCCTAGCCCTAGGCCTAAGCCTAACAGTAACCCTGGGAAGGTAAATCAGCCTGGTGTTAGGCTTCTTGCCAAGGAAAAAGCCGTGAAAGCAGCCATGTTGTGGCACTTTTGCACTCCCTTTTGGATGCCTTTCACAGCTCCAGTGTGCCTGGAACTCAGGGCTTCCTGATTTTAAAAATCCTAGCCCTAGGCCGAACCCCAACCCTAAGACGAGAAAGGCAAATCAGCCAGGAATTAGGCATGTCCCCAAGGAAAAAGCTGTGGAGGCAGGCATGTTGTGCTACTTTTGCGCTCTTCTTGGCTAGTCCTTCGCAGCTGCTGTGTTCTTGGAACTCAGGGCTTTCTGGTTACTAGAACCCTTACCCTAGGCGTAACTCAAACTTTAACCCTAGGAAGGAAAATCAACCTATGGTTCGGGATGGTCTCATGGAAATATCAGTGGTGGCAGCCAAGTTGCGTCACTTTTGCGCTCCCCTTGGGATGCCTTTCGCAGCTGCAGTGTGCCTGGAGCCCAGGGCTTCCTGGTTTTAAAAGTCCTAGGCCTAAGCCTAACAGGAACCCTAGGAAGGTAAATCAGCCGGGTATTAGGGTTCTTCCTAAGGGAAAAGCCGTGAAAGCAGCCATGTTGTGGCACTTTTGCACTCCCTTTTGGATGCCTTTCACAGCTCCAGTGTGCCTGGAACTCAGGGCTTCCTGATTTTAAAAATCCTAGCCCTAGGCCGAACCCCAACCCTAAGACGAGAAAGGCAAATCAGCCAGGAATTAGGCATGTCCACAAGGAAAAAGCTGTGGAGGTAGGCATGTTGTGCTACTTTTGCGCTCTTCTTGGCTAGTCCTTCGCAGCTGCTGTGTTCTTGGAACTCAGGGCTTTCTGGTTAATAGAACCCTTACCCTAGGTGTAACTCAAACCTTAACCCTAGGAAGGAAAATCAGCCTATGGTTCGGGATGGTCTCATGGAAATATCAGTGGTGGCAGCCAAGTTGCGTCACTTTTGCGCTCCCCTTGGGATGCCTTTCGCAGCTGCAGTGTGCCTGGAGCCCAGGGCTTCCTGGTTTTAAAAGTCCTAGGCCTAAGCCTAACAGTAACCCTAGGAAGGTAAATCAGCCGGGTATTAGGGTTCTTCCTAAGGGAAAAGCCGTGAAAGCAGCCATGTTGTGGCACTTCTGCACTCCCTTTGGGATGCCTTTGGCAGATGAAGTAAGCCTGGAACTCAGGGCTTCTTGGTTAAAGAAATCCAAGCCCTAGGCTGAACCCTAACCCTAACCCTCGGCAGATAAATCAGCCTAGGTATAGGGATGGTGCCAAGGAAAAAGCTGTGAAAGCTGCCATGTTGTTGCACTTTTGTACTCCCCTTGGGATGCCTTGAACAGCTGCAGTGTGCCTGGAGCCCAGGGCTTCCTAGTTTTAAAAATCCTAGCCCTAGGCCTAAGCCTAACAGTAACCCTGGGAAGGTAAATCAGCCTGGTGTTAGGCTTCTTGCCAAGGAAAAAGCCGTGAAAGCAGCCATGTTGTGGCACTTTTGCACTCCCTTTTGGATGCCTTTCACAGCTGCAGTGTGCCTGGAACTCAGGGCTTCCTGATTTTAAAAATCCTAGCCCTAGGCCGAACCCCAACCCTAAGACGAGAAAGGCAAATCAGCCAGGAATTAGGCATGTCCCCAAGGAAAAATCTGTGGAGGCAGGCATGTTGTGCTACTTTTGCGCTCTTCTTGGCTAGTCCTTCGCAGCTGCTGTGTTCTTGGAACTCAGGGCTTTCTGGTTAATAGAACCCTTACCCTAGGCGTATCCCAAACCTTAACCCTAGGAAGGAAAATCAGCCTATGGTTCGGGATGGTCTCATGGAAATATCAGTGGTGGCAGCCAAGTTGCGTCACTTTTGCGCTCCCCTTGGGATGCCTTTCGCAGCTGCAGTGTGCCTGGAGCCCAGGGCTTCCTGGTTTTAAAAGTCCTAGGCCTAAGCCTAACAGTTACCCTAGGAAGGTTAATCAGCCAGGTATTAGGCTTCTTGCTAAGGAAAAAGCCGTGAAAGCAGCCATGTTGTGGCACTTCTGCACTCCCTTTGGGATGCCTTTGGCAGATGAAGTAAGCCTGGAACTCAGGGCTTCCTGGTTAAAAAAATCCAAGCCCTAGGCTGAACCCTAACCCTAACCCTAGGCAGATTAATCAGCCTAGGTATAGGGATGGTGCCAAGGAAAAAGCTGTGAAAGCTGCCATGTTGTTGCACTTTTGTACTCCCCTTGGGATGCCTTGAACAGCTGCAGTGTGCCTGGAGCCCAGGGCTTCCTAGTTTTAAAAATCCTAGCCCTAGGCCTAAGCCTAACAGTAACCCTGGGAAGGTAAATCAGCCTGGTGTTAGGCTTCTTGCCAAGGAAAAAGCCGTGAAAGCAGCCATGTTGTGGCACTTCTGCACTGCCTTTGGGATGCCTTTGGCAGATGAAGTAAGCCTGGAACTCAGGGCTTCCTGATTTTAAAAATCCTAGCCCTAGGCCGAACCCCAACCCTAAGACGAGAAAGGCAAATCAGCCAGGAATTAGGCATGTCCCCAAGGAAAAAGCTGTGGAGGCAGGCATGTTGTGCTACTTTTGCGCTCTTCTTGGCTAGTCCTTCGCAGCTGCTGTGTTCTTGGATCTAATGGCTTTCTGGTTAATGGAACCCTTACCCTAGGCGTAACTCAAACCTTAACCCTAGGAAGGAAAATCAACCTATGGTTCGGGATGGTCTCATGGAAATATCAGTGGTGGCAGCCAAATTGCGTCACTTTTGCGCTCCCCTTGGGATGCCTTTTGCAGCTGCAGTGTGCCTGGAGCCCAGGGCTTCCTGGTTTTAAAAGTCCTAGGCCTAAGCCTAACAGGAACCCTGGGAAGGTAAATCAGCCTGGTTTTAGGCTTCTTGCTAAGGAAAAAGCCTTGAAAGCAGCCATGTTGTGGCACTTCTGCACTCCCTTTGGGATGCCTTTGGCAGATGAAGTAAGCCTGGAACTCAGGGCTTCCTGGTTAAAGAAATCCAAGCCCTAGGCTGAACCCTAACCCTAACCCTAGGCAGATAAATCAGCCTAGGTATAGGGATGGTGCCAAGGAAAAAGCCGTGAAAGCAGCCATGTTGTGGCACTTCTGCACTGCCTTTGGGATGCCTTTGGCAGATGAAGTAAGCCTGGAACTCAGGGCTTCCTGATTTTAAAAATC
This sequence comes from Ammospiza caudacuta, assembly GCF_027887145.1. Taxonomy (NCBI): domain Eukaryota; kingdom Metazoa; phylum Chordata; class Aves; order Passeriformes; family Passerellidae; genus Ammospiza; species Ammospiza caudacuta. The sequence goes on along the minus strand of NW_026683138.1, from coordinate 338,386 downwards.
CTAGCCCTAGGCCGAACCCCAACCCTAAGACGAGAAAGGCAAATCAGCCAGGAATTAGGCATGTCCCCAAGGAAAAAGCTGTGGAGGCAGGCATGTTGTGCTACTTTTGCGCTCTTCTTGGCTAGTCCTTCGCAGCTGCTGTGTTCTTGGATCTAATGGCTTTCTGGTTAATGGAACCCTTACCCTAGGCGTAACTCAAACCTTAACCCTAGGAAGGAAAATCAACCTATGGTTTGGGATGGTCTCATGGAAATATCAGTGGTGGCAGCCAAATTGCGTCACTTTTGCGCTCCCCTTGGGATGCCTTTTGCAGCTGCAGTGTGCCTGGAGCCCAGGGCTTCCTGGTTTTAAAAGTCCTAGGCCTAAGCCTAACAGGAACCCTGGGAAGGTAAATCAGCCTGGTTTTAGGCTTCTTGCTAAGGAAAAAGCCTTGAAAGCAGCCATGTTGTGGCACTTCTGCACTCCCTTTGGGATGCCTTTGGCAGATGAAGTAAGCCTGGAACTCAGGGCTTCCTGGTTAAAGAAATCCAAGCCCTAGGCTGAACCCTAACCCTAACCCTAGGCAGATAAATCAGCCTAGGTATAGGGATGGTGCCAAGGAAAAAGATGTGAAAGCTGCCATGTTATTGCACTTTTGTACTCCCCTTGGGATGCCTTGAACACCTGCAGTGTGCCTGGAGCCCAGGGCTTCCTAGTTTTAAAAATCCTAGCCCTAGGCCTAAGCCTAACAGTAACCCTGGGAAGGTAAATCAGCCTGGTGTTAGGCTTCTTGCCAAGGAAAAAGCCGTGAAAGCAGCCATGTTGTGGCACTTCTGCACTCCCTTTTGGATGCCTTTCACAGCTGCAGTGTGCCTGGAACTCAGGGCTTCCTGATTTTAAAAATCCTAGCCCTAGGCCGAACCCCAACCCTAAGACGAGAAAGGCAAATCAGCCAGGAATTAGGCATGTCCCCAAGGAAAAAGCTGTGGAGGCAGGCATGTTGTGCTACTTTTGCGCTCTTCTTGGTTAGTCCTTCGCAGCTGCTGTGTTCTTGGAACTCAGGGCTTTCTGGTTAATAGAACCCTTACCCTAGGTGTAACTCAAACCTTAACCCTAGGAAGGAAAATCAGCCTATGGTTCGGGATGGTCTCATGGAAATATCAGTGGTGGCAGCCAAGTTGCGTCACTTTTGCGCTCCCCTTGGGATGCCTTTTGCAGCTGCAGTGTGCCTGGAGCCCAGGGCTTCCTGGTTTTAAAAGTCCTAGGCCTAAGCCTAACAGTAACCCTAGGAAGGTAAATCAGCCGGGTATTAGGGTTCTTCCTAAGGGAAAAGCCGTGAAAGCAGCCATGTTGTGGAACTTCTGCACTGCCTTTGGGATGCCTTTGGCAGATGAAGTAAGCCTGGAACTCAGGGCTTCCTGGTTAAAGAAATCCAAGCACTAGGCTGAACCCTAACCCTAACCCTAGGCAGATAAATCAGCCTAGGTATAGGGATGGTGCCAAGGAAAAAGCTGTGAAAGCTGCCATGTTGTTGCACTTTTGTACTCCCCTTGGGATGCCTTGAACAGCTGCAGTGTGCCTGGAGCTAAGGGCTTCCTAGTTTTAAAAATCCTAGCCCTAGGCCTAAGCCTAACAGTAACCCTGGGAAGGTAAATCAGCCTGGTGTTAGGCTTCTTGCCAAGGAAAAAGCCGTGAAAGCAGCCATGTTGTGGCACTTTTGCACTCCCTTTTGGATGCCTTTCACAGCTCCAGTGTGCCTGGAACTCAGGGCTTCCTGATTTTAAAAATCCTAGCCCTAGGCCGAACCCCAACCCTAAGACGAGAAAGGCAAATCAGCCAGGAATTAGGCATGTCCACAAGGAAAAAGCTGTGGAGGTAGGCATGTTGTGCTACTTTTGCGCTCTTCTTGGCTAGTCCTTCGCAGCTGCTGTGTTCTTGGAACTCAGGGCTTTCTGGTTAATAGAACCCTTACCCTAGGTGTAACTCAAACCTTAACCCTAGGAAGGAAAATCAGCCTATGGTTCGGGATGGTCTCATGGAAATATCAGTGGTGGCAGCCAAGTTGCGTCACTTTTGCGCTCCCCTTGGGATGCCTTTCGCAGCTGCAGTGTGCCTGGAGCCCAGGGCTTCCTGGTTTTAAAAGTCCTAGGCCTAAGCCTAACAGTAACCCTAGGAAGGTAAATCAGCCGGGTATTAGGGTTCTTCCTAAGGGAAAAGCCGTGAAAGCAGCCATGTTGTGGCACTTCTGCACTCCCTTTGGGATGCCTTTGGCAGATGAAGTAAGCCTGGAACTCAGGGCTTCTTGGTTAAAGAAATCCAAGCCCTAGGCTGAACCCTAACCCTAACCCTCGGCAGATAAATCAGCCTAGGTATAGGGATGGTGCCAAGGAAAAAGCTGTGAAAGCTGCCATGTTGTTGCACTTTTGTACTCCCCTTGGGATGCCTTGAACAGCTGCAGTGTGCCTGGAGCCCAGGGCTTCCTAGTTTTAAAAATCCTAGCCCTAGGCCTAAGCCTAACAGTAACCCTGGGAAGGTAAATCAGCCTGGTGTTAGGCTTCTTGCCAAGGAAAAAGCCGTGAAAGCAGCCATGTTGTGGCACTTTTGCACTCCCTTTTGGATGCCTTTCACAGCTCCAGTGTGCCTGGAACTCAGGGCTTCCTGATTTTAAAAATCCTAGCCCTAGGCCGAACCCCAACCCTAAGACGAGAAAGGCAAATCAGCCAGGAATTAGGCATGTCCCCAAGGAAAAATCTGTGGAGGCAGGCATGTTGTGCTACTTTTGCGCTCTTCTTGGCTAGTCCTTCGCAGCTGCTGTGTTCTTGGAACTCAGGGCTTTCTGGTTAATAGAACCCTTACCCTAGGCGTATCCCAAACCTTAACCCTAGGAAGGAAAATCAGCCTATGGTTCGGGATGGTCTCATGGAAATATCAGTGGTGGCAGCCAAGTTGCGTCACTTTTGCGCTCCCCTTGGGATGCCTTTCGCAGCTGCAGTGTGCCTGGAGCCCAGGGCTTCCTGGTTTTAAAAGTCCTAGGCCTAAGCCTAACAGTTACCCTAGGAAGGTTAATCAGCCAGGTATTAGGCTTCTTGCTAAGGAAAAAGCCGTGAAAGCAGCCATGTTGTGGCACTTCTGCACTCCCTTTGGGATGCCTTTGGCAGATGAAGTAAGCCTGGAACTCAGGGCTTCCTGGTTAAAAAAATCCAAGCCCTAGGCTGAACCCTAACCCTAACCCTAGGCAGATTAATCAGCCTAGGTATAGGGATGGTGCCAAGGAAAAAGCTGTGAAAGCTGCCATGTTGTTGCACTTTTGTACTCCCCTTGGGATGCCTTGAACAGCTGCAGTGTGCCTGGAGCCCAGGGCTTCCTAGTTTTAAAAATCCTAGCCATAGGCCTAAGCCTAACAGTAACCCTGGGAAGGTAAATCAGCCTGGTGTTAGGCTTCTTGCCAAGGAAAAAGCCGTGAAAGCAGCCATGTTGTGGCACTTCTGCACTGCCTTTGGGATGCCTTTGGCAGATGAAGTAAGCCTGGAACTCAGGGCTTCCTGATTTTAAAAATCCTAGCCCTAGGCCGAACCCCAACCCTAAGACGAGAAAGGCAAATCAGCCAGGAATTAGGCATGTCCCCAAGGAAAAAGCTGTGGAGGCAGGCATGTTGTGCTACTTTTGCGCTCTTCTTGGCTAGTCCTTCGCAGCTGCTGTGTTCTTGGATCTAATGGCTTTCTGGTTAATGGAACCCTTACCCTAGGCGTAACTCAAACCTTAACCCTAGGAAGGAAAATCAACCTATGGTTTGGGATGGTCTCATGGAAATATCAGTGGTGGCAGCCAAATTGCGTCACTTTTGCGCTCCCCTTGGGATGCCTTTTGCAGCTGCAGTGTGCCTGGAGCCCAGGGCTTCCTGGTTTTAAAAGTCCTAGGCCTAAGCCTAACAGGAACCCTGGGAAGGTAAATCAGCCTGGTTTTAGGCTTCTTGCTAAGGAAAAAGCCTTGAAAGCAGCCATGTTGTGGCACTTCTGCACTCCCTTTGGGATGCCTTTGGCAGATGAAGTAAGCCTGGAACTCAGGGCTTCCTGGTTAAAGAAATCCAAGCCCTAGGCTGAACCCTAACCCTAACCCTAGGCAGATAAATCAGCCTAGGTATAGGGATGGTGCCAAGGAAAAAGATGTGAAAGCTGCCATGTTATTGCACTTTTGTACTCCCCTTGGGATGCCTTGAACACCTGCAGTGTGCCTGGAGCCCAGGGCTTCCTAGTTTTAAAAATCCTAGCCCTAGGCCTAAGCCTAACAGTAACCCTGGGAAGGTAAATCAGCCTGGTGTTAGGCTTCTTGCCAAGGAAAAAGCCGTGAAAGCAGCCATGTTGTGGCACTTCTGCACTCCCTTTGGGATGCCTTTGGCAGATGAAGTAAGCCTGGAACTCAGGGCTTCCTGGTTAAAAAAATCCAAGCCCTAGGCTGAACCCTAACCCTAACCCTAGGCAGATAAATCAGCCTAAGTATAGGGATGGTGCCAAGGAAAAAGCTGTGAAAGCTGCCATGTTGTTGCACTTTTGCACTCCTCTTGGGATGCCTTTCGCAGCTGCAGTGTGCCTGGAGCCCAGGGCTTCCTAGTTTTAAAAATCCTAGCCCTAGGCCTAAGCCTAACAGTAACCCTGGGAAGGTAAATCAGCCTGGTGTTAGGCTTCTTGCCAAGGAAAAAGCCGTGAAAGCAGCCATGTTGTGGCACTTTTGCACTCCCTTTTGGATGCCTTTCACAGCTCCACTGTGCCTGGAACTCAGGGCTTCCTGATTTTAAAAATCCTAGCCTTAGGCCGAACCCCAACCCTAAGACGAGAAAGGCAAATCAGCCAGGAATTAGGCATGTCCCCAAGGAAAAAGCTGTGGAGGCAGGCATGTTGTGCTACTTTTGCGCTCTTCTTGGCTAGTCCTTTGCAGCTGCTGTGTTCTTGGAACACAGGGCTTTCTGGTTAATAGAACCCTTACCTAGGCGTAACTCAAACCTTAACCCTAGGAAGGAAAATCAGCCTATGGTTCGGGATGGTCTCATGGAAATATAAGTGGCAGCCAAGTTGCGTCACTTTTGCGCTCCCCTTGGGATGCCTTTCGCAGCTGCAGTGTGCCTGGAGCCCAGGGCTTCCTGGTTTTAAAAGTCCTAGGCCTAAGCCTAACAGTAACCCTAGGAAGGTAAATCAGCCGGGTATTAGGGTTCTTCCTAAGGGAAAAGCCGTGAAAGCAGCCATGTTGTGGCACTTCTGCACTCCCTTTGGGATGCCTTTGGCAGATGAAGTAAGCCTGGAACTCAGGGCTTCCTGGTTAAAGAAATCCAAGCCCTAGGCTGAACCCTAACCCTAACCCTAGGCAGATAAATCAGCCTAGGTATAGGGATGGTGCCAAGGAAAAAGCTGTGAAAGCTGCCATGTTGTTGCACTTTTGTACTCCCCTTGGGATGCCTTGAACAGCTGCAGTGTGCCTGGAGCCCAGGGCTTCCTAGTTTTAAAAATCCTAGCCCTAGGCCTAAGCCTAACAGTAACCCTAGGAAGGTAAATCAGCCGGGTATTAGGGTTCTTCCTAAGGGAAAAGCCGTGAAAGCAGCCATGTTGTGGCACTTCTGCACTCCCTTTGGGATGCCTTTGGCAGATGAAGTAAGCCTGGAACTCAGGGCTTCCTGGTTAAAGAAATCCAAGCCCTAGGCTGAACCCTATCCCTAACCCTATGCAGATAAATCAGCCAAGGTATAGGGATGGTGCCAAGGAAAAAGCTGTGAAAGCTGCCATGTCTTTGCACTTTTGTACTCCCCTTGGGATGCCTTGAACAGCTGCAATGTGCCTGGAGCCCAGGGCTTCCTAGTTTTAAAAATCCTAGCCCTAGGCCTAAGCCTAACAGTAACCCTAGGAAGGTAAATCAGCCTGGTGTTAGGCTTCTTGCCAAGGAAAAAGCCGTGAAAGCAGCCATGTTGTGGCACTTTTGCACTCCCTTTTGGATGCCTTTCACAGCTCCACTGTGCCTGGAACTCAGGGATTCCTGATTTTAAAAATCCTAGCCCTAGGCCGAACCCCAACCCTAAGACGAGAAAGGCAAATCAGCCAGGAATTAGGCATGTCCCCAAGGAAAAAGCTGTGGAGGCAGGCATGTTGTGGTACTTTTGCGCTCTTCTTGGCTAGTCCTTCGCAGCTGCTGTGTTCTTGGAACTCAGGGCTTTCTGGTTAATAGAACCCTTACCTTAGGCGTAACTCAAACCTTAAGCCTAGGAAGGAAAATCAGCCTATGGTTCGGGATGGTCTCATGGAAATATCAGTGGTGGCAGCCAAGTTGCGTCACTTTTGCGCTCCCCTTGGGATGCCTTTTGCAGCTGCAGTGTGCCTGGAGCCCAGGGCTTCCTGGTTTTAAAAGTCCTAGGCCTAAGCCTAACAGTAACCCTAGGAAGGTAAATCAGCCTGGTGTTAGGCTTCTTGCCAAGGAAAAAGCCGTGAAAGCAGCCATGTTGTGGCACTTCTGCACTCCCTTTGGGATGCCTTTGGCAGATGAAGTAAGCCTGGAATTCAGGGCTTCCTGGTTAAAGAAATCCAAGCCCTAGGCTGAAGCCTAACCCTAACCCTAGGCAGATAAATCAGCCTAGGTATAGGGATGGTGCCAAGGAAAAAGCTGTGAAAGCTGCCATGTCTTTGCACTTTTGTACTCCCCTTGGGATGCCTTGAACAGCTGCAGTGTGCCTGGAGCCCAGGGCTTCCTAGTTTTAAAAATCCTAGCCCTAGGCCTAAGCCTAACAGTAACCCTGGGAAGGTAAATCAGCCTGGTGTTAGGCTTCTTGCCAAGGAAAAAGCCGTGAAAGCAGCCATGTTGTGGCACTTCTGCACTGCCTTTGGGATGCCTTTGGCAGATGAAGTAAGCCTGGAACTCAGGGCTTCCTGGTTAAAGAAATCCAAGCCCTAGGCTGAACCCTAACCCTAACCCTAGGCAGATAAATCAGCCTAGGTATAGGGATGGTGCCAAGGAAAAAGCTGTGAAAGCTGCCATGTTGTTGCACTTTTGTACTCCCCTTGGGATGCCTTGAACAGCTGCAGTGTGCCTGGAGCCCAGGGCTTCCTAGTTTTAAAAATCCTAGCCCTAGGCCTAAGCCTAACAGTAACCCTGGGAAGGGAAATCAGCTTGGTGTTAGGCTTCTTGCCAAGGAAAAAGCCGTGAAAGCAGCCATGTTGTGGCACTTTTGCACTCCCTTTTGGATGCCTTTCACAGCTCCAGTGTGCCTGGAACTCAGGGCTTCCTGATTTTAAAAATCCTAGCCCTAGGCCGAACCCCAACCCTAAGACGAGAAAGGCAAATCAGCCAGGAATTAGGCATGTCCACAAGGAAAAAGCTGTGGAGGCAGGCATGTTGTGCTACTTTTGCGCTCTTCTTGGGTAGTCTTTCGCAGCTGCTGTGTTCTTGGAACTCAGGGCTTTCTGGTTAATAGAACCCTTACCCTAGGCGTAACTCAAACCTTAACCCTAGGAAGGAAAATCAACCTATGGTTCGGGATGGTCTCATGGAAATATCAGTGGTGGCAGCCAAGTTGCGTCACTTTTGCGCTCCCCTTGGGATGCCTTTCGCAGCTGCAGTGTGCCTGGAGCCCAGGGCTTCCTGGTTTTAAAAGTCCTAGGCCTAAGCCTAACAGTAACCCTAGGAAGGTAAATCAGCCGGGTATTAGGGTTCTTCCTAAGGGAAAAGCCGTGAAAGCAGCCATGTTGTGGCACTTCTGCACTCCCTTTGGGATGCCTTTGGCAGATGAAGTAAGCCTGGAACTCAGGGCTTCCTGGTTAAAGAAATCCAAGCCCTAGGCTGAACCCTAACCCTAACCCTAGGCAGATAAATCAGCCTAGGTATAGGAATGGTGCCAAGGAAAAAGCTGTGAAAGCTGCCATGTTGTTGCACTTTTGTACTCCCCTTGGGATGCCTTGAACACCTGCAGTGTGCCTGGAGCCCAGGGCTTCCTAGTTTTAAAAATCCTAGCCCTAGGCCTAAGCCTAACAGTAACCCTGGGAAGGTAAATCAGCCTGGTGTTAGGCTTCTTGCCAAGGAAAAAGCCGTGAAAGCAGCCATGTTGTGGCACTTCTGCACTGCCTTTGGGATGCCTTTGGCAGATGAAGTAAGCCTGGAACTCAGGGCTTCCTGATTTTAAAAATCCTAGCCCTAGGCCGAACCCCAACCCTAAGACGAGAAAGGCAAATCAGCCAGGAATTAGGCATGTCCCCAAGGAAAAAGCTGTGGAGGCAGGCATGTTGTGCTACTTTTGCGCTCTTCTTGGCTAGTCCTTCGCAGCTGCTGTGTTCTTGGAACTAATGGCTTTCTGGTTAATGGAACCCTTACCCTAGGCGTAACTCAAACCTTAACCCTAGGAAGGAAAATCAACCTATGGTTTGGGATGGTCTCATGGAAATATCAGTGGTGGCAGCCAAATTGCGTCACTTTTGCGCTCCCCTTGGGATGCCTTTTGCAGCTGCAGTGTGCCTGGAGCCCAGGGCTTCCTGGTTTTAAAAGTCCTAGGCCTAAGCCTAACAGGAACCCTGGGAAGGTAAATCAGCCTGGTTTTAGGCTTCTTGCTAAGGAAAAAGCCTTGAAAGCAGCCATGTTGTGGCACTTCTGCACTCCCTTTGGGATGCCTTTGGCAGATGAAGTAAGCCTGGAACTCAGGGCTTCCTGGTTAAAGAAATCCAAGCCCTAGGCTGAACCCTAACCCTAACCCTAGGCAGATAAATCAGCCTAGGTATAGGGATGGTGCCAAGGAAAAAGATGTGAAAGCTGCCATGTTATTGCACTTTTGTACTCCCCTTGGGATGCCTTGAACACCTGCAGTGTGCCTGGAGTCCAGGGCTTCCTAGTTTTAAAAATCCTAGCCCTAGGCCTAAGCCTAACAGTAACCCTGGGAAGGTAAATCAGCCTGGTGTTAGGCTTCTTGCCAAGGAAAAAGCCGTGAAAGCAGCCATGTTGTGGCACTTCTGCACTCCCTTTGGGATGCCTTTGGCAGATGAAGTAAGCCTGGAACTCAGGGCTTCCTGGTTAAAAAAATCCAAGCCCTAGGCTGAACCCTAACCCTAACCCTAGGCAGATAAATCAGCCTAAGTATAGGGATGGTGCCAAGGAAAAAGCTGTGAAAGCTGCCATGTTGTTGCACTTTTGCACTCCTCTTGGGATGCCTTTCACAGCTGCAGTGTGCCTGGAGCCCAGGGCTTCCTAGTTTTAAAAATCCTAGCCCTAGGCTTAAGCCTAACAGTAACCCTGGGAAGGTAAATCAGCCTGGTGTTAGGCTTCTTGCCAAGGAAAAAGCCGTGAAAGCAGCCATGTTGTGGCACTTTTGCACTCCCTTTTGGATGCCTTTCACAGCTCCACTGTGCCTGGAACTCAGGGCTTCCTGATTTTAAAAATCCTAGCCTTAGGCCGAACCCCAACCCTAAGACGAGAAAGGCAAATCAGCCAGGAATTAGGCATGTCCCCAAGGAAAAAGGTGTGGAGGCAGGCATGTTGTGGTACTTTTGCGCTCTTCTTGGCTAGTCCTTTGCAGCTGCTGTGTTCTTGGAACACAGGGCTTTCTGGTTAATAGAACCCTTACCCTAGGCGTAACTCAAACCTTAACCCTAGGAAGGAAAATCAGCCTATGGTTCGGGATGGTCTCATGGAAATATCAGTGGTGGCAGCCAAGTTGCGTCACTTTTGCGCTCCCCTTGGGATGCCTTTCGCAGCTGCAGTGTGCCTGGAGCCCAGGGCTTCCTGGTTTTAAAAGTCCTAGGCCTAAGCCTAACAGTAACCCTAGGAAGGTAAATCAGCCGGGTATTAGGGTTCTTCCTAAGGGAAAAGCCGTGAAAGCAGCCATGTTGTGGCACTTCTGCACTCCCTTTGGGATGCCTTTGGCAGATGAAGTAAGCCTGGAACTCAGGGCTTCCTGGTTAAAGAAATCCAAGCCCTAGGCTGAACCCTAACCCTAACCCTAGGCAGATAAATCAGCCTAGGTATAGGGATGGTGCCAAGGAAAAAGCTGTGAAAGCTGCCATGTTGTTGCACTTTTGTACTCCCCTTGGGATGCCTTGAACAGCTGCAGTGTGCCTGGAGCCCAGGGCTTCCTAGTTTTAAAAATCCTAGCCCTAGGCCTAAGCCTAACAGTAACCCTAGGAAGGTAAATCAGCCGGGTATTAGGGTTCTTCCTAAGGGAAAAGCCGTGAAAGCAGCCATGTTGTGGCACTTCTGCACTCCCTTTGGGATGCCTTTGGCAGATGAAGTAAGCCTGGAACTCAGGGCTTCCTGGTTAAAGAAATCCAAGCCCTAGGCTGAACCCTATCCCTGACCCTATGCAGATAAATCAGCCAAGGTATAGGGATGGTGCCAAGGAAAAAGCTGTGAAAGCTGCCATGTCTTTGCACTTTTGTACTCCCCTTGGGATGCCTTGAACAGCTGCAATGTGCCTGGAGCCCAGGGCTTCCTAGTTTCAAAAATCCTAGCCCTAGGCCTAAGCCTAACAGTAACCCTGGGAAGGTAAATCAGCCTGGTCTTAGGCTTCTTGCCAAGGAAAAAGCCGTGAAAGCAGCCATGTTGTGGCACTTTTGCACTCCCTTTTGGATGCCTTTCACAGCTCCAGTGTGCCTGGAACTCAGGGCTTCCTGCTTTTAAAAATCCTAGCCCTAGGCCGAACCCCAACCCTAAGACGAGAAAGGCAAATCAGCCAGGAATTAGGCATGTCCCCAAGGAAAAAGCTGTGGAGGCAGGCATGTTGTGGTACTTTTGCGCTCTTCTTGGCTAGTCCTTCGCAGCTGCTGTGTTCTTGGAACTCAGGGCTTTCTGGTTAATAGAACCCTTACCTTAGGCGTAACTCAAACCTTAACCCTAGGAAGGAAAATCAGCCTATGGTTCGGGATGGTCTCATGGAAATATCAGTGGTGGCAGCCAAGTTGCGTCACTTTTGCGCTCCCCTTGGGATGCCTTTTGCAGCTGCAGTGTGCCTGGAGCCCAGGGCTTCCTGGTTTTAAAAGTCCTAGGCCTAAGCCTAACAGTAACCCTAGGAAGGTAAATCAGCCTGGTGTTAGGCTTCTTGCCAAGGAAAAAGCCGTGAAAGCAGCCATGTTGTGGCACTTCTGCACTGCCTTTGGGATGCCTTTGGCAGATGAAGTAAGCCTGGAATTCAGGGCTTCCTGGTTAAAGAAATCCAAGCCCTAGGCTGAAGCCTAACCCTAACCCTAGGCAGATAAATCAGCCTAGGTATAGGGATGGTGCCAAGGAAAAAGCTGTGAAAGCTGCCATGTCTTTGCACTTTTGTACTCCCCTTGGGATGCCTTGAACAGCTGCAGTGTGCCTGGAGCCCAGGGCTTCCTAGTTTTAAAAATCCTAGCCCTAGGCCTAAGCCTAACAGTAACCCTGGGAAGGTAAATCAGCCTGGTGTTAGGCTTCTTGCCAAGGAAAAAGCCGTGAAAGCAGCCATGTTGTGGCACTTCTGCACTGCCTTTGGGATGCCTTTGGCAGATGAAGTAAGCCTGGAACTCAGGGCTTCCTGGTTAAAAAAATCCAAGCCCTAGGCTGAACCCTAACCCTAACCCTAGGCAGATAAATCAGCCTAGGTATAGGGATGGTGCCAAGGAAAAAGCTGTGAAAGCTGCCATGTTGTTGCACTTTTGTACTCCCCTTGGGATGCCTTGAACAGCTGCAGTGTGCCTGGAGCCCAGGGCTTCCTAGTTTTAAAAATCCTAGCCCTAGGCCTAAGCCTAACAGTAACCCTGGGAAGGGAAATCAGCTTGGTGTTAGGCTTCTTGCCAAGGAAAAAGCCGTGAAAGCAGCCATGTTGTGGCACTTTTGCACTCCCTTTTGGATGCCTTTCACAGCTCCACTGTGCCTGGAACTCAGGGATTCCTGATTTTAAAAATCCTAGCCCTAGGCCGAACCCCAACCCTAAGACGAGAAAGGCAAATCAGCCAGGAATTAGGCATGTCCACAAGGAAAAAGCTGTGGAGGCAGGCATGTTGTGCTACTTTTGCGCTCTTCTTGGCTAGTCCTTCGCAGCTGCTGTGTTCTTGGAACTCAGGGCTTTCTGGTTAATAGAACCCTTACCCTAGGCGTAACTCAAACCTTAACCCTAGGAAGGAAAATCAACCTATGGTTCGGGATGGTCTCATGGAAATATCAGTGGTGGCAGCCAAGTTGCGTCACTTTTGCGCTCCCCTTGGGATGCCTTTCGCAGCTGCAGTGTGCCTGGAGCCCAGGGCTTCCTGGTTTTAAAAGTCCTAGGCCTAAGCCTAACAGTAACCCTAGGAAGGTAAATCAGCCGGGTATTAGGGTTCTTCCTAAGGGAAAAGCCGTGAAAGCAGCCATGTTGTGGCACTTCTGCACTCCCTTTGGGATGCCTTTGGCAGATGAAGTAAGCCTGGAACTCAGGGCTTCCTGGTTAAAGAAATCCAAGCCCTAAGCTGAACCCTAACCCTAACCCTAGGCAGATAAATCAGCCTAGGTATAGGGATGGTGCCAAGGAAAAAGCTGTGAAAGCTGCCATGTTACTGCACTTTTGCGCTCCCCTTGGGATGCCTTTCGCAGCTGCAGTGTGCCTGGAGCCCAGGGCTTCCTGGTTTTAAAAGTCCTAGCCCTAAGCCTAACAGTAACCCTGGGAAGGTAAATCAGCCTGGTTTTAGGCTTCTTGCCAAGGAAAAAGCCGTGAAAGCAGCCATGTTGTGGCACTTCTGCACTGCCTTTGGGATGCCTTTGGCAGATGAAGTAAGCCTGGAACTCAGGGCTTCCTGGTTAAAGGAATCCAAGACCTAGGCTGAACCCTCACCCTAACCCTAGGCAGATAAATCAGCCTAGGTATAGGGATGGTGCCAAGGAAAAAGCTGTGAAAGCTGCCATGTTGTTGCACTTTTGTACTCCCCTTGGGATGCCTTGAACAGCTGCAGTGTGCCTGGAGCCCAGGGCTTCCTAGTTTTAAAAATCCTAGCCCTAGGCCTAAGCCTAACAGTAACCCTGGGAAGGTAAATCAGCCTGGTGTTAGGCTTCTTGCCAAGGAAAAAGCCGTGAAAGCAGCCATGTTGTGGCACTTCTGCACTCCCTTTGGGATGCCTTTGGCAGATGAAGTAAGCCTGGAACTCAGGGCTTCCTGGTTAAAAAATCCAAGCCCTAGGCTGAACCCTAACCCTAACCCTAGGCAGATAAATCAGCCTAGGTATAGGGATGGTGCCAAGGAAAAAGCTGTGAAAGCTGCCATGTTGTTGCACTTTTGTACTCCCCTTGGGATGCCTTGAACAGCTGCAGTGTGCCTGGAGCTAAGGGCTTCCTAGTTTTAAAAATCCTAGCCCTAGGCCTAAGCCTAACAGTAACCCTGGGAAGGTAAATCAGCCTGGTGTTAGGCTTCTTGCCAAGGAAAAAGCCGTGAAAGCAGCCATGTTGTGGCACTTTTGCACTCCCTTTTGGATGCCTTTCACAGCTCCACTGTGCCTGGAACTCAGGGCTTCCTGCTTTTAAAAATCCTAGCCCTAGACCGAACCCCAACCCTAAGACGAGAAAGGCAAATCAGCCAGGAATTAGGCATGTCCCCAAGGAAAAAGCTGTGGAGGCAGGCATGTTGTGGTACTTTTGCGCTCTTCTTGGCTAGTCCTTCGCAGCTGCTGTGTTCTTGGAACTCAGGGCTTTCTGGTTAATAGACCCTTACCCTAGGTGTAACTCAAACTTTAACCCTAGGAAGGAAAATCAACCTATGGTTCGGGATGGTCTCATGGAAATATCAGTGGTGGCAGCCAAGTTGCATCACTTTTGCGCTCCCCTTGGGATGCCTTTCGCAGCTGCAGTGTGCCTGGAGCCCAGGGCTTCCTGGTTTTAAAAGTCCTAGGCCTAAGCCTAACAGTAACCCTAGGAAGGTAAATCAGCCGGGTATTAGGGTTCTTCCTAAGGGAAAAGCCGTGAAAGCAGCCATGTTGTGGCACTTCTGCACTCCCTTTGGGATGCCTTTGGCAGATGAAGTAAGCCTGGAACTCAGGGCTTCCTGGTTAAAGAAATCCAAGCCCTAGGCTGAACCCTAACCCTAACCCTAGGCAGATAAATCAGCCTAGGTATAGGGATGGTGCCAAGGAAAAAGCTGTGAAAGCTGCCATGTTGTTGCACTTTTGTACTCCCCTTGGGATGCCTTGAACAGCTGCAGTGTGCCTGGAGCCCAGGGCTTCCTAGTTTTAAAAATCCTAGCCCTAGGCCTAAGCCTAACAGTAACCCTGGGAAGGTAAATCAGCCTGGTGTTAGGCTTCTTGCCAAGGAAAAAGCCGTGAAAGCAGCCATGTTGTAGCACTTTTGCACTCCCTTTTGGATGCCTTTCACAGCTCCAGTGTGCCTGGAACTCAGGGCTTCCTGATTTTAAAAATCCTAGCCCTAGGCCGAACCCCAACCCTAAGACGAGAAAGGCAAATCAGCCAGGAATTAGGCATGTCCACAAGGAAAAAGCTGTGGAGGCAGGCATGTTGTGCTACTTTTGCGCTCTTCTTGGGTAGTCTTTCGCAGCTGCTGTGTTCTTGGAACTCAGGGCTTTCTGGTTAATAGAACCCTTACCCTAGGCGTAACTCAAACCTTAACCCTAGGAAGGAAAATCAACCTATGGTTCGGGATGGTCTCATGGAAATATCAGTGGTGGCAGCCAAGTTGCGTCACTTTTGCGCTCCCCTTGGGATGCCTTTCGCAGCTGCAGTGTGCCTGGAGCCCAGGGCTTCCTGGTTTTAAAAGTCCTAGGCCTAAGCCTAACAGTAACCCTAGGAAGGTAAATCAGCCGGGTATTAGGGTTCTTCCTAAGGGAAAAGCCGTGAAAGCAGCCATGTTGTGGCACTTCTGCACTCCCTTTGGGATGCCTTTGGCAGATGAAGTAAGCCTGGAACTCAGGGCTTCCTGGTTAAAGAAATCCAAGCCCTAGGCTGAACCCTAACCCTAACCCTAGGCAGATAAATCAGCCTAGGTATAGGAATGGTGCCAAGGAAAAAGCTGTGAAAGCTGCCATGTTGTTGCACTTTTGTACTCCCCTTGGGATGCCTTGAACACCTGCAGTGTGCCTGGAGCCCAGGGCTTCCTAGTTTTAAAAATCCTAGCCCTAGGCCTAAGCCTAACAGTAACCCTGGGAAGGTAAATCAGCCTGGTGTTAGGCTTCTTGCCAAGGAAAAAGCCGTGAAAGCAGCCATGTTGTGGCACTTCTGCACTGCCTTTGGGATGCCTTTGGCAGATGAAGTAAGCCTGGAACTCAGGGCTTCCTGATTTTAAAAATCCTAGCCCTAGGCCGAACCCCAACCCTAAGACGAGAAAGGCAAATCAGCCAGGAATTAGGCATGTCCCCAAGGAAAAAGCTGTGGAGGCAGGCATGTTGTGCTACTTTTGCGCTCTTCTTGGCTAGTCCTTCGCAGCTGCTGTGTTCTTGGAACTAATGGCTTTCTGGTTAATGGAACCCTTACCCTAGGCGTAACTCAAACCTTAACCCTAGGAAGGAAAATCAACCTATGGTTTGGGATGGTCTCATGGAAATATCAGTGGTGGCAGCCAAATTGCGTCACTTTTGCGCTCCCCTTGGGATGCCTTTTGCAGCTGCAGTGTGCCTGGAGCCCAGGGCTTCCTGGTTTTAAAAGTCCTAGGCCTAAGCCTAACAGGAACCCTGGGAAGGTAAATCAGCCTGGTTTTAGGCTTCTTGCTAAGGAAAAAGCCTTGAAAGCAGCCATGTTGTGGCACTTCTGCACTCCCTTTGGGATGCCTTTGGCAGATGAAGTAAGCCTGGAACTCAGGGCTTCCTGGTTAAAGAAATCCAAGCCCTAGGCTGAACCCTAACCCTAACCCTAGGCAGATAAATCAGCCTAGGTATAGGGATGGTGCCAAGGAAAAAGATGTGAAAGCTGCCATGTTATTGCACTTTTGTACTCCCCTTGGGATGCCTTGAACACCTGCAGTGTGCCTGGAGCCCAGGGCTTCCTAGTTTTAAAAATCCTAGCCCTAGGCCTAAGCCTAACAGTAACCCTGGGAAGGTAAATCAGCCTGGTGTTAGGCTTCTTGCCAAGGAAAAAGCCGTGAAAGCAGCCATGTTGTGGCACTTCTGCACTCCCTTTGGGATGCCTTTGGCAGATGAAGTAAGCCTGGAACTCAGGGCTTCCTGGTTAAAAAAATCCAAGCCCTAGGCTGAACCCTAACCCTAACCCTAGGCAGATAAATCAGCCTAAGTATAGGGATGGTGCCAAGGAAAAAGCTGTGAAAGCTGCCATGTTGTTGCACTTTTGCACTCCTCTTGGGATGCCTTTCGCAGCTGCAGTGTGCCTGGAGCCCAGGGCTTCCTAGTTTTAAAAATCCTAGCCCTAGGCCTAAGCCTAACAGTAACCCTGGGAAGGTAAATCAGCCTGGTGTTAGGCTTCTTGCCAAGGAAAAAGCCGTGAAAGCAGCCATGTTGTGGCACTTTTGCACTCCCTTTTGGATGCCTTTCACAGCTCCACTGTGCCTGGAACTCAGGGCTTCCTGATTTTAAAAATCCTAGCCTTAGGCCGAACCCCAACCCTAAGACGAGAAAGGCAAATCAGCCAGGAATTAGGCATGTCCCCAAGGAAAAAGGTGTGGAGGCAGGCATGTTGTGGTACTTTTGCGCTCTTCTTGGCTAGTCCTTTGCAGCTGCTGTGTTCTTGGAACACAGGGCTTTCTGGTTAATAGAACCCTTACCCTAGGCGTAACTCCAACCTTAACCCTAGGAAGGAAAATCAGCCTATGGTTCGGGATGGTCTCATGGAAATATCAGTGGTGGCAGCCAAGTTGCGTCACTTTTGCGCTCCCCTTGGGATGCCTTTCGCAGCTGCAGTGTGCCTGGAGCCCAGGGCTTCCTGGTTTTAAAAGTCCTAGGCCTAAGCCTAACAGTAACCCTAGGAAGGTAAATCAGCCGGGTATTAGGGTTCTTCCTAAGGGAAAAGCCGTGAAAGCAGCCATGTTGTGGCACTTCTGCACTCCCTTTGGGATGCCTTTGGCAGATGAAGTAAGCCTGGAACTCAGGGCTTCCTGGTTAAAGAAATCCAAGCCCTAGGCTGAACCCTATCCCTGACCCTATGCAGATAAATCAGCCAAGGTATAGGGATGGTGCCAAGGAAAAAGCTGTGAAAGCTGCCATGTCTTTGCACTTTTGTACTCCCCTTGGGATGCCTTGAACAGCTGCAATGTGCCTGGAGCCCAGGGCTTCCTAGTTTCAAAAATCCTAGCCCTAGGCCTAAGCCTAACAGTAACCCTGGGAAGGTAAATCAGCCTGGTCTTAGGCTTCTTGCCAAGGAAAAAGCCGTGAAAGCAGCCATGTTGTGGCACTTTTGCACTCCCTTTTGGATGCCTTTCACAGCTCCAGTGTGCCTGGAACTCAGGGCTTCCTGCTTTTAAAAATCCTAGCCCTAGGCCGAACCCCAACCCTAAGACGAGAAAGGCAAATCAGCCAGGAATTAGGCATGTCCCCAAGGAAAAAGCTGTGGAGGCAGGCATGTTGTGGTACTTTTGCGCTCTTCTTGGCTAGTCCTTCGCAGCTGCTGTGTTCTTGGAACTCAGGGCTTTCTGGTTAATAGAACCCTTACCTTAGGCGTAACTCAAACCTTAACCCTAGGAAGGAAAATCAGCCTATGGTTCGGGATGGTCTCATGGAAATATCAGTGGTGGCAGCCAAGTTGCGTCACTTTTGCGCTCCCCTTGGGATGCCTTTTGCAGCTGCAGTGTGCCTGGAGCCCAGGGCTTCCTGGTTTTAAAAGTCCTAGGCCTAAGCCTAACAGTAACCCTAGGAAGGTAAATCAGCCTGGTGTTAGGCTTCTTGCCAAGGAAAAAGCCGTGAAAGCAGCCATGTTGTGGCACTTCTGCACTCCCTTTGGGATGCCTTTGGCAGATGAAGTAAGCCTGGAATTCAGGGCTTCCTGGTTAAAGAAATCCAAGCCCTAGGCTGAAGCCTAACCCTAACCCTAGGCAGATAAATCAGCCTAGGTATAGGGATGGTGCCAAGGAAAAAGCTGTGAAAGCTGCCATGTCTTTGCACTTTTGTACTCCCCTTGGGATGCCTTGAACAGCTGCAGTGTGCCTGGAGCCCAGGGCTTCCTAGTTTTAAAAATCCTAGCCCTAGGCCTAAGCCTAACAGTAACCCTGGGAAGGTAAATCAGCCTGGTGTTAGGCTTCTTGCCAAGGAAAAAGCCGTGAAAGCAGCCATGTTGTGGCACTTCTGCACTGCCTTTGGGATGCCTTTGGCAGATGAAGTAAGCCTGGAACTCAGGGCTTCCTGGTTAAAAAAATCCAAGCCCTAGGCTGAACCTTAACCCTAACCCTAGGCAGATAAATCAGCCTAGCTATAGGGATGGTGCCAAGGAAAAAGCTGTGAAAGCTGCCATGTTGTTGCACTTTTGTACTCCCCTTGGGATGCCTTGAACAGCTGCAGTGTGCCTGGAGCCCAGGGCTTCCTAGTTTTAAAAATCCTAGCCCTAGGCCTAAGCCTAACAGTAACCCTGGGAAGGGAAATCAGCTTGGTGTTAGGCTTCTTGCCAAGGAAAAAGCCGTGAAAGCAGCCATGTTGTGGCACTTTTGCACTCCCTTTTGGATGCCTTTCACAGCTCCAGTGTGCCTGGAACTCAGGGCTTCCTGATTTTAAAAATCCTAGCCCTAGGCCGAACCCCAACCCTAAGACGAGAAAGGCAAGTCAGCCAGGAATTAGGAATGTCCACAAGGAAAAAGCTGTGGAGGCAGGCATGTTGTGGTACTTTTGCGGTCTTCTTGGCTAGTCCTTCGCAGCTGCTGTGTTCTTGGAACTCAGGGCTTTCTGGTTAATAGAACCCTTACCCTAGGCGTAACTCAAACCTTAACCCTAGGAAGGAAAATCAACCTATGGTTCGGGATGGTCTCATGGAAATATCAGTGGTGGCAGCCAAGTTGCGTCACTTTTGCGCTCCCCTTGGGATGCCTTTCGCAGCTGCAGTGTGCCTGGAGCCCAGGGCTTCCTGGTTTTAAAAGTCCTAGGCCTAAGCCTAACAGTAACCCTAGGAAGGTAAATCAGCCGGGTATTAGGGTTCTTCCTAAGGGAAAAGCCGTGAAAGCAGCCATGTTGTGGCACTTCTGCACTCCCTTTGGGATGCCTTTGGCAGATGAAGTAAGCCTGGAACTCAGGGCTTCCTGGTTAAAGAAATCCAAGCCCTAAGCTGAACCCTAACCCTAACCCTAGGCAGATAAATCAGCCTAGGTATAGGGATGGTGCCAAGGAAAAAGCTGTGAAAGCTGCCATGTTACTGCACTTTTGCGCTCCCCTTGGGATGCCTTTCGCAGCTGCAGTGTGCCTGGAGCCCAGGGCTTCCTGGTTTTAAAAGTCCTAGCCCTAAGCCTAACAGTAACCCTGGGAAGGTAAATCAGCCTGGTTTTAGGCTTCTTGCCAAGGAAAAAGCCGTGAAAGCAGCCATGTTGTGGCACTTCTGCACTGCCTTTGGGATGCCTTTGGCAGATGAAGTAAGCCTGGAACTCAGGGCTTCCTGGTTAAAGGAATCCAAGACCTAGGCTGAACCCTCACCCTAACCCTAGGCAGATAAATCAGCCTAGGTATAGGGATGGTGCCAAGGAAAAAGCTGTGAAAGCTGCCATGTTGTTGCACTTTTGTACTCCCCTTGGGATGCCTTGAACAGCTGCAGTGTGCCTGGAGCTAAGGGCTTCCTAGTTTTAAAAATCCTAGCCCTAGGCCTAAGCCTAACAGTAACCCTGGGAAGGTAAATCAGCCTGGTGTTAGGCTTCTTGCCAAGGAAAAAGCCGTGAAAGCAGCCATGTTGTGGCACTTCTGCACTCCCTTTGGGATGCCTTTGGCAGATGAAGTAAGCCTGGAACTCAGGGCTTCCTGGTTAAAAAATCCAAGCCCTAGGCTGAACCCTAACCCTAACCCTAGGCAGATAAATCAGCCTAGGTATAGGGATGGTGCCAAGGAAAAAGCTGTGAAAGCTGCCATGTTGTTGCACTTTTGTACTCCCCTTGGGATGCCTTGAACAGCTGCAGTGTGCCTGGAGCCCAGGGCTTCCTAGTTTTAAAAATCCTAGCCCTAGGCCTAAGCCTAACAGTAACCCTGGGAAGGTAAATCAGCCTGGTGTTAGGCTTCTTGCCAAGGAAAAAGCCGTGAAAGCAGCCATGTTGTGGCACTTTTGCACTCCCTTTTGGATGCCTTTCACAGCTCCAGTGTGCCTGGAACTCAGGGCTTCCTGATTTTAAAAATCCTAGCCCTAGACCGAACCCCAACCCTAAGACGAGAAAGGCAAATCAGCCAGGAATTTGGCATGTCCCCAAGGAAAAAGCTGTGGAGGCAGGCATGTTGTGGTACTTTTGCGCTCTTCTTGGCTAGTCCTTCGCAGCTGCTGTGTTCTTGGAACTCAGGGCTTTCTGGTTAATAGACCCTTACCCTAGGTGTAACTCAAACTTTAACCCTAGGAAGGAAAATCAACCTATGGTTCGGGATGGTCTCATGGAAATATCAGTGGTGGCAGCCAAGTTGCATCACTTTTGCGCTCCCCTTGGGATGCCTTTCGCAGCTGCAGTGTGCCTGGAGCCCAGGGCTTCCTGGTTTTAAAAGTCCTAGGCCTAAGCCTAACAGTAACCCTAGGAAGGTAAATCAGCCGGGTATTAGGGTTGTTCCTAAGGGAAAAGCCGTGAAAGCAGCCATGTTGTGGCACTTCTGCACTCCCTTTGGGATGCCTTTGGCAGATGAAGTAAGCCTGGAACTCAGGGCTTCCTGGTTAAAGAAATCCAAGCCCTAGGCTGAACCCTAACCCTAACCCTAGGCAGATAAATCAGCCTAGGTATAGGGATGGTGCCAAGGAAAAAGCTGTGAAAGCTGCCATGTTGTTGCACTTTTGTACTCCCCTTGGGATGCCTTGAACAGCTGCAGTGTGCCTGGAGCCCAGGGCTTCCTAGTTTTAAAAATCCTAGCCCTAGGCCTAAGCCTAACAGTAACCCTGGGAAGGCAAATCAGCCTGGTGTTAGGCTTCTTGCCAAGGAAAAAGCCGTGAAAGCAGCCATGTTGTGGCACTTCTGCACTCCCTTTGGGATGCCTTTGGCAGATGAAGTAAGCCTGGAACTCAGGGCTTCCTGGTTAAAGAAATCCAAGCCCTAAGCTGAACCCTAACCCTAACCCTAGGCAGATAAATCAGCCTAGGTATAGGGATGGTGCCAAGGAAAAAGCTGTGAATGCTGCCATGTTACTGCACTTTTGCGCTCCCCTTGGGATGCCTTTCGCAGCTGCAGTGTGCCTGGAGCCCAGGGCTTCCTGGTTTTAAAAGTCCTAGGCCTAAGCCTAACAGGAACCCTGGGAAGGTAAATCAGCCTGGTTTTAGGCTTCTTGCCAAGGAAAAAGCCGTGAAAGCAGCCATGTTGTGGCACTTCTGCACTCCCTTTGGGATGCCTTTGGCAGATGAAGTAAGCCTGGAACTCAGGGCTTCCTGGTTAAAGAAATCCAAGCCCTAGGCTGAACCCTAACCCTAACCCTAGGCAGATAAATCAGCCTAGGTATAGGGATGGTGCCAAGGAAAAAGCTGTGAAAACTGCCATGTCGTTGCACTTTTGTACTCCCCTTGGGATGCCTTGAACAGCTGCAGTGTGCCTGGAGCTAAGGGCTTCCTAGTTTTAAAAATCCTAGCCCTAGGCCTAAGCCTAACAGTAACCCTGGGAAGGTAAATCAGCCTGGTGTTAGGCTTCTTGCCAAGGAAAAAGCCGTGAAAGCAGCCATGTTGTGGCACTTTTGCACTCCCTTTTGGATGCCTTTCACAGCTCCAGTGTGCCTGGAACTCAGGGCTTCCTGATTTTAAAAATCCTAGCCCTAGACCGAACCCCAACCCTAAGACGAGAAAGGCAAATCGGCCAGGAATTTGGCATGTCCCCAAGGAAAAAGCTGTGGAGGCAGGCATGTTGTGGTACTTTTGCGCTCTTCTTGGCTAGTTCTCCACAGCTGCTGTGTTCTTGGAACTCAGGGCTTTCTGGTTAATAGAACCCTAACCCTAGGCGTAACTCAAACCTTAACCCTAGGAAGGAAAATCAGCCTATGGTTCGGATAGGTCTCATGGAAATATCAGTGGTGGCAGCCAAGTTGCGTCACTTTTGCGCTACCCCTGGAATGCCTTTCGCAGCTGCAGTGTGCCTGGAGCCCAGGGCTTCCTGGTTTTAAAAGTCCTAGGCCTAAGCCTAACAGTAACCCTAGGAAGGTAAATCAGCCGGGTGTTAGGCTTCTTGCCAAGGAAAAAGCTTTGAAAGCAGCCATGTTGTGGCACTTCTGCACTGCCTTTGGGATGCCTTTGGCAGATGAAGTAAGCCTGGAACTCAGGGCTTCCTGGTTAAAAAAATCCAAGCCCTAGGCTGAACCCTAACCCTAACCCTAGGCAGATAAATCAGCCTAGGTATAGGGATGGTGCCAAGGAAAAAGCTGTGAAAGCTGCCATGTTGTTGCACTTTTGTACTCCTCTTGGGATGCCTTGAACAGCTGCAGTGTGCCTGGAGCCAAGGGCTTCCTAGTTTTAAAAATCCTAGCCCTAGGCCTAAGCCTAACGGTAACCCTGGGAAGGCAAATCAGCCTGGTGTTAGGCTTCTTGCCAAGGAAAAAGCCGTGAAAGCAGCCATGTTGTGGCACTTTTGCACTCCCTTTTGGATGCCTTTCACAGCTCCAGTGTGCCTGGAACTCAGGGCTTCCTGATTTTAAAAATCCTAGCCCTAGGCCGAACCCCAACCCTAAGACGAGAAAGGCAAATCAGCCAGGAATTAGGCATGTCCCCAAGGAAAAAGCTGTGGAGGCAGGCATGTTGTGGTACTTTTGCGCTCTTCTTGGCTAGTCCTTCGCAGCTGCTGTGTTCTTGGAACTCAGGGCTTTCTGGTTAATAGAGCCCTTACCCTAGGCGTAACTCAAACCTTAACCCTAGGAAGGAAAATCAACCTATGGTTCGGGATGGTCTCATGGAAATATAAGTGGCAGCCAAGTTGCGTCACTTTTGCGCTCCCCTTGGGATGCCTTTCGCAGCTGCAGTGTGCCTGGAGCCCAGGGCTTCCTGGTTTTAAAAGTCCTAGGCCTAAGCCTAACAGTAACCCTAGGAAGGTAAATCAGCCGGGTATTAGGGTTCTTCCTAAGGGAAAAGCCGTGAAAGCAGCCATGTTGTGGCACTTCTGCACTCCCTTTGGGATGCCTTTGGCAGATGAAGTAAGCCTGGAACTCAGGGCTTCCTGGTTAAAGAAATCCAAGCCCTAGGCTGAACCCTAACCCTAACCCTAGGCAGATAAATCAGCCTAGGTATAGGGATGGTGCCAAGGAAAAAGCTGTGAAAGCTGCCATGTTGTTGCACTTTTGTACTCCCCTTGGGATGCCTTGAACAGCTGCAGTGTGCCTGGAGCCCAGGGCTTCCTAGTTTTAAAAATCCTAGCCCTAGGCCTAAGCCTAACAGTAACCCTGGGAAGGTAAATCAGCCTGGTGTTAGGCTTCTTGCCAAGGAAAAAGCCGTGAAAGCAGCCATGTTGTGGCACTTCTACACTCCCTTTTGGATGCCTTTGGCAGATGAAGTAAGCCTGGAACTCAGGGCTTCCTGGTTAAAAAAATCCAAGCCCTAGGCTGAACCCTAACCCTAACACTAGGCAGATAAATCAGCCTAGTTACAGGGATGGTGCCAAGGAAAAAGCTGGGAATGCTGCCATGTTCTTGCACTTTTGTACTCCCCTAGGGATGCCTTGAACAGCTGCAGTGTGCCTGGAGCCCAGGGCTTCCTAGTTTTAAAAATCCTAGCCCTAGGCCTAAGCCTAACAGTAACCCTGGGAAGGTAAATCAGCCTGGTGTTAGGCTTCTTGCCAAGGAAAAAGCCGTGAGAGCAGCCATGTTGTGGCACTTTTGCACTCCCTTTTGGATGCCTTTCACAGCTCCAGTGTGCCTGGAACTCAGGGCTTCCTGATTTTAAAAATCCTAGCCCTAGGCCGAACCCCAACCCTAAGACGAGAAAGGCAAATCAGCCAGGAATTAGGCATGTCCCCAAGGAAAAAGCTGTGGAGGCAGGCATGTTGTGGTACTTTTGCGCTCTTCTTGGCTAGTCCTTCGCAGCTGCTGTGTTCTTGGAACTCAGGGCTTTCTGGTTAATAGAACCCTTACCCTAGGCGTAACTCAAACCTTAAGCCTAGGAAGGAAAATCAGCCTATGGTTCGGGATGGTCTCATGGAAATATCAGTGGTGGCAGCCAAGTTGCGTCACTTTTGCGCTCCCCTTGGGATGCCTTTCGCAGCTGCAGTGTGCCTGGAGCCCAGGGCTTCCTGGTTTTAAAAGTCCTAGGCCTAAGCCTAACAGGAACCCTGGGAAGGTAAATCAGCCTGGTTTTAGGCTTCTTGCCAAGGAAAAAGCCGTGAAAGCAGCCATGTTGTGGCACTTCTGCACTCCCTTTGGGATGCCTTTGGCAGATGAAGTAAGCCTGGAACTCAGGGCTTCCTGGTTAAAGAAATCCAAGCTATAGTCTGAACCCTAACCCTAACCCTAGGCAGATAAATCAGCCTAGGTATAGGGATGGTGCCAAGGAAAAAGCTGTGAAAGCTGCCATGTTGTTGCACTTTTGTACTCCCCTTGGGATGCCTTGAACAGCTGCAGTGTGCCTGGAGCCCAGGGCTTCCTAGTTTTAAAAATCCTAGCCCTAGGCCTAAGCCTAACAGTAACCCTGGGAAGGTAAATCAGCCGGGTATTAGGGTTCTTCCTAAGGGAAAAGCCGTGAAAGCAGCCATGTTGTGGAACTTCTGCACTGCCGTTGGGATG
The DNA here is from genome assembly GCF_027887145.1 of Ammospiza caudacuta. Classification (NCBI taxonomy): domain Eukaryota; kingdom Metazoa; phylum Chordata; class Aves; order Passeriformes; family Passerellidae; genus Ammospiza; species Ammospiza caudacuta. The sequence continues at coordinate 313,680 of NW_026683138.1, read as the reverse complement.
CCTTTGGCAGATGAAGTAAGCCTGGAACTCAGGGCTTCCTGGTTAACGAAATCCAAGCCCTAGGCTGAACCCTAACCCTAACCCTAGGCAGATAAATCAGCCTAGGTATAGGGATGGTGCCAAGGAAAAAGCTGTGAAAGCTGCCATGTTGTTGCACTTTTGTACTCCCCTTGGGATGCCTTGAACAGCTGCAGTGTGTTTGGAGCCCAGGGCTTCCTAGTTTTAAAAATCCTAGCCCTAGGCCTAAGCCTAACAGTAACCCTGGGAAGGTAAATCAGCCTGGTGTTAGGCTTCTTGCCAAGGAAAAAGCCGTGAAAGCAGCCATGTTGGGGCACTTTTGCACTCCCTTTTGGATGCCTTTCACAGCTCCAGTGTGCCTGGAACTCAGGGCTTCCTGATTTTAAAAATCCTAGCCCTAGTCCGGACCCCAACCCTCAGACGAGAAAGGCAAATCAGCCAGGAATTAGGCATGTCCCCAAGGAAAAAGCTGTGGAGGCAGGCATGTTGTGGTACTTTTGCGCTCTTCTTGGCTAGTCCTTCGCAGCTGCTGTGTTCTTGGAACTCAGGGCTTTCTGGTTAATAGAGCCCTTACCCTAGGCGTAACTCCAACCTTAAGCCTAGGAAGGAAAATCAGCCTATGGTTCGGGATGGTCTCATGGAAATATCAGTGGTGGCAGCCAAGTTGCGTCACTTTTGCGCTCCCCTTGGGATGCCTTTCGCAGCTGCAGTGTGCCTGGAGCCCAGGGCTTCCTGGTTTTAAAAGTCCTAGGCCTAAGCCTAACAGTAACCCTAGGAAGGTAAATCAGCCGGGTATTAGGGTTCTTCCTAAGGGAAAAGCCGTGAAAGCAGCCATGTTGTGGCACTTCTGCACTCCCTTTGGGATGCCTTTGGCAGATGAAGTAAGCCTGGAACTCAGGGCTTCCTGGTTAAAGAAATCCAAGCCCTAGGCTGAACCTTAACCCTAACCCTAGGCAGATAAATCAGCCTAGGTATAGGGATGGTGCCAAAGAAAAAGCTGTGAAAGCTGCCATGTTGTTGGACTTTTGTACTCCCCTTGGGATGCCTTGAACAGCTGCAGTGTGCCTGGAGCCCAGGGCTTCCTGGTTTTAAAAATCCTAGCCCTAGGCCTAAGCCTAACAGTAACCCTGGGAAGGTAAATCAGCCTGGTGTTAGGCTTCTTGCCAAGGAAAAAGCCGTGAAAGCAGCCATGTTGTGGCACTTTTGCACTCCCTTTTGGATGCCTTTCACAGCTCCAGTGTGCCTGGAACTCAGGGCTTCCTGGTTAAAGAAATCCAAGCCCTAGGCTGTACCCTAACCCTAACCCTAGGCAGATAAATCAGCCTAGGTATAGGGATGGTGCCAAAGAAAAAGCTGTGAAAGCTGCCATGTTGTTGCACTTTTGTACTCCCCTTGGGATGCCTTGAACAGCTGCAGTGTGCCTGGAGCCCAGGGCTTCCTAGTTTTAAAAATCCTAGCCCTAGGCCTAAGCCTAACAGTAACCCTGGGAAGGTAAATCAGCCTGGTGTTAGGCTTCTTGCCAAGGAAAAAGCCGTGAAAGCAGCCATGTTGTGGCACTTCTGCACTGCCTTTGGGATGCCTTTGGCAGATGAAGTAAGCCTGGAACTCAGGGCTTCCTGGTAAAAAAAATCCAAGCCCTAGGCTGAACCCTAACCCTAACCCTAGGCAGATAAATCAGCCTAGGTATAGGGATGGTGCCAAGGAAAAAGCTGTGAAAGCTGCCATGTTGTTGCACTTTTGTACTCCCCTTGGGATGCCTTGAACAGCTGCAGTGTGCCTGGAGGCCAGGGCTTCCTAGTTTTAAAAATCCTAGCCCTAGGCCTAAGCCTAACAGTAACCCTGGGAAGGTAAATCAGCCTGGTGTTAGGCTTCTTGCCAAGGAAAAAGCCGTGAAAGCAGCCATGTTGTGGCACTTTTGCACTCCCTTTTGGATGCCTTTCACAGCTCCAGTGTGCCTGGAACTCAGGGCTTCCTGATTTTAAAAATCCTAGCCCTAGGCCGAACCCCAACCCTAAGACGAGAAAGGCAAATCAGCCAGGAATTAGGCATGTCCACAAGGAAAAAGCTGTGGAGGCAGGCATGTTGTGGTACTTTTGCGCTCTTCTTGGCTAGTCCTTCGCAGCTGCTGTGTTCTTGGAACTCAGGGCTTTCTGGTTAATAGAACCCTTACCCTAGGCGTATCCCAAACCTTAAGCCTAGGAAGGAAAATCAGCCTATGGTTCGGGATGGTCTCATGGAAATATCAGTGGTGGCAGCCAAGTTGCGTCACTTTTGCGCTCCCCTTGGGATGCCTTTCGCAGCTGCAGTGTGCCTGGAGCCCAGGGCTTCCTGGTTTTAAAAGTCCTAGGCCTAAGCCTAACAGTAACCCTAGGAAGGTAAATCAGCCGGGTATTAGGGTCCTTCCTAAGGGAAAAGCCGTGAAAGCAGCCATGTTGTGGCACTTCTGCACTCCCTTTGGGATGCCTTTGGCAGATGAAGTAAGCCTGGAACTCAGGGCTTCCTGGTTAAAGAAATCCAAGCCCTAGGCTGAACCCTAACCCTAACCCTAGGCAGATAAATCAGCCTAGGTATAGGGATGGTGCCAAGGAAAAAGCTGTGAAAGCTGCCATGTTGTTGCACTTTTGTACTCCCCTTGGGATGCCTTGAACAGCTGCAGTGTGCCTGGAGCCCAGGGCTTCCTAGTTTTAAAAATCCTAGCCCTAGGCCTAAGCCTAACAGTAACCCTGGGAAGGTAAATCAGCCTGGTGTTAGGCTTCTTGCCAAGGAAAAAGCCGTGAAAGCAGCCATGTTGTGGCACTTCTGCACTCCCTTTGGGATGCCTTTGGCAGATGAAGTAAGCCTGGAACTCAGGGCTTCCTGGTTAAAGAAATCCAAGCCCTAGGCTGAACCCTAACCCTAACCCTAGGCAGATAAATCAGCCTAGGTATAGTTATGGTGCCAAGGAAAAAGCTGTGAAAGCTGCCATGTTGTAGCACTTTTGTACTCCTCTTGGGATGCCTTTCGCAGCTGCAGTGTGCCTGGAGCTAAGGGCTTCCTAGTTTTAAAAATCCTAGCCCTAGGCCTAAGCCTAACAGTAACCCTGGGAAGGCAAATCAGCCTGGTGTTAGGCTTCTTGCCAAGGAAAAAGCCGTGAAAGCAGCCATGTTGTGGCACTTTTGCACTCCCTTTTGGATGCCTTTCACAGCTCCAGTGTGCCTGGAACTCAGGGCTTCCTGATTTTAAAAATCCTAGCCCTAGGCCGAACCCCAACCCTAAGACGAGAAAGGCAAATCAGCCAGGAATTAGGCATGTCCCCAAGGAAAAAGCTGTGGAGGCAGGCATGTTGTGCTACTTTTGCGCTCTTCTTGGCTAGTTCTTCGCAGCTGCTGTGTTCTTGGAACTCAGGGCTTTCTGGTTAATAGAGCCCTTACCCTAGGCGTAACTCAAACCTTAACCCTAGGAAGGAAAATCAGCCTATGGTTCGGATTGGTCTCATGGAAATATCAGTGGTGGCAGCCAAGTTGCGTCACTTTTGCGCTCCCCTTGGGATGCCTTTTGCAGCTGCAGTGTGCCTGGAGCCCAGGGCTTCCTGGTTTTAAAAGTCCTAGGCCTAAGCCTAACAGTAACCCTAGGAAGGTAAATCAGCCGGGTATTAGGGTTCTTCCTAAGGGAAAAGCCGTGAAAGCAGCCATGTTGTGGCACTTCTGCACTCCCTTTGGGATGCCTTTGGCAGATGAAGTAAGCCTGGAACTCAGGGCTTCCTGGTTAAAGAAATCCAAGCCCTAGGCTGAACCCTAACCCTAACCCCAGGCAGATAAATCAGCCTAGGTATAGGGATGGTGCCAAGGAAAAAGCTGTGAAAGCTGCCATGTTGTTGCACTTTTGTACTCCCCTTGGGATGCCTTCAACAGCTGCAGTGTGCCTGGAGCTAAGGGCTTCCTAGTTTTAAAAATCCTAGCCCTAGGCCTAAGCCTAACAGTAACCCTGGGAAGGTAAATCAGCCTGGTGTTAGGCTTCTTGCCAAGGAAAAAGCCGTGAAAGCAGCCATGTTGTGGCACTTTTGCACTCCCTTTTGGATGCCTTTCACAGCTGCAGTGTGCCTGGAACTCAGGGCTTCCTGATTTTAAAAATCCTAGCCCTAGGCCGAACCCCAACCCTAAGACGAGAAAGGCAAATCAGCCAGGAATTAGGCATGTCCCCAAGGAAAAAGCTGTGGAGGCAGGCATGTTGTGCTACTTTTGCGCTCTTCTTGGCTAGTCCTTCGCAGCTGCTGTGTTCTTGGAACTCAGGGCTTTCTGGTTAATAGAACCCTTACCCCAGGCGTATCCCAAACCTTAAGCCTAGGAAGGAAAATCAGCCTATGGTTCGGGATGGTCTCATGGAAATATCAGTGGTGGCAGCCAAGTTGCGTCACTTTTGCGCTCCCCTTGGGATGCCTTTCGCAGCTGCAGTGTGCCTGGAGCCCAGGGCTTCCTGGTTTTAAAAGTCCTAGGCCTAAGCCTAACAGTAACCCTAGGAAGGTAAATCAGCCGGGTATTAGGGTTCTTCCTAAGGGAAAAGCCGTGAAAGCAGCCATGTTGTGGCACTTCTGCACTCCCTTTGGGATGCCTTTGGCAGATGAAGTAAGCCTGGAACTCAGGGCTTCCTGGTTAAAGAAATCCAAGCCCTAGGCTGAACCCTAACCCTAACCCCAGGCAGATAAATCAGCCTAGGTATAGGGATGGTGCCAAGGAAAAAGCTGTGAAAGCTGCCATGTTGTTGCACTTTTGTACTCCCCTTGGGATGCCTTTCGCAGCTGCAGTGTGCCTGGAGCTAAGGGCTTCCTAGTTTTAAAAATCCTAGCCCTAGGCCTAAGCCTAACAGTAACCCTGGGAAGGTAAATCAGCCTGGTGTTAGGCTTCTTGCCAAGGAAAAAGCCGTGAAAGCAGCCATGTTGTGGCACTTTTGCACTCCCTTTTGGATGCCTTTCACAGCTGCAGTGTGCCTGGAACTCAGGGCTTCCTGATTTTAAAAATCCTAGCCCTAGGCCGAACCCCAACCCTAAGACGAGAAAGGCAAATCAGCCAGGAATTAGGCATGTCCCCAAGGAAAAAGCTGTGGAGGCAGGCATGTTGTGCTACTTTTGCGCTCTTCTTGGCTAGTTCTTCGCAGCTGCTGTGTTCTTGGAACTCAGGGCTTTCTGGTTAATAGAGCCCTTACCCTAGGCGTAACTCAAACCTTAACCCTAGGAAGGAAAATCAGCCTATGGTTCGGATTGGTCTCATGGAAATATCAGTGGTGGCAGCCAAGTTGCGTCACTTTTGCGCTCCCCTTGGGATGCCTTTTGCAGCTGCAGTGTGCCTGGAGCCCAGGGCTTCCTGGTTTTAAAAGTCCTAGGCCTAAGCCTAACAGTAACCCTAGGAAGGTAAATCAGCCGGGTATTAGGGTTCTTCCTAAGGGAAAAGCCGTGAAAGCAGCCATGTTGTGGCACTTCTGCACTCCCTTTGGGATGCCTTTGGCAGATGAAGTAAGCCTGGAACTCAGGGCTTCCTGGTTAAAGAAATCCAAGCCCTAGGCTGAACCCTAACCCTAACCCCAGGCAGATAAATCAGCCTAGGTATAGGGATGGTGCCAAGGAAAAAGCTGTGAAAGCTGCCATGTTGTTGCACTTTTGTACTCCCCTTGGGATGCCTTCAACAGCTGCAGTGTGCCTGGAGCTAAGGGCTTCCTAGTTTTAAAAATCCTAGCCCTAGGCCTAAGCCTAACAGTAACCCTGGGAAGGTAAATCAGCCTGGTGTTAGGCTTCTTGCCAAGGAAAAAGCCGTGAAAGCAGCCATGTTGTGGCACTTTTGCACTCCCTTTTGGATGCCTTTCACAGCTGCAGTGTGCCTGGAACTCAGGGCTTCCTGATTTTAAAAATCCTAGCCCTAGGCCGAACCCCAACCCTAAGACGAGAAAGGCAAATCAGCCAGGAATTAGGCATGTCCCCAAGGAAAAAGCTGTGGAGGCAGGCATGTTGTGCTACTTTTGCGCTCTTCTTGGCTAGTCCTTCGCAGCTGCTGTGTTCTTGGAACTCAGGGCTTTCTGGTTAATAGAACCCTTACCCCAGGCGTATCCCAAACCTTAAGCCTAGGAAGGAAAATCAGCCTATGGTTCGGGATGGTCTCATGGAAATATCAGTGGTGGCAGCCAAGTTGCGTCACTTTTGCGCTCCCCTTGGGATGCCTTTCGCAGCTGCAGTGTGCCTGGAGCCCAGGGCTTCCTGGTTTTAAAAGTCCTAGGCCTAAGCCTAACAGTAACCCTAGGAAGGTAAATCAGCCGGGTATTAGGGTTCTTCCTAAGGGAAAAGCCGTGAAAGCAGCCATGTTGTGGCACTTCTGCACTCCCTTTGGGATGCCTTTGGCAGATGAAGTAAGCCTGGAACTCAGGGCTTCCTGGTTAAAGAAATCCAAGCCCTAGGCTGAACCCTAACCCTAACCCCAGGCAGATAAATCAGCCTAGGTATAGGGATGGTGCCAAGGAAAAAGCTGTGAAAGCTGCCATGTTGTTGCACTTTTGTACTCCCCTTGGGATGCCTTGAACAGCTGCAGTGTGCCTGGAGCTAAGGGCTTCCTAGTTTTAAAAATCCTAGCCCTAGGCCTAAGCCTAACAGTAACCCTGGGAAGGTAAATCAGCCTGGTGTTAGGCTTCTTGCCAAGGAAAAAGCCGTGAAAGCAGCCATGTTGTGGCACTTTTGCACTCCCTTTTGGATGCCTTTCACAGCTCCAGTGTGCCTGGAACTCAGGGCTTCCTGATTTTAAAAATCCTAGCCCTAGGCCGAACCCCAACCCTAAGACGAGAAAGGCAAATCAGCCAGGAATTAGGCATGTCCCCAAGGAAAAAGCTGTGGAGGCAGGCATGTTGTGCTACTTTTGCGCTCTTCTTGGCTAGTCCTTCGCAGCTGCTGTGTTCTTGGAACTCAGGGCTTTCTGGTTAATAGAACCCTTACCCCAGGCGTATCCCAAACCTTAAGCCTAGGAAGGAAAATCAGCCTATGGTTCGGGATGGTCTCATGGAAATATCAGTGGTGGCAGCCAAGTTGCGTCACTTTTGCGCTCCCCTTGGGATGCCTTTCGCAGCTGCAGTGTGCCTGGAGCCCAGGGCTTCCTGGTTTTAAAAGTCCTAGGCCTAAGCCTAACAGTAACCCTAGGAAGGTAAATCAGCCGGGTATTAGGGTCCTTCCTAAGGGAAAAGCCGTGAAAGCAGCCATGTTGTGGCACTTCTGCACTCCCTTTGGGATGCCTTTGGCAGATGAAGTAAGCCTGGAACTCAGGGCTTCCTGGTTAAAGAAATCCAAGCCCTAGGCTGAACCCTAACCCTAACCCTAGGCAGATAAATCAGCCTAGGTATAGGGATGGTGCCAAGGAAAAAGCTGTGAAAGCTGCCATGTTGTTGCACTTTTGTACTCCCCTTGGGATGCCTTGAACAGCTGCAGTGTGCCTGGAGCCCAGGGCTTCCTAGTTTTAAAAATCCTAGCCCTAGGCCTAAGCCTAACAGTAACCCTGGGAAGGTAAATCAGCCTGGTGTTAGGCTTCTTGCCAAGGAAAAAGCCGTGAAAGCAGCCATGTTGTGGCACTTCTGCACTGCCTTTGGGATGCCTTTGGCAGATGAAGTAAACCTGGAACTCAGGGCTTCCTGGTTAAAGAATCCAAGCCCTAGGCTGAACCCTAACCCTAACCCTAGGCCGATAAATCAGCCTAGGTATAGGGATGGTGCCAAGGAAAAAGCTGTGAAAGCTGCCATGTTGTTGCACTTTTGTACTCCTCTTGGGATGCCTTAAACAGCTGCAGTGTGCCTGGAGCTAAGGGCTTCCTAGTTTTAAAAATCCTAGCCCTAGGCCTAAGCCTAACAGTAACCCTGGGAAGGCAAATCAGCCTGGTGTTAGGCTTCTTGCCAAGGAAAAAGCCGTGAAAGCAGCCATGTTGTGGCACTTTTGCACTCCCTTTTGGATGCCTTTCACAGCTCCAGTGTGCCTGGAACTCAGGGCTTCCTGATTTTAAAAATCCTAGCCCTAGGCCGAACCCCAACCCTAAGACGAGAAAGGCAAATCAGCCAGGAATTAGGCATGTCCCCAAGGAAAAAGCTGTGGAGGCAGGCATGTTGTGCTACTTTTGCGCTCTTCTTGGCTAGTTTTTCGCAGCTGCTGTGTTCTTGGAACTCAGGGCTTTCTGGTTAATAGAGCCCTTACCCTAGGCGTAACTCAAACCTTAACCCTAGGAAGGAAAATCAGCCTATGGTTCGGATTGGTCTCATGGAAATATCAGTGGTGGCAGCCAAGTTGCGTCACTTTTGCGCTCCCCTTGGGATGCCTTTTGCAGCTGCAGTGTGCCTGGAGCCCAGGGCTTCCTGGTTTTAAAAGTCCTAGGCCTAAGCCTAACAGTAACCCTAGGAAGGTAAATCAGCCGGGTATTAGGGTTCTTCCTAAGGGAAAAGCCGTGAAAGCAGCCATGTTGTGGCACTTCTGCACTCCCTTTGGGATGCCTTTGGCAGATGAAGTAAGCCTGGAACTCAGGGCTTCCTGGTTAAAGAAATCCAAGCCCTAGGCTGAACCCTAACCCTAACCCCAGGCAGATAAATCAGCCTAGGTATAGGGATGGTGCCAAGGAAAAAGCTGTGAAAGCTGCCATGTTGTTGCACTTTTGTACTCCCCTTGGGATGCCTTGAACAGCTGCAGTGTGCCTGGAGCTAAGGGCTTCCTAGTTTTAAAAATCCTAGCCCTAGGCCTAAGCCTAACAGTAACCCTGGGAAGGTAAATCAGCCTGGTGTTAGGCTTCTTGCCAAGGAAAAAGCCGTGAAAGCAGCCATGTTGTGGCACTTTTGCACTCCCTTTTGGATGCCTTTCACAGCTCCAGTGTGCCTGGAACTCAGGGCTTCCTGATTTTAAAAATCCTAGCCCTAGGCCGAACCCCAACCCTAAGACGAGAAAGGCAAATCAGCCAGGAATTAGGCATGTCCCCAAGGAAAAAGCTGTGGAGGCAGGCATGTTGTGCTACTTTTGCGCTCTTCTTGGCTAGTCCTTCGCAGCTGCTGTGTTCTTGGAACTCAGGGCTTTCTGGTTAATAGAACCCTTACCCCAGGCGTATCCCAAACCTTAAGCCTAGGAAGGAAAATCAGCTTATGGTTCGGGATGGTCTCATGGAAATATCAGTGGTGGCAGCCAAGTTGCGTCACTTTTGCGCTCCCCTTGGGATGCCTTTCGCAGCTGCAGTGTGCCTGGAGCCCAGGGCTTCCTGGTTTTAAAAGTCCTAGGCCTAAGCCTAACAGTAACCCTAGGAAGGTAAATCAGCCGGGTATTAGGGTTCTTCCTAAGGGAAAAGCCGTGAAAGCAGCCATGTTGTGGCACTTCTGCACTCCCTTTGGGATGCCTTTGGCAGATGAAGTAAGCCTGGAACTCAGGGCTTCCTGGTTAAAGAAATCCAAGCCCTAGGCTGAACCCTAACCCTAACCCTAGGCAGATAAATCAGCCTAGGTATAGGGATGGTGCCAAAGAAAAAGCTGTGAAAGCTGCCATGTTGTTGCACTTTTGTACTCCCCTTGGGATGCCTTGAACAGCTGCAGTGTGCCTGGAGCCCAGGGCTTCCTAGTTTTAAAAATCCTAGCCCTAGGCCTAAGCCTAACAGTAACCCTGGGAAGGTAAATCAGCCTGGTGTTAGGCTTCTTGCCAAGGAAAAAGCCGTGAAAGCAGCCATGTTGTGACACTTCTGCACTGCCTTTGGGATGCCTTTGGCAGATGAAGTAAGCCTGGAACTCAGGGCTTCCTGGTTAAAAAATCCAAGCCCTAGGCTGAACCCTAACCCTAACCCTAGGCAGATAAATCAGCCTAGGTATAGGGATGGTGCCAAGGAAAAAGCTGTGAAAGCTGCCATGTTGTTGCACTTTTGTACTCCTCTTGGGATGCCTTAAACAGCTGCAGTGTGCCTGGAGCTAAGGGCTTCCTAGTTTTAAAAATCCTAGCCCTAGGCCTAAGCCTAACAGTAACCCTGGGAAGGCAAATCAGCCTGGTGTTAGGCTTCTTGCCAAGGAAAAAGCCTTGAAAGCAGTCATGTTGTGGAACTTTTGCACTCCCTTTTGGATGCCTTTCACAGCTCCAGTGTGCCTGGAACTCAGGGCTTCCTGATTTTAAAAATCCTAGCCCTAGTCCGGACCCCAACCCTAAGACGAGAAAGGCAAATCAGCCAGGAATTAGGCATGTCCCCAAGGAAAAAGCTGTGGAGGCAGGCATGTTGTGGTACTTTTGCGCTCTTCTTGGGTAGTCCTTCGCAGCTGCTGTGTTCTTGGAACTCAGGGCTTTCTGGTTAATAGAACCCTTACCCTAGGCGTAACTCAAACCTTAAGCCTAGGAAGGAAAATCAGCCTATGGTTCGGATTGGTCTCATGGAAATATCAGTGGTGGCAGCCAAGTTGCGTCACTTTTGCGCTCCCCTTGGGATGCCTTTCGCAGCTGCAGTGTGCCTGGAGCCCAGGGCTTCCTGGTTTTAAAAGTCCTAGGCCTAAGCCTAACAGTAACCCTAGGAAGGTAAATCAGCCGGGTATTAGGGTTCTTCCTAAGGGAAAAGCCGTGAAAGCAGCCATGTTGTGGCACTTCTGCACTCCCTTTGGGATGCCTTTGGCAGATGAAGTAAGCCTGGAACTCAGGGCTTCCTGGTTAAAGAAATCCAAGCCCTAGGCTGAACCCTAACCCTAACCCTAGGCAGATAAATCAGCCTAGGTATAGGGATGGTGCCAAGGAAAAAGCTGTGAAAGCTGCCATGTTGTTGCACTTTTGTACTCCCCTTGGGATGCCTTGAACAGCTGCAGTGTGCCTGGAGCCCAGGGCTTCCTAGTTTTAAAAATCCTAGCCCTAGGCCTAAGCCTAACAGTAACCCTGGGAAGGGAAATCAGCCTGGTGTTAGGCTTCTTGCCAAGGAAAAAGCCGTGAAAGCAGCCATGTAGTGGCACTTTTGCACTCCCTTTTGGATGCCTTTCACAGCTCCAGTGTGCCTGGAACTCAGGGCTTCCTGATTTTAAAAATCCTAGCCCTAGGACGAACCCCAACCCTAAGACAAGAAAGGCAAATCAGCCAGGAATTAGGCATGTCCACAAGGAAAAAGCTGTGGAGGCAGGCATGTTGTGGTACTTTTGCGCTCTTCTTGGCTAGTCCTTCGCAGCTGCTGTGTTCTTGGAACTCAGGGCTTTCTGGTTAATAGACCCTTACCCTAGGTGTAACTCAAACCTTAACCCTAGGAAGGAAAATCAACCTATGGTTCGGGATGGTCTCATGGAAATATCAGTGGTGGCAGCCAAGTTGCATCACTTTTGCGCTCCCCTTGGGATGCCTTTCGCAGCTGCAGTGTGCCTGGAGCCCAGGGCTTCCTGGTTTTAAAAGTCCTAGGCCTAAGCCTAACAGTAACCCTAGGAAGGTAAATCAGCCGGGTATTAGGGTTCTTCCTAAGGGAAAAGCCGTGAAAGCAGCCATGTTGTGGCACTTCTGCACTCCCTTTGGGATGCCTTTGGCAGATGAAGTAAGCCTGGAACTCAGGGCTTCCTGGTTAAAGAAATCCAAGCCCTAGGCTGAACCCTAACCCTAACCCTAGGCAGATTAATCAGCCTAGGTATAGGGATGGTGCCAAGGAAAAAGCTGTGAAAGCTGCCATGTTGTTGCACTTTTGTACTCCCCTTGGGATGCCTTGAACAGCTGCAGTGTGCCTGGAGCCCAGGGCTTCCTAGTTTTAAAAATCCTAGCCCTAGGCCTAAGCCTAACAGTAACCCTGGGAAGGGAAATCAGCCTGGTGTTAGGCTTCTTGCCAAGGAAAAAGCCGTGAAAGCAGCCATGTTGTGGCACTTTTGCACTCCCTTTTGGATGCCTTTCACAGCTCCAGTGTGCCTGGAACTCAGGGCTTCCTGATTTTAAATATCCTAGCCCTAGGCCGAACCCCAACCCTAAGACGAGAAAGGCAAATCAGCCAGGAATTAGGCATGTCCACAAGGAAAAAGCTGTGGAGGCAGGCATGTTGTGCTACTTTTGCGCTCTTCTTGGGTAGTCTTTCGCAGCTGCTGTGTTCTTGGAACTCAGGGCTTTCTGGTTAATAGAACCCTTACCCTAGGCGTAACTCAAACCTTAACCCTAGGAAGGAAAATCAACCTATGGTTCGGGATGGTCTCATGGAAATATCAGTGGTGGCAGCCAAGTTGCGTCACTTTTGCGCTCCCCTTGGGATGCCTTTCGCAGCTGCAGTGTGCCTGGAGCCCAGGGCTTCCTGGTTTTAAAAGTCCTAGGCCTAAGCCTAACAGTAACCCTAGGAAGGTAAATCAGCCGGGTATTAGGGTTCTTCCTAAGGGAAAAGCCGTGAAAGCAGCCATGTTGTGGCACTTCTGCACTCCCTTTGGGATGCCTTTGGCAGATGAAGTAAGCCTGGAACTCAGGGCTTCCTGGTTAAAGAAATCCAAGCCCTAGGCTGAACCCTAACCCTAACCCTAGGCAGATAAATCAGCCTAGGTATAGGGATGGTGCCAAGGAAAAAGCTGTGAAAGCTGCCATGTTGTTGCACTTTTGTACTCCCTTTGGGATGCCTTTCGCAGCTGCAGTGTGCCTGGAGCCCAGGGCTTCCTAGTTTTAAAAATCCTAGCCCTAGGCCTAAGCCTAACAGTAACCCTGGGAAGGTAAATCAGCCTGGTGTTAGGCTTCTTGCCAAGGAAAAAGCCGTGAAAGCAGCCATGTTGTGGCACTTTTGCACTCCCTTTTGGATGCCTTTCACAGCTCCAGTGTGCCTGGAACTCAGGGCTTCCTGATTTTAAAAATCCTAGCCCTAGGCCGAACCCCAACCCTAAGACGAGAAAGGCAAATCAGCCAGGAATTAGGCATGTCCACAAGGAAAAAGCTGTGGAGGCAGGCATGTTGTGGTACTTTTGCGCTCTTCTTGGCTAGTCCTTCGCAGCTGCTGTGTTCTTGGAACTCAGGGCTTTCTGGTTAATAGACCCTTACCCTAGGTGTAACTCAAACCTTAACCCTAGGAAGGAAAATCAACCTATGGTTCGGGATGGTCTCATGGAAATATCAGTGGTGGCAGCCAAGTTGCATCACTTTTGCGCTCCCCTTGGGATGCCTTTCGCAGCTGCAGTGTGCCTGGAGCCCAGGGCTTCCTGGTTTTAAAAGTCCTAGGCCTAAGCCTAACAGTAACCCTAGAAAGGTAAATCAGCCGGGTATTAGGGTTCTTCCTAAGGGAAAAGCCGTGAAAGCAGCCATGTTGTGGCACTTCTGCACTCCCTTTGGGATGCCTTTGGCAGATGAAGTAAGCCTGGAACTCAGGGCTTCCTGGTTAAAGAAATCCAAGCCCTAGGCTGAACCCTAACCCTAACCCTAGGCAGATAAATCAGCCTAGGTATAGGGATGGTGCCAAGGAAAAAGCTGTGAATGCTGCCATGTTACTGCACTTTTACGCTCCCCTTGGGATGCCTTTCGCAGCTGCAGTGTGCCTGGAGCCCAGGGCTTCCTGGTTTTAAAAGTCCTAGGCCTAAGCCTAACAGTAACCCTGGGAAGGTAAATCAGCCTGGTTTTAGGCTTCTTGCCAAGGAAAAAGCCGTGAAAGCAGCCATGTTGTGGCACTTCTGCACTCCCTTTTGGATGCCTTTGGCAGATGAAGTAAGCCTGGAACTCAGGGCTTCGTGGTTAAAGAAATCCAAGCCCTAGGCTGAACCCTAACCCTAACCCTAGGCAGATAAATCAGCCTAGGTATAGGGATGGTGCCAAGGAAAAAGCTGTGAAAACTGCCATGTTGTTGCACTTTTGTACTCCCCTTGGGATGCCTTGAACAGCTGCAGTGTGCCTGGAGCCCAGGGCTTCCTAGTTTTAAAAATCCTAGCCCTAGGCCTAAGCCTAACAGTAACCCTGGGAAGGTAAATCAGCCTGGTGTTAGGCTTCTTGCCAAGGAATAAGCCGTGAAAGCAGCCAAGTTGTGGCACTTTTGCACTCCCTTTTGGATGCCTTTCACAGCTCCAGTGTGCCTGGAACTCAGGGCTTCCTGATTTTAAAAATCCTAGCCCTAGGCCGAACCCCAACCCTAAGACGAGAAAGGCAAATCAGCCAGGAATTAGGCATGTCCCCAAGGAAAAAGCTGTGGAGGCAGGCATGTTGTGCTACTTTTGCGCTCTTCTTGGCTAGTCCTTCGCAGCTGCTGTGTTCTTGGAACTCAGGGCTTTCTGGTTAATAGAACCCTTACCCTAGGCGTAACTCAAACCTTAACCCTAGGAAGGAAAATCAACCTATGGTTCGGGATGGTCTCATGGAAATATCAGTGGTGGCAGCCAAGTTGCGTCACTTTTGCGCTCCCCTTGGGATGCCTTTCGCAGCTGCAGTGTGCCTGGAGCCCAGGGCTTCCTGGTTTTAAAAGTCCTAGGCCTAAGCCTAACAGTAACCCTAGGAAGGTAAATCAGCCGGGTATTAGGGTTCTTCCTAAGGGAAAAGCCGTGAAAGCAGCCATGTTGTGGCACTTCTGCACTCCCTTTGGGATGCCTTTGGCAGATGAAGTAAGCCTGGAACTCAGGGCTTCCTGGTTAAAGAAATCCAAGCCCTAGGCTGAACCCTAACCCTAACCCTAGGCAGATAAATCAGCCTAGGTATAGGGATGGTGCCAAGGAAAAAGCTGTGAAAGCTGCCATGTTGTTGCACTTTTGTACTCCCTTTGGGATGCCTTGAACAGCTGCAGTGTGCCTGGAGCCCAGGGCTTCCTAGTTTTAAAAATCCTAGCCCTAGGCCTAAGCCTAACAGTAACCCTGGGAAGGTAAATCAGCCTGGTGTTAGGCTTCTTGCCAAGGAAAAAGCCGTGAAAGCAGCCATGTTGTGGCACTTTTGCACTCCCTTTTGGATGCCTTTCACAGCTGCAGTGTGCCTGGAACTCAGGGCTTCCTGATTTTAAAAATCCTAGCCCTAGGCCGAACCCCAACCCTAAGACGAGAAAGGCAAATCAGCCAGGAATTAGGCATGTCCACAAGGAAAAAGCTGTGGAGGCAGGCATGTTGTGGTACTTTTGCGCTCTTCTTGGCTAGTCCTTCGCAGCTGCTGTGTTCTTGGAACTCAGGGCTTTCTGGTTAATAGACCCTTACCCTAGGTGTAACTCAAACCTTAACCCTAGGAAGGAAAATCAACCTATGGTTCGGGATGGTCTCATGGAAATATCAGTGGTGGCAGCCAAGTTGCATCACTTTTGCGCTCCCCTTGGGATGCCTTTCGCAGCTGCAGTGTGCCTGGAGCCCAGGGCTTCCTGGTTTTAAAAGTCCTAGGCCTAAGCCTAACAGTAACCCTAGGAAGGTAAATCAGCCGGGTATTAGGGTTCTTCCTAAGGGAAAAGCCGTGAAAGCAGCCATGTTGTGGCACTTCTGCACTCCCTTTGGGATGCCTTTGGCAGATGAAGTAAGCCTGGAACTCAGGGCTTCCTGGTTAAAGAAATCCAAGCCCTAGGCTGAACCCTAACCCTAACCCTAGGCAGATAAATCAGCCTAGGTATAGGGATGGTGCCAAGGAAAAAGCTGTGAATGCTGCCATGTTACTGCACTTTTACGCTCCCCTTGGGATGCCTTTCGCAGCTGCAGTGTGCCTGGAGCCCAGGGCTTCCTGGTTTTAAAAGTCCTAGGCCTAAGCCTAACAGTAACCCTGGGAAGGTAAATCAGCCTGGTTTTAGGCTTCTTGCCAAGGAAAAAGCCGTGAAAGCAGCCATGTTGTGGCACTTCTGCACTCCCTTTTGGATGCCTTTGGCAGATGAAGTAAGCCTGGAACTCAGGGCTTCGTGGTTAAAGAAATCCAAGCCCTAGGCTGAACCCTAACCCTAACCCTAGGCAGATAAATCAGCCTAGGTATAGGGATGGTGCCAAGGAAAAAGCTGTGAAAACTGCCATGTTGTTGCACTTTTGTACTCCCCTTGGGATGCCTTGAACAGCTGCAGTGTGCCTGGAGCCCAGGGCTTCCTAGTTTTAAAAATCCTAGCCCTAGGCCTAAGCCTAACAGTAACCCTGGGAAGGTAAATCAGCCTGGTGTTAGGCTTCTTGCCAAGGAATAAGCCGTGAAAGCAGCCAAGTTGTGGCACTTTTGCACTCCCTTTTGGATGCCTTTCACAGCTCCAGTGTGCCTGGAACTCAGGGCTTCCTGATTTTAAAAATCCTAGCCCTAGGCCGAACCCCAACCCTAAGACGAGAAAGGCAAATCAGCCAGGAATTAGGCATGTCCCCAAGGAAAAAGCTGTGGAGGCAGGCATGTTGTGGTACTTTTGCGCTCTTCTTGGGTAGTCCTTCACAGATGCTGTGTTCTTGGAACTCAGGGCTTTCTGGTTAATAGAACCCTTACCCTAGGCGTAACTCAAAACTTAACCCTAGGAAGGAAAATCAACCTATGGTTCGGGATGGTCTCATGGAAATATCAGTGGTGGCAGCCAAGTTGCGTCACTTTTGCGCTCCCCTTGGGATGCCTTTCGCAGCTGCAGTGTGCCTGGAGCCCAGGGCTTCCTGGTTTTAAAAGTCCTAGGCCTAAGCCTAACAGTAACCCTAGGAAGGTAAATCAGCCGGGTATTAGGGTCCTTCCTAAGGGAAAAGCCGTGAAAGCAGCCATGTTGTGGCACTTCTGCACTCCCTTTGGGATGCCTTTGGCAGATGAAGTAAGCCTGGAACTCAGGGCTTCCTGGTTAAAGGAATCCAAGCCCTAGGCTGAACCCTCACCCTAACCCTAGGCAGATAAATCAGCCTAGGTATAGGGATGGTGCCAAGGAAAATGCTGTGAAAGCTGCCATGTTGTTGCACTTTTGTACTCCCCTTGGGATGCCTTGAACAGCTGCAGTGTGCCTGGAGCTAAGGGCTTCCTAGTTTTAAAAATCCTAGCCCTAGGCCTAAGCCTAACAGTAACCCTGGGAAGGTAAATCAGCCTGGTGTTAGGCTTCTTGCCAAGGAAAAAGCCGTGAAAGCAGCCATGTTGTGGCACTTCTGCACTGCCTTTGGGATGCCTTTGGCAGATGAAGTAAGCCTGGAACTCAGGGCTTCCTGGTTAAAAAATCCAAGCCCTAGGCTGAACCCTAACCCTAACCCTAGGCAGATAAATCAGCCTAGGTATAGGGATGGTGCCAAGGAAAAAGCTGTGAAAGCTGCCATGTTGTTGCACTTTTGTACTCCCCTTGGGATGCCTTGAACAGCTGCAGTGTGCCTGGAGCTAAGGGCTTCCTAGTTTTAAAAATCCTAGCCCTAGGCCTAAGCCTAACAGTAACCCTGGGAAGGTAAATCAGCCTGGTGTTAGGCTTCTTGCCAAGGAAAAAGCCGTGAAAGCAGCCATGTTGTGGCACTTTTGCACTCCCTTTTGGATGCCTTTCACAGCTCCAGTGTGCCTGGAACTCAGGGCTTCCTGATTTTAAAAATCCTAGCCCTAGACCGAACCCCAACCCTAAGACGAGAAAGGCAAATCAGCCAGGAATTAGGCATGTCCCCAAGGAAAAAGCTGTGGAGGCAGGCATGTTGTGGTACTTTTGCACTCTTCTTGGCTAGTTCTCCGCAGCTGCTGTGTTCTTGGAACTCAGGGCTTTCTGGTTAATAGAACCCTTACCCTAGGCGTAACTCAAACCTTAAGCCTAGGAAGGAAAATCAGCCTATGGTTCGGGATGGTCTCATGGAAATATCAGTGGTGGCAGCCAAGTTGCGTCACTTTTGCGCTCCCCTTGGGATGCCTTGAACAGCTGCAGTGTGCCTGGAGCCCAGGGCTTCCTGGTTTTAAAAGTCCTAGGCCTAAGCCTAACAGTAACCCTAGGAAGGTAAATCAGCCGGGTATTAGGGTTCTTCCTAAGGGAAAAGCCGTGAAAGCAGCCATGTTGTGGCACTTCTGCACTCCCTTTGGGATGCCTTTGGCAGATGAAGTAAGCCTGGAACTCAGGGCTTCCTGGTTAAAGAAATCCAAGCCCTAGGCTGAACCCTAACCCTAACCCTAGGCAGATAAATCAGCCTAGGTATAGGGATGGTGCCAAGGAAAAAGCTGTGAAAGCTGCCATGTTGTTGCACTTTTGCGCTCCCCTTGGGATGCCTTGAACAGCTGCAGTGTGCCTGGAGCCCAGGGCTTCCTAGTTTTAAAAATCCTAGCCCTAGGCCTAAGCCTAACAGTAACCCTGGGAAGGTAAATCAGCCTGGTGTTAGGCTTCTTGCCAAGGAAAAAGCCGTGAAAGCAGCCATGTTGTGGCACTTTTGCACTCCCTTTTGGATGCCTTTCACAGCTCCAGTGTGCCTGGAACTCAGGGCTTCCTGATTTTAAAATCCTAGCCCTAGGCCGAACCCCAACACTAAGACGAGAAAGGCAAATCAGCCAGGAATTAGGCATGTCCACAAGGAAAAAGCTGTGGAGGCAGGCATGTTGTGGTACTTTTGCGCTCTTCTTGGCTAGTCCTTCGCAGCTGCTGTGTTCTTGGAACTCAGGGCTTTCTGGTTAATAGACCCTTACCCTAGGTGTAACTCAAACCTTAACCCTAGGAAGGAAAATCAACCTATGGTTCGGGATGGTCTCATGGAAATATCAGTGGTGGCAGCCAAGTCGCATCACTTTTGCGCTCCCCTTGGGATGCCTTTCGCAGCTGCAGTGTGCCTGGAGCCCAGGGCTTCCTGGTTTTAAAAGTCCTAGGCCTAAGCCTAACAGTAACCCTAGGAAGGTAAATCAGCCGGGTATTAGGGTTCTTCCTAAGGGAAAAGCCGTGAAAGCAGCCATGTTGTGGCACTTCTGCACTCCCTTTGGGATGCCTTTGGCAGATGAAGTAAGCCTGGAACTCAGGGCTTCCTGGTTAAAGAAATCCAAGCCCTAGGCTGAACCCTAACCCTAACCCTAGGCAGATAAATCAGCCTAGGTATAGGGATGGTGCCAAGGAAAAAGCTGTGAAAGCTGCCATGTTGTTGCACTTTTGTACTCCCCTTGGGATGCCTTGAACAGCTGCAGTGTGCCTGGAGCCCAGGGCTTCCTAGTTTTAAAAATCCTAGCCCTAGGCCTAAGCCTAACAGTAACCCTGGGAAGGTAAATCAGCCTGGTGTTAGGCTTCTTGCCAAGGAAAAAGCCGTGAAAGCAGCCATGTTGTGGCACTTTTGCACTCCCTTTTGGATGCCTTTCACAGCTCCAGTGTGCCTGCAACTCAGGGCTTCCTGATTTTAAAAATCCTAGCCCTAGGCCGAACCCCAACCCTAAGACGAGAAAGGCAAATCAGCCAGGAATTAGGCATGTCCCCAAGGAAAAATCTGTGGAGGCAGGCATGTTGTGGTACTTTTGCGCTCTTCTTGGCTAGTCCTTCGCAGCTGCTGTGTTCTTGGAACTCAGGGCTTTCTGGTTAATAGACCCTTACCCTAGGTGTAACTCAAACCTTAACCCTAGGAAGGAAAATCAACCTATGGTTCGGGATGGTCTCATGGAAATATCAGTGGTGGCAGCCAAGTCGCATCACTTTTGCGCTCCCCTTGGGATGCCTTTCGCAGCTGCAGTGTGCCTGGAGCCCAGGGCTTCCTGGTTTTAAAAGTCCTAGGCCTAAGCCTAACAGTAACCCTAGGAAGGTAAATCAGCCGGGTATTAGGGTTCTTCCTAAGGGAAAAGCCGTGAAAGCAGCCATGTTGTGGCACTTCTGCACTCCCTTTGGGATGCCTTTGGCAGATGAAGTAAGCCTGGAACTCAGGGCTTCCTGGTTAAAGAAATCCAAGCCCTAGGCTGAACCCTAACCCTAACCCTAGGCAGATAAATCAGCCTAGGTATAGGGATGGTGCCAAGGAAAAAGCTGTGAAAGCTGCCATGTTGTTGCACTTTTGTACTCCCCTTGGGATGCCTTGAACAGCTGCAGTGTGCCTGGAGCCCAGGGCTTCCTAGTTTTAAAAATCCTAGCCCTAGGCCTAAGCCTAACAGTAACCCTGGGAAGGGAAATCAGCCTGGTGTTAGGCTTCTTGCCAAGGAAAAAGCCGTGAAAGCAGCCATGTTGTGGCACTTTTGCACTCACTTTTGGATGCCTTTCACAGCTCCAGTGTGCCTGGAACTCAGGGCTTCCTGATTTTAAAAATCCTAGCCCTAGGCCGAACCCCAACGCTAAGACGAGAAAGGCAAATCAGCCAGGAATTAGGCATGTCCACAAGGAAAAAGCTGTGGAGGCAGGCATGTTGTGCTACTTTTGCGCTCTTCTTGGGTAGTCTTTCGCAGCTGCTGTGTTCTTGGAACTCAGGGCTTTCTGGTTAATAGAGCCCTTACCCTAGGCGTAACTCAAACCTTAACCCTAGGAAGGAAAATCAGCCTATGGTTCGGGATGGTCTCATGGAAATATCAGTGGTGGCAGCCAAGTTGCGTCACTTTTGCGCTCCCCTTGGGATGCCTTTCGCAGCTGCAGTGTGCCTGGAGCCCAGGGCTTCCTGGTTTTAAAAGTCCTAGGCCTAAGCCTAACAGTAACCCTAGGAAGGTAAATCAGCCGGGTATTAGGGTTCTTCCTAAGGGAAAAGCCGTGAAAGCAGCCATGTTGTGGCACTTCTGCACTCCCTTTGGGATGCCTTTGGCAGATGAAGTAAGCCTGGAACTCAGGGCTTCCTGGTTAAAGAAATCCAAGCCCTAAGCTGAACCCTAACCCTAACCCCAGGCAGATAAATCAGCCTAGGTATAGGGATGGTGCCAAGGAAAAAGCTGTGAAAGCTGCCATGTTACTGCACTTTTGCGCTCCCCTTGGGATGCCATTCGCAGCTGCAGTGTGCCTGGAGCCCAGGGCTTCCTGGTTTTAAAAGTCCTAGGCCTAAGCCTAACAGGAACCCTGGGAAGGTAAATCAGCCTGGTTTTAGGCTTCTTGCCAAGGAAAAAGCCGTGAAAGCAGCCATGTTGTGGCACTTCTGCACTCCCTTTGGGATGCCTTTGGCAGATGAAGTAAGCCTGGAACTCAGGGCTTCCTGGTTAAAGAAATCCAAGCCCTAGGCTGAACCCTAACCCTAACCCTAACCCTAGGCAGATAAATCAGCCTAGGTATAGGGATGGTGCCAAGGAACAAGCTGTGAAAGCTGCCATGTTGTTGCACTTTTGTACTCCCCTTGGGATGCCTTGAACAGCTGCAGTGTGCCTGGAGCTAAGGGCTTCCTAGTTTTAAAAATCCTAGCCCTAGGCCTAAGCCTAACAGTAACCCTGGGAAGGTAAATCAGCCTGGTGTTAGGCTTCTTGCCAAGGAAAAAGCCGTGAAAGCAGCCATGTTGTGGCACTTTTGCACTCCCTTTTGGATGCCTTTCACAGCTCCAGTGTGCCTGGAACTCAGGGCTTCCTGATTTTAAAAATCCTAGCCCTAGACCGAACCCCAACCCTAAGACGAGAAAGGCAAATCAGCCAGGAATTTGGCATGTCCCCAAGGAAAAAGCTGTGGAGGCAGGCATGTTGTGGTACTTTTGCACTCTTCTTGGCTAGTTCTCCACAGCTGCTGTGTTCTTGGAACTCAGGGCTTTCTGGTTAATAGAGCCCTAACCCTAGGCGTAACTCAAACCTTAACCCTAGGAAGGAAAATCAGCCTATGGTTCGGATAGGTCTCATGGAAATATCAGTGGTGGCAGCCAAGTTGCGTCACTTTTGCGCTACCCCTGGAATGCCTTTCGCAGCTGCAGTGTGCCTGGAGCCCAGGGCTTCCTGGTTTTAAAAGTCCTAGGCCTAAGCCTAACAGTAACCCTAGGAAGGTAAATCCGCTGGGTGTTAGGCTTCTTGCCAAGGAAAAAGCTTTGAAAGCAGCCATGTTGTGGCACTTCTGCACTCCCTTTGGGATGCCTTTGGCAGATGAAGTAAGCCTGGAACTCAGGGCTTCCTGGTTAAAGAAATCCAAGCCCTAGGCTGAACCCTAACCCTAACCCTAGGCAGATAAATCAGCCTAGGTATAGGGATGGTGCCAAGGAAAAAGCTGTGAAAGCTGCCATGTTGTTGCACTTTTGTACTCCTCTTGGGATGCCTTGAACAGCTGCAGTGTGCCTGGAGCCAAGGGCTTCCTAGTTTTAAAAATCCTAGCCCTAGGCCTAAGCCTAACAGTAATCCTGGGAAGGCAAATCAGCCTGGTGTTAGGCTTCTTGCCAAGGAAAAAGCCGTGAAAGCAGCCATGTTGTGGCACTTTTGCACTCCCTTTTGGACGCCTGTCACAGCTGCAGTGTGCCTGGAACTCAGGGCTTCCTGATTTTAAAAATCCTAGCCCTAGGCCGAACCCCAACCCTAAGACGAGAAAGGCAAATCAGCCAGGAATTAGGCATGTCCACAAGGAAAAAGCTGTGGAGGCAGGCATGTTGTGGTACTTTTGCGCTCTTCTTGGCTAGTCCTTCGCAGCTGCTGTGTTCTTGGAACTCAGGGCTTTCTGGTTAATAGAGCCCTTACCCTAGGCGTAACTCAAACCTTAACCCTAGGAAGGAAAATCAACCTATGGTTCGGGATGGTCTCATGGAAATATAAGTGGCAGCCAAGTTGCGTCACTTTTGAGCTCCCCTTGGGATGCCTTTCGCAGCTGCAGTGTGCCTGGAGCCCAGGGCTTCCTGGTTTTAAAAGTCCTAGGCCTAAGCCTAACAGTAACCCTAGGAAGGTAAATCAGCCGGGTATTAGGGTTCTTCCTAAGGGAAAAGCCGTGAAAGCAGCCATGTTGTGGCACTTCTGCACTCCCTTTGGGATGCCTTTGGCAGATGAAGTAAGCCTGGAACTCAGGGCTTCCTGGTTAAAGAAATCCAAGCCCTAGGCTGAACCCTAACCCTAACCCTAGGCAGATAAATCAGCCTAGGTATAGGGATGGTGCCAAGGAAAAAGCTGTGAAAGCTGCCATGTTGTTGCACTTTTGTACTCCCCTTGGGATGCCTTTCGCAGCTGCAGTGTGCCTGGAGCCCAGGGCTTCCTAGTTTTAAAAATCCTAGCCCTAGGCCTAAGCCTAACAGTAACCCTGGGAAGGTAAATCAGCCTGGTGTTAGGCTTCTTGCCAAGGAAAAAGCCGTGAAAGCAGCCATGTTGTGGCACTTCTGCACTCCCTTTGGGATGCCTTTGGCAGATGAAGTAAGCCTGGAACTCAGGGCTTCCTGGTTAACGAAATCCAAGCCCTAGGCTGAACCCTAACCCTAACCCTAGGCAGATAAATCAGCCTAGGTATAGGGATGGTGCCAAGGAAAAAGCTGTGAAAGCTGCCATGTTGTTGCACTTTTGTACTCCCCTTGGGATGCCTTGAACAGCTGCAGTGTGCCTGGAGCCCAGGGCTTCCTAGTTTTAAAAATCCTAGCCCTAGGCCTAAGCCTAACAGTAACCCTGGGAAGGTAAATCAGCCTGGTGTTAGGCTTCTTGCCAAGGAAAAAGCCGTGAAAGCAGCCATGTTGTGGCACTTCTACACTCCCTTTGGGATGCCTCTGGCAGATGAAGTAAGCCTGGAACTCAGGGCTTCCTGGTTAAAAAAATCCAAGCCCTAGGCTGAACCCTAACCCTAACACTAGGCAGATAAATCAGCCTAGTTATAGGGATGGTGCCAAGGAAAAAGCTGGGAAAGCTGCCATGTTGTTGCACTTTTGTACTCCCCTTGGGATGCCTTGAACAGCTGCAGTGTGCCTGGAGCCCAGGGCTTCCTAGTTTTAAAAATCCTAGCCCTAGGCCTAAGCCTAACAGTAACCCTGGGAAGGTAAATCAGCCTGGTGTTAGGCTTCTTGCCAAGGAAAAAGCCGTGAGAGCAGCCATGTTGTGGCACTTTTGCACTCCCTTTTGGATGCCTGTCACAGCTGCAGTGTGCCTGGAACTCAGGGCTTCCTGATTTTAAAAATCCTAGCCCTAGGCCGAACCCAAACCCTAAGACGAGAAAGGCAAATCAGCCAGGAATTAGGCATGTCCCCAAGGAAAAAGCTGTGGAGGCAGGCATGTTGTGGTACTTTTGCGCTCTTCTTGGGTAGTCCTTCGCAGCTGCTGTGTTCTTGGAACTCAGGGCTTTCTGGTTAATGGAACCCTTACCCTAGGCGTAACTCAAACCTTAAGCCTAGGAAGGAAAATCAGCCTATGGTTCGAATGGTCTCATGGAAATATCAGTGGTGGCAGCCAAGTTGCGTCACTTTTGCGCTCCCCTTGGGATGCCTTTCGCAGCTGCAGTGTGCCTGGTGCCCAGGGCTTCCTGGTTTTAAAAGTCCTAGGCCTAAGCCTAACAGGAACCCTGGGAAGGTAAATCAGCCTGGTTTTAGGCTTCTTGCCAAGGAAAAAGCCGTGAAAGCAGCCATGTTGTGGCACTTCTGCACTCCCTTTGGGATGCCTTTGGCAGATGAAGTAAGCCTGGAACTCAGGGCTTCCTGGTTAAAGAAATCCAAGCTATAGGCTGAACCCTAACCCTAACCCTAGGCAGATAAATCAGCCTAGGTATAGGGATGGTGCCAAGGAAAAAGCTGTGAAAGCTGCCATGTTGTTGCACTTTTGTACTCCCCTTGGGATGCCTTGAACAGCTGCAGTGTGCCTGGAGCCCAGGGCTTCCTAGTTTTAAAAATCCTAGCCCTAGGCCTAAGCCTAACAGTAACCCTGGGAAGGTAAATCAGCCGGGTATTAGGGTTCTTCCTAAGGGAAAAGCCGTGAAAGCAGCCATGTTGTGGAACTTCTGCACTCCCGTTGGGATGCCTTTGGCAGATGAAGTAAGCCTGGAACTCAGGGCTTCCTGGTTAACGAAATCCAAGCCCTAGGCTGAACCCTAACCCTAACCCTAGGCAGATAAATCAGCCTAGGTATAGGGATGGTGCCAAGGAAAAAGCTGTGAAAGCTGCCATGTTGTTGCACTTTTGTACTCCCCTTGGGATGCCTTGAACAGCTGCAGTGTGCCTGGAGCCCAGGGCTTCCTAGTTTTAAAAATCATAGCCCTAGGCCTAAGCCTAACAGTAACCCTGGGAAGGTAAATCAGCCGGGTATTAGGGTTCTTCCTAAGGGAAAAGCCGTGAAAGCAGCCATGTTGTGGCACTTCTGCACTGCCTTTGGGATGCCTTTGGCAGATGAAGTAAGCCTGGAACTCAGGGCTTCCTGGTTAACGAAATCCAAGCCCTAGGCTGAACCCTAACCCTAACCCTAGGCAGATAAATCAGCCTAGGTATAGGGATGGTGCCAAGGAAAAAGCTGTGAAAGCTGCCATGTTGTTGCACTTTTGTACTCCCCTTGGGATGCCTTGAACAGCTGCAGTGTGCCTGGAGCCCAGGGCTTCCTAGTTTTAAAAATCCTAGCCCTAGGCCTAAGCCTAACAGTAACCCTGGGAAGGTAAATCAGCCTGGTGTTAGGCTTCTTGCCAAGGAAAAAGCCGTGAAAGCAGCCATGTTGTGGCACTTTTGCACTCCCTTTTGGATGCCTTTCACAGCTGCAGTGTGCCTGGAACTCAGGGCTTCCTGATTTTAAAAATCCTAGCCCTAGTCCGGACCCCAACCCTCAGACGAGAAAGGCAAATCAGCCAGGAATTAGGCATGTCCCCAAGGAAAAAGCTGTGGAGGCAGGCATGTTGTGCTACTTTTGCGCTCTTCTTGGCTAGTCCTTCGCAGCTGCTGTGTTCTTGGAACTCAGGGCTTTCTGGTTAATAGAGCCCTTACCCTAGGCGTAACTCCAACCTTAACCCTAGGAAGGAAAATCAGCCTATGGTTCGGGATGGTCTCATGGAAATATCAGTGGTGGCAGCCAAGTTGCGTCACTTTTGCGCTCCCCTTGGGATGCCTTTCGCAGCTGCAGTGTGCCTGGAGCCCAGGGCTTCCTGGTTTTAAAAGTCCTAGGCCTAAGCCTAACAGTAACCCTAGGAAGGTAAATCAGCCGGGTATTAGGGTTCTTCCTAAGGGAAAAGCCGTGAAAGCAGCCATGTTGTGGCACTTCTGCACTCCCTTTGGGATGCCTTTGGCAGATGAAGTAAGCCTGGAACTCAGGGCTTCCTGGATAAGAAATCCAAGGCCTAGGCTGAACCCTAACCCTAACCCTAGGCAGATAAATCAGCCTAGGTATAGGGATGGTGCCAAAGAAAAAGCTGTGAAAGCTGCCATGTTGTTGGACTTTTGTACTCCCCTTGGGATGCCTTGAACAGCTGCAGTGTGCCTGGAGCCCAGGGCTTCCTGGTTTTAAAAATCCTAGCCCTAGGCCTAAGCCTAACAGTAACCCTGGGAAGGTAAATCAGCCTCGTGTTAGGCTTCTTGCCAAGGAAAAAGCCGTGAAAGCAGCCATGTTGTGGCACTTTTGCACTCCCTTTTGGATGCCTTTCACAGCTCCAGTGTGCCTGGAACTCAGGGCTTCCTGGTTAAAGAAATCCAAGCCCTAGGCTGAACCCTAACCCTAACCCTAGGCAGATAAATCAGCCTAGGTATAGGGATGGTGCCAAAGAAAAAGCTGTGAAAGCTGCCATGTTGTTGGACTTTTGTACTCCCCTTGGGATGCCTTGAACAGCTGCAGTGTGCCTGGAGCCCAGGGCTTCCTAGTTTTAAAAATCCTAGCCCTAGGCCTAAGCCTAACAGTAACCCTGGGAAGGTAAATCAGCCTGGTGTTAGGCTTCTTGCCAAGGAAAAAGCCGTGAAAGCAGCCATGTTGTGGCACTTCTGCACTGCCTTTGGGATGCCTTTGGCAGATGAAGTAAGCCTGGAACTCAGGGCTTCCTGGTAAAAAAATCCAAGCCCTAGGCTGAACCCTAACCCTAACCCTAGGCAGATAAATCAGCCTAGGTATAGGGATGGTGCCAAGGAAAAAGCTGTGAAAGCTGCCATGTTGTTGCACTTTTGTACTCCCCTTGGGATGCCTTTCGCAGCTGCAGTGTGCCTGGAGCCCAGGGCTTCCTAGTTTTAAAAATCCTAGCCCTAGGCCTAAGCCTAACAGTAACCCTGGGAAGGTAAATCAGCCTGGTGTTAGGCTTCTTGCCAAGGAAAAAGCCGTGAAAGCAGCCATGTTGTGGCACTTTTGCACTCCCTTTTGGATGCCTTTCACAGCTCCAGTGTGCCTGGAACTCAGGGCTTCCTGATTTTAAAAATCCTAGCCCTAGGCCGAACCCCAACCCTAAGACGAGAAAGGCAAATCAGCCAGGAATTAGGCATGTCCACAAGGAAAAAGCTGTGGAGGCAGGCATGTTGTGGTACTTTTGCACTCTTCTTGGCTAGTCCTTCGCAGCTGCTGTGTTCTTGGAACTCAGGGCTTTCTGGTTAATAGAACCCTTACCCTAGGCGTATCCCAAACCTTAAGCCTAGGAAGGAAAATCAGCCTATGGTTCGGGATGGTCTCATGGAAATATCAGTGGTGGCAGCCAAGTTGCGTCACTTTTGCGCTCCCCTTGGGATGCCTTTCGCAGCTGCAGTGTGCCTGGAGCCCAGGGCTTCCTGGTTTTAAAAGTCCTAGGCCTAAGCCTAACAGTAACCCTAGGAAGGTAAATCAGCCGGGTATTAGGGTTCTTCCTAAGGGAAAAGCCGTGAAAGCAGCCATGTTGTGGCACTTCTGCACTCCCTTTGGGATGCCTTTGGCAGATGAAGTAAGCCTGGAACTCAGGGCTTCCTGGTTAAAGAAATCCAAGCCCTAGGCTGAACCCTAACCCTAACCCTAGGCAGATAAATCAGCCTAGGTATAGGGATGGTGCCAAGGAAAAAGCTGTGAAAGCTGCCATGTTGTTGCACTTTTGTACTCCCCTTGGGATGCCTTGAACAGCTGCAGTGTGCCTGGAGCCCAGGGCTTCCTAGTTTTAAAAATCCTAGCCCTAGGCCTAAGCCTAACAGTAACCCTGGGAAGGTAAATCAGCCTGGTGTTAGGCTTCTTGCCAAGGAAAAAGCCGTGAAAGCAGCCATGTTGTGGCACTTCTGCACTGCCTTTGGGATGCCTTTGGCAGATGAAGTAAGCCTGGAACTCAGGGCTTCCTGGTAAAAAAATCCAAGCCCTAGGCTGAACCCTAACCCTAACCCTAGGCAGATAAATCAGCCTAGGTATAGGGATGGTGCCAAGGAAAAAGCTGTGAAAGCTGCCATGTTGTTGCACTTTTGTACTCCTCTTGGGATGCCTTAAACAGCTGCAGTGTGCCTGGAGCTAAGGGCTTCCTAGTTTTAAAAATCCTAGCCCTAGGCCTAAGCCTAACAGTAACCCTGGGAAGGCAAATCAGCCTGGTGTTAGGCTTCTTGCCAAGGAAAAAGCCGTGAAAGCAGCCATGTTGTGGCACTTTTGCACTCCCTTTTGGATGCCTTTCACAGCTCCAGTGTGCCTGGAACTCAGGGCTTCCTGATTTTAAAAATCCTAGCCCTAGGCCGAACCCCAACCCTAAGACGAGAAAGGCAAATCAGCCAGGAATTAGGCATGTCCCCAAGGAAAAAGCTGTGGAGGCAGGCATGTTGTGCTACTTTTGCGCTCTTCTTGGCTAGTTCTTCGCAGCTGCTGCGTTCTTGGAACTCAGGGCTTTCTGGTTAATAGAGCCCTTACCCTAGGCGTAACTCAAACCTTAACCCTAGGAAGGAAAATCAGCCTATGGTTCGGGATGGTCTCATGGAAATATCAGTGGTGGCAGCCAAGTTGCGTCACTTTTGCGCTCCCCTTGGGATGCCTTTTGCAGCTGCAGTGTGCCTGGAGCCCAGGGCTTCCTGGTTTTAAAAGTCCTAGGCCTAAGCCTAACAGTAACCCTAGGAAGGTAAATCAGCCGGGTATTAGGGTTCTTCCTAAGGGAAAAGCCGTGAAAGCAGCCATGTTGTGGCACTTCTGCACTGCCTTTGGGATGCCTTTGGCAGATGAAGTAAGCCTGGAACTCAGGGCTTCCTGGTTAAAGAAATCCAAGCCCTAGGCTGAACCCTAACCCTTACCCTAGGCAGATAAATCAGCCTAGGTATAGGGATGGTGCCAAGGAAAAAGCTGTGAAAGCTGCCATGTTGTTGCACTTTTGTACTCCCCTTGGGATGCCTTGAACAGCTGCAGTGTGCCTGGAGCTAAGGGCTTCCTAGTTTTAAAAATCCTAGCCCTAGGCCTAAGCCTAACAGTAACCCTGGGAAGGTAAATCAGCCTGGTGTTAGGCATCTTGCCAAGGAAAAAGCCGTGAAAGCAGCCATGTTGTGGCACTTTTGCACTCCCTTTTGGATGCCTTTCACAGCTCCAGTGTGCCTGGAACTCAGGGCTTCCTGATTTTAAAAATCCTAGCCCTAGGCCGAACCCCAACCCTAAGACGAGAAAGGCAAATCAGCCAGGAATTAGGCATGTCCCCAAGGAAAAAGCTGTGGAGGCAGGCATGTTGTGGTACTTTTGCGCTCTTCTTGGCTAGTCCTTCGCAGCTGCTGTGTTCTTGGAACTCAGGGCTTTCTGGTTAATAGAACCCTTACCCCAGGCGTATCCCAAACCTTAAGCCTAGGAAGGAAAATCAGCTTATGGTTCGGGATGGTCTCATGGAAATATCAGTGGTGGCAGCCAAGTTGCGTCACTTTTGCGCTCCCCTTGGGATGCCTTTCGCAGCTGCAGTGTGCCTGGAGCCCAGGGCTTCCTGGTTTTAAAAGTCCTAGGCCTAAGCCTAACAGTAACCCTAGGAAGGTAAATCAGCCGGGTATTAGGGTTCTTCCTAAGGGAAAAGCCGTGAAAGCAGCCATGTTGTGGCACTTCTGCACTCCCTTTGGGATGCCTTTGGCAGATGAAGTAAGCCTGGAACTCAGGGCTTCCTGGTTAAAGAAATCCAAGCCCTAGGCTGAACCCTAACCCTAACCCTAGGCAGATAAATCAGCCTAGGTATAGGGATGGTGCCAAGGAAAAAGCTGTGAAAGCTGCCATGTTGTTGCACTTTTGTACTCCCCTTGGGATGCCTTGAACAGCTGCAGTGTGCCTGGAGCCCAGGGCTTCCTAGTTTTAAAAATCCTAGCCCTAGGCCTAAGCCTAACAGTAACCCTGGGAAGGTAAATCAGCCTGGTGTTAGGCTTCTTGCCAAGGAAAAAGCCGTGAAAGCAGCCATGTTGTGGCACTTTTGCACTCCCTTTTGGATGCCTTTCACAGCTGCAGTGTGCCTGGAACTCAGGGCTTCCTGATTTTAAAAATCCTAGCCCTAGTCCGGACCCCAACCCTCAGACGAGAAAGGCAAATCAGCCAGGAATTAGGCATGTCCCCAAGGAAAAAGCTGTGGAGGCAGGCATGTTGTGCTACTTTTGCGCTCTTCTTGGCTAGTCCTTCGCAGCTGCTGTGTTCTTGGAACTCAGGGCTTTCTGGTTAATAGAGCCCTTACCCTAGGCGTAACTCCAACCTTAACCCTAGGAAGGAAAATCAGCCTATGGTTCGGGATGGTCTCATGGAAATATCAGTGGTGGCAGCCAAGTTGCGTCACTTTTGCGCTCCCCTTGGGATGCCTTTCGCAGCTGCAGTGTGCCTGGAGCCCAGGGCTTCCTGGTTTTAAAAGTCCTAGGCCTAAGCCTAACAGTAACCCTAGGAAGGTAAATCAGCCGGGTATTAGGGTTCTTCCTAAGGGAAAAGCCGTGAAAGCAGCCATGTTGTGGCACTTCTGCACTCCCTTTGGGATGCCTTTGGCAGATGAAGTAAGCCTGGAACTCAGGGCTTCCTGGATAAGAAATCCAAGGCCTAGGCTGAACCCTAACCCTAACCCTAGGCAGATAAATCAGCCTAGGTATAGGGATGGTGCCAAAGAAAAAGCTGTGAAAGCTGCCATGTTGTTGCACTTTTGTACTCCCCTTGGGATGCCTTGAACAGCTGCAGTGTGCCTGGAGCCCAGGGCTTCCTGGTTTTAAAAATCCTAGCCCTAGGCCTAAGCCTAACAGTAACCCTGGGAAGGTAAATCAGCCTCGTGTTAGGCTTCTTGCCAAGGAAAAAGCCGTGAAAGCAGCCATGTTGTGGCACTTTTGCACTCCCTTTTGGATGCCTTTCACAGCTCCAGTGTGCCTGGAACTCAGGGCTTCCTGGTTAAAGAAATCCAAGCCCTAGGCTGAACCCTAACCCTAACCCTAGGCAGATAAATCAGCCTAGGTATAGGGATGGTGCCAAAGAAAAAGCTGTGAAAGCTGCCATGTTGTTGCACTTTTGTACTCCCCTTGGGATGCCTTGAACAGCTGCAGTGTGCCTGGAGCCCAGGGCTTCCTAGTTTTAAAAATCCTAGCCCTAGGCCTAAGCCTAACAGTAACCCTGGGAAGGTAAATCAGCCTGGTGTTAGGCTTCTTGCCAAGGAAAAAGCCGTGAAAGCAGCCATGTTGTGGCACTTCTGCACTGCCTTTGGGATGCCTTTGGCAGATGAAGTAAGCCTGGAACTCAGGGCTTCCTGGTAAAAAAATCCAAGCCCTAGGCTGAACCCTAACCCTAACCCTAGGCAGATAAATCAGCCTAGGTATAGGGATGGTGCCAAGGAAAAAGCTGTGAAAGCTGCCATGTTGTTGCACTTTTGTACTCCCCTTGGGATGCCTTAAACAGCTGCAGTGTGCCTGGAGCTAAGGGCTTCCTAGTTTTAAAAATCCTAGCCCTAGGCCTAAGCCTAACAGTAACCCTGGGAAGGGAAATCAGCCTGGTGTTAGGCTTCTTGCCAAGGAAAAAGCCGTGAAAGCAGCCATGTTGTGGCACTTTTGCACTCCCTTTTGGATGCCTTTCACAGCTCCAGTGTGCCTGGAACTCAGGGCTTCCTGATTTTAAAAATCCTAGCCCTAGGCCGAACCCCAACCCTAAGACGAGAAAGGCAAATCAGCCAGGAATTAGGCATGTCCCCAAGGAAAAAGCTGTGGAGGCAGGCATGTTGTGCTACTTTTGCGCTCTTCTTGGCTAGTCCTTCGCAGCTGCTGTGTTCTTGGAACTCAGGGCTTTCTGGTTAATAGAACCCTAACCCTAGGCGTAACTCAAACCTTAACCCTAGGAAGCAAAATCAGCCTATGGTTCGGGATGGTCTCATGGAAATATCAGTGGTGGCAGCCAAGTTGCGTCACTTTTGCGCTCCCCTTGGGATGCCTTTTGCAGCTGCAGTGTGCCTGGAGCCCAGGGCTTCCTGGTTTTAAAAGTCCTAGGCCTAAGCCTAACAGTAACCCTAGGAAGGTAAATCAGCCGGGTATTAGGGTTCTTCCTAAGGGAAAAGCCGTGAAAGCAGCCATGTTGTGGCACTTCTGCACTCCCTTTGGGATGCCTTTGGCAGATGAAGTAAGCCTGGAACTCAGGGCTTCCTGGTTAAAGAAATCCAAGCCCTAGGCTGAACCCTAACCCTAACCCTAGGCAGATAAATCAGCCTAGGTATAGGGATGGTGCCAAGGAAAAAGCTGTGAAAGCTGCCATGTTGTTGCACTTTTGTACTCCCCTTGGGATGCCTTGAACAGCTGCAGTGTGCCTGGAGCCCAGGGCTTCCTAGTTTTAAAAATCCTAGCCCTAGGCCTAAGCCTAACAGTAACCCTGGGAAGGTAAATCAGCCTGGTGTTAGGCTTCTTGCCAAGGAAAAAGCCGTGAAAGCAGCCATGTTGTGGCACTTTTGCACTCCCTTTTGGATGCCTTTCACAGCTCCAGTGTGCCTGGAACTCAGGGCTTCCTGATTTTAAAAATCCTAGCCCTAGGCCGAACCCCAACCCTAAGACGAGAAAGGCAAATCAGCCAGGAATTAGGCATGTCCACAAGGAAAAAGCTGTGGAGGCAGGCATGTTGTGGTACTTTTGCACTCTTCTTGGCTAGTCCTTCGCAGCTGCTGTGTTCTTGGAACTCAGGGCTTTCTGGTTAATAGAACCCTTACCCTAGGCGTATCCCAAACCTTAAGCCTAGGAAGGAAAATCAGCCTATGGTTCGGGATGGTCTCATGGAAATATCAGTGGTGGCAGCCAAGTTGCGTCACTTTTGCGCTCCCCTTGGGATGCCTTTCGCAGCTGCAGTGTGCCTGGAGCCCAGGGCTTCCTGGTTTTAAAAGTCCTAGGCCTAAGCCTAACAGTAACCCTAGGAAGGTAAATCAGCCGGGTATTAGGGTCCTTCCTAAGGGAAAAGCCGTGAAAGCAGCCATGTTGTGGCACTTCTGCACTCCCTTTGGGATGCCTTTGGCAGATGAAGTAAGCCTGGAACTCAGGGCTTCCTGGTTAAAGAAATCCAAGCCCTAGGCTGAACCCTAACCCTAACCCTAGGCAGATAAATCAGCCTAGGTATAGGGATGGTGCCAAGGAAAAAGCTGTGAAAGCTGCCATGTTGTTGCACTTTTGTACTCCCCTTGGGATGCCTTGAACAGCTGCAGTGTGCCTGGAGCCCAGGGCTTCCTAGTTTTAAAAATCCTAGCCCTAGGCCTAAGCCTAACAGTAACCCTGGGAAGGTAAATCAGCCTGGTGTTAGGCTTCTTGCCAAGGAAAAAGCCGTGAAAGCAGCCATGTTGTGGCACTTCTGCACTGCCTTTGGGATGCCTTTGGCAGATGAAGTAAGCCTGGAACTCAGGGCTTCCTGGTAAAAAAATCCAAGCCCTAGGCTGAACCCTAACCCTAACCCTAGGCAGATAAATCAGCCTAGGTATAGGGATGGTGCCAAGGAAAAAGCTGTGAAAGCTGCCATGTTGTTGCACTTTTGTACTCCTCTTGGGATGCCTTAAACAGCTGCAGTGTGCCTGGAGCTAAGGGCTTCCTAGTTTTAAAAATCCTAGCCCTAGGCCTAAGCCTAACAGTAACCCTGGGAAGGCAAATCAGCCTGGTGTTAGGCTTCTTGCCAAGGAAAAAGCCGTGAAAGCAGCCATGTTGTGGCACTTTTGCACTCCCTTTTGGATGCCTTTCACAGCTCCAGTGTGCCTGGAACTCAGGGCTTCCTGATTTTAAAAATCCTAGCCCTAGGCCGAACCCCAACCCTAAGACGAGAAAGGCAAATCAGCCAGGAATTAGGCATGTCCCCAAGGAAAAAGCTGTGGAGGCAGGCATGTTGTGCTACTTTTGCGCTCTTCTTGGGTAGTCCTTCACAGCTGCTGTGTTCTTGGAACTCAGGGCTTTCTGGTTAATAGAACCCTTACCCTAGGCGTAACTCAAACCTTAAGCCTAGGAAGGAAAATCAGCCTATGGTTCGGATTGGTCTCATGGAAATATCAGTGGTGGCAGCCAAGTTGCGTCACTTTTGCGCTCCCCTTGGGATGCCTTTTGCAGCTGCAGTGTGCCTGGAGCCCAGGGCTTCCTGGTTTTAAAAGTCCTAGGCCTAAGCCTAACAGTAACCCTAGGAAGGTAAATCAGCCGGGTATTAGGGTTCTTCCTAAGGGAAAAGCCGTGAAAGCAGCCATGTTGTGGCACTTCTGCACTCCCTTTGGGATGCCTTTGGCAGATGAAGTAAGCCTGGAACTCAGGGCTTCCTGGTTAAAGAAATCCAAGCCCTAGGCTGAACCCTAACCCTAACCCTAGGCAGATAAATCAGCCTAGGTATAGGGATGGTGCCAAGGAAAAAGCTGTGAAAGCTGCCATGTTGTTGCACTTTTGTACTCCCCTTGGGATGCCTTAAACAGCTGCAGTGTGCCTGGAGCTAAGGGCTTCCTAGTTTTAAAAATCCTAGCCCTAGGCCTAAGCCTAACAGTAACCCTGGGAAGGTAAATCAGCCTGGTGTTAGGCATCTTGCCAAGGAAAAAGCCGTGAAAGCAGCCATGTTGTGGCACTTTTGCACTCCCTTTTGGATGCCTTTCACAGCTCCAGTGTGCCTGGAACTCAGGGCTTCCTGATTTTAAAAATCCTAGCCCTAGGCCGAACCCCAACCCTAAGACGAGAAAGGCAAATCAGCCAGGAATTAGGCATGTCCCCAAGGAAAAAGCTGTGGAGGCAGGCATGTTGTGGTACTTTTGCGCTCTTCTTGGCTAGTCCTTCGCAGCTGCTGTGTTCTTGGAACTCAGGGCTTTCTGGTTAATAGAACCCTTACCCCAGGCGTATCCCAAACCTTAAGCCTAGGAAGGAAAATCAGCTTATGGTTCGGGATGGTCTCATGGAAATATCAGTGGTGGCAGCCAAGTTGCGTCACTTTTGCGCTCCCCTTGGGATGCCTTTCGCAGCTGCAGTGTGCCTGGAGCCCAGGGCTTCCTGGTTTTAAAAGTCCTAGGCCTAAGCCTAACAGTAACCCTAGGAAGGTAAATCAGCCGGGTATTAGGGTTCTTCCTAAGGGAAAAGCCGTGAAAGCAGCCATGTTGTGGCACTTCTGCACTCCCTTTGGGATGCCTTTGGCAGATGAAGTAAGCCTGGAACTCAGGGCTTCCTGGTTAAAGAAATCCAAGCCCTAGGCTGAACCCTAACCCTAACCCTAGGCAGATAAATCAGCCTAGGTATAGGGATGGTGCCAAGGAAAAAGCTGTGAAAGCTGCCATGTTGTTGCACTTTTGTACTCCCCTTGGGATGCCTTGAACAGCTGCAGTGTGCCTGGAGCCCAGGGCTTCCTAGTTTTAAAAATCCTAGCCCTAGGCCTAAGCCTAACAGTAACCCTGGGAAGGTAAATCAGCCTGGTGTTAGGCTTCTTGCCAAGGAAAAAGCCGTGAAAGCAGCCATGTTGTGGCACTTTTGCACTCCCTTTTGGATGCCTTTCACAGCTGCAGTGTGCCTGGAACTCAGGGCTTCCTGATTTTAAAAATCCTAGCCCTAGTCCGGACCCCAACCCTCAGACGAGAAAGGCAAATCAGCCAGGAATTAGGCATGTCCCCAAGGAAAAAGCTGTGGAGGCAGGCATGTTGTGCTACTTTTGCGCTCTTCTTGGCTAGTCCTTCGCAGCTGCTGTGTTCTTGGAACTCAGGGCTTTCTGGTTAATAGAGCCCTTACCCTAGGCGTAACTCCAACCTTAAGCCTAGGAAGGAAAATCAGCCTATGGTTCGGGATGGTCTCATGGAAATATCAGTGGTGGCAGCCAAGTTGCGTCACTTTTGCGCTCCCCTTGGGATGCCTTTCGCAGCTGCAGTGTGCCTGGAGCCCAGGGCTTCCTGGTTTTAAAAGTCCTAGGCCTAAGCCTAACAGTAACCCTAGGAAGGTAAATCAGCCGGGTATTAGGGTTCTTCCTAAGGGAAAAGCCGTGAAAGCAGCCATGTTGTGGCACTTCTGCACTCCCTTTGGGATGCCTTTGGCAGATGAAGTAAGCCTGGAACTCAGGGCTTCCTGGATAAGAAATCCAAGGCCTAGGCTGAACCCTAACCCTAACCCTAGGCAGATAAATCAGCCTAGGTATAGGGATGGTGCCAAAGAAAAAGCTGTGAAAGCTGCCATGTTGTTGCACTTTTGTACTCCCCTTGGGATGCCTTGAACAGCTGCAGTGTGCCTGGAGCCCAGGGCTTCCTGGTTTTAAAAATCCTAGCCCTAGGCCTAAGCCTAACAGTAACCCTGGGAAGGTAAATCAGCTTCGTGTTAGGCTTCTTGCCAAGGAAAAAGCCGTGAAAGCAGCCATGTTGTGGCACTTCTGCACTCCCTTTGGGATGCCTTTCACAGCTCCAGTGTGCCTGGAACTCAGGGCTTCCTGGTTAAAGAAATCCAAGCCCTAGGCTGAACCCTAACCCTAACCCTAGGCAGATAAATCAGCCTAGGTATAGGGATGGTGCCAAAGAAAAAGCTGTGAAAGCTGCCATGTTGTTGCACTTTTGTACTCCCCTTGGGATGCCTTGAACAGCTGCAGTGTGCCTGGAGCCCAGGGCTTCCTAGTTTTAAAAATCCTAGCCCTAGGCCTAAGCCTAACAGTAACCCTGGGAAGGTAAATCAGCCTGGTGTTAGGCTTCTTGCCAAGGAAAAAGCCGTGAAAGCAGCCATGTTGTGGCACTTCTGCACTGCCTTTGGGATGCCTTTGGCAGATGAAGTAAGCCTGGAACTCAGGGCTTCCTGGTAAAAAAATCCAAGCCCTAGGCTGAACCCTAACCCTAACCCTAGGCAGATAAATCAGCCTAGGTATAGGGATGGTGCCAAGGAAAAAGCTGTGAAAGCTGCCATGTTGTTGCACTTTTGTACTCCCCTTGGGATGCCTTAAACAGCTGCAGTGTGCCTGGAGCTAAGGGCTTCCTAGTTTTAAAAATCCTAGCCCTAGGCCTAAGCCTAACAGTAACCCTGGGAAGGCAAATCAGCCTGGTGTTAGGCTTCTTGCCAAGGAAAAAGCCGTGAAAGCAGCCATGTTGTGGCACTTTTGCACTCCCTTTTGGATGCCTTTCACAGCTCCAGTGTGCCTGGAACTCAGGGCTTCCTGATTTTAAAAATCCTAGCCCTAGGCCGAACCCCAACCCTAAGACGAGAAAGGCAAATCAGCCAGGAATTAGGCATGTCCCCAAGGAAAAAGCTGTGGAGGCAGGCATGTTGTGCTACTTTTGCGCTCTTCTTGGCTAGTTCTTCGCAGCTGCTGTGTTCTTGGAACTCAGGGCTTTCTGGTTAATAGAACCCTAACCCTAGGCGTAACTCAAACCTTAACCCTAGGAAGCAAAATCAGCCTATGGTTCGGGATGGTCTCATGGAAATATCAGTGGTGGCAGCCAAGTTGCGTCACTTTTGCGCTCCCCTTGGGATGCCTTTCGCAGCTGCAGTGTGCCTGGAGCCCAGGGCTTCCTGGTTTTAAAAGTCCTAGGCCTAAGCCTAACAGTAACCCTAGGAAGGTAAATCAGCCGGGTATTAGGGTTCTTCCTAAGGGAAAAGCCGTGAAAGCAGCCATGTTGTGGCACTTCTGCACTCCCTTTGGGATGCCTTTGGCAGATGAAGTAAGCCTGGAACTCAGGGCTTCCTGGTTAAAGAAATCC
The DNA here is from genome assembly GCF_027887145.1 of Ammospiza caudacuta. Taxonomy (NCBI): domain Eukaryota; kingdom Metazoa; phylum Chordata; class Aves; order Passeriformes; family Passerellidae; genus Ammospiza; species Ammospiza caudacuta. The sequence goes on along the minus strand of NW_026683138.1, from coordinate 276,127 downwards.
AAGCCCTAGGCTGAACCCTAACCCTAACCCTAGGCAGATAAATCAGCCTAGGTATAGGGATGGTGCCAAGGAAAAAGCTGTGAAAGCTGCCATGTTGTTGCACTTTTGTACTCCCCTTGGGATGCCTTGAACAGCTGCAGTGTGCCTGGAGCCCAGGGCTTCCTAGTTTTAAAAATCCTAGCCCTAGGCCTAAGCCTAACAGTAACCCTGGGAAGGTAAATCAGCCTGGTGTTAGGCTTCTTGCCAAGGAAAAAGCCGTGAAAGCAGCCATGTTGTGGCACTTTTGCACTCCCTTTTGGATGCCTTTCACAGCTCCAGTGTGCCTGGAACTCAGGGCTTCCTGATTTTAAAAATCCTAGCCCTAGGCCGAACCCCAACCCTAAGACGAGAAAGGCAAATCAGCCAGGAATTAGGCATGTCCACAAGGAAAAAGCTGTGGAGGCAGGCATGTTGTGGTACTTTTGCGCTCTTCTTGGCTAGTCCTTCGCAGCTGCTGTGTTCTTGGAACTCAGGGCTTTCTGGTTAATAGAACCCTTACCCTAGGCGTATCCCAAACCTTAAGCCTAGGAAGGAAAATCAGCCTATGGTTCGGGATGGTCTCATGGAAATATCAGTGGTGGCAGCCAAGTTGCGTCACTTTTGCGCTCCCCTTGGGATGCCTTTCGCAGCTGCAGTGTGCCTGGAGCCCAGGGCTTCCTGGTTTTAAAAGTCCTAGGCGTAAGCCTAACAGTAACCCTAGGAAGGTAAATCAGCCGGGTATTAGGGTCCTTCCTAAGGGAAAAGCCGTGAAAGCAGCCATGTTGTGGCACTTCTGCACTCCCTTTGGGATGCCTTTGGCAGATGAAGTAAGCCTGGAACTCAGGGCTTCCTGGTTAAAGAAATCCAAGCCCTAGGCTGAACCCTAACCCTAACCCTAGGCAGATAAATCAGCCTAGGTATAGGGATGGTGCCAAGGAAAAAGCTGTGAAAGCTGCCATGTTGTTGCACTTTTGTACTCCCCTTGGGATGCCTTGAACAGCTGCAGTGTGCCTGGAGGCCAGGGCTTCCTAGTTTTAAAAATCCTAGCCCTAGGCCTAAGCCTAACAGTAACCCTGGGAAGGTAAATCAGCCTGGTGTTAGGCTTCTTGCCAAGGAAAAAGCCGTGAAAGCAGCCATGTTGTGGCACTTCTGCACTGCCTTTGGGATGCCTTTGGCAGATGAAGTAAGCCTGGAACTCAGGGCTTCCTGGTTAAAAAATCCAAGCCCTAGGCTGAACCCTAACCCTAACCCTAGGCAGATAAATCAGCCTAGGTATAGGGATGGTGCCAAGGAAAAAGCTGTGAAAGCTGCCATGTTGTTGCACTTTTGTACTCCTCTTGGGATGCCTTAAACAGCTGCAGTGTGCCTGGAGCTAAGGGCTTCCTAGTTTTAAAAATCCTAGCCCTAGGCCTAAGCCTAACAGTAACCCTGGGAAGGCAAATCAGCCTGGTGTTAGGCTTCTTGCCAAGGAAAAAGCCGTGAAAGCAGCCATGTTGTGGCACTTTTGCACTCCCTTTTGGATGCCTTTCACAGCTCCAGTGTGCCTGGAACTCAGGGCTTCCTGATTTTAAAAATCCTAGCCCTAGGCCGAACCCCAACCCTAAGACGAGAAAGGCAAATCAGCCAGGAATTAGGCATGTCCCCAAGGAAAAAGCTGTGGAGGCAGGCATGTTGTGCTACTTTTGCGCTCTTCTTGGCTAGTTCTTCGCAGCTGCTGCGTTCTTGGAACTCAGGGCTTTCTGGTTAATAGAGCCCTTACCCTAGGCGTAACTCAAACCTTAACCCTAGGAAGGAAAATCAGCCTATGGTTCGGATTGGTCTCATGGAAATATCAGTGGTGGCAGCCAAGTTGCGTCACTTTTGCGCTCCCCTTGGGATGCCTTTTGCAGCTGCAGTGTGCCTGGAGCCCAGGGCTTCCTGGTTTTAAAAGTCCTAGGCCTAAGCCTAACAGTAACCCTAGGAAGGTAAATCAGCCGGGTATTAGGGTTCTTCCTAAGGGAAAAGCCGTGAAAGCAGCCATGTTGTGGCACTTCTGCACTCCCTTTGGGATGCCTTTGGCAGATGAAGTAAGCCTGGAACTCAGGGCTTCCTGGTTAAAGAAATCCAAGCCCTAGGCTGAACCCTAACCCTAACCCCAGGCAGATAAATCAGCCTAGGTATAGGGATGGTGCCAAGGAAAAAGCTGTGAAAGCTGCCATGTTGTTGCACTTTTGTACTCCCCTTGGGATGCCTTGAACAGCTGCAGTGTGCCTGGAGCCCAGGGCTTCCTAGTTTTAAAAATCCTAGCCCTAGGCCTAAGCCTAACAGTAACCCTGGGAAGGTAAATCAGCCTGGTGTTAGGCATCTTGCCAAGGAAAAAGCCGTGAAAGCAGCCATGTTGTGGCACTTTTGCACTCCCTTTTGGATGCCTTTCACAGCTCCAGTGTGCCTGGAACTCAGGGCTTCCTGATTTTAAAAATCCTAGCCCTAGGCCGAACCCTAACCCTAAGACAAGAAAGGCAAATCAGCCAGGAATTAGGCATGTCCCCAAGGAAAAAGCTGTGGAGGCAGGCATGTTGTGGTACTTTTGCGCTCTTCTTGGCTAGTCCTTCGCAGCTGCTGTGTTCTTGGAACTCAGGGCTTTCTGGTTAATAGAACCCTTACCCCAGGCGTATCCCAAACCTTAAGCCTAGGAAGGAAAATCAGCTTATGGTTCGGGATGGTCTCATGGAAATATCAGTGGTGGCAGCCAAGTTGCGTCACTTTTGCGCTCCCCTTGGGATGCCTTTCGCAGCTGCAGTGTGCCTGGAGCCCAGGGCTTCCTGGTTTTAAAAGTCCTAGGCCTAAGCCTAACAGTAACCCTAGGAAGGTAAATCAGCCGGGTATTAGGGTTCTTCCTAAGGGAAAAGCCGTGAAAGCAGCCATGTTGTGGCACTTCTGCACTCCCTTTGGGATGCCTTTGGCAGATGAAGTAAGCCTGGAACTCAGGGCTTCCTGGTTAAAGAAATCCAAGCCCTAGGCTGAACCCTAACCCTAACCCTAGGCAGATAAATCAGCCTAGGTATAGGGATGGTGCCAAGGAAAAAGCTGTGAAAGCTGCCATGTTGTTGCACTTTTGTACTCCCCTTGGGATGCCTTGAACAGCTGCAGTGTGCCTGGAGCCCAGGGCTTCCTAGTTTTAAAAATCCTAGCCCTAGGCCTAAGCCTAACAGTAACCCTGGGAAGGTAAATCAGCCTGGTGTTAGGCTTCTTGCCAAGGAAAAAGCCGTGAAAGCAGCCATGTTGTGACACTTCTGCACTGCCTTTGGGATGCCTTTGGCAGATGAAGTAAGCCTGGAACTCAGGGCTTCCTGGTAAAAAAATCCAAGCCCTAGGCTGAACCCTAACCCTAACCCTAGGCAGATAAATCAGCCTAGGTATAGGGATGGTGCCAAGGAAAAAGCTGTGAAAGCTGCCATGTTGTTGCACTTTTGTACTCCTCTTGGGATGCCTTAAACAGCTGCAGTGTGCCTGGAGCTAAGGGCTTCCTAGTTTTAAAAATCCTAGCCCTAGGCCTAAGCCTAACAGTAACCCTGGGAAGGCAAATCAGCCTGGTGTTAGGCTTCTTGCCAAGGAAAAAGCCTTGAAAGCAGTCATGTTGTGAAACTTTTGCACTCCCTTTTGGATGCCTTTCACAGCTCCAGTGTGCCTGGAACTCAGGGCTTCCTGATTTTAAAAATCCTAGCCCTAGTCCGGACCCCAACCCTCAGACGAGAAAGGCAAATCAGCCAGGAATTAGGCATGTCCCCAAGGAAAAAGCTGTGGAGGCAGGCATGTTGTGCTACTTTTGCGCTCTTCTTGGCTAGTTCTTCGCAGCTGCTGTGTTCTTGGAACTCAGGGCTTTCTGGTTAATAGAGCCCTTACCCTAGGTGTAACTCAAACCTTAACCCTAGGAAGGAAAATCAGCCTATGGTTCGGATTGGTCTCATGGAAATATCAGTGGTGGCAGCCAAGTTGCGTCACTTTTGCGCTCCCCTTGGGATGCCTTTCGCAGCTGCAGTGTGCCTGGAGCCCAGGGCTTCCTGGTTTTAAAAGTCCTAGGCCTAAGCCTAACAGTAACCCTAGGAAGGTAAATCAGCCGGGTATTAGGGTTCTTCCTAAGGGAAAAGCCGTGAAAGCAGCCATGTTGTGGAACTTCTGCACTCCCTTTGGGATGCCTTTGGCAGATGAAGTAAGCCTGGAACTCAGGGCTTCCTGGTTAAAGAAATCCAAGCCCTAGGCTGAACCCTAACCCTAACCCTAGGCAGATAAATCAGCCTAGGTATAGGGATGGTGCCAAGGAAAAAGCTGTGAAAGCTGCCATGTTGTTGCACTTTTGTACTCCCCTTGGGATGCCTTGAACAGCTGCAGTGTGCCTGGAGCCCAGGGCTTCCTAGTTTTAAAAATCCTAGCCCTAGGCCTAAGCCTAACAGTAACCCTGGGAAGGTAAATCAGCCTGGTGTTAGGCTTCTTGCCAAGGAAAAAGCCGTGAAAGCAGCCATGTTGTGGCACTTCTGCACTGCCTTTGGGATGCCTTTGGCAGATGAAGTAAGCCTGGAACTCAGGGCTTCCTGGTTAAAAAATCCAAGCCCTAGGCTGAACCCTAACCCTAACCCTAGGCAGATAAATCAGCCTAGGTATAGGGATGGTGCCAAGGATAAGCTGTGAAAGCTGCCATGTTGTTGCACTTTTGTACTCCTCTTGGGATGCTTTAAAAAGCTGCAGTGTGCCTGGAGCTAAGGGCTTCCTAGTTTTAAAAATCCTACCCCTAGGCCTAAGCCTAACAGTAACCCTGGGAAGGCAAATCAGCCTGGTGTTAGGCTTCTTGCCAAGGAAAAAGCCGTGAAAGCAGCCATGTTGTGGCACTTTTGCACTCCCTTTTGGATGCCTTTCACAGCTCCAGTGTGCCTGGAACTCAGGGCTTCCTGATTTTAAAAATCCTAGCCCTAGTCCGGACCCCAAACCTCAGACGAGAAAGGCAAATCAGCCAGGAATTAGGCATGTCCCCAAGGAAAAAGCTGTGGAGGCAGGCATGTTGTGCTACTTTTGCGCTCTTCTTGGGTAGTCCTTCACAGCTGCTGTGTTCTTGGAACTCAGGGCTTTCTGGTTAATAGAACCCTTACCCTAGGCGTAACTCAAACCTTAAGCCTAGGAAGGAAAATCAGCCTATGTTTCGGGATGGTCTCATGGAAATATCAGTGGTGGCAGCCAAGTTGCGTCACTTTTGCGCTCCCCTTGGGATGCCTTTCGCAGCTGCAGTGTGCCTGGAGCCCAGGGCTTCCTGGTTTTAAAAGTCCTAGGCCTAAGCCTAACAGTAACCCTAGGAAGGTAAATCAGCCGGGTATTAGGGTTCTTCCTAAGGGAAAAGCCGTGAAAGCAGCCATGTTGTGGCACTTCTGCACTCCCTTTGGGATGCCTTTGGCAGATGAAGTAAGCCTGGAACTCAGGGCTTCCTGGTTAAAGAAATCCAAGCCCTAGGCTGAACCCTAACCCTAACCCTAGGCAGATAAATCAGCCTAGGTATAGGGATGGTGCCAAGGAAAAAGCTGTGAAAGCTGCCATGTTGTTGCACTTTTGTACTCCCCTTGGGATGCCTTGAACAGCTGCAGTGTGCCTGGAGCCCAGGGCTTCCTAGTTTTAAAAATCCTAGCCCTAGGCCTAAGCCTAACAGTAACCCTGGGAAGGTAAATCAGCCTGGTGTTAGGCTTCTTGCCAAGGAAAAAGCCGTGAAAGCAGCCATGTTGTGGCACTTCTGCACTGCCTTTGGGATGCCTTTGGCAGATGAAGTAAGCCTGGAACTCAGGGCTTCCTGGTTAAAAAATCCAAGCCCTAGGCTGAACCCTAACCCTAACCCTAGGCAGATAAATCAGCCTAGGTATAGGGATGGTGCCAAGGATAAGCTGTGAAAGCTGCCATGTTGTTGCACTTTTGTACTCCTCTTGGGATGCTTTAAAAAGCTGCAGTGTGCCTGGAGCTAAGGGCTTCCTAGTTTTAAAAATCCTAGCCCTAGGCCTAAGCCTAACAGTAACCCTGGGAAGGCAAATCAGCCTGGTGTTAGGCTTCTTGCCAAGGAAAAAGCCGTGAAAGCAGCCATGTTGTGGCACTTTTGCACTCCCTTTTGGATGCCTTTCACAGCTCCAGTGTGCCTGGAACTCAGGGCTTCCTGATTTTAAAAATCCTAGCCCTAGTCCGGACCCCAAACCTCAGACGAGAAAGGCAAATCAGCCAGGAATTAGGCATGTCCCCAAGGAAAAAGCTGTCGAGGCAGGCATGTTGTGCTACTTTTGCGCTCTTCTTGGGTAGTCCTTCACAGCTGCTGTGTTCTTGGAACTCAGGGCTTTCTGGTTAATAGAACCCTTACCCTAGGCGTAACTCAAACCTTAAGCCTAGGAAGGAAAATCAGCCTATGTTTCGGGATGGTCTCATGGAAATATCAGTGGTGGCAGCCAAGTTGCGTCACTTTTGCGCTCCCCTTGGGATGCCTTTCGCAGCTGCAGTGTGCCTGGAGCCCAGGGCTTCCTGGTTTTAAAAGTCCTAGGCCTAAGCCTAACAGTAACCCTAGGAAGGTAAATCAGCCGGGTATTAGGGTTCTTCCTAAGGGAAAAGCCGTGAAAGCAGCCATGTTGTGGCACTTCTGCACTCCCTTTGGGATGCCTTTGGCAGATGAAGTAAGCCTGGAACTCAGGGCTTCCTGGTTAAAGAAATCCAAGCCCTAGGCTGAACCCTAACCCTAACCCTAGGCAGATAAATCAGCCTAGGTATAGGGATGGTGCCAAGGAAAAAGCTGTGAAAGCTGCCATGTTGTTGCACTTTTGTACTCCCCTTGGGATGCCTTGAACAGCTGCAGTGTGCCTGGAGCCCAGGGCTTCCTAGTTTTAAAAATCCTAGCCCTAGGCCTAAGCCTAACAGTAACCCTGGGAAGGTAAATCAGCCTGGTGTTAGGCTTCTTGCCAAGGAAAAAGCCGTGAAAGCAGCCATGTTGTGGCACTTTTGCACTCCCTTTTGGATGCCTTTCACAGCTCCAGTGTGCCTGGAACTCCGGGCTTCCTGATTTTAAAAATCCTAGCCCTAGGCCGAACCCCAACCCTAAGACGAGAAAGGCAAATCAGCCAGGAATTAGGCATGTCCCCAAGGAAAAAGCTGTGGAGGCAGGCATGTTGTGCTACTTTTGCGCTCTTCTTGGCTAGTTCTTCGCAGCTGCTGTGTTCTTGGAACTCAGGGCTTTCTGGTTAATAGAGCCCTTACCCTAGGCGTAACTCAAACCTTAACCCTAGGAAGGAAAATCAGCCTATGGTTCGGATTGGTCTCATGGAAATATCAGTGGTGGCAGCCAAGTTGCGTCACTTTTGTGCTCCCCTTGGGATGCCTTTTGCAGCTGCAGTGTGCCTGGAGCCCAGGGCTTCCTGGTTTTAAAAGTCCTAGGCCTAAGCCTAACAGTAACCCTAGGAAGGTAAATCAGCCGGGTATTAGGGTTCTTCCTAAGGGAAAAGCCGTGAAAGCAGCCATGTTGTGGAACTTCTGCACTCCCTTTGGGATGCCTTTGGCAGATGAAGTAAGCCTGGAACTCAGGGCTTCCTGGTTAAAAAAATCCAAGCCCTAGGCTGAACCCTAACCCTAGCCCTAGGCAGATAAATCAGCCTAGGTATAGGGATGGTGCCAAGGAAAAAGCTGTGAAAGCTGCCATGTTGTTGCACTTTTGTACTCCTCTTGGGATGCCTTAAACAGCTGCAGTGTGCCTGGAGCTAAGGGCTTCCTAGTTTTAAAAATCCTAGCCCTAGGCCTAAGCCTAACAGTAACCCTGGGAAGGCAAATCAGCCTGGTGTTAGGCTTCTTGCCAAGGAAAAGGCCTTGAAAGCAGTCATGTTGTGGAACTTTTGCACTCCCTTTTGGATGCCTTTCACAGCTCCAGTGTGCCTGGAACTCAGGGCTTCCTGATTTTAAAAATCCTAGCCCTAGTCCGGACCCCAACCCTCAGACGAGAAAGGCAAATCAGCCAGGAATTAGGCATGTCCCCAAGGAAAAAGCTGTGGAGGCAGGCATGTTGTGGTACTTTTGCGCTCTTCTTGGGTAGTCCTTCGCAGCTGCTGTGTTCTTGGAACTCAGGGCTTTCTGGTTAATAGAACCCTTACCCTAGGCTTAACTCAAAACTTAAGCCTAGGAAGGAAAATCAGCCTATGTTTCGGGATGGTCTCATGGAAATATCAGTGGTGGCAGCCAAGTTGCGTCACTTTTGCGCTCCCCTTGGGATGCCTTTTGCAGCTGCAGTGTGCCTGGAGCCCAGGGCTTCCTAGTTTTAAAAGTCCTAGGCCTAAGCCTAACAGTAACCCTAGGAAGGTAAATCAGCCGGGTATTAGGGTTCTTCCTAAGGGAAAAGCCGTGAAAGCAGCCATGTTGTGGCACTTCTGCACTCCCTTTGGGATGCCTTTGGCAGATGAAGTAAGCCTGGAACTCAGGGCTTCCTGGTTAAAGAAATCCAAGCCCTAGGCTGAACCCTAACCCTAACCCTAGGCAGATAAATCAGCCTAGGTATAGGGATGGTGCCAAGGAAAAAGCTGTGAAAGCTGCCATGTTGTTGCACTTTTGTACTCCCCTTGGGATGCCTTGAACAGCTGCAGTGTGCCTGGAGCCCAGGGCTTCCTAGTTTTAAAAATCCTAGCCCTAGGCCTAAGCCTAACAGTAACCCTGGGAAGGTAAATCAGCCTGGTGTTAGGCTTCTTGCCAAGGAAAAAGCCGTGAAAGCAGCCATGTTGTGGAACTTCTGCACTGCCTTTGGGATGCCTTTGGCAGATGAAGTTAGCCTGGAACTCAGGGCTTCCTGGTTAAAAAATCCAAGCCCTAGGCTGAACCCTAACCCTAACCCTAGGCAGATAAATCAGCCTAGGTATAGGGATGGTGCCAAGGAAAAAGCTGTGAAAGCTGCCATGTTGTTGCACTTTTGTACTCCCCTTGGGATGCCTTGAACAGCTGCAGTGTGCCTGGAGCCCAGGGCTTCCTAGTTTTAAAAATCCTAGCCCTAGGCCTAAGCCTAACAGTAACCCTGGGAAGGCAAATCAGCCTGGTTTTAGGCTTCTTGCCAAGGAAAAAGCCGTGAAAGCAGCCATGTTGTGGCACTTTTGCACTCCCTTTTGGATGCCTTTCACAGCTCCAGTGTGCCTGGAACTCAGGGCTTCCTGATTTTAAAAATCCTAGCCCTAGTCCGGACCCCAACCCTAAGACGAGAAAGGCAAATCAGCCAGGAATTAGGCATGTCCCCAAGGAAAAAGCTGTGGAGGCAGGCATGTTGTGCTACTTTTGCGCTCTTCTTGGGTAGTCCTTCACAGCTGCTGTGTTCTTGGAACTCAGGGCTTTCTGGTTAATAGAACCCTTACCCTAGGCGTAACTCAAACCTTAAGCCTAGGAAGGAAAATCAGCCTATGTTTCGGGATGGTCTCATGGAAATATCAGTGGTGGCAGCCAAGTTGCGTCACTTTTGCGCTCCCCTTGGGATGCCTTTTGCAGCTGCAGTGTGCCTGGAGCCCAGGGCTTCCTGGTTTTAAAAGTCCTAGGCCTAAGCCTAACAGTAACCCTAGGAAGGTAAATCAGCCGGGTATTAGGGTTCTTCCTAAGGGAAAAGCCGTGAAAGCAGCAATGTTGTGGCACTTCTGCACTCCCTTTGGGATGCCTTTGGCAGATGAAGTAAGCCTGGAACTCAGGGCTTCCTGGTTAAAGAAATCCAAGCCCTAGGCTGAACCCTAACCCTAACCCTAGGCAGATAAATCAGCCTAGGTATAGGGATGGTGCCAAGGAAAAAGCTGTGAAAGCTGCCATGTTGTTGCACTTTTGTACTCCCCTTGGGATGCCTTGAACACCTGCAGTGTGCCTGGAGCCCAGGGCTTCCTAGTTTTAAAAATCCTAGCCCTAGGCCTAAGCCTAACAGTAACCCTGGGAAGGTAAATCAGCCTGGTGTTAGGCTTCTTGCCAAGGAAAAAGCCGTGAAAGCAGCCATGTTGTGGCACTTTTGCACTCCCTTTTGGATGCCTTTCACAGCTCCAGTGTGCCTGGAACTCCGGGCTTCCTGATTTTAAAAATCCTAGCCCTAGGCCGAACCCCAACCCTAAGACGAGAAAGGCAAATCAGCCAGGAATTAGGCATGTCCCCAAGGAAAAAGCTGTGGAGGCAGGCATGTTGTGCTACTTTTGCGCTCTTCTTGGCTAGTTCTTCGCAGCTGCTGTGTTCTTGGAACTCAGGGCTTTCTGGTTAATAGAGCCCTTACCCTAGGCGTAACTCAAACCTTAACCCTAGGAAGGAAAATCAGCCTATGGTTCGGATTGGTCTCATGGAAATATCAGTGGTGGCAGCCAAGTTGCGTCACTTTTGTGCTCCCCTTGGGATGCCTTTTGCAGCTGCAGTGTGCCTGGAGCCCAGGGCTTCCTGGTTTTAAAAGTCCTAGGCCTAAGCCTAACAGTAACCCTAGGAAGGTAAATCAGCCGGGTATTAGGGTTCTTCCTAAGGGAAAAGCCGTGAAAGCAGCCATGTTGTGGCACTTCTGCACTCCCTTTGGGATGCCTTTGGCAGATGAAGTAAGCCTGGAACTCAGGGCTTCCTGGTTAAAGAAATCACAGCCCTAGGCTGAACCCTAACCCTAACCCTAGGCAGATAAATCAGCCTAGGTATAGGGATGGTGCCAAGGAAAAAGCTGTGAAAGCTGCCATGTTGTTGCACTTTTGTACTCCTCTTGGGATGCCTTAAACAGCTGCAGTGTGCCTGGAGCTAAGTGCTTCCTAGTTTTAAAAACCCTAGCCCTAGGCCTAAGCCTAACAGTAACCCTGGGAAGGCAAATCAGCCTGGTGTTAGGCTTCTTGCCAAGGAAAAAGCCTTGAAAGCAGTCATGTTGTGGAACTTTTGCACTCCCTTTTGGATGCCTTTCACAGCTCCAGTGTGCCTGGAACTCAGGGCTTCCTGATTTTAAAAATCCTAGCCCTAGGCCGGACCCCAACCCTAAGACGAGAAAGGCAAATCAGCCAGGAATTAGGCATGTCCCCAAGGAAAAAGCTGTGGAGGCAGGCATGTTGTGGTACTTTTGCGCTCTTCTTGGGTAGTCCTTCGCAGCTGCTGTGTTCTTGGAACTCAGGGCTTTCTGGTTAATAGAGCCCTTACCCTAGGCGTAACTCAAACCTTAACCCTAGGAAGGAAAATCAGCCTATGGTTCGGGATGGTCTCATGGAAATATCAGTGGTGGCAGCCAAGTTTCGTCACTTTTGTGCTCCCCTTGGGATGCCTTTCGCAGCTGCAGTGTGCCTGGAGCCCAGGGCTTCCTGGTTTTAAAAGGCCTAGGCCTAAGCCTAACAGTAACCCTAGGAAGGTAAATCAGCCGGGTATTAGGGTTCTTCCTAAGGGAAAAGCTGTGAAAGCAGGCATGTTGTGGCACTTCTGCACTCCCTTTTGGATGCCTTTCACAGCTCCAGTGTGCCTGGAACTCAGGGCTTCCTGATTTTAAAAATCCTAGCCCTAGGCCGAACCCCAACCCTAAGACGAGAAAGGCAAATCAGCCAGGAATTAGGCATTTCCCCAAGGAAAAAGCTGTGGAGGCAGGCATGTTGTGGTACTTTTGCGCTCTTCTTGGGTAGTCCTTCGCAGCTGCTGTGTTCTTGGAACTCAGGGCTTTCTGGTTAATAGACCCTTACCCTAGGCGTAACTCAAACCTTAACCCTAGGAAGGAAAATCAGCCTATGGTTCGGGATGGTCTCATGGAAATATCAGTGGTGGCAGCCAAGTTGCGTCACTTTTGCGCTCCCCTTGGGATGCCTTTTGCAGCTGCAGTGTGCCTGGAGCCCTGGGCTTCCTGGTTTTAAAAGTCTTAGGCCTAAGCCTAACAGTAACCCTAGGAAGGTAAATCAGCCGGGTATTAGGGTTCTTCCTAAGGGAAAAGCCGTGAAAGCAGCCATGTTGTGGCACTTCTGCACTCCCTTTGGGATGCCTTTGGCAGATGAAGTAAGCCTGGAACTCAGGGCTTCCTGGTTAAAGAAATCCAAGCCCTAGGCTGAACCCTAACCCTAACCCTAGGCAGATAAATCAGCCTAGGTATAGGGATGGTGCCAAGGAAAAAGCTGTGAAAGCTGCCATGTTGTTGCACTTTTGTACTCCCCTTGGGATGCCTTGAACAGCTGCAGTGTGCCTGGAGCCCAGGGCTTCCTAGTTTCAAAAATCCAAGCCCTAGGCCTAAGCCTAACCGTAACCCTGGGAAGGTAAATCAGCCTGGTGTTAGGCTTCTTGCCAAGGAAAAAGCCGTGAAAGCAGCCATGTTGTGGCACTTTTGCACTCCCTTTTGGATGCCTTTCACAGCTGCAGTGGCCTGGAACTCAGGGCTTCCTGCTTTTAAAAATCCTAGCCCTAGGCCGAACCCCAACCCTAAGACGAGAAAGGCAAATCAGCCAGGAATTAGGCATGTCCCCAAGGAAAAAGCTGTGGAGGCAGGCATGTTGTGCTACTTTTGCGCTCTTCTTGGCTAGTCCTTCGCAGCTGCTGTGTTCTTGGAACTCAGGGCTTTCTGGTTAATAGAACCCTTACCCTAGGCGTAACTCAAACCTTAACCCTAGGAAGGAAAATCAGCCTATGGTTCGGGATGGTCTCATGGAAATATCAGTGGTGGCAGCCAAGTTGCATCACTTTTGCGCTCCCCTTGGGATGCCTTTCGCAGCTGCAGTGTGCCTGGATCCCAGGGCTTCCTGGTTTTAAAAGTCCTAGGCCTAAGCCTAACAGTAACCCTAGGAAGGTAAATCAGCCGGGTATTAGGGTTCTTCCTAAGGGAAAAGCCGTGAAAGCAGCCATGTTGTGGCACTTCTGCACTCCCTTTGGGATGCCTTTGGCAGATGAAGTAAGCCTGGAACTCAGGGCTTCCTGGTTAAAGAAATCCAAGCCCTAGGCTGAACCCTAACCCTAACCCTAGGCAGATAAATCAGCCTAGGTATAGGGATGGTGCCAAGGAAAAAGCTGTGAAAGCTGCCATGTTGTTGCACTTTTGTACTCCCCTTGGGATGCCTTGAACAGCTGCAGTGTGCCTGGAGCCCAGGGCTTCCTAGTTTCAAAAATCCTAGCCCTAGGCCTAAGCCTAACAGTAACCCTGGGAAAGTAAGTCAGCCTGGTGTTAGGCTTCTTGCCAAGGAAAAAGCCGTGAAAGCAGCCATGTTGTGGCACTTTTGCACTCCCTTTTGGATGCCTTTCACAGCTCCAGTGTGCCTGGAACTCAGGGCTTCCTGATTTTAAAAATCCTAGCCCTAGGCCGAACCCCAACCCTAAGACGAGAAAGGCAAATCAGCCAGGAATTAGGCATGTCCCCAAGGAAAAAGCTGTGGAGGCAGGCATGTTGTGCTACATTTGCGCTCTTCTTGGGTAGTCCTTCGCAGCTGCTGTGTTCTTGGAACTCAGGGCTTTCTGGTAAATAGAGCCCTTACCCTAGGCGTAACTCAAACCTTAACCCTAGGAAGGAAAATCAGCCTATGGTTCGGGATGGTCTCATGGAAATATCAGTGGTGGCAGCCAAGTTGCGTCACTTTTGTGCTCCCCTTGGGATGCCTTTCGCAGCTGCAGTGTGCCTGGAGCCCAGGGCTTCCTGGTTTTAAAAGTCCTAGGCCTAAGCCTAACAGTAACCCTAGGAAGGTAAATCAGCCGGGTATTAGGGTTCTTCCTAAGGGAAAAGCTGTGAAAGCAGGCATGTTGTGGCACTTCTGCACTCCCTTTTGGATGCCTTTCACAGCTGCAGTGTGCCTGGAACTCAGGGCTTCCTGATTTTAAAAATCCTAGCCCTAGGCCGAACCCCAACCCTAAGACGAGAAAGGCAAATCAGCCAGGAATTAGGCATTTCCCCAAGGAAAAAGCTGTGGAGGCAGGCATGTTGTGGTACTTTTGCGCTCTTCTTGGCTAGTCCTTCGCAGCTGCTGTGTTCTTGGAACTCAGGGCTTTCTGGTTAATAGACCCTTACCCTAGGCGTAACTCAAACCTTAACCCTAGGAAGGAAAATCAGCCAATGGTTCGGGATGGTCTCATGGAAATATCAGTGGTGGCAGCCAAGTTGCGTCACTTTTGCGCTCCCCTTGGGATGCCTTTTGCAGCTGCAGTGTGCCTGGAGCCCAGGGCTTCCTGGTTTTAAAAGTCTTAGGCCTAAGCCTAACAGTAACCCTAGGAAGGTAAATCAGCCGGGTATTAGGGTTCTTCCTAAGGGAAAAGCCGTGAAAGCAGCCATGTTGTGGCACTTCTGCACTCCCTTTGGGATGCCTTTGGCAGATGAAGTAAGCCTGGAACTCAGGGCTTCCTGGTTAAAGAAATCACAGCCCTAGGCTGAACCCTAACCCTAACCCTAGGCAGATAAATCAGCCTAGGTATAGGGATGGTGCCAAGGAAAAAGCTGTGAAAGCTGCCATGTTGTTGCACTTTTGTACTCCCCTTGGGATGCCTTGAACAGCTGCAGTGTGCCTGGAGCCCAGGGCTTCCTAGTTTTAAAAATCCTAGCCCTAGGCCTAAGCCTAACAGTAACCCTGGGAAGGGAAATCAGCCTGGTGTTAGGCTTCTTGCCAAGGAAAAAGCCGTGAAAGCAGCCATGTTGTGGCACTTTTGCACTCCCTTTTGGATGCCTTTCACAGCTCCAGTGTGCCTGGAACTCAGGACTTCCTGATTTTAAAAATCCTAGCCCTAGGCCGAACCCCAACCCTAAGACGAGAAAGGCAAATCAGCCAGGAATTAGGCATGTCCCCAAGGAAAAAGCTGTGGAGGCAGGCATGTTGTGGTACTTTTGCGCTCTTCTTGGCTAGTCCTTCGCAGCTGCTGTGTTCTTGGAACTCAGGGCTTTCTGGTTAATAGAGCCCTTACCCTAGGCGTAACTCAAACCTTAACCCTAGGAAGGAAAATCAGCCTATGGTTCGGGATGGTCTCATGGAAATATCAGTGGTGGCAGCCAAGTTGCGTCACTTTTGCGCTCCCCTTGGGATGCCTTTTGCAGCTGCAGTGTGCCTGGAGCCCAGGGCTTCCTGGTTTTAAAAGTCCTAGGCCTAAGCCTAACAGTAACCCTAGGAAGGTAAATCAGCCGGGTATTAGGGTTCTTCCTAAGGGAAAAGCCGTGAAAGCAGCCATGTTGTGGCACTTCTGCACTCCCTTTGGGATGCCTTTGGCAGATGAAGTAAGCCTGGAACTCAGGGCTTCCTGGTTAAAGAAATCACAGCCCTAGGCTGAACCCTAACCCTAACCCTAGGCAGATAAATCAGCCTAGGTATAGGGATGGTGCCAAGGAAAAAGCTGTGAAAGCTGCCATGTTGTTGCACTTTTGTACTCCCCTTGGGATGCCTTGAACAGCTGCAGTGTGCCTGGAGCCCAGGGCTTCCTAGTTTCAAAAATCCAAGCCCTAGGCCTAAGCCTAACAGTAACCCTGGGAAGGGAAATCAGCCTGGTGTTAGGCTTCTTGCCAAGGAAAAAGCCGTGAAAGCAGCCATGTTGTGGCACTTTTGCACTCCCTTTTGGATGCCTTTCACAGCTGCAGTGGCCTGGAACTCAGGGCTTCCTGCTTTTAAAAATCCTAGCCCTAGGCCGAACCCCAACACTAAGACGAGAAAGGCAAATCAGCCAGGAATTAGGCATGTCCCCAAGGAAAAAGCTGTGGAGGCAGGCATGTTGTGCTACTTTTGCGCTCTTCTTGGCTAGTCCTTCGCAGCTGCTGTGTTCTTGGAACTCAGGGCTTTCTGGTTAATAGAAACCTTTCCCTAGGCGTAACTCAAACCTTAACCCTAGGAAGGAAAATCAGCCTATGGTTCGGGATGGTCTCATGGAAATATCAGTGGTGGCAGCCAAGTTGCGTCACTTTTGCGCTCCCCTTGGGATGCCTTTTGCAGCTGCAGTGTGCCTGGAGCCCAGGGCTTCCTGGTTTTAAAAGTCCTAGGCCTAAGCCTAACAGTAACCCTAGGAAGGTAAATCAGCCGGGTATTAGGGTTCTTCCTAAGGGAAAAGCCGTGAAAGCAGCCATGTTGTGGCACTTCTGCACTCCCTTTGGGATGCCTTTGGCAGATGAAGTAAGCCTGGAACTCAGGGCTTCCTGGTTAAAGAAATCCAAGCCCTAGGCTGAACCCTAACCCTAACCCTAGGCAGATAAATCAGCCTAGGTATAGGGATGGTGCCAAGGAAAAAGCTGTGAAAGCTGCCATGTTGTTGCACTTTTGTACTCCCCTTGGGATGCCTTGAACAGCTGCAGTGTGCCTGGAGCCCAGGGCTTCCTAGTTTCAAAAATCCAAGCCCTAGGCCTAAGCCTAACAGTAACCCTGGGAAGGTAAATCAGCCTGGTGTTAGGCTTCTTGCCAAGGAAAAAGCCGTGAAAGCAGCCATGTTGTGGCACTTTTGCACTCCCTTTTGGATGCCTTTCACAGCTGCAGTGGCCTGGAACTCAGGGCTTCCTGCTTTTAAAAATCCTAGCCCTAGGCCGAACCCCAACCCTAAGACGAGAAAGGCAAATCAGCCAGGAATTAGGCATGTCCCCAAGGAAAAAGGTGTGGAGGCAGGCATGTTGTGCTACTTTTGCGCTCTTCTTGGCTAGTCCTTCGCAGCTGCTGTGTTCTTGGAACTCAGGGCTTTCTGGTTAATAGAACCCTTACCCTAGGCGTAACTCAAACCTTAAGCCTAGGAAGGAAAATCAGCCTATGGTTCGGGATGGTCTCATGGAAATATCAGTGGTGGCAGCCAAGTTGCGTCACTTTTGCGCTCCCCTTGGGATGCCTTTTGCAGCTGCAGTGTGCCTGGAGCCCAGGGCTTCCTGGTTTTAAAAGTCCTAGGCCTAAGCCTAACAGTAACCCTAGGAAGGTAAATCAGCCGGGTATTAGGGTTCTTCCTAAGGGAAAAGCCGTGAAAGCAGCCATGTTGTGGCACTTCTGCACTCCCTTTGGGATGCCTTTGGCAGATGAAGTAAGCCTGGAACTCAGGGCTTCCTGGTTAAAGAAATCCAAGCCCTAGGCTGAACCCTAACCCTAACCCTAGGCAGATAAATCAGCCTAGGTATAGGGATGGTGCCAAGGAAAAAGCTGTGAAAGCTGCCATGTTGTTGCACTTTTGTACTCCCCTTGGGATGCCTTGAACAGCTGCAGTGTGCCTGGAGCCCAGGGCTTCCTAGTTTCAAAAATCCAAGCCCTAGACCTAAGCCTAACAGTAACCCTGGGAAAGTAAGTCAGCCTGGTGTTAGGCTTCTTGCCAAGGAAAAAGCCGTGAAAGCAGCCATGTTGTGGCACTTTTGCACTCCCTTTTGGATGCCTTTCACAGCTCCAGTGTGCCTGGAACTCAGGGCTTCCTGCTTTTAAAAATCCTAGCCCTAGGCCGAACCCCAACCCTAAGACGAGAAAGGCAAATCAGCCAGGAATTAGGCATGTCCCCAAGGAAAAAGCTGTGGAGGCAGGCATGTTGTGGTACTTTTGCGCTCTTCTTGGGTAGTCCTTCGCAGCTGCTGTGTTCTTGGAACTCAGGGCTTTCTGGTTAATAGAGCCCTTACCCTAGGCGTAACTCAAACCTTAACCCTAGGAAGGAAAATCAACCTATGGTTCGGGATGGTCTCATGGAAATATCAGTGGTGGCAGCCAAGTTGCGTCACTTTTGCGCTCCCCTTGGGATGCCTTTTGCAGCTGCAGTGTGCCTGGAGCCCAGGGCTTCCTGGTTTTAAAAGTCCTAGGCCTAAGCCTAACAGTAACCCTAGGAAGGTAAATCAGCCGGGAATTAGGGTTCTTCCTAAGGGAAAAGCTGTGAAAGCAGGCATGTTGTGGCACTTCTGCACTCCCTTTTGGATGCCTTTCACAGCTCCAGTGTGCCTGGAACTCAGGGCTTCCTGATTTTAAAAATCCTAGCCCTAGGCCGAACCCCAACCCTAAGACGAGAAAGGCAAATCAGCCAGGAATTAGGCATTTCCCCAAGGAAAAAGCTGTGGAGGCAGGCATGTTGTGCTACTTTTGCGCTCTTCTTGGCTAGTCCTTCGCAGCTGCTGTGTTCTTGGAACTCAGGGCTTTCTGGTTAATAGACCCTTACCCTAGGCGTAACTCAAACCTTAACCCTAGGAAGGAAAATCAGCCTATTGTTCGGGATGGTCTCATGGAAATATCAGTGGTGGCAGCCAAGTTGCGTCACTTTTGCGCTCCCCTTGGGATGCCTTTTGCAGCTGCAGTGTGCCTGGAGCCCAGGGCTTCCTGGTTTTAAAAGTCTTAGGACTAAGCCTAACAGTAACCCTAGGAAGGTAAATCAGCCGGGTATTAGGGTTCTTCCTAAGGGAAAAGCCGTGAAAGCAGCCATGTTGTGGCACTTCTGCACTCCCTTTGGGATGCCTTTGGCAGATGAAGTAAGCCTGGAACTCAGGGCTTCCTGGTTAAAGAAATCCAAGCCCTAGGCTGAACCCTAACCCCAACCCTAGGCAGATAAATCAGCCTAGGTATAGGGATGGTGCCAAGGAAAAAGCTGTGAAAGCTGCCATGTTGTTGCACTTTTGTACTCCCCTTGGGATGCCTTGAACAGCTGCAGTGTGCCTGGAGCCCAGGGCTTCCTAGTTTCAAAAATCCTAGCCCTAGGCCTAAGCCTAACAGTAACCCTGGGAAGGGAAATCAGCCTGGTGTTAGGCTTCTTGCCAAGGAAAAAGCCGTGAAAGCAGCCATGTTGTGGCACTTTTGCACTCCCTTTTGGATGCCTTTCACAGCTGCAGTGGCCTGGAACTCAGGGCTTCCTGCTTTTAAAAATCCTAGCCCTAGGCCGAACCCCAACCCTAAGACGAGAAAGGCAAATCAGCCAGGAATTAGGCATGTCCCCAAGGAAAAAGCTGTGGAGGCAGGCATGTTGTGCTACTTTTGCGCTCTTCTTGGGTAGTCCTTCGCAGCTGCTGTGTTCTTGGAACTCAGGGCTTTCTGGTTAATAGACCCTTACCATAGGCGTAACTCAAACCTTAACCCTAGGAAGGAAAATCAGCCTATGGTTCGGGATGGTCTCATGGAAATATCAGTGGTGGCAGCCAAGTTGCGTCACTTTTGCGCTCCCCTTGGGATGCCTTTCGCAGCTGCAGTGTGCCTGGAGCCCAGGGCTTCCTGGTTTTAAAAGTCCTAGGCCTAAGCCTAACAGTAACCCTAGGAAGGTAAATCAGCCGGGTATTAGGGTTCTTCCTAAGGGAAAAGCCGTGAAAGCAGCCATGTTGTGGCACTTCTGCACTCCCTTTGGGATGCCTTTCACAGCTCCAGTGTGCCTGGAACTCAGGGCTTCCTGATTTTAAAAATCCTAGCCCTAGGCCGAACCCCAACCCTAAGACGAGAAAGGCAAATCAGCCAGGTATTAGGCATGTCCCCAAGGAAAAAGCTGTGGAGGCAGGCATGTTGTGCTACTTTTGCGCTCTTCTTGGGTAGTCCTTCGCAGCTGCTGTGTTCTTGGAACTCAGGGCTTTCTGGTTAATAGACCCTTATCCTAGGCGTAACTCAAACCTTAACCCTAGGAAGGAAAATCAGCCTATGGTTCGGGATGGTCTCATGGAAATATCAGTGGTGGCAGCCAAGTTGCGTCACTTTTGCGCTCCCCTTGGGATGCCTTTCGCAGCTGCAGTGTGCCTGGAGCCCAGGGCTTCCTGGTTTTAAAAGTCCTAGGCCTAAGCCTAACAGTAACCCTAGGAAGGTAAATCAGCCGGGTATTAGGGTTCTTCCTAAGGGAAAAGCCGTGAAAGCAGCCATGTTGTGGCACTTCTGCACTCCCTTTGGGATGCCTTTGGCAGATGAAGTAAGCCTGGAACTCAGGGCTTCCTGGTTAAAGAAATCCAAGCCCTAGGCTGAACCTTAACCCTAACCCTAGGCAGATAAATCAGCCTAGGTATAGGGATGGTGCCAAGGAAAAAGCTGTGAAAGCTGCCATGTTGTTGCACTTTTGTACTCCCCTTGGGATGCCTTGAACAGCTGCAGTGTGCCTGGAGCCCAGGGCTTCCTAGTTTCAAAAATCCTAGCCCTAGGCCTAAGCCTAACAGTAACCCTGGGAAAGTAAGTCAGCCTGGTGTTAGGCTTCTTGCCAAGGAAAAAGCCGTGAAAGCAGCCATGTTGTGGCACTTTTGCACTCCCTTTTGGATGCCTTTCACAGCTCCAGTGTGCCTGGAACTCAGGGCTTCCTGATTTTAAAAATCCTAGCCCTAGGCCGAACCCCAACCCTAAGACGAGAAAGGCAAATCAGCCAGGAACTAGGCATGTCCACAAGGAAAAAGCTGTGGAGGCAGGCATGTTGTGGTACTTTTGCGCTCTTCTTGGCTAGTCCTTCGCAGCTGCTGTGTTCTTGGAACTCAGGGCTTTCTGGTTAATAGACCCTTACCCTAGGCGTAACTCAAACCTTAACCCTAGGAAGGAAAATCAGCCTATGGTTCGGGATGGTCTCATGGAAATATCAGTGGTGGCAGCCAAGTTGCGTCACTTTTGCGGTCCCCTTGGGATGCCTTTCGCAGCTGCAGTGTGCCTGGAGCCCAGGGCTTCCTGGTTTTAAAAGTCCTAGGCCTAAGCCTAACAGTAACCCTAGGAAGGTAAATCAGCCGGGTATTAGGGTTCTTCCTAAGGGAAAAGCCGTGAAAGCAGCCATGTTGTGGCACTTCTGCACTCCCTTTGGGATGCCTTTGGCAGATGAAGTAAGCCTGGAACTCAGGGCTTCCTGGTTAAAGAAATCCAAGCCCTAGGCTGAACCCTAACCCTAACCCTAGGCAGATAAATCAGCCTAGGTATAGGGATGGTGCCAAGGAAAAAGCTGTGAAAGCTGCCATGTTGTTGCACTTTTGTACTCCCCTTGGGATGCCTTGAACAGCTGCAGTGTGCCTGGAGCCCAGGGCTTCCTAGTTTTAAAAATCCTAGCCCTAGGCCTAAGCCTAACAGTAACCCTGGGAAGGCAAATCAGCCTGGTGTTAGGCGTCTTGCCAAGGAAAAAGCCGTGAAAGCAGCCATGTTGTGGCACTTTTGCACTCCCTTTTGGATGCCTTTCACAGCTCCAGTGTGCCTGGAACTCAGGGCTTCCTGATTTTAAAAATCCTAGCCCTAGGCTGAACCCCAACCCTAAGACGAGAAAGGCAAATCAGCCAGGAATTAGGCATGTCCCCAAGGAAAAAGCTGTGGAGGCAGGCATGTTGTGCTACTTTTGCGCTCTTCTTGGCTAGTCCTTCGCAGCTGCTGTGTTCTTGGAACTCAGGGCTTTCTGGTTAATAGACCCTTACCCTAGGCGTAACTCAAACCTTAACCCTAGGAAGGAAAATCAGCCTATGGTTCGGGATGGTCTCATGGAAATATCAGTGGTGGCAGCCAAGTTGCGTCACTTTTGCGCTCCCCTTGGGATGCCTTTCGCAGCTGCAGTGTGCCTGGAGCCCAGGGCTTCCTGGTTTTAAAAGTCCTAGGCCTAAGCCTAACAGTAACCCTAGGAAGGTAAATCAGCCGGGTATTAGGGTTCTTCCTAAGGGAAAAGACGTGAAAGCAGCCATGTTGTGGCACTTCTGCACTCCCTTTGGGATGCCTTTGGCAGATGAAGTAAGCCTGGAACTCAGGGCTTCCTGGTTAAAGAAATCACAGCCCTAGGCTGAACCCTAACCCTAACCCTAGGCAGATAAATCAGCCTAGGTATAGGGATGGTGCCAAGGAAAAAGCTGTTAAAGCTGCCATGTTGTTGCACTTTTGTACTCCCCTTGGGATGCCTTGAACAGCTGCAGTGTGCCTGGAGCCCAGGGCTTCCTAGTTTTAAAAATCCTAGCCCTAGGCCTAAGCCTAACAGTAACCCTGGGAAGGTAAATCAGCCTGGTGTTAGGCTTCTTGCCAAGGAAAAAGCCGTGAAAGCAGCCATGTTGTGGCACTTTTGCACTCCCTTTTGGATGCCTTTCACAGCTGCAGTGGCCTGGAACTCAGGGCTTCCTGATTTTAAAAATCCTAGCCCTAGGCCGAACCCCAACCCTAAGACGAGAAAGGCAAATCAGCCAGGAATTAGGCATGTCCACAAGGAAAAAGCTGTGGAGGCAGGCATGTTGTGGTACTTTTGCGCTCTTCTTGGGTAGTCCTTCGCAGCTGCTGTGTTCTTGGAACTCAGGGCTTTCTGGTTAATAGACCCTTATCCTAGGCGTACCTCAAACCTTAACCCTAGGAAGGAAAATCAGCCTATGGTTCGGGATGGTCTCATGGAAATATCAGTGGTGGCAGCCAAGTTGCGTCACTTTTGCGCTCCCCTTGGGATGCCTTTCGCAGCTGCAGTGTGCCTGGAGCCCAGGGCTTCCTGGTTTTAAAAGTCCTAGGCCTAAGCCTAACAGTAACCCTAGGAAGGTAAATCAGCCGGGTATTAGGGTTCTTCCTAAGGGAAAAGCCGTGAAAGCAGCCATGTTGTGGCACTTCTGCACTCCCTTTGGGATGCCTTTGGCAGATGAAGTAAGCCTGGAACTCAGGGCTTCCTGGTTAAAGAAATCCAAGCCCTAGGCTGAACCCTAACCCTAACTCTAGGCAGATAAATCAGCCTAGGTATAGGGATGGTGCCAAGGAAAAAGCTGTGAAAGCTGCCATGTTGTTGCACTTTTGTACTCCCCTTGGGATGCCTTGAACAGCTGCAGTGTGCCTGGAGCTAAGGGCTTCCTAGTTTTAAAAATCCTAGCCCTAGGCCTAAGCCTAACAGTAACCCTGGGAAGGTAAATCAGCCTGGTGTTAGGCTTCTTGCCAAGGAAAAAGCCGTGAAAGCAGCCATGTTGTGGCACTTTTGCACTCCCTTTTGGATGCCTTTCACAGCTCCAGTGTGCCTGGAACTCAGGGCTTCCTGATTTTAAAAATCCTAGCCCTAGGCTGAACCCCAACCCTAAGACGAGAAAGGCAAATCAGCCAGGAATTAGGCATGTCCCCAAGGAAAAAGCTGTGGAGGCAGGCATGTTGTGGTACTTTTGCGCTCTTCTTGGCTAGTCCTTCGCAGCTGCTGTGTTCTTGGAACTCAGGGCTTTCTGGTTAATAGACCCTTACCCTAGGCGTAACTCAAACCTTAACCCTAGGAAGGAAAATCAGCCTATGGTTCGGGATGGTCTCATGGAAATATCAGTGGTGGCAGCCAAGTTGCGTCACTTTTGCGCTCCCCTTGGGATGCCTTTCGCAGCTGCAGTGTGCCTGGAGCCCAGGGCTTCCTGGTTTTAAAAGTCCTAGGCCTAAGCCTAACAGTAACCCTAGGAAGGTAAATCAGCCGGGTATTAGGATCTTCCTAAGGGAAAAGCCGTGAAAGCAGCCATGTTGTGGCACTTCTGCACTCCCTTTGGGATGCCTTTGGCAGATGAAGTAAGCCTGGAACTCAGGGCTTCCTGGTTAAAGAAATCACAGCCCTAGGCTGAACCCTAACCCTAACCCTAGGCAGATAAATCAGCCTAGGTATAGGGATGGTGCCAAGGAAAAAGCTGTGAAAGCTGCCATGTTGTTGCACTTTTGTACTCCCCTTGGGATGCCTTGAACAGCTGCAGTGTGCCTGGAGCCCAGGGCTTCCTAGTTTTAAAAATCCTAGCCCTAGGCCTAAGCCTAACAGTAACCCTGGGAAGGCAAATCAGCCTGGTGTTAGGCGTCTTGCCAAGGAAAAAGCCGTGAAAGCAGCCATGTTGTGGCACTTTTGCACTCCCTTTTGGATGCCTTTCACAGCTGCAGTGTGCCTGGAACTCAGGGCTTCCTGATTTTAAAAATCCTAGCCCTAGGCCGAACCCCAACCCTAAGACGAGAAAGGCAAATCAGCCAGGAATTAGGCATGTCCCCAAGGAAAAAGCTGTGGAGGCAGGCATGTTGTGCTACTTTTGCGCTCTTCTTGGCTAGTCCTTCGCAGCTGCTGTGTTCTTGGAACTCAGGGCTTTCTGGTAAATAGAGCCCTTACCCTAGGCGTAACTCAAACCTTAACCCTAGGAAGGAAAATCAGCCTATGGTTCGGGATGGTCCATGGAAATATCAGTGGTGGCAGCCAAGTTGCGTCACTTTTGCGCTCCCCTTGGGATGCCTTTCGCAGCTGCAGTGTGCCTGGAGCCCAGGGCTTCCTGGTTTTAAAAGTCCTAGGCCTAAGCCTAACAGTAACCCTAGGAAGGTAAATCAGCCGGGTATTAGGGTTCTTCCTAAGGGAAAAGCCGTGAAAGCAGCCATGTTGTGGCACTTCTGCACTCCCTTTGGGATGCCTTTGGCAGATGAAGTAAGCCTGGAACTCAGGGCTTCCTGGTTAAAGAAATCACAGCCCTAGGCTGAACCCTAACCCTAACCCTAGGCAGATAAATCAGCCTAGGTATAGGGATGGTGCCAAGGAAAAAGCTGTGAAAGCTGCCATGTTGTTGCACTTTTGTACTCCCCTTGGGATGCCTTGAACAGCTGCAGTGTGCCTGGAGCCCAGGGCTTCCTAGTTTTAAAAATCCTAGCCCTAGGCCTAAGCCTAACAGTAACCCTGGGAAGGTAAATCAGCCTGGTGTTAGGCGTCTTGCCAAGGAAAAAGCCGTGAAAGCAGCCATGTTGTGGCACTTTTGCACTCCCTTTTGGATGCCTTTCACAGCTCCAGTGTGCCTGGAACTCAGGGCTTCCTGATTTTAAAAATCCTAGCCCTAGGCTGAACCCCAACCCTAAGACGAGAAAGGCAAATCAGCCAGGAATTAGGCATGTCCCCAAGGAAAAAGCTGTGGAGGCAGGCATGTTGTGCTACTTTTGCGCTCTTCTTGGGTAGTCCTTCACAGCTGCTGTGTTCTTGGAACTCAGGGCTTTCTGGTTAATAGACCCTTACCATAGGCGTAACTCAAACCTTAACCCTAGGAAGGAAAATCAGCCTATGGTTCGGGATGGTCTCATGGAAATATCAGTGGTGGCAGCCAAGTTGCGTCACTTTTGCGCTCCCCTTGGGATGCCTTTCGCAGCTGCAGTGTGCCTGGAGCCCAGGGCTTCCTGGTTTTAAAAGTCCTAGGCCTAAGCCTAACAGTAACCCTAGGAAGGTAAATCAGCCGGGTATTAGGGTTCTTCCTAAGGGAAAAGCCGTGAAAGCAGCCATGTTGTGGCACTTCTGCACTCCCTTTGGGATGCCTTTCACAGCTCCAGTGTGCCTGGAACTCAGGGCTTCCTGATTTTAAAAATCCTAGCCCTAGGCCGAACCCCAACCCTAAGACGAGAAAGGCAAATCAGCCAGGTATTAGGCATGTCCCCAAGGAAAAAGCTGTGGAGGCAGGCATGTTGTGCTACTTTTGCGCTCTTCTTGGGTAGTCCTTCGCAGCTGCTGTGTTCTTGGAACTCAGGGCTTTCTGGTTAATAGACCCTTATCCTAGGCGTAACTCAAACCTTAACCCTAGGAAGGAAAATCAGCCTATGGTTCGGGATGGTCTCATGGAAATATCAGTGGTGGCAGCCAAGTTGCGTCACTTTTGCGCTCCCCTTGGGATGCCTTTCGCAGCTGCAGTGTGCCTGGAGCCCAGGGCTTCCTGGTTTTAAAAGTCCTAGGCCTAAGCCTAACAGTAACCCTAGGAAGGTAAATCAGCCGGGTATTAGGGTTCTTCCTAAGGGAAAAGCCGTGAAAGCAGCCATGTTGTGGCACTTCTGCACTCCCTTTGGGATGCCTTTGGCAGATGAAGTAAGCCTGGAACTCAGGGCTTCCTGGTTAAAGAAATCCAAGCCCTAGGCTGAACCTTAACCCTAACCCTAGGCAGATAAATCAGCCTAGGTATAGGGATGGTGCCAAGGAAAAAGCTGTGAAAGCTGCCATGTTGTTGCACTTTTGTACTCCCCTTGGGATGCCTTGAACAGCTGCAGTGTGCCTGGAGCCCAGGGCTTCCTAGTTTCAAAAATCCTAGCCCTAGGCCTAAGCCTAACAGTAACCCTGGGAAAGTAAGTCAGCCTGGTGTTAGGCTTCTTGCCAAGGAAAAAGCCGTGAAAGCAGCCATGTTGTGGCACTTTTGCACTCCCTTTTGGATGCCTTTCACAGCTCCAGTGTGCCTGGAACTCAGGGCTTCCTGATTTTAAAAATCCTAGCCCTAGGCCGAACCCCAACCCTAAGACGAGAAAGGCAAATCAGCCAGGAACTAGGCATGTCCACAAGGAAAAAGCTGTGGAGGCAGGCATGTTGTGGTACTTTTGCGCTCTTCTTGGCTAGTCCTTCGCAGCTGCTGTGTTCTTGGAACTCAGGGCTTTCTGGTTAATAGACCCTTACCCTAGGCGTAACTCAAACCTTAACCCTAGGAAGGAAAATCAGCCTATGGTTCGGGATGGTCTCATGGAAATATCAGTGGTGGCAGCCAAGTTGCGTCACTTTTGCGGTCCCCTTGGGATGCCTTTCGCAGCTGCAGTGTGCCTGGAGCCCAGGGCTTCCTGGTTTTAAAAGTCCTAGGCCTAAGCCTAACAGTAACCCTAGGAAGGTAAATCAGCCGGGTATTAGGGTTCTTCCTAAGGGAAAAGCCGTGAAAGCAGCCATGTTGTGGCACTTCTGCACTCCCTTTGGGATGCCTTTGGCAGATGAAGTAAGCCTGGAACTCAGGGCTTCCTGGTTAAAGAAATCCAAGCCCTAGGCTGAACCCTAACCCTAACCCTAGGCAGATAAATCAGCCTAGGTATAGGGATGGTGCCAAGGAAAAAGCTGTGAAAGCTGCCATGTTGTTGCACTTTTGTACTCCCCTTGGGATGCCTTGAACAGCTGCAGTGTGCCTGGAGCCCAGGGCTTCCTAGTTTTAAAAATCCTAGCCCTAGGCCTAAGCCTAACAGTAACCCTGGGAAGGCAAATCAGCCTGGTGTTAGGCGTCTTGCCAAGGAAAAAGCCGTGAAAGCAGCCATGTTGTGGCACTTTTGCACTCCCTTTTGGATGCCTTTCACAGCTCCAGTGTGCCTGGAACTCAGGGCTTCCTGATTTTAAAAATCCTAGCCCTAGGCTGAACCCCAACCCTAAGACGAGAAAGGCAAATCAGCCAGGAATTAGGCATGTCCCCAAGGAAAAAGCTGTGGAGGCAGGCATGTTGTGCTACTTTTGCGCTCTTCTTGGCTAGTCCTTCGCAGCTGCTGTGTTCTTGGAACTCAGGGCTTTCTGGTTAATAGACCCTTACCCTAGGCGTAACTCAAACCTTAACCCTAGGAAGGAAAATCAGCCTATGGTTCGGGATGGTCTCATGGAAATATCAGTGGTG
This sequence comes from Ammospiza caudacuta, assembly GCF_027887145.1. Classification (NCBI taxonomy): domain Eukaryota; kingdom Metazoa; phylum Chordata; class Aves; order Passeriformes; family Passerellidae; genus Ammospiza; species Ammospiza caudacuta. The sequence goes on along the minus strand of NW_026683138.1, from coordinate 249,015 downwards.
GCAGCCAAGTTGCGTCACTTTTGCGCTCCCCTTGGGATGCCTTTCGCAGCTGCAGTGTGCCTGGAGCCCAGGGCTTCCTGGTTTTAAAAGTCCTAGGCCTAAGCCTAACAGTAACCCTAGGAAGGTAAATCAGCCGGGTATTAGGGTTCTTCCTAAGGGAAAAGCCGTGAAAGCAGCCATGTTGTGGCACTTCTGCACTCCCTTTGGGATGCCTTTGGCAGATGAAGTAAGCCTGGAACTCAGGGCTTCCTGGTTAAAGAAATCACAGCCCTAGGCTGAACCCTAACCCTAACCCTAGGCAGATAAATCAGCCTAGGTATAGGGATGGTGCCAAGGAAAAAGCTGTTAAAGCTGCCATGTTGTTGCACTTTTGTACTCCCCTTGGGATGCCTTGAACAGCTGCAGTGTGCCTGGAGGCCAGGGCTTCCTAGTTTTAAAAATCCTAGCCCTAGGCCTAAGCCTAACAGTAACCCTGGGAAGGTAAATCAGCCTGGTGTTAGGCTTCTTGCCAAGGAAAAAGCCGTGAAAGCAGCCATGTTGTGGCACTTTTGCACTCCCTTTTGGATGCCTTTCACAGCTGCAGTGGCCTGGAACTCAGGGCTTCCTGATTTTAAAAATCCTAGCCCTAGGCCGAACCCCAACCCTAAGACGAGAAAGGCAAATCAGCCAGGAATTAGGCATGTCCACAAGGAAAAAGCTGTGGAGGCAGGCATGTTGTGGTACTTTTGCGCTCTTCTTGGGTAGTCCTTCGCAGCTGCTGTGTTCTTGGAACTCAGGGCTTTCTGGTTAATAGACCCTTATCCTAGGCGTACCTCAAACCTTAACCCTAGGAAGGAAAATCAGCCTATGGTTCGGGATGGTCTCATGGAAATATCAGTGGTGGCAGCCAAGTTGCGTCACTTTTGCGCTCCCCTTGGGATGCCTTTCGCAGCTGCAGTGTGCCTGGAGCCCAGGGCTTCCTGGTTTTAAAAGTCCTAGGCCTAAGCCTAACAGTAACCCTAGGAAGGTAAATCAGCCGGGTATTAGGGTTCTTCCTAAGGGAAAAGCCGTGAAAGCAGCCATGTTGTGGCACTTCTGCACTCCCTTTGGGATGCCTTTGGCAGATGAAGTAAGCCTGGAACTCAGGGCTTCCTGGTTAAAGAAATCCAAGCCCTAGGCTGAACCCTAACCCTAACTCTAGGCAGATAAATCAGCCTAGGTATAGGGATGGTGCCAAGGAAAAAGCTGTGAAAGCTGCCATGTTGTTGCACTTTTGTACTCCCCTTGGGATGCCTTGAACAGCTGCAGTGTGCCTGGAGCTAAGGGCTTCCTAGTTTTAAAAATCCTAGCCCTAGGCCTAAGCCTAACAGTAACCCTGGGAAGGTAAATCAGCCTGGTGTTAGGCTTCTTGCCAAGGAAAAAGCCGTGAAAGCAGCCATGTTGTGGCACTTTTGCACTCCCTTTTGGATGCCTTTCACAGCTCCAGTGTGCCTGGAACTCAGGGCTTCCTGATTTTAAAAATCCTAGCCCTAGGCTGAACCCCAACCCTAAGACGAGAAAGGCAAATCAGCCAGGAATTAGGCATGTCCCCAAGGAAAAAGCTGTGGAGGCAGGCATGTTGTGCTACTTTTGCGCTCTTCTTGGCTAGTCCTTCGCAGCTGCTGTGTTCTTGGAACTCAGGGCTTTCTGGTTAATAGACCCTTACCCTAGGCGTAACTCAAACCTTAACCCTAGGAAGGAAAATCAGCCTATGGTTCGGGATGGTCTCATGGAAATATCAGTGGTGGCAGCCAAGTTGCGTCACTTTTGCGCTCCCCTTGGGATGCCTTTCGCAGCTGCAGTGTGCCTGGAGCCCAGGGCTTCCTGGTTTTAAAAGTCCTAGGCCTAAGCCTAACAGTAACCCTAGGAAGGTAAATCAGCCGGGTATTAGGATCTTCCTAAGGGAAAAGCCGTGAAAGCAGCCATGTTGTGGCACTTCTGCACTCCCTTTGGGATGCCTTTGGCAGATGAAGTAAGCCTGGAACTCAGGGCTTCCTGGTTAAAGAAATCACAGCCCTAGGCTGAACCCTAACCCTAACCCTAGGCAGATAAATCAGCCTAGGTATAGGGATGGTGCCAAGGAAAAAGCTGTGAAAGCTGCCATGTTGTTGCACTTTTGTACTCCCCTTGGGATGCCTTGAACAGCTGCAGTGTGCCTGGAGCCCAGGGCTTCCTAGTTTTAAAAATCCTAGCCCTAGGCCTAAGCCTAACAGTAACCCTGGGAAGGCAAATCAGCCTGGTGTTAGGCGTCTTGCCAAGGAAAAAGCCGTGAAAGCAGCCATGTTGTGGCACTTTTGCACTCCCTTTTGGATGCCTTTCACAGCTGCAGTGTGCCTGGAACTCAGGGCTTCCTGATTTTAAAAATCCTAGCCCTAGGCCGAACCCCAACCCTAAGACGAGAAAGGCAAATCAGCCAGGAATTAGGCATGTCCCCAAGGAAAAAGCTGTGGAGGCAGGCATGTTGTGCTACTTTTGCGCTCTTCTTGGCTAGTCCTTCGCAGCTGCTGTGTTCTTGGAACTCAGGGCTTTCTGGTTAATAGACCCTTACCATAGGCGTAACTCAAACCTTAACCCTAGGAAGGAAAATCAGCCTATGGTTCGGGATGGTCCATGGAAATATCAGTGGTGGCAGCCAAGTTGCGTCACTTTTGCGCTCCCCTTGGGATGCCTTTCGCAGCTGCAGTGTGCCTGGAGCCCAGGGCTTCCTGGTTTTAAAAGTCCTAGGCCTAAGCCTAACAGTAACCCTAGGAAGGTAAATCAGCCGGGTATTAGGGTTCTTCCTAAGGGAAAAGCCGTGAAAGCAGCCATGTTGTGGCACTTCTGCACTCCCTTTGGGATGCCTTTCACAGCTCCAGTGTGCCTGGAACTCAGGGCTTCCTGATTTTAAAAATCCTAGCCCTAGGCCGAACCCCAACCCTAAGACGAGAAAGGCAAATCAGCCAGGTATTAGGCATGTCCCCAAGGAAAAAGCTGTGGAGGCAGGCATGTTGTGCTACTTTTGCGCTCTTCTTGGGTAGTCCTTCGCAGCTGCTGTGTTCTTGGAACTCAGGGCTTTCTGGTTAATAGACCCTTATCCTAGGCGTAACTCAAACCTTAACCCTAGGAAGGAAAATCAGCCTATGGTTCGGGATGGTCTCATGGAAATATCAGTGGTGGCAGCCAAGTTGCGTCACTTTTGCGCTCCCCTTGGGATGCCTTTCGCAGCTGCAGTGTGCCTGGAGCCCAGGGCTTCCTGGTTTTAAAAGTCCTAGGCCTAAGCCTAACAGTAACCCTAGGAAGGTAAATCAGCCGGGTATTAGGGTTCTTCCTAAGGGAAAAGCCGTGAAAGCAGCCATGTTGTGGCACTTCTGCACTCCCTTTGGGATGCCTTTGGCAGATGAAGTAAGCCTGGAACTCAGGGCTTCCTGGTTAAAGAAATCCAAGCCCTAGGCTGAACCCTAACCCTAACCCTAGGCAGATAAATCAGCCTAGGTATAGGGATGGTGCCAAGGAAAAAGCTGTGAAAGCTGCCATGTTGTTGCACTTTTGTACTCCCCTTGGGATGCCTTGAACAGCTGCAGTGTGCCTGGAGCCCAGGGCTTCCTAGTTTCAAAAATCCAAGCCCTAGGCCTAAGCCTAACAGTAACCCTGGGAAAGTAAGTCAGCCTGGTGTTAGGCTTCTTGCCAAGGAAAAAGCCGTGAAAGCAGCCATGTTGTGTCACTTTTGCACTCCCTTTTGGATGCCTTTCACAGCTCCAGTGTGCCTGGAACTCAGGGCTTCCTGATTTTAAAAATCCTAGCCTTAGGCCGAACCCCAACCCTAAGACGAGAAAGGCAAATCAGCCAGGTATTAGGCATGTCCCCAAGGAAAAAGCTGTGGAGGCAGGCATGTTGTGCTACTTTTGCGCTCTTCTTGGGTAGTCCTTCGCAGCTGCTGTGTTCTTGGAACTCAGGGCTTTCTGGTTAATAGACCCTTACCCTAGGCGTAACTCAAACCTTAACCCTAGGAAGGAAAATCAACCTATGGTTCGGGATGGTCTCATGGAAATATCAGTGGTGGCAGCCAAGTTGCGTCACTTTTGCGCTCCCCTTGGGATGCCTTTCGCAGCTGCAGTGTGCCTGGAGCCCAGGGCTTCCTGGTTTTAAAAGTCCTAGGCCTAAGCCTAACAGTAACCCTAGGAAGGTAAATCAGCCGGGTATTAGGGTTCTTCCTAAGGGAAAAGCCGTGAAAGCAGCCATGTTGTGGCACTTCTGCACTCCCTTTGGGATGCCTTTGGCAGATGAAGTAAGCCTGGAACTCAGGGCTTCCTGGTTAAAGAAATCACAGCCCTAGGCTGAACCCTAACCCTAACCCTAGGCAGATAAATCAGCCTAGGTATAGGGATGGTGCCAAGGAAAAAGCTGTGAAAGCTGCCATGTTGTTGCACTTTTGTACTCCCCTTGGGATGCCTTGAACAGCTGCAGTGTGCCTGGAGCCCAGGGCTTCCTAGTTTTAAAAATCCTAGCCCTAGGCCTAAGCCTAACAGTAACCCTGGGAAGGTAAATCAGCCTGGTGTTAGGCGTCTTGCCAAGGAAAAAGCCGTGAAAGCAGCCATGTTGTGGCACTTTTGCACTCCCTTTTGGATGCCTTTCACAGCTCCAGTGTGCCTGGAACTCAGGGCTTCCTGATTTTAAAAATCCTAGCCCTAGGCTGAACCCCAACCCTAAGACGAGAAAGGCAAATCAGCCAGGAATTAGGCATGTCCCCAAGGAAAAAGCTGTGGAGGCAGGCATGTTGTGCTACTTTTGCGCTCTTCTTGGGTAGTCCTTCACAGCTGCTGTGTTCTTGGAACTCAGGGCTTTCTGGTTAATAGACCCTTACCATAGGCGTAACTCAAACCTTAACCCTAGGAAGGAAAATCAGCCTATGGTTCGGGATGGTCTCATGGAAATATCAGTGGTGGCAGCCAAGTTGCGTCACTTTTGCGCTCCCCTTGGGATGCCTTTCGCAGCTGCAGTGTGCCTGGAGCCCAGGGCTTCCTGGTTTTAAAAGTCCTAGGCCTAAGCCTAACAGTAACCCTAGGAAGGTAAATCAGCCGGGTATTAGGGTTCTTCCTAAGGGAAAAGCCGTGAAAGCAGCCATGTTGTGGCACTTCTGCACTCCCTTTGGGATGCCTTTCACAGCTCCAGTGTGCCTGGAACTCAGGGCTTCCTGATTTTAAAAATCCTAGCCCTAGGCCGAACCCCAACCCTAAGACGAGAAAGGCAAATCAGCCAGGTATTAGGCATGTCCCCAAGGAAAAAGCTGTGGAGGCAGGCATGTTGTGCTACTTTTGCGCTCTTCTTGGGTAGTCCTTCGCAGCTGCTGTGTTCTTGGAACTCAGGGCTTTCTGGTTAATAGACCCTTATCCTAGGCGTAACTCAAACCTTAACCCTAGGAAGGAAAATCAGCCTATGGTTCGGGATGGTCTCATGGAAATATCAGTGGTGGCAGCCAAGTTGCGTCACTTTTGCGCTCCCCTTGGGATGCCTTTCGCAGCTGCAGTGTGCCTGGAGCCCAGGGCTTCCTGGTTTTAAAAGTCCTAGGCCTAAGCCTAACAGTAACCCTAGGAAGGTAAATCAGCCGGGTATTAGGGTTCTTCCTAAGGGAAAAGCCGTGAAAGCAGCCATGTTGTGGCACTTCTGCACTCCCTTTGGGATGCCTTTGGCAGATGAAGTAAGCCTGGAACTCAGGGCTTCCTGGTTAAAGAAATCCAAGCCCTAGGCTGAACCTTAACCCTAACCCTAGGCAGATAAATCAGCCTAGGTATAGGGATGGTGCCAAGGAAAAAGCTGTGAAAGCTGCCATGTTGTTGCACTTTTGTACTCCCCTTGGGATGCCTTGAACAGCTGCAGTGTGCCTGGAGCCCAGGGCTTCCTAGTTTCAAAAATCCTAGCCCTAGGCCTAAGCCTAACAGTAACCCTGGGAAAGTAAGTCAGCCTGGTGTTAGGCTTCTTGCCAAGGAAAAAGCCGTGAAAGCAGCCATGTTGTGGCACTTTTGCACTCCCTTTTGGATGCCTTTCACAGCTCCAGTGTGCCTGGAACTCAGGGCTTCCTGATTTTAAAAATCCTAGCCCTAGGCCGAACCCCAACCCTAAGACGAGAAAGGCAAATCAGCCAGGAACTAGGCATGTCCACAAGGAAAAAGCTGTGGAGGCAGGCATGTTGTGGTACTTTTGCGCTCTTCTTGGCTAGTCCTTCGCAGCTGCTGTGTTCTTGGAACTCAGGGCTTTCTGGTTAATAGACCCTTACCCTAGGCGTAACTCAAACCTTAACCCTAGGAAGGAAAATCAGCCTATGGTTCGGGATGGTCTCATGGAAATATCAGTGGTGGCAGCCAAGTTGCGTCACTTTTGCGGTCCCCTTGGGATGCCTTTCGCAGCTGCAGTGTGCCTGGAGCCCAGGGCTTCCTGGTTTTAAAAGTCCTAGGCCTAAGCCTAACAGTAACCCTAGGAAGGTAAATCAGCCGGGTATTAGGGTTCTTCCTAAGGGAAAAGCCGTGAAAGCAGCCATGTTGTGGCACTTCTGCACTCCCTTTGGGATGCCTTTGGCAGATGAAGTAAGCCTGGAACTCAGGGCTTCCTGGTTAAAGAAATCCAAGCCCTAGGCTGAACCCTAACCCTAACCCTAGGCAGATAAATCAGCCTAGGTATAGGGATGGTGCCAAGGAAAAAGCTGTGAAAGCTGCCATGTTGTTGCACTTTTGTACTCCCCTTGGGATGCCTTGAACAGCTGCAGTGTGCCTGGAGCCCAGGGCTTCCTAGTTTTAAAAATCCTAGCCCTAGGCCTAAGCCTAACAGTAACCCTGGGAAGGCAAATCAGCCTGGTGTTAGGCGTCTTGCCAAGGAAAAAGCCGTGAAAGCAGCCATGTTGTGGCACTTTTGCACTCCCTTTTGGATGCCTTTCACAGCTCCAGTGTGCCTGGAACTCAGGGCTTCCTGATTTTAAAAATCCTAGCCCTAGGCTGAACCCCAACCCTAAGACGAGAAAGGCAAATCAGCCAGGAATTAGGCATGTCCCCAAGGAAAAAGCTGTGGAGGCAGGCATGTTGTGCTACTTTTGCGCTCTTCTTGGCTAGTCCTTCGCAGCTGCTGTGTTCTTGGAACTCAGGGCTTTCTGGTTAATAGACCCTTACCCTAGGCGTAACTCAAACCTTAACCCTAGGAAGGAAAATCAGCCTATGGTTCGGGATGGTCTCATGGAAATATCAGTGGTGGCAGCCAAGTTGCGTCACTTTTGCGCTCCCCTTGGGATGCCTTTCGCAGCTGCAGTGTGCCTGGAGCCCAGGGCTTCCTGGTTTTAAAAGTCCTAGGCCTAAGCCTAACAGTAACCCTAGGAAGGTAAATCAGCCGGGTATTAGGGTTCTTCCTAAGGGAAAAGACGTGAAAGCAGCCATGTTGTGGCACTTCTGCACTCCCTTTGGGATGCCTTTGGCAGATGAAGTAAGCCTGGAACTCAGGGCTTCCTGGTTAAAGAAATCACAGCCCTAGGCTGAACCCTAACCCTAACCCTAGGCAGATAAATCAGCCTAGGTATAGGGATGGTGCCAAGGAAAAAGCTGTTAAAGCTGCCATGTTGTTGCACTTTTGTACTCCCCTTGGGATGCCTTGAACAGCTGCAGTGTGCCTGGAGCCCAGGGCTTCCTAGTTTTAAAAATCCTAGCCCTAGGCCTAAGCCTAACAGTAACCCTGGGAAGGTAAATCAGCCTGGTGTTAGGCTTCTTGCCAAGGAAAAAGCCGTGAAAGCAGCCATGTTGTGGCACTTTTGCACTCCCTTTTGGATGCCTTTCACAGCTGCAGTGGCCTGGAACTCAGGGCTTCCTGATTTTAAAAATCCTAGCCCTAGGCCGAACCCCAACCCTAAGACGAGAAAGGCAAATCAGCCAGGAATTAGGCATGTCCACAAGGAAAAAGCTGTGGAGGCAGGCATGTTGTGGTACTTTTGCGCTCTTCTTGGGTAGTCCTTCGCAGCTGCTGTGTTCTTGGAACTCAGGGCTTTCTGGTTAATAGACCCTTATCCTAGGCGTACCTCAAACCTTAACCCTAGGAAGGAAAATCAGCCTATGGTTCGGGATGGTCTCATGGAAATATCAGTGGTGGCAGCCAAGTTGCGTCACTTTTGCGCTCCCCTTGGGATGCCTTTCGCAGCTGCAGTGTGCCTGGAGCCCAGGGCTTCCTGGTTTTAAAAGTCCTAGGCCTAAGCCTAACAGTAACCCTAGGAAGGTAAATCAGCCGGGTATTAGGGTTCTTCCTAAGGGAAAAGCCGTGAAAGCAGCCATGTTGTGGCACTTCTGCACTCCCTTTGGGATGCCTTTGGCAGATGAAGTAAGCCTGGAACTCAGGGCTTCCTGGTTAAAGAAATCCAAGCCCTAGGCTGAACCCTAACCCTAACTCTAGGCAGATAAATCAGCCTAGGTATAGGGATGGTGCCAAGGAAAAAGCTGTGAAAGCTGCCATGTTGTTGCACTTTTGTACTCCCCTTGGGATGCCTTGAACAGCTGCAGTGTGCCTGGAGCTAAGGGCTTCCTAGTTTTAAAAATCCTAGCCCTAGGCCTAAGCCTAACAGTAACCCTGGGAAGGTAAATCAGCCTGGTGTTAGGCTTCTTGCCAAGGAAAAAGCCGTGAAAGCAGCCATGTTGTGGCACTTTTGCACTCCCTTTTGGATGCCTTTCACAGCTCCAGTGTGCCTGGAACTCAGGGCTTCCTGATTTTAAAAATCCTAGCCCTAGGCTGAACCCCAACCCTAAGACGAGAAAGGCAAATCAGCCAGGAATTAGGCATGTCCCCAAGGAAAAAGCTGTGGAGGCAGGCATGTTGTGGTACTTTTGCGCTCTTCTTGGCTAGTCCTTCGCAGCTGCTGTGTTCTTGGAACTCAGGGCTTTCTGGTTAATAGACCCTTACCCTAGGCGTAACTCAAACCTTAACCCTAGGAAGGAAAATCAGCCTATGGTTCGGGATGGTCTCATGGAAATATCAGTGGTGGCAGCCAAGTTGCGTCACTTTTGCGCTCCCCTTGGGATGCCTTTCGCAGCTGCAGTGTGCCTGGAGCCCAGGGCTTCCTGGTTTTAAAAGTCCTAGGCCTAAGCCTAACAGTAACCCTAGGAAGGTAAATCAGCCGGGTATTAGGGTTCTTCCTAAGGGAAAAGCCGTGAAAGCAGCCATGTTGTGGCACTTCTGCACTCCCTTTGGGATGCCTTTGGCAGATGAAGTAAGCCTGGAACTCAGGGCTTCCTGGTTAAAGAAATCACAGCCCTAGGCTGAACCCTAACCCTAACCCTAGGCAGATAAATCAGCCTAGGTATAGGGATGGTGCCAAGGAAAAAGCTGTGAAAGCTGCCATGTTGTTGCACTTTTGTACTCCCCTTGGGATGCCTTGAACAGCTGCAGTGTGCCTGGAGCCCAGGGCTTCCTAGTTTTAAAAATCCTAGCCCTAGGCCTAAGCCTAACAGTAACCCTGGGAAGGTAAATCAGCCTGGTGTTAGGCTTCTTGCCAAGGAAAAAGCCGTGAAAGCAGCCATGTTGTGGCACTTTTGCACTCCCTTTTGGATGCCTTTCACAGCTGCAGTGGCCTGGAACTCAGGGCTTCCTGATTTTAAAAATCCTAGCCCTAGGCCGAACCCCAACCCTAAGACGAGAAAGGCAAATCAGCCAGGAATTAGGCATGTCCACAAGGAAAAAGCTGTGGAGGCAGGCATGTTGTGGTACTTTTGCGCTCTTCTTGGCTAGTCCTTCGCAGCTGCTGTGTTCTTGGAACTCAGGGCTTTCTGGTTAATAGACCCTTACCCTAGGCGTAACTCAAACCTTAACCCTAGGAAGGAAAATCAGCCTATGGTTCGGGATGGTCTCATGGAAATATCAGTGGTGGCAGCCAAGTTGCGTCACTTTTGCGCTCCCCTTGGGATGCCTTTTGCAGCTGCAGTGTGCCTGGAGCCCAGGGCTTCCTGGTTTTAAAAGTCCTAGGCCTAAGCCTAACAGTAACCCTAGGAAGGTAAATCAGCCGGGTATTAGGGTTCTTCCTAAGGGAAAAGCCGTGAAAGCAGCCATGTTGTGGCACTTCTGCACTCCCTTTGGGATGCCTTTCACAGCTCCAGTGTGCCTGGAACTCACGGCTTCCTGATTTTAAAAATCCTAGCTCTAGGCCGAACCCCAACCCTAAGACGAGAAAGGCAAATCAGCCAGGAATTAGGCATGTCCCCAAGGAAAAAGCTGTGGAGGCAGGCATGTTGTGGTACTTTTGCGCTCTTCTTGGGTAGTCCTTCGCAGCTGCTGTGTTCTTGGAACTCAGGGCTTTCTGGTTAATAGAACCCTTACCCTAGGCGTAACTCAAACCTTAACCCTAGGAAGGAAAATCAGCCTATGGTTCGGGATGGTCTCATGGAAATATCAGTGGTGGCAGCCAAGTTGCGTCACTTTTGCGCTCCCCTTGGGATGCCTTTCGCAGCTGCAGTGTGCCTGGAGCCCAGGGCTTCCTGGTTTTAAAAGTCCTAGGCCTAAGCCTAACAGTAACCCTAGGAAGGTAAATCAGCCGGGTATTAGGGTTCTTCCTAAGGGAAAAGCCGTGAAAGCAGCCATGTTGTGGCACTTCTGCACTCCCTTTGGGATGCCTTTGGCAGATGAAGTAAGCCTGGAACTCAGGGCTTCCTGGTTAAAGAAATCCAAGCCCTAGGCTGAACCCTAACCCTAACCCTAGGCAGATAAATCAGCCTAGGTATAGGGATGGTGCCAAGGAAAAAGCTGTGAAAGCTGCCATGTTGTTGCACTTTTGTACTCCCCTTGGGATGCCTTGAACAGCTGCAGTGTGCCTGGAGCCCAGGGCTTCCTAGTTTTAAAAATCCTAGCCCTAGGCCTAAGCCTAACAGTAACCCTGGGAAGGCAAATCAGCCTGGTGTTAGGCGTCTTGCCAAGGAAAAAGCCGTGAAAGCAGCCATGTTGTGGCACTTTTGCACTCCCTTTTGGATGCCTTTCACAGCTCCAGTGTGCCTGGAACTCAGGGCTTCCTGATTTTAAAAATCCTAGCCCTAGGCTGAACCCCAACCCTAAGACGAGAAAGGCAAATCAGCCAGGAATTAGGCATGTCCACAAGGAAAAAGCTGTGGAGGCAGGCATGTTGTGGTACTTTTGCGCTCTTCTTGGCTAGTCCTTCGCAGCTGCTGTGTTCTTGGAACTCAGGGCTTTCTGGTTAATAGACCCTTACCCTAGGCGTAACTCAAACCTTAACCCTAGGAAGGAAAATCAGCCTATGGTTCGGGATGGTCTCATGGAAATATCAGTGGTGGCAGCCAAGTTGCGTCACTTTTGCGCTCCCCTTGGGATGCCTTTTGCAGCTGCAGTGTGCCTGGAGCCCAGGGCTTCCTGGTTTTAAAAGTCCTAGGCCTAAGCCTAACAGTAACCCTAGGAAGGTAAATCAGCCGGGTATTAGGGTTCTTCCTAAGGGAAAAGCCGTGAAAGCAGCCATGTTGTGGCACTTCTGCACTCCCTTTGGGATGCCTTTGGCAGATGAAGTAAGCCTGGAACTCAGGGCTTCCTGGTTAAAGAAATCACAGCCCTAGGCTGAACCCTAACCCTAACCCTAGGCAGATAAATCAGCCTAGGTATAGGGATGGTGCCAAGGAAAAAGCTGTGAAAGCTGCCATGTTGTTGCACTTTTGTACTCCCCTTGGGATGCCTTGAACAGCTGCAGTGTGCCTGGAGCCCAGGGCTTCCTAGTTTTAAAAATCCTAGCCCTAGGCCTAAGCCTAACAGTAACCCTGGGAAGGGAAATCAGCCTGGTGTTAGGCTTCTTGCCAAGGAAAAAGCCGTGAAAGCAGCCATGTTGTGGCACTTTTGCACTCCCTTTTGGATGCCTTTCACAGCTGCAGTGGCCTGGAACTCAGGGCTTCCTGATTTTAAAAATCCTAGCCCTAGGCCGAACCCCAACCCTAAGACGAGAAAGGCAAATCAGCCAGGAATTAGGCATGTCCACAAGGAAAAAGCTGTGGAGGCAGGCATGTTGTGCTACTTTTGCGCTCTTCTTGGCTAGTCCTTCGCAGCTGCTGTGTTCTTGGAACTCAGGGCTTTCTGGTTAATAGACCCTTACCCTAGGCGTAACTCAAACCTTAACCCTAGGAAGGAAAATCAGCCTATGGTTCGGGATGGTCTCATGGAAATATCAGTGGTGGCAGCCAAGTTGCGTCACTTTTGCGCTCCCCTTGGGATGCCTTTTGCAGCTGCAGTGTGCCTGGAGCCCAGGGCTTCCTGGTTTTAAAAGTCCTAGGCCTAAGCCTAACAGTAACCCTAGGAAGGTAAATCAGCCGGGTATTAGGGTTCTTCCTAAGGGAAAAGCCGTGAAAGCAGCCATGTTGTGGCACTTCTGCACTCCCTTTGGGCTGCCTTTGGCAGATGAAGTAAGCCTGGAACTCAGGGCTTCCTGGTTAAAGAAATCACAGCCCTAGGCTGAACCCTAACCCTAACCCTAGGCAGATAAATCAGCCTAGGTATAGGGATGGTGCCAAGGAAAAAGCTGTGAAAGCTGCCATGTTGTTGCACTTTTGTACTCCCCTTGGGATGCCTTGAACAGCTGCAGTGTGCCTGGAGCCCAGGGCTTCCTAGTTTTAAAAATCCTAGCCCTAGGCCTAAGCCTAACAGTAACCCTGGGAAGGTAAATCAGCCTGGTGTTAGGCTTCTTGCCAAGGAAAAAGCCGTGAAAGCAGCCATGTTGTGGCACTTTTGCACTCCCTTTTGGATGCCTTTCACAGCTGCAGTGGCCTGGAACTCAGGGCTTCCTGATTTTAAAAATCCTAGCCCTAGGCCGAACCCCAACCCTAAGACGAGAAAGGCAAATCAGCCAGGAATTAGGCATGTCCACAAGGAAAAAGCTGTGGAGGCAGGCATGTTGTGCTACTTTTGCGCTCTTCTTGGCTAGTCCTTCGCAGCTGCTGTGTTCTTGGAACTCAGGGCTTTCTGGTTAATAGACCCTTACCCTAGGCGTAACTCAAACCTTAACCCTAGGAAGGAAAATCAGCCTATGGTTCGGGATGGTCTCATGGAAATATCAGTGGTGGCAGCCAAGTTGCGTCACTTTTGCGCTCCCCTTGGGATGCCTTTTGCAGCTGCAGTGTGCCTGGAGCCCAGGGCTTCCTGGTTTTAAAAGTCCTAGGCCTAAGCCTAACAGTAACCCTAGGAAGGTAAATCAGCCGGGTATTAGGGTTCTTCCTAAGGGAAAAGCCGTGAAAGCAGCCATGTTGTGGCACTTCTGCACTCCCTTTGGGATGCCTTTGGCAGATGAAGTAAGCCTGGAACTCAGGGCTTCCTGGTTAAAGAAATCCAAGCCCTAGGCTGAACCCTAACCCTAACCCTAGGCAGATAAATCAGCCTAGGTATAGGGATGGTGCCAAGGAAAAAGCTGTGAAAGCTGCCATGTTGTTGCACTTTTGTACTCCTCTTGGGATGCCTTGAACAGCTGCAGTGTGCCTGGAGCCCAGGGCTTCCTAGTTTTAAAAATCCTAGCCCTAGGCCTAAGCCTAACAGTAACCCTGGGAAGGTAAATCAGCCTGGTGTTAGGCTTCTTGCCAAGGAAAAAGCCGTGAAAGCAGCCATGTTGTGGCACTTTTGCACTCCCTTTTGGATGCCTTTCACAGCTGCAGTGGCCTGGAACTCAGGGCTTCCTGCTTTTAAAAATCCTAGCCCTAGGCCGAACCCCAACCCTAAGACGAGAAAGGCAAATCAGCCAGGAATTAGGCATGTCCCCAAGGAAAAAGGTGTGGAGGCAGGCATGTTGTGCTACTTTTGCGCTCTTCTTGGGTAGTCCTTCGCAGCTGCTGTGTTCTTGGAACTCAGGGCTTTCTGGTTAATAGAACCCTTACCCTAGGCGTAACTCAAACCTTAACCCTAGGAAGGAAAATCAGCCTATGGTTCGGGATGCTCTCATGGAAATATCAGTGGTGGCAGCCAAGTTGCGTCACTTTTGCGCTCCCCTTGAGATGCCTTTCGCAGCTGCAGTGTGCCTGGAGCCCAGGGCTTCCTGGTTTTAAAAGTCCTAGGCCTAAGCCTAACAGTAACCCTAGGAAGGTAAATCAGCCGGGTATTAGGGTTCTTCCTAAGGGAAAAGCCGTGAAAGCAGCCATGTTGTGGCACTTCTGCACTCCCTTTGGGATGCCTTTGGCAGATGAAGTAAGCCTGGAACTCAGGGCTTCCTGGTTAAAGAAATCCAAGCCCTAGGCTGAAGCCTAACCCTAACCCTAGGCAGATAAATCAGCCTAGGTATAGGGATGGTGCCAAGGAAAAAGCTGTGAAAGCTGCCATGTTGTTGCACTTTTGTACTCCCCTTGGGATGCCTTGAACAGCTGCAGTGTGCCTGGAGCCCAGGGCTTCCTAGTTTCAAAAATCCTAGCCCTAGGCCTAAGCCTAACAGTAACCCTGAGAAAGTAAGTCAGCCTGGTGTTCGGCTTCTTGCCAAGGAAAAAGCCGTGAAAGCAGCCATGTTGTGGCACTTTTGCACTCCCTTTTGGATGCCTTTCACAGCTCCAGTGTGCCTGGAACTCAGGGCTTCCTGATTTTAAAAATCCTAGCCCTAGGCCGAACCCCAACCCTAAGACGAGAAAGGCAAATCAGCCAGGAATTAGGCATGTCCCCAAGGAAAAAGCTGTGGAGGCAGGCATGTTGTGCTACTTTTGCGCTCTTCTTGGCTAGTCCTTCGCAGCTGCTGTGTTCTTGGAACTCAGGGCTTTCTGGTTAATAGACCCTTACCCTAGGCGTAACTCAAACCTTAACCCTAGGAAGGAAAATCAGCCTATGGTTCGGGATGGTCTCATGGAAATATCAGTGGTGGCAGCCAAGTTGCGTCACTTTTGCGCTCCCCTTGGGATGCCTTTCGCAGCTGCAGTGTGCCTGGAGCCCAGGGCTTCCTGGTTTTAAAAGTCCTAGGCCTAAGCCTAACAGTAACCCTAGGAAGGTAAATCAGCCGGGTATTAGGGTTCTTCCTAAGGGAAAAGCCGTGAAAGCAGCCATGTTGTGGCACTTCTGCACTCCCTTTGGGATGCCTTTGGCAGATGAAGTAAGCCTGGAACTCAGGGCTTCCTGGTTAAAGAAATCACAGCCCTAGGCTGAACCCTAACCCTAACCCTAGGCAGATAAATCAGCCTAGGTATAGGGATGGTGCCAAGGAAAAAGCTGTGAAAGCTGCCATGTTGTTGCACTTTTGTACTCCCCTTGGGATGCCTTGAACAGCTGCAGTGTGCCTGGAGCCCAGGGCTTCCTAGTTTTAAAAATCCTAGCCCTAGGCCTAAGCCTAACAGTAACCCTGGGAAGGTAAATCAGCCTGGTGTTAGGCTTCTTGCCAAGGAAAAAGCCGTGAAAGCAGCCATGTTGTGGCACTTTTGCACTCCCTTTTGGATGCCTTTCACAGCTCCAGTGTGCCTGGAACTCAGGGCTTCCTGATTTTAAAAATCCTAGCCCTAGGCCGAACCCCAACCCTAAGACGAGAAAGGCAAATCAGCCAGAAATTAGGCATGTCCCCAAGGAAAAAGCTGTGGAGGCAGGCATGTTGTGCTACTTTTGCGCTCTTCTTGGCTAGTCCTTCGCAGCTGCTGTGTTCTTGGAACTCAGGGCTTTCTGGTTAATAGAGCCCTTACCCTAGGCGTAACTCAAACCTTAACCCTAGGAAGGAAAATCAGCCTATGGTTCGGGATGGTCTCATGGAAATATCAGTGGTGGCAGCCAAGTTGCGTCACTTTTGCGCTCCCCTTGGGATGCCTTTCGCAGCTGCAGTGTGCCTGGAGCCCAGGGCTTCCTGGTTTTAAAAGTCCTAGGCCTAAGCCTAACAGTAACCCTAGGAAGGTAAATCAGCCGGGTATTAGGGTTCTTCCTAAGGGAAAAGCCGTGAAAGCAGCCATGTTGTGGCACTTCTGCACTCCCTTTGGGATGCCTTTGGCAGATGAAGTAAGCCTGGAACTCAGGGCTTCCTGGTTAAAGAAATCCAAGCCCTAGGCTGAACCCTAACCCTAACCCTAGGCAGATAAATCAGCCTAGGTATAGGGATGGTGCCAAGGAAAAAGCTGTGAAAGCTGCCATGTTGTTGCACTTTTGTACTCCCCTTGGGATGCCTTGAACAGCTGCAGTGTGCCTGGAGCCCAGGGCTTCCTAGTTTTAAAAATCCTAGCCCTAGGCCTAAGCCTAACAGTAACCCTGGGAAGGTAAATCAGCCTGGTGTTAGGCTTCTTGCCAAGGAAAAAGCCGTGAAAGCAGCCATGTTGTGGCACTTTTGCACTCCCTTTTGGATGCCTTTCACAGCTCCAGTGTGCCTGGAACTCAGGGCTTCCTGATTTTAAAAATCCTAGCCCTAGGCCGAACCCCAACCCTAAGACGAGAAAGGCAAATCAGCCAGGTATTAGGCATGTCCCCAAGGAAAAAGCTGTGGAGGCAGGCATGTTGTGGTACTTTTGCGCTCTTCTTGGCTAGTCCTTCGCAGCTGCTGTGTTCTTGGAACTCAGGGCTTTCTGGTTAATAGACCCTTACCCTAGGCGTAACTCAAACCTTAACCCTAGGAAGGAAAATCAGCCTATGGTTCGGGATGGTCTCATGGAAATATCAGTGGTGGCAGCCAAGTTGCGTCACTTTTGCGCTCCCCTTGGGATGCCTTTTGCAGCTGCAGTGTGCCTGGAGCCCAGGGCTTCCTGGTTTTAAAAGTCCTAGGCCTAAGCCTAACAGTAACCCTAGGAAGGTAAATCAGCCGGGTATTAGGGTTCTTCCTAAGGGAAAAGCCGTGAAAGCAGCCATGTTGTGGCACTTCTGCACTCCCTTTGGGATGCCTTTCACAGCTGCAGTGTGCCTGGAACTCACGGCTTCCTGATTTTAAAAATCCTAGCCCTAGGCCGAACCCCAACCCTAAGACGAGAAAGGCAAATCAGCCAGGAATTAGGCATGTCCCCAAGGAAAAAGCTGTGGAGGGTGGCATGTTGTGCTACTTTTGCGCTCTTCTTGGGTAGTCCTTCGCAGCTGCTGTGTTCTTGGAACTCAGGGCTTTCTGGTTAATAGACCCTTATCCTAGGCGTAACTCAAACCTTAACCCTAGGAAGGAAAATCAGCCTATGGTTCGGGATGGTCTCATGGAAATATCAGTGGTGGCAGCCAAGTTGCGTCACTTTTGCGCTCCCCTTGGGATGCCTTTCGCAGCTGCAGTGTGCCTGGAGCCCAGGGCTTCCTGGTTTTAAAAGTCCTAGGCCTAAGCCTAACAGTAACCCTAGGAAGGTAAATCAGCCGGGTATTAGGGTTCTTCCTAAGGGAAAAGCCGTGAAAGCAGCCATGTTGTGGCACTTCTGCACTCCCTTTGGGATGCCTTTGGCAGATGAAGTAAGCCTGGAACTCAGGGCTTCCTGGTTAAAGAAATCCAAGCCCTAGGCTGAACCCTAACCCTAACCCTAGGCAGATAAATCAGCCTAGGTATAGGGATGGTGCCAAGGAAAAAGCTGTGAAAGCTGCCATGTTGTTGCACTTTTGTACTCCCCTTGGGATGCCTTGAACAGCTGCAGTGTGCCTGGAGCCCAGGGCTTTTTAGTTTCAAAAATCCAAGCCCTAGGCCTAAGCCTAACAGTAACCCTGGGAAGGTAAATCAGCCTGGTGTTAGGCTTCTTGCCAAGGAAAAAGCCGTGAAAGCAGCCATGTTGTGGCACTTTTGCACTCCCTTTTGGATGCCTTTCACAGCTGCAGTGGCCTGGAACTCAGGGCTTCCTGCTTTTAAAAATCCTAGCCCTAGGCCGAACCCCAACCCTAAGACGAGAAAGGCAAATCAGCCAGGAATTAGGCATGTCCCCAAGGAAAAAGGTGTGGAGGCAGGCATGTTGTGCTACTTTTGCGCTCTTCTTGGGTAGTCCTTCGCAGCTGCTGTGTTCTTGGAACTCAGGGCTTTCTGGTTAATAGAACCCTTACCCTAGGCGTAACTCAAACCTTAACCCTAGGAAGGAAAATCAGCCTATGGTTCGGGATGGTCTCATGGAAATATCAGTGGTGGCAGCCAAGTTGCGTCACTTTTGCGCTCCCCTTGGGATGCCTTTCGCAGCTGCAGTGTGCCTGGAGCCCAGGGCTTCCTGGTTTTAAAAGTCCTAGGCCTAAGCCTAACAGTAACCCTAGGAAGGTAAATCAGCCGGGTATTAGGGTTCTTCCTAAGGGAAAAGCCGTGAAAGCAGCCATGTTGTGGCACTTCTGCACTCCCTTTGGGATGCCTTTGGCAGATGAAGTAAGCCTGGAACTCAGGGCTTCCTGGTTAAAGAAATCCAAGCCCTAGGCTGAACCCTAACCCTAACCCTAGGCAGATAAATCAGCCTAGGTATAGGGATGGTGCCAAGGAAAAAGCTGTGAAAGCTGCCATGTTGTTGCACTTTTGTACTCCCCTTGGGATGCCTTGAACAGCTGCAGTGTGCCTGGAGCCCAGGGCTTCCTAGTTTTAAAAATCCTAGCCCTAGGCCTAAGCCTAACAGTAACCCTGGGAAGGCAAATCAGCCTGGTGTTAGGCGTCTTGCCAAGGAAAAAGCCGTGAAAGCAGCCATGTTGTGGCACTTTTGCACTCCCTTTTGGATGCCTTTCACAGCTCCAGTGTGCCTGGAACTCAGGGCTTCCTGATTTTAAAAATCCTAGCCCTAGGCTGAACCCCAACCCTAAGACGAGAAAGGCAAATCAGCCAGGAATTAGGCATGTGCACAAGGAAAAAGCTGTGGAGGCAGGCATGTTGTGGTACTTTTGCGCTCTTCTTGGCTAGTCCTTCGCAGCTGCTGTGTTCTTGGAACTCAGGGCTTTCTGGTTAATAGACCCTTACCCTAGGCGTAACTCAAACCTTAACCCTAGGAAGGAAAATCAGCCTATGGTTCGGGATGGTCTCATGGAAATATCAGTGGTGGCAGCCAAGTTGCGTCACTTTTGCGCTCCCCTTGGGATGCCTTTCGCAGCTGCAGTGTGCCTGGAGCCCAGGGCTTCCTGGTTTTAAAAGTCCTAGGCCTAAGCCTAACAGTAACCCTAGGAAGGTAAATCAGCCGGGTATTAGGGTTCTTCCTAAGGGAAAAGCCGTGAAAGCAGCCATGTTGTGGCACTTCTGCACTCCCTTTGGGCTGCCTTTGGCAGATGAAGTAAGCCTGGAACTCAGGGCTTCCTGGTTAAAGAAATCACAGCCCTAGGCTGAACCCTAACCCTAACCCTAGGCAGATAAATCAGCCTAGGTATAGGGATGGTGCCAAGGAAAAAGCTGTGAAAGCTGCCATGTTGTTGCACTTTTGTACTCCCCTTGGGATGCCTTGAACAGCTGCAGTGTGCCTGGAGCCCAGGGCTTCCTAGTTTTAAAAATCCTAGCCCTAGGCCTAAGCCTAACAGTAACCCTGGGAAGGTAAATCAGCCTGGTGTTAGGCTTCTTGCCAAGGAAAAAGCCGTGAAAGCAGCCATGTTGTGGCACTTTTGCACTCCCTTTTGGATGCCTTTCACAGCTGCAGTGGCCTGGAACTCAGGGCTTCCTGATTTTAAAAATCCTAGCCCTAGGCCGAACCCCAACCCTAAGACGAGAAAGGCAAATCAGCCAGGAATTAGGCATGTCCCCAAGGAAAAAGCTGTGGAGGCAGGCATGTTGTGCTACTTTTGCGCTCTTCTTGGCTAGTCCTTCGCAGCTGCTGTGTTCTTGGAACTCAGGGCTTTCTGGTTAATAGAACCCTTACCCTAGGCGTAACTCAAACCTTAACCCTAGGAAGGAAAATCAGCCTATGGTTCGGGATGGTCTCATGGAAATATCAGTGGTGGCAGCCAAGTTGCGTCACTTTTGCGCTCCCCTTGGGATGCCTTTTGCAGCTGCAGTGTGCCTGGAGCCCAGGGCTTCCTGGTTTTAAAAGTCCTAGGCCTAAGCCTAACAGTAACCCTAGGAAGGTAAATCAGCCGGGTATTAGGGTTCTTCCTAAGGGAAAAGCCGTGAAAGCAGCCATGTTGTGGCACTTCTGCACTCCCTTTGGGATGCCTTTGGCAGATGAAGTAAGCCTGGAACTCAGGGCTTCCTGGTTAAAGAAATCCAAGCCCTAGGCTGAAGCCTAACCCTAACCCTAGGCAGATAAATCAGCCTAGGTATAGGGATGGTGCCAAGGAAAAAGCTGTGAAAGCTGCCATGTTGTTGCACTTTTGTACTCCCCTTGGGATGCCTTGAACAGCTGCAGTGTGCCTGGAGCCCAGGGCTTCCTAGTTTCAAAAATCCTAGCCCTAGGCCTAAGCCTAACAGTAACCCTGGGAAAGTAAGTCAGCCTGGTGTTAGGCTTCTTGCCAAGGAAAAAGCCGTGAAAGCAGCCATGTTGTGGCACTTTTGCACTCCCTTTTGGATGCCTTTCACAGCTCCAGTGTGCCTGGAACTCAGGGCTTCCTGATTTTAAAAATCCTAGCCCTAGGCCGAACCCCAACCCTAAGACGAGAAAGGCAAATCAGCCAGGAATTTGGCATGTCCCCAAGGAAAAATCTGTGGAGGCAGGCATGTTGTGGTACTTTTGCGCTCTTCTTGGCTAGTCCTTCGCAGCTGCTGTGTTCTTGGAACTCAGGGCTTTCTGGTTAATAGAGCCCTTACCCTAGGCGTAACTCAAACCTTAACCCTAGGAAGGAAAATCAACCTATGGTTCGGGATGGTCTCATGGAAATATCAGTGGTGGCAGCCAAGTTGCGTCACTTTTGCGCTCCCCTTGGGATGCCTTTTGCAGCTGCAGTGTGCCTGGAGCCCAGGGCTTCCTGGTTTTAAAAGTCTTAGGCCTAAGCCTAACAGTAACCCTAGGAAGGTAAATCAGCCGGGTATTAGGGTTCTTCCTAAGGGAAAAGCCGTGAAAGCAGCCATGTTGTGGCACTTCTGCACTCCCTTTGGGATGCCTTTGGCAGATGAAGTAAGCCTGGAACTCAGGGCTTCCTGGTTAAAGAAATCCAAGCCCTAGGCTGAACCCTAACCCTAACCCTAGGCAGATAAATCAGCCTAGGTATAGGGATGGTGCCAAGGAAAAAGCTGTGAAAGCTGCCATGTTGTTGCACTTTTGTACTCCCCTTGGGATGCCTTGAACAGCTGCAGTGTGCCTGGAGCCCAGGGCTTCCTAGTTTCAAAAATCCAAGCCCTAGGCCTAAGCCTAACAGTAACCCTGGGAAGGTAAATCAGCCTGGTGTTAGGCTTCTTGCCAAGGAAAAAGCCGTGAAAGCAGCCATGTTGTGGCACTTTTGCACTCCCTTTTGGATGCCTTTCACAGCTGCAGTGGCCTGGAACTCAGGGCTTCCTGCTTTTAAAAATCCTAGCCCTAGGCCGAACCCCAACCCTAAGACGAG
The DNA here is from genome assembly GCF_027887145.1 of Ammospiza caudacuta. NCBI lineage: Eukaryota > Metazoa > Chordata > Aves > Passeriformes > Passerellidae > Ammospiza > Ammospiza caudacuta. Next base: position 227,715 of record NW_026683138.1, on the reverse strand, counting down.
AAAGGCAAATCAGCCAGGAATTAGGCATGTCCCCAAGGAAAAAGCTGTGGAGGCAGGCATGTTGTGCTACTTTTGCGCTCTTCTTGGCTAGTCCTTCTCAGCTGCTGTGTTCTTGGAACTCAGGGCTTTCTGGTTAATAGAGCCCTTACCCTAGGCGTAACTCAAACCTTAACCCTAGGAAGGAAAATCAGCCTATGGTTCGGGATGGTCTCATGGAAATATCAGTGGTGGCAGCCAAGTTGCGTCACTTTTGCGCTCCCCTTGGGATGCCTTTTGCAGCTGCAGTGTGCCTGGAGCCCAGGGCTTCCTGGTTTTAAAAGTCCTAGGCCTAAGCCTAACAGTAACCCTAGGAAGGTAAATCAGCCGGGTATTAGGGTTCTTCCTAAGGGAAAAGCCGTGAAAGCAGCCATGTTGTGGCACTTCTGCACTCCCTTTGGGATGCCTTTGGCAGATGAAGTAAGCCTGGAACTCAGGGCTTCCTGGTTAAAGAAATCCAAGCCCTAGGCTGAACCCTAACCCTAACCCTAGGCAGATAAATCAGCCTAGGTATAGGGATGGTGCCAAGGAAAAAGCTGTGAAAGCTGCCATGTTGTTGCACTTTTGTACTCCCCTTGGGATGCCTTGAACAGCTGCAGTGTGCCTGGAGCCCAGGGCTTCCTAGTTTCAAAAATCCAAGCCCTAGGCCTAAGCCTAACAGTAACCCTGGGAAGGGAAATCAGCCTGGTGTTAGGCTTCTTGCCAAGGAAAAAGCCGTGAAAGCAGCCATGTTGTGGCACTTTTGCACTCCCTTTTGGATGCCTTTCACAGCTGCAGTGTGCCTGGAACTCAGGGCTTCCTGCTTTTAAAAATCCTAGCCCTAGGCCGAACCCCAACCCTAAGACGAGAAAGGCAAATCAGCCAGGAATTAGGCATGTCCCCAAGGAAAAAGCTGTGGAGGCAGGCATGTTGTGGTACTTTTGCGCTCTTCTTGGCTAGTCCTTCGCAGCTGCTGTGTTCTTGGAACTCAGGGCTTTCTGGTTAATAGAACCCTTACCCTAGGCGTAACTCAAACCTTAACCCTAGGAAGGAAAATCAGCCTATGGTTCGGGATGGTCTCATGGAAATATCAGTGGTGGCAGCCAAGTTGCGTCACTTTTGCGCTCCCCTTGGGATGCCTTTTGCAGCTGCAGTGTGCCTGGAGCCCAGGGCTTCCTGGTTTTAAAAGTCCTAGGCCTAAGCCTAACAGTAACCCTAGGAAGGTAAATCAGCCGGGTATTAGGGTTCTTCCTAAGGGAAAAGCCGTGAAAGCAGCCATGTTGTGGCACTTCTGCACTCCCTTTGGGATGCCTTTGGCAGATGAAGTAAGCCTGGAACTCAGGGCTTCCTGGTTAAAGAAATCCAAGCCCTAGGCTGAACCCTAACCCTAACCCTAGGCAGATAAATCAGCCTAGGTATAGGGATGGTGCCAAGGAAAAAGCTGTGAAAGCTGCCATGTTGTTGCACTTTTGTACTCCCCTTGGGATGCCTTGAACAGCTGCAGTGTGCCTGGAGCCCAGGGCTTCCTAGTTCCAAAAATCCTAGCCCTAGGCCTAAGCCTAACAGTAACCCTGGGAAAGTAAGTCAGCCTGGTGTTAGGCTTCTTGCCAAGGAAAAAGCCGTGAAAGCAGCCATGTTGTGTCACTTTTGCACTCCCTTTTGGATGCCTTTCACAGCTCCAGTGTGCCTGGAACTCAGGGCTTCCTGATTTTAAAAATCCTAGCCCTAGGCCGAACCCCAACCCTAAGACGAGAAAGGCAAATCAGCCAGGTATTAGGCATGTCCCCAAGGAAAAAGCTGTGGAGGCAGGCATGTTGTGCTACTTTTGCGCTCTTCTTGGCTAGTCCTTCGCAGCTGCTGTGTTCTTGGAACTCAGGGCTTTCTGGTTAATAGACCCTTACCCTAGGCGTAACTCAAACCTTAACCCTAGGAAGGAAAATCAGCCTATGGTTCGGGATGCTCTCATGGAAATATCAGTGGTGGCAGCCAAGTTGCGTCACTTTTGCGCTCCCCTTGGGATGCCTTTTGCAGCTGCAGTGTGCCTGGAGCCCAGGGCTTCCTGGTTTTAAAAGTCCTAGGCCTAAGCCTAACAGTAACCCTAGGAAGGTAAATCAGCCGGGTATTAGGGTTCTTCCTAAGGGAAAAGCCGTGAAAGCAGCCATGTTGTGGCACTTCTGCACTCCCTTTGGGATGCCTTTGGCAGATGAAGTAAGCCTGGAACTCAGGGCTTCCTGGTTAAAGAAATCCAAGCCCTAGGCTGAAGCCTAACCCTAACCCTAGGCAGATAAATCAGCCTAGGTATAGGGATGGTGCCAAGGAAAAAGCTGTGAAAGCTGCCATGTTGTTGCACTTTTGTACTCCCCTTGGGATGCCTTGAACAGCTGCAGTGTGCCTGGAGCCCAGGGCTTCCTACTTTTAAAAATCCTAGCCCTAGGCCTAAGCCTAACAGTAACCCTGGGAAGGTAAATCAGCCTGGTGTTAGGCTTCTTGCCAAGGAAAAAGCCGTGAAAGCAGCCATGTTGTGGCACTTTTGCACTCCCTTTTGGATGCCTTTCACAGCTGCAGTGGCCTGGAACTCAGGGCTTCCTGATTTTAAAAATCCTAGCCCTAGGCCGAACCCCAACCCTAAGACGAGAAAGGCAAATCAGCCAGGAATTAGGCATGTCCACAAGGAAAAAGCTGTGGAGGCAGGCATGTTGTGGTACTTTTGCGCTCTTCTTGGCTAGTCCTTCGCAGCTGCTGTGTTCTTGGAACTCAGGGCTTTCTGGTTAATAGACCCTTACCCTAGGCGTAACTCAAACCTTAACCCTAGGAAGGAAAATCAGCCTATGGTTCGGGATGGTCTCATGGAAATATCAGTGGTGGCAGCCAAGTTGCGTCACTTTTGCGCTCCCCTTGGGATGCCTTTCGCAGCTGCAGTGTGCCTGGAGCCCAGGGCTTCCTGGTTTTAAAAGTCCTAGGCCTAAGCCTAACAGTAACCCTAGGAAGGTAAATCAGCCGGGTATTAGGGTTCTTCCTAAGGGAAAAGCCGTGAAAGCAGCCATGTTGTGGCACTTCTGCACTCCCTTTGGGATGCCTTTGGCAGATGAAGTAAGCCTGGAACTCAGGGCTTCCTGGTTAAAGAAATCCAAGCCCTAGGCTGAAGCCTAACCCTAACCCTAGGCAGATAAATCAGCCTAGGTATAGGGATGGTGCCAAGGAAAAAGCTGTGAAAGCTGCCATGTTGTTGCACTTTTGTACTCCGCTTGGGATGCCTTGAACAGCTGCAGTGTGCCTGGAGCCCAGGGCTTCCTAGTTTTAAAAATCCTAGCCCTAGGCCTAAGCCTAACAGTAACCCTGGGAAGGTAAATCAGCCTGGTGTTAGGCTTCTTGCCAAGGAAAAAGCCGTGAAAGCAGCCATGTTGTGGCACTTTTGCACTCCCTTTTGGATGACTTTCACAGCTGCAGTGGCCTGGAACTCAGGGCTTCCTGATTTTAAAAATCCTAGCCCTAGGCCGAACCCCAACCCTAAGACGAGAAAGGCAAATCAGCCAGGAATTAGGCATGTCCCCAAGGAAAAAGCTGTGGAGGCAGGCATGTTGTGGTACTTTTGCGCTCTTCTTGGGTAGTCCTTCGCAGCTGCTGTGTTCTTGGAACTCAGGGCTTTCTGGTTAATAGACCCTTACCCTAGGCGTAACTCAAACCTTAACCCTAGGAAGGAAAATCAGCCTATGGTTCGGGATGGTCTCATGGAAATATCAGTGGTGGCAGCCAAGTTGCGTCACTTTTGCGCTCCCCTTGGGATGCCTTTCGCAGCTGCAGTGTGCCTGGAGCCCAGGGCTTCCTGGTTTTAAAAGTCCTAGGCCTAAGCCTAACAGTAACCCTAGGAAGGTAAATCAGCCGGGTATTAGGGTTCTTCCTAAGGGAAAAGCCATGAAAGCAGCCATGTTGTGGCACTTCTGCACTCCCTTTGGGATGCCTTTGGCAGATGAAGTAAGCCTGGAACTCAGGGCTTCCTGGTTAAAGAAATCACAGCCCTAGGCTGAACCCTAACCCTAACTCTAGGCAGATAAATCAGCCTAGTTATAGGGATGGTGCCAAGGAAAAAGCTGTGAAAGCTGCCATGTTGTTGCACTTTTGTACTCCCCCTGGGATGCCTTGAACAGCTGCAGTGTGCCTGGAGCCCAGGGCTTCCTAGTTTTAAAAATCCTAGCCCTAGGCCTAAGCCTAACAGTAACCCTGGGAAGGTAAATCAGCCTGGTGTTAGGCTTCTTGCCAAGGAAAAAGCCGTGAAAGCAGCCATGTTGTGGCACTTTTGCACTCCCTTTTGGATGCCTTTCACAGCTGCAGTGGCCTGGAACTCAGGGCTTCCTGCTTTTAAAAATCCTAGCCCTAGGCCGAACCCCAACCCTAAGACGAGAAAGGCAAATCAGCCAGGAATTAGGCATGTCCCCAAGGAAAAAGCTGTGGAGGCAGGCATGTTGTGCTACTTTTGCGCTCTTCTTGGCTAGTCCTTCGCAGCTGCTGTGTTCTTGGAACTCAGGGCTTTCTGGTTAATAGAGCCTTTACCCTAGGCGTAACTCAAACCTTAACCCTAGGAAGGAAAATCAGCCTATGGTTCGGGATGCTCTCATGGAAATATCAGTGGTGGCAGCCAAGTTGCGTCACTTTTGCGCTCCCCTTGGGGTGCCTTTTGCAGCTGCAGTGTGCCTGGAGCCCAGGGCTTCCTGGTTTTAAAAGTCCTAGGCCTAAGCCTAACAGTAACCCTAGGAAGGTAAATCAGCCGGGTATTAGGGTTCTTCCTAAGGGAAAAGCCATGAAAGCAGCCATGTTGTGGCACTTCTGCACTCCCTTTGGGATGCCTTTGGCAGATGAAGTAAGCCTGGAACTCAGGGCTTCCTGGTTAAAGAAATCCAAGCCCTAGGCTGAACCCTAACCCTAACCCTAGGCAGATAAATCAGCCTAGGTATAGGGATGGTGCCAAGGAAAAAGCTGTGAAAGCTGCCATGTTGTTGCACTTTTGTACTCCCCTTGGGATGCCTTGAACAGCTGCAGTGTGCCTGGAGCCCAGGGCTTCCTAGTTTCAAAAATCCTAGCCCTAGGCCTAAGCCTAACAGTAACCCTGGGAAAGTAAGTCAGCCTGGTGTTAGGCTTCTTGCCAAGGAAAAAGCCGTGAAAGCAGCCATGTTGTGTCACTTTTGCACTCCCTTTTGGATGCCTTTCACAGCTCCAGTGTGCCTGGAACTCAGGGCTTCCTGATTTTAAAAATCCTAGCCCTAGGCCGAACCCCAACCCTAAGACGAGAAAGGCAAATCAGCCAGGTATTAGGCATGTCCCCAAGGAAAAAGCTGTGGAGGCAGGCATGTTGTGCTACTTTTGCGCTCTTCTTGGCTAGTCCTTCGCAGCTGCTGTGTTCTTGGAACTCAGGGCTTTCTGGTTAATAGACCCTTACCCTAGGCGTAACTCAAACCTTAACCCTAGGAAGGAAAATCAGCCTATGGTTCGGGATGCTCTCATGGAAATATCAGTGGTGGCAGCCAAGTTGCGTCACTTTTGCGCTCCCCTTGGGATGCCTTTTGCAGCTGCAGTGTGCCTGGAGCCCAGGGCTTCCTGGTTTTAAAAGTCCTAGGCCTAAGCCTAACAGTAACCCTAGGAAGGTAAATCAGCCGGGTATTAGGGTTCTTCCTAAGGGAAAAGCCGTGAAAGCAGCCATGTTGTGGCACTTCTGCACTCCCTTTGGGATGCCTTTGGCAGATGAAGTAAGCCTGGAACTCAGGGCTTCCTGGTTAAAGAAATCCAAGCCCTAGGCTGAACCCTAACCCTAACCCTAGGCAGATAAATCAGCCTAGGTATAGGGATGGTGCCAAGGAAAAAGCTGTGAAAGCTGCCATGTTGTTGCACTTTTGTACTCCCCTTGGGATGCCTTGAACAGCTGCAGTGTGCCTGGAGCCCAGGGCTTCCTACTTTTAAAAATCCTAGCCCTAGGCCTAAGCCTAACAGTAACCCTGGGAAGGTAAATCAGCCTGGTGTTAGGCTTCTTGCCAAGGAAAAAGCCGTGAAAGCAGCCATGTTGTGGCACTTTTGCACTCCCTTTTGGATGCCTTTCACAGCTCCAGTGGCCTGGAACTCAGGGCTTCCTGATTTTAAAAATCCTAGCCCTAGGCCGAACCCCAACCCTAAGACGAGAAAGGCAAATCAGCCAGGAATTAGGCATGTCCACAAGGAAAAAGCTGTGGAGGCAGGCATGTTGTGGTACTTTTGCGCTCTTCTTGGCTAGTCCTTCGCAGCTGCTGTGTTCTTGGAACTCAGGGCTTTCTGGTTAATAGACCCTTACCCTAGGCGTAACTCAAACCTTAACCCTAGGAAGGAAAATCAGCCTATGGTTCGGGATGGTCTCATGGAAATATCAGTGGTGGCAGCCAAGTTGCGTCACTTTTGCGCTCCCCTTGGGATGCCTTTCGCAGCTGCAGTGTGCCTGGAGCCCAGGGCTTCCTGGTTTTAAAAGTCCTAGGCCTAAGCCTAACAGTAACCCTAGGAAGGTAAATCAGCCGGGTATTAGGGTTCTTCCTAAGGGAAAAGCCGTGAAAGCAGCCATGTTGTGGCACTTCTGCACTCCCTTTGGGATGCCTTTGGCAGATGAAGTAAGCCTGGAACTCAGGGCTTCCTGGTTAAAGAAATCCAAGCCCTAGGCTGAAGCCTAACCCTAACCCTAGGCAGATAAATCAGCCTAGGTATAGGGATGGTGCCAAGGAAAAAGCTGTGAAAGCTGCCATGTTGTTGCACTTTTGTACTCCGCTTGGGATGCCTTGAACAGCTGCAGTGTGCCTGGAGCCCAGGGCTTCCTAGTTTTAAAAATCCTAGCCCTAGGCCTAAGCCTAACAGTAACCCTGGGAAGGTAAATCAGCCTGGTGTTAGGCTTCTTGCCAAGGAAAAAGCCGTGAAAGCAGCCATGTTGTGGCACTTTTGCACTCCCTTTTGGATGCCTTTCACAGCTCCAGTGTGCCTGGAACTCAGGGCTTCCTGATTTTAAAAATCCTAGCCCTAGGCTGAACCCCAACCCTAAGACGAGAAAGGCAAATCAGCCAGGAATTAGGCATGTCCCCAAGGAAAAAGCTGTGGAGGCAGGCATGTTGTGGTACTTTTGCGCTCTTCTTGGCTAGTCCTTCGCAGCTGCTGTGTTCTTGGAACTCAGGGCTTTCTGGTTAATAGACCCTTACCCTAGGCGTAACTCAAACCTTAACCCTAGGAAGGAAAATCAGCCTATGGTTCGGGATGCTCTCATGGAAATATCAGTGGTGGCAGCCAAGTTGCGTCACTTTTGCGCTCCCCTTGGGATGCCTTTCGCAGCTGCAGTGTGTCTGGAGCCCAGGGCTTCCTGGTTTTAAAAGTCCTAGGCCTAAGCCTAACAGTAACCCTAGGAAGGTAAATCAGCCGGGTATTAGGGTTCTTCCTAAGGGAAAAGCCGTGAAAGCAGCCATGTTGTGGCACTTCTGCACTCCCTTTGGGATGCCTTTGGCAGATGAAGTAAGCCTGGAACTCAGGGCTTCCTGGTTAAAGAAATCCAAGCCCTAGGCTGAAGCCTAACCCTAACCCTAGGCAGATAAATCAGCCTAGGTATAGGGATGGTGCCAAGGAAAAAGCTGTGAAAGCTGCCATGTTGTTGCACTTTTGTACTCCCCTTGGGATGCCTTGAACAGCTGCAGTGTGCCTGGAGCCCAGGGCTTCCTAGTTTCAAAAATCCTAGCCCTAGGCCTAAGCCTAACAGTAACCCTGGGAAGGTAAATCAGCCTGGTGTTAGGCTTCTTGCCAAGGAAAAAGCCGTGAAAGCAGCCATGTTGTGGCACTTTTGCACTCCCTTTTGGATGACTTTCACAGCTGCAGTGGCCTGGAACTCAGGGCTTCCTGATTTTAAAAATCCTAGCCCTAGGCCGAACCCCAACCCTAAGACGAGAAAGGCAAATCAGCCAGGAATTAGGCATGTCCCCAAGGAAAAAGCTGTGGAGGCAGGCATGTTGTGCTACTTTTGCGCTCTTCTTGGGTAGTCCTTCGCAGCTGCTGTGTTCTTGGAACTCAGGGCTTTCTGGTTAATAGACCCTTACCCTAGGCGTAACTCAAACCTTAACCCTAGGAAGGAAAATCAGCCTATGGTTCGGGATGGTCTCATGGAAATATCAGTGGTGGCAGCCAAGTTGCGTCACTTTTGCGCTCCCCTTGGGATGCCTTTCGCAGCTGCAGTGTGCCTGGAGCCCAGGGCTTCCTGGTTTTAAAAGTCCTAGGCCTAAGCCTAACAGTAACCCTAGGAAGGTAAATCAGCCGGGTATTAGGGTTCTTCCTAAGGGAAAAGCCATGAAAGCAGCCATGTTGTGGCACTTCTGCACTCCCTTTGGGATGCCTTTGGCAGATGAAGTAAGCCTGGAACTCAGGGCTTCCTGGTTAAAGAAATCCAAGCCCTAGGCTGAACCCTAACCCTAACTCTAGGCAGATAAATCAGCCTAGGTATAGGGATGGTGCCAAGGAAAAAGCTGTGAAAGCTGCCATGTTGTTGCACTTTTGTACTCCCCTTGGGATGCCTTGAACAGCTGCAGTGTGCCTGGAGCCCAGGGCTTCCTACTTTTAAAAATCCTAGCCCTAGGCCTAAGCCTAACAGTAACCCTGGGAAGGCAAATCAGCCTGGTGTTAGGCTTCTTGCCAAGGAAAAAGCCGTGAAAGCAGCCATGTTGTGGCACTTTTGCACTCCCTTTTGGATGCCTTTCACAGCTCCAGTGTGCCTGGAACTCAGGGCTTCCTGATTTTAAAAATCCTAGCCCTAGGCTGAACCCCAACCCTAAGACGAGAAAGGCAAATCAGCCAGGAATTAGGCATGTCCACAAGGAAAAAGCTGTGGAGGCAGGCATGTTGTGGTACTTTTGCGCTCTTCTTGGCTAGTCCTTCGCAGCTGCTGTGTTCTTGGAACTCAGGGCTTTCTGGTTAATAGACCCTTACCCTAGGCGTAACTCAAACCTTAACCCTAGGAAGGAAAATCAGCCTATGGTTCGGGATGGTCTCATGGAAATATCAGTGGTGGCAGCCAAGTTGCGTCACTTTTGCGCTCCCCTTGGGATGCCTTTTGCAGCTGCAGTGTGCCTGGAGCCCAGGGCTTCCTGGTTTTAAAAGTCCTAGGCCTAAGCCTAACAGTAACCCTAGGAAGGTAAATCAGCCGGGTATTAGGGTTCTTCCTAAGGGAAAAGCCGTGAAAGCAGCCATGTTGTGGCACTTCTGCACTCCCTTTGGGATGCCTTTGGCAGATGAAGTAAGCCTGGAACTCAGGGCTTCCTGGTTAAAGAAATCCGAGCCCTAGGCTGAACCCTAACCCTAACCCTAGGCAGATAAATCAGCCTAGGTATAGGGATGGTGCCAAGGAAAAAGCTGTGAAAGCTGCCATGTTGTTGCACTTTTGTACTCCCCTTGGGATGCCTTGAACAGCTGCAGTGTGCCTGGAGCATAGGGTTTCCTAGTTTTAAAAATCCTAGCCCTAGGCCTAAGCCTAACAGTAACCCTGGGAAGGTAAATCAGCCTGGTGTTAGGCTTCTTGCCAAGGAAAAAGCCGTGAAAGCAGCCATGTTGTGGCACTTTTGCACTCCCTTTTGGATGCCTTTCACAGCTGCAGTGGCCTGGAACTCAGGGCTTCCTGCTTTTAAAAATCCTAGCCCTAGGCCGAACCCCAACCCTAAGACGAGAAAGGCAAATCAGCCAGGAATTAGGCATGTCCCCAAGGAAAAAGCTGTGGAGGCAGGCATGTTGTGGTACTTTTGCGCTCTTCTTGGCTAGTCCTTCGCAGCTGCTGTGTTCTTGGAACTCAGGGCTTTCTGGTTAATAGAGCCTTTACCCTAGGCGTAACTCAAACCTTAACCCTAGGAAGGAAAATCAGCCTATGGTTCGGGATGCTCTCATGGAAATATCAGTGGTGGCAGCCAAGTTGCGTCACTTTTGCGCTCCCCTTGGGATGCCTTTTGCAGCTGCAGTGTGCCTGGAGCCCAGGGCTTCCTGGTTTTAAAAGTCCTAGGCCTAAGCCTAACAGTAACCCTAGGAAGGTAAATCAGCCGGGTATTAGGGTTCTTCCTAAGGGAAAAGCCGTGAAAGCAGCCATGTTGTGGCACTTCTGCACTCCCTTTGGGATGCCTTTGGCAGATGAAGTAAGCCTGGAACTCAGGGCTTCCTGGTTAAAGAAATCCAAGCCCTAGGCTGAACCCTAACCCTAACCCTAGGCAGATAAATCAGCCTAGGTATAGGGATGGTGCCAAGGAAAAAGCTGTGAAAGCTGCCATGTTGTTGCACTTTTGTACTCCCCTTGGGATGCCTTGAACAGCTGCAGTGTGCCTGGAGCCCAGGGCTTCCTACTTTTAAAAATCCTAGCCCTAGGCCTAAGCCTAACAGTAACCCTGGGAAGGTAAATCAGCCTGGTGTTAGGCTTCTTGCCAAGGAAAAAGCCGTGAAAGCAGCCATGTTGTGGCACTTTTGCACTCCCTTTTGGATGCCTTTCACAGCTGCAGTGGCCTGGAACTCAGGGCTTCCTGATTTTAAAAATCCTAGCCCTAGGCCGAACCCCAACCCTAAGACGAGAAAGGCAAATCAGCCAGGAATTCGGCATGTCCACAAGGAAAAAGCTGTGGAGGCAGGCATGTTGTGGTACTTTTGCGCTCTTCTTGGCTAGTCCTTCGCAGCTGCTGTGTTCTTGGAACTCAGGGCTTTCTGGTTAATAGACCCTTACCCTAGGCGTAACTCAAACCTTAACCCTAGGAAGGAAAATCAGCCTATGGTTCGGGATGGTCTCATGGAAATATCAGTGGTGGCAGCCAAGTTGCGTCACTTTTGCGCTCCCCTTGGGATGCCTTTCGCAGCTGCAGTGTGCCTGGAGCCCAGGGCTTCCTGGTTTTAAAAGTCCTAGGCCTAAGCCTAACAGTAACCCTAGGAAGGTAAATCAGCCGGGTATTAGGGTTCTTCCTAAGGGAAAAGCCGTGAAAGCAGCCATGTTGTGGCACTTCTGCACTCCCTTTGGGATGCCTTTGGCAGATGAAGTAAGCCTGGAACTCAGGGCTTCCTGGTTAAAGAAATCCAAGCCCTAGGCTGAACCCTAACCCTAACCCTAGGCAGATAAATCAGCCTAGGTATAGGGATGGTGCCAAGGAAAAAGCTGTGAAAGCTGCCATGTTGTTGCACTTTTGTACTCCGCTTGGGATGCCTTGAACAGCTGCAGTGTGCCTGGAGCCCAGGGCTTCCTAGTTTTAAAAATCCTAGCCCTAGGCCTAAGCCTAACAGTAACCCTGGGAAGGTAAATCAGCCTGGTGTTAGGCTTCTTGCCAAGGAAAAAGCCGTGAAAGCAGCCATGTTGTGGCACTTTTGCACTCCCTTTTGGATGCCTTTCACAGCTGCAGTGTGCCTGGAACTCAGGGCTTCCTGATTTTAAAAATCCTAGCCCTAGGCTGAACCCCAACCCTAAGACGAGAAAGGCAAATCAGCCAGGAATTAGGCATGTCCCCAAGGAAAAAGCTGTGGAGGCAGGCATGTTGTGCTACTTTTGCGCTCTTCTTGGGTAGTCCTTCGCAGCTGCTGTGTTCTTGGAACTCAGGGCTTTCTGGTTAATAGACCCTTACCCTAGGCGTAACTCAAACCTTAACCCTAGGAAGGAAAATCAGCCTATGGTTCGGGATGGTCTCATGGAAATATCAGTGGTGGCAGCCAAGTTGCGTCACTTTTGCGCTCCCCTTGGGATGCCTTTCGCAGCTGCAGTGTGCCTGGAGCCCAGGGCTTCCTGGTTTTAAAAGTCCTAGGCCTAAGCCTAACAGTAACCCTAGGAAGGTAAATCAGCCGGGTATTAGGGTTCTTCCTAAGGGAAAAGCCATGAAAGCAGCCATGTTGTGGCACTTCTGCACTCCCTTTGGGATGCCTTTGGCAGATGAAGTAAGCCTGGAACTCAGGGCTTCTTGGTTAAAGAAATCCAAGCCCTAGGCTGAACCCTAACCCTAACCCTAGGCAGATAAATCAGCCTAGGTATAGGGATGGTGCCAAGGAAAAAGCTGTGAAAGCTGCCATGTTGTTGCACTTTTGTACTCCCCTTGGGATGCCTTGAACAGCTGCAGTGTGCCTGGAGCTAAGGGCTTCCTAGTTTTAAAAATCCTAGCCCTAGGCCTAAGCCTAACAGTAACCCTGGGAAGGTAAATCAGCCTGGTGTTAGGCTTCTTGCCAAGGAAAAAGCCGTGAAAGCAGCCATGTTGTGGCACTTTTGCACTCCCTTTTGGATGCCTTTCACAGCTGCAGTGTGCCTGGAACTCAGGGCTTCCTGATTTTAAAAATCCTAGCCCTAGGCCGAACCCCAACCCTAAGACGAGAAAGGCAAATCAGCCAGGAATTAGGCATGTCCCCAAGGAAAAAGCTGTGGAGGCAGGCATGTTGTGGTACTTTTGCGCTCTTCTTGGCTAGTCCTTCGCAGCTGCTGTGTTCTTGGAACTCAGGGCTTTCTGGTTAATAGACCCTTACCCTAGGCGTAACTCAAACCTTAAGCCTAGGAAGGAAAATCAGCCTATGGTTCGGGATGGTCTCATGGAAATATCAGTGGTGGCAGCCAAGTTGCGTCACTTTTGCGCTCCCCTTGGGATGCCTTTCGCAGCTGCAGTGTGCCTGGAGCCCAGGGCTTCCTGGTTTTAAAAGTCCTAGGCCTAAGCCTAACAGTAACCCTAGGAAGGTAAATCAGCCGGGTATTAGGGTTCTTCCTAAGGGAAAAGCCGTGAAAGCAGCCATGTTGTGGCACTTCTGCACTCCCTTTGGGATGCCTTTGGCAGATGAAGTAAGCCTGGAACTCAGGGCTTCCTGGTTAAAGAAATCCAAGCCCTAGGCTGAACCCTAACCCTAACCCTAGGCAGATAAATCAGCCTAGGTATAGGGATGGTGCCAAGGAAAAAGCTGTGAAAGCTGCCATGTTGTTGCACTTTTGTACTCCCCTTGGGATGCCTTGAACAGCTGCAGTGTGCCTGGAGCTAAGGGCTTCCTAGTTTTAAAAATCCTAGCCCTAGGCCTAAGCCTAACAGTAACCCTGGGAAGGTAAATCAGCCTGGTGTTAGGCTTCTTGCCAAGGAAAAAGCCGTGAAAGCAGCCATGTTGTGGCACTTTTGCACTCCCTTTTGGATGCCTTTCACAGCTCCAGTGTGCCTGGAACTCAGGGCTTCCTGATTTTAAAAATCCTAGCCCTAGGCCGAACCCCAACCCTAAGACGAGAAAGGCAAATCAGCCAGGAATTAGGCATGTCCACAAGGAAAAAGCTGTGGAGGCAGGCATGTTGTGGTACTTTTGCGCTCTTCTTGGGTAGTCCTTCGCAGCTGCTGTGTTCTTGGAACTCAGGGCTTTCTGGTTAATAGAGCCCTTACCCTAGGCGTAACTCAAACTTTAAGCCTAGGAAGGAAAATCAACCTATGGTTCGGGATGGTCTCATGGAAATATCAGTGGTGGCAGCCAAGTTGCGTCACTTTTGCGCTCCCCTTGGGATGCCTTTCGCAGCTGCAGTGTGCCTGGAGCCCAGGGCTTCCTGGTTTTAAAAGTCCTAGGCCTAAGCCTAACAGTAACCCTAGGAAGGTAAATCAGCCGGGTATTAGGGTTCTTCCTAAGGGAAAAGCCGTGAAAGCAGCCATGTTGTGGCACTTCTGCACTCCCTTTGGGATGCCTTTGGCAGATGAAGTAAGCCTGGAACTCAGGGCTTCCTGGTTAAAGAAATCCAAGCCCTAGGCGGAAGCCTAACCCTAACCCTAGGCAGATAAATCAGCCTAGGTATAGGGATGGTGCCAAGGAAAAAGCTGTGAAAGCTGCCATGTTGTTGCACTTTTGTACTCCCCTTGGGATGCCTTGAACAGCTGCAGTGTGCCTGGAGCCCAGGGCTTCCTAGTTTTAAAAATCCTAGCCCTAGGCCTAAGCCTAACAGTAACCCTGGGAAGGTAAATCAGCCTGGTGTTAGGCTTCTTGCCAAGGAAAAAGCCGTGAAAGCAGCCATGTTGTGGCACTTTTGCACTCCCTTTTGGATGCCTTTCACAGCTCCAGTGTGCCTGGAACTCAGGGCTTCCTGCTTTTAAAAATCCTAGCCCTAGGCCGAACCCCAACCCTAAGACGAGAAAGGCAAATCAGCCAGGAATTAGGCATGTCCCCAAGGAAAAAGCTGTGGAGGCAGGCATGTTGTGGTACTTTTGCGCTCTTCTTGGCTAGTCCTTCGCAGCTGCTGTGTTCTTGGAACTCAGGGCTTTCTGGTTAATAGAACCCTTACCCTAGGCGTAACTCAAACCTTAAGCCTAGGAAGGAAAATCAGCCTATGGTTCGGGATGGTCTCATGGAAATATCAGTGGTGGCAGCCAAGTTGCGTCACTTTTGCGCTCCCGTTGGGATGCCTTTCGCAGCTGCAGTGTGCCTGGAGCCCAGGGCTTCCTGGTTTTAAAAGTCCTAGGCCTAAGCCTAACAGTAACCCTAGGAAGGTAAATCAGCCGGGTATTAGGGTTCTTCCTAAGGGAAAAGCCGTGAAAGCAGCCATGTTGTGGCACTTCTGCACTCCCTTTGGGATGCCTTTGGCAGATGAAGTAAGCCTGGAACTCAGGGCTTCCTGGTTAAAGAAATCCAAGCCCTAGGCTGAAGCCTAACCCTAACCCTAGGCAGATAAATCAGCCTAGGTATAGGGATGGTGCCAAGGAAAAAGCTGTGAAAGCTGCCATGTTGTTGCACTTTTGTACTCCTCTTGGGATGCCTTGAACAGCTGCAGTGTGCCTGGAGCCCAGGGCTTCCTAGTTTTAAAAATCCTAGCCCTAGGCCTAAGCCTAACAGTAACCCTGGGAAGGGAAATCAGCCTGGTGTTAGGCTTCTTGCCAAGGAAAAAGCCGTGAAAGCAGCCATGTTGTGGCACTTTTGCACTCCCTTTTGGATGCCTTTCACAGCTCCAGTGTGCCTGGAACTCAGGGCTTCCTGATTTTAAAAATCCTAGCCCTAGGCCGAACCCCAACCCTAAGACGAGAAAGGCAAATCAGCCAGGAATTAGGCATGTCCCCAAGGAAAAAGCTGTGGAGGCAGGCATGTTGTGGTACTTTTGCGCTCTTCTTGGGTAGTCCTTCGCAGCTGCTGTGTTCTTGGAACTCAGGGCTTTCTGGTTAATAGAACCCTTACCCTAGGCGTAACTCAAACCTTAACCCTAGGAAGGAAAATCAGCCTATGGTTCGGGATGGTCTCATGGAAATATCAGTGGTGGCAGCCAAGTTGCGTCACTTTTGCGCTCCCCTTGGGATGCCTTTCGCAGCTGCAGTGTGCCTGGAGCCCAGGGCTTCCTGGTTTTAAAAGTCCTAGGCCTAAGCCTAACAGTAACCCTAGGAAGGTAAATCAGCCGGGTATTAGGGTTCTTCCTAAGGGAAAAGCCGTGAAAGCAGCCATGTTGTGGCACTTCTGCACTCCCTTTGGGATGCCTTTGGCAGATGAAGTAAGCCTGGAACTCAGGGCTTCCTGGTTAAAGAAATCCAAGCCCTAGGCTGAACCCTAACCCTAACCCTAGGCAGATAAATCAGCCTAGGTATAGGGATGGTGCCAAGGAAAAAGCTGTGAAAGCTGCCATGTTGTTGCACTTTTGTACTCCCCTTGGGATGCCTTGAACAGCTGCAGTGTGCCTGGAGCTAAGGGCTTCCTAGTTTTAAAAATCCTAGCCCTAGGCCTAAGCCTAACAGTAACCCTGGGAAGGTAAATCAGCCTGGTGTTAGGCTTCTTGAAAAGGAAAAAGCCGTGAAAGCAGCCATGTTGTGGCACTTTTGCACTCCCTTTTGGATGCCTTTCACAGCTGAAGTGGCCTGGAACTCAGGGCTTCCTGCTTTTAAAAATCCTAGCCCTAGGCCGAACCCCAACCCTAAGACGAGAAAGGCAAATCAGCCAGGAATTAGGCATGTCCACAAGGAAAAAGCTGTGGAGGCAGGCATGTTGTGGTACTTTTGCGCTCTTCTTGGGTAGTCCTTCGCAGCTGCTGTGTTCTTGGAACTCAGGGCTTTCTGGTTAATAGAGCCCTTACCCTAGGCGTAACTCAAACCTTAAGCCTAGGAAGGAAAATCAACCTATGGTTCGGGATGGTCTCATGGAAATATCAGTGGTGGCAGCCAAGTTGCGTCACTTTTGCGCTCCCCTTGGGATGCCTTTCGCAGCTGCAGTGTGCCTGGAGCCCAGGGCTTCCTGGTTTTAAAAGTCCTAGGCCTAAGCCTAACAGTAACCCTAGGAAGGTAAATCAGCCGGGTATTAGGGTTCTTCCTAAGGGAAAAGCCGTGAAAGCAGCCATGTTGTGGCACTTCTGCACTCCCTTTGGGATGCCTTTGGCAGATGAAGTAAGCCTGGAACTCAGGGCTTCCTGGTTAAAGAAATCCAAGCCCTAGGCTGAAGCCTAACCCTAACCCTAGGCAGATAAATCAGCCTAGGTATAGGGATGGTGCCAAGGAAAAAGCTGTGAAAGCTGCCATGTTGTTGCACTTTTGTACTCCCCTTGGGATGCCTTGAACAGCTGCAGTGTGCCTAGAGCTAAGGGCTTCCTAGTTTTAAAAATCCTAGCCCTAGGCCTAAGCCTAACAGTAACCCTGGGAAGGTAAATCAGCCTGGTGTTAGGCTTCTTGCCAAAGAAAAAAGCCGTGAAAGCAGCCATGTTGTGGCACTTTTGCACTCCCTTTTGGATGCCTTTCACAGCTCCAGTGTGCCTGGAACTCAGGGCTTCCTGCTTTTAAAAATCCTAGCCCTAGGCCGAACCCCAACCCTAAGACGAGAAAGGCAAATCAGCCAGGAATTAGGCATGTCCCCAAGGAAAAAGCTGTGGAGGCAGGCATGTTGTGGTACTTTTGCGCTCTTCTTGGCTAGTCCTTCGCAGCTGCTGTGTTCTTGGAACTCAGGGCTTTCTGGTTAATAGACCCTTACCCTAGGCGTAACTCAAACCTTAACCCTAGGAAGGAAAATCAGCCTATGGTTCGGGATGGTCTCATGGAAATATCAGTGGTGGCAGCCAAGTTGCGTCACTTTTGCGCTCCCCTTGGGATGCCTTTCGCAGCTGCAGTGTGCCTGGAGCCCAGGGCTTCCTGGTTTTAAAAGTCCTAGGCCTAAGCCTAACAGTAACCCTAGGAAGGTAAATCAGCTGGGTATTAGGGTTCTTCCTAAGGGAAAAGCCGTGAAAGCAGCCATGTTGTGGCACTTCTGCACTCCCTTTGGGATGCCTTTGGCAGATGAAGTAAGCCTGGAACTCAGGGCTTCCTGGTTAAAGAAATCCAAGCCCTAGGCTGAACCCTAACCCTAACCCTAGGCAGATAAATCAGCCTAGGTATAGGGATGGTGCCAAGGAAAAAGCTGTGAAAGCTGCCATGTTGTTGCACTTTTGTACTCCCCTTGGGATGCCTTGAACAGCTGCAGTGTGCCTGGAGCCCAGGGCTTCCTAGTTTTAAAAATCCTAGCCCTAGGCCTAAGCCTAACAGTAACCCTGGGAAGGTAAATCAGCCTGGTGTTAGGCTTCTTGCCAAGGAAAAAGCCGTGAAAGCAGCCATGTTGTGGCACTTTTGCACTCCCTTTTGGATGCCTTTCACAGCTCCAGTGTGCCTGGAACTCAGGGCTTCCTGATTTTAAAAATCCTAGCCCTAGGCCGAACCCCAACCCTAAGAGGAGAAAGGCAAATCAGCCAGGAATTAGGCATGTCCCCAAGGAAAAAGCTGTGGAGGCAGGCATGTTGTGCTACTTTTGCGCTCTTCTTGGCTAGTCCTTCGCAGCTGCTGTGTTCTTGGAACTCAGGGCTTTCTGGTTAATAGAGCCCTTACCCTAGGCGTAACTCAAACCTTAACCCTAGGAAGGAAAATCAGCCTATGGTTCGGGATGGTCTCATGGAAATATCAGTGGTGGCAGCCAAGTTGCGTCACTTTTGCGCTCCCCTTGGGATGCCTTTCGCAGCTGCAGTGTGCCTGGAGCCCAGGGCTTCCTGGTTTTAAAAGTCCTAGGCCTAAGCCTAACAGTAACCCTAGGAAGGTAAATCAGCCGGGTATTAGGGTTCTTCCTAAGGGAAAAGCCGTGAAAGCAGCCATGTTGTGGCACTTCTGCACTCCCTTTGGGATGCCTTTGGCAGATGAAGTAAGCCTGGAACTCAGGGCTTCCTGGTTAAAGAAATCCAAGCCCTAGGCTGAAGCCTAACCCTAACCCTAGGCAGATAAATCAGCCTAGGTATAGGGATGGTGCCAAGGAAAAAGCTGTGAAAGCTGCCATGTTGTTGCACTTTTGTACTCCCCTTGGGATGCCTTGAACAGCTGCAGTGTGCCTGGAGCCCAGTGCTTCCTAGTTTTAAAAATCCTAGCCCTAGGCCTAAGCCTAACAGTAACCCTGGGAAGGTAAATCAGCCTGGTGTTAGGCTTCTTGCCAAGGAAAAAGCCGTGAAAGCAGCCATGTTGTGGCACTTTTGCACTCCCTTTTGGATGCCTTTCACAGCTGCAGTGTGCCTGGAACTCAGGGCTTCCTGATTTTAAAAATCCTAGCCCTAGGCCGAACCCCAACCCTAAGACGAGAAAGGCAAATCAGCCAGGAATTAGGCATGTCCCCAAGGAAAAAGCTGTGGAGGCAGGCATGTTGTGGTACTTTTGCGCTCTTCTTGGCTAGTCCTTCGCAGCTGCTGTGTTCTTGGAACTCAGGGCTTTCTGGTTAATAGAGCCCTTACCCTAGGCGTAACTCAAACCTTAACCCTAGGAAGGAAAATCAGCCTATGGTTCGGGATGGTCTCATGGAAATATCAGTGGTGGCAGCCAAGTTGCGTCACTTTTGCGCTCCCCTTGGGATGCCTTTCGCAGCTGCAGTGTGCCTGGAGCCCAGGGCTTCCTGGTTTTAAAAGTCCTAGGCCTAAGCCTAACAGTAACCCTAGGAAGGTAAATCAGCCGGGTATTAGGGTTCTTCCTAAGGGAAAAGCCGTGAAAGCAGCCATGTTGTGGCACTTCTGCACTCCCTTTGGGATGCCTTTGGCAGATGAAGTAAGCCTGGAACTCAGGGCTTCCTGGTTAAAGAAATCCAAGCCCTAGGCTGAAGCCTAACCCTAACCCTAGGCAGATAAATCAGCCTAGGTATAGGGATGGTGCCAAGGAAAAAGCTGTGAAAGCTGCCATGTTGTTGCACTTTTGTACTCCCCTTGGGATGCCTTGAACAGCTGCAGTGTGCCTGGAGCTAAGGGCTTCCTAGTTTTAAAAATCCTAGCCCTAGGCCTAAGCCTAACAGTAACCCTGGGAAGGTAAATCAGCCTGGTGTTAGGCTTCTTGCCAAGGAAAAAGCCGTGAAAGCAGCCATGTTGTGGCACTTTTGCACTCCCTTTTGGATGCCTTTCACAGCTCCAGTGTGCCTGGAACTCAGGGCTTCCTGATTTTAAAAATCCTAGCCCTAGGCCGAACCCCAACCCTAAGACGAGAAAGGCAAATCAGCCAGGAATTAGGCATGTCCCCAAGGAAAAAGCTGTGGAGGCAGGCATGTTGTGGTACTTTTGCGCTCTTCTTGGGTAGTCCTTCGCAGCTGCTGTGTTCTTGGAACTCAGGGCTTTCTGGTTAATAGAACCCTTACCCTAGGCGTAACTCAAACCTTAAGCCTAGGAAGGAAAATCAGCCTATGGTTCGGGATGGTCTCATGGAAATATCAGTGGTGGCAGCCAAGTTGCGTCACTTTTGCGCTCCCCTTGGGATGCCTTTCGCAGCTGCAGTGTGCCTGGAGCCCAGGGCTTCCTGGTTTTAAAAGTCCTAGGCCTAAGCCTAACAGTAACCCTAGGAAGGTAAATCAGCCGGGTATTAGGGTTCTTCCTAAGGGAAAAGCCGTGAAAGCAGCCATGTTGTGGCACTTCTGCACTCCCTTTGGGATGCCTTTGGCAGATGAAGTAAGCCTGGAACTCAGGGCTTCCTGGTTAAAGAAATCCAAGCCCTAGGCTGAACCCTAACCCTAACCCTAGGCAGATAAATCAGCCTAGGTATAGGGATGGTGCCAAGGAAAAAGCTGTGAAAGCTGCCATGTTGTTGCACTTTTGTACTCCCCTTGGGATGCCTTGAACAGCTGCAGTGTGCCTGGAGCTAAGGGCTTCCTAGTTTTAAAAATCCTAGCCCTAGGCCTAAGCCTAACAGTAACCCTGGGAAGGTAAATCAGCCTGGTGTTAGGCTTCTTGCCAAGGAAAAAGCCGTGAAAGCAGCCATGTTGTGGCACTTTTGTACTCCCTTTTGGATGCCTTTCACAGCTGCAGTGTGCCTGGAACTCAGGGCTTCCTGATTTTAAAAATCCTAGCCCTAGGCCGAACCCCAACCCTAAGACGAGAAAGGCAAATCAGCCAGGAATTAGGCATGTCCCCAAGGAAAAAGCTGTGGAGGCAGGCATGTTGTGGTACTTTTGCGCTCTTCTTGGCTAGTCCTTCGCAGCTGCTGTGTTCTTGGAACTCAGGGCTTTCTGGTAAATAGACCCTTACCCTAGGCGTAACTCAAACCTTAACCCTAGGAAGGAAAATCAGCCTATGGTTCGGGATGGTCTCATGGAAATATCAGTGGTGGCAGCCAAGTTGCGTCACTTTTGCGCTCCCCTTGGGATGCCTTTCGCAGCTGCAGTGTGCCTGGAGCCCAGGGCTTCCTGGTTTTAAAAGTCCTAGGCCTAAGCCTAACAGTAACCCTAGGAAGGTAAATCAGCCGGGTATTAGGGTTCTTCCTAAGGGAAAAGCCGTGAAAGCAGCCATGTTGTGGCACTTCTGCACTCCCTTTGGGATGCCTTTGGCAGATGAAGTAAGCCTGGAACTCAGGGCTTCCTGGTTAAAGAAATCCAAGCCCTAGGCTGAACCCTAACCCTAACCCTAGGCAGATAAATCAGCCTAGGTATAGGGATGGTGCCAAGGAAAAAGCTGTGAAAGCTGCCATGTTGTTGCACTTTTGTACTCCCCTTGGGATGCCTTGAACAGCTGCAGTGTGCCTGGAGCTAAGGGCTTCCTAGTTTTAAAAATCCTAGCCCTAGGCCTAAGCCTAACAGTAACCCTGGGAAGGTAAATCAGCCTGGTGTTAGGCTTCTTGCCAAGGAAAAAGCCGTGAAAGCAGCCATGTTGTGGCACTTTTGCACTCCCTTTTGGATGCCTTTCACAGCTCCAGTGTGCCTGGAACTCAGGGCTTCCTGATTTTAAAAATCCTAGCCCTAGGCCGAACCCCAACCCTAAGACGAGAAAGGCAAATCAGCCAGGAATTAGGCATGTCCCCAAGGAAAAAGCTGTGGAGGCAGGCATGTTGTGGTACTTTTGCGCTCTTCTTGGCTAGTCCTTCGCAGCTGCTGTGTTCTTGGAACTCAGGGCTTTCTGGTTAATAGAACCGTTACCCTAGGCGTAACTCAAACCTTAACCCTAGGAAGGAAAATCAGCCTATGGTTCGGGATGGTCTCATGGAAATATCAGTGGTGGCAGCCAAGTTGCGTCACTTTTGCGCTCCCCTTGGGATGCCTTTCGCAGCTGCAGTGTGCCTGGAGCCCAGGGCTTCCTGGTTTTAAAAGTCCTAGGCCTAAGCCTAACAGTAACCCTAGGAAGGTAAATCAGCCGGGTATTAGGGTTCTTCCTAAGGGAAAAGCCGTGAAAGCAGCCATGTTGTGGCACTTCTGCACTCCCTTTGGGATGCCTTTGGCAGATGAAGTAAGCCTGGAACTCAGGGCTTCCTGGTTAAAGAAATCCAAGCCCTAGGCTGAAGCCTAACCCTAACCCTAGGCAGATAAATCAGCCTAGGTATAGGGATGGTGCCAAGGAAAAAGCTGTGAAAGCTGCCATGTTGTTGCACTTTTGTACTCCCCTTGGGATGCCTTGAACAGCTGCAGTGTGCCTGGAGCCCAGGGCTTCCTAGTTTTAAAAATCCTAGCCCTAGGCCTAAGCCTAACAGTAACCCTGGGAAGGTAAATCAGCCTGGTGTTAGGCTTCTTGCCAAGGAAAAAGCCGTGAAAGCAGCCATGTTGTGGCACTTTTGCACTCCCTTTTGGATGCCTTTCACAGCTCCAGTGTGCCTGGAACTCAGGGCTTCCTGATTTTAAAAATCCTAGCCCTAGGCCGAACCCCAACCCTAAGACGAGAAAGGCAAATCAGCCAGGAATTAGGCATGTCCCCAAGGAAAAAGCTGTGGAGGCAGGCATGTTGTGGTACTTTTGCGCTCTTCTTGGCTAGTCCTTCGCAGCTGCTGTGTTCTTGGAACTCAGGGCTTTCTGGTTAATAGACCCTTACCCTAGGCGTAACTCAAACCTTAAGCCTAGGAAGGAAAATCAGCCTATGGTTCGGGATGGTCTCATGGAAATATCAGTGGTGGCAGCCAAGTTGCGTCACTTTTGCGCTCCCCTTGGGATGCCTTTCGCAGCTGCAGTGTGCCTGGAGCCCAGGGCTTCCTGGTTTTAAAAGTCCTAGGCCTAAGCCTAACAGTAACCCTAGGAAGGTAAATCAGCCGGGTATTAGGGTTCTTCCTAAGGGAAAAGCCGTGAAAGCAGCCATGTTGTGGCACTTCTGCACTCCCTTTGGGATGCCTTTGGCAGATGAAGTAAGCCTGGAACTCAGGGCTTCCTGGTTAAAGAAATCCAAGCCCTAGGCTGAACCCTAACCCTAACCCTAGGCAGATAAATCAGCCTAGGTATAGGGATGGTGCCAAGGAAAAAGCTGTGAAAGCTGCCATGTTGTTGCACTTTTGTACTCCCCTTGGGATGCCTTGAACAGCTGCAGTGTGCCTGGAGCTAAGGGCTTCCTAGTTTTAAAAATCCTAGCCCTAGGCCTAAGCCTAACAGTAACCCTGGGAAGGTAAATCAGCCTGGTGTTAGGCTTCTTGCCAAGGAAAAAGCCGTGAAAGCAGCCATGTTGTGGCACTTTTGCACTCCCTTTTGGATGCCTTTCACAGCTGCAGTGTGCCTGGAACTCAGGGCTTCCTGATTTTAAAAATCCTAGCCCTAGGCCGAACCCCAACCCTAAGACGAGAAAGGCAAATCAGCCAGGAATTAGGCATGTCCCCAAGGAAAAAGCTGTGGAGGCAGGCATGTTGTGGTACTTTTGCGCTCTTCTTGGCTAGTCCTTCGCAGCTGCTGTGTTCTTGGAACTCAGGGCTTTCTGGTTAATAGAGCCCTTACCCTAGGCGTAACTCAAACCTTAACCCTAGGAAGGAAAATCAGCCTATGGTTCGGGATGGTCTCATGGAAATATCAGTGGTGGCAGCCAAGTTGCGTCACTTTTGCGCTCCCCTTGGGATGCCTTTCGCAGCTGCAGTGTGCCTGGAGCCCAGGGCTTCCTGGTTTTAAAAGTCCTAGGCCTAAGCCTAACAGTAACCCTAGGAAGGTAAATCAGCCGGGTATTAGGGTTCTTCCTAAGGGAAAAGCCGTGAAAGCAGCCATGTTGTGGCACTTCTGCACTCCCTTTGGGATGCCTTTGGCAGATGAAGTAAGCCTGGAACTCAGGGCTTCCTGGTTAAAGAAATCCAAGCCCTAGGCTGAAGCCTAACCCTAACCCTAGGCAGATAAATCAGCCTAGGTATAGGGATGGTGCCAAGGAAAAAGCTGTGAAAGCTGCCATGTTGTTGCACTTTTGTACTCCCCTTGGGATGCCTTGAACAGCTGCAGTGTGCCTGGAGCCCAGGGCTTCCTAGTTTTAAAAATCCTAGCCCTAGGCCTAAGCCTAACAGTAACCCTGGGAAGGTAAGTCAGCCTGGTGTTAGGCTTCTTGCCAAGGAAAAAGCCGTGAAAGCAGCCATGTTGTGGCACTTTTGCACTCCCTTTTGGATGCCTTTCACAGCTCCAGTGTGCCTGGAACTCAGGGCTTCCTGATTTTAAAAATCCTAGCCCTAGGCCGAACCCCAACCCTAAGACGAGAAAGGCAAATCAGCCAGGAATTAGGCATGTGCCCAAGGAAAAAGCTGTGGAGGCAGGCATGTTGTGATACTTTTGCGCTCTTCTTGGCTAGTCCTTCGCAGCTGCTGTGTTCTTGGAACTCAGGGCTTTCTGGTTAATAGACCCGTACCCTAGGCGTAACTCAAACCTTAAGCCTAGGAAGGAAAATCAGCCTATGGTTCGGGATGGTCTCATGGAAATATCAGTGGTGGCAGCCAAGTTGCGTCACTTTTGCGCTCCCCTTGGGATGCCTTTCGCAGCTGCAGTGTGCCTGGAGCCCAGGGCTTCCTGGTTTTAAAAGTCCTAGGCCTAAGCCTAACAGTAACCCTAGGAAGGTAAATCAGCCGGGTATTAGGGTTCTTCCTAAGGGAAAAGCCGTGAAAGCAGCCATGTTGTGGCACTTCTGCACTCCCTTTGGGATGCCTTTGGCAGATGAAGTAAGCCTGGAACTCAGGGCTTCCTGGTTAAAGAAATCCAAGCCCTAGGCTGAACCCTAACCCTAACCCTAGGCAGATAAATCAGCCTAGGTATAGGGATGGTGCCAAGGAAAAAGCTGTGAAAGCTGCCATGTTGTTGCACTTTTGTACTCCCCTTGGGATGCCTTGAACAGCTGCAGTGTGCCTGGAGCCCAGGGCTTCCTAGTTTTAAAAATCCTAGCCCTAGGCCTAAGCCTAACAGTAACCCTGGGAAGGTAAATCAGCCTGGTGTTAGGCTTCTTGCCAAGGAAAACGCCGTGAAAGCAGCCATGTTGTGGCACTTTTGCACTCCCTTTTGGATGCCTTTCACAGCTCCAGTGTGCCTGGAACTCAGGGCTTCCTGATTTTAAAAATCCTAGCCCTAGGCCGAACCCCAACCCTAAGACGAGAAAGGCAAATCAGCCAGGAATTAGGCATGTCCCCAAGGAAAAAGCTGTGGAGGCAGGCATGTTGTGGTACTTTTGCGCTCTTCTTGGCTAGTCCTTCGCAGCTGCTGTGTTCTTGGAACTCAGGGCTTTCTGGTAAATAGACCCTTACCCTAGGCGTAACTCAAACCTTAACCCTAGGAAGGAAAATCAGCCTATGGTTCGGGATGGTCTCATGGAAATATCAGTGGTGGCAGCCAAGTTGCGTCACTTTTGCGCTCCCCTTGGGATGCCTTTCGCAGCTGCAGTGTGCCTGGAGCCCAGGGCTTCCTGGTTTTAAAAGTCCTAGGCCTAAGCCTAACAGTAACCCTAGGAAGGTAAATCAGCCGGGTATTAGGGTTCTTCCTAAGGGAAAAGCCGTGAAAGCAGCCATGTTGTGGCACTTCTGCACTCCCTTTGGGATGCCTTTGGCAGATGAAGTAAGCCTGGAACTCAGGGCTTCCTGGTTAAAGAAATCCAAGCCCTAGGCTGAACCCTAACCCTAACCCTAGGCAGATAAATCAGCCTAGGTATAGGGATGGTGCCAAGGAAAAAGCTGTGAAAGCTGCCATGTTGTTGCACTTTTGTACTCCCCTTGGGATGCCTTGAACAGCTGCAGTGTGCCTGGAGCTAAGGGCTTCCTAGTTTTAAAAATCCTAGCCCTAGGCCTAAGCCTAACAGTAACCCTGGGAAGGTAAATCAGCCTGGTGTTAGGCTTCTTGCCAAGGAAAAAGCCGTGAAAGCAGCCATGTTGTGGCACTTTTGCACTCCCTTTTGGATGCCTTTCACAGCTGCAGTGTGCCTGGAACTCAGGGCTTCCTGATTTTAAAAATCCTAGCCCTAGGCCGAACCCCAACCCTAAGACGAGAAAGGCAAATCAGCCAGGAATTAGGCATGTCCCCAAGGAAAAAGCTGTGGAGGCAGGCATGTTGTGGTACTTTTGCGCTCTTCTTGGCTAGTCCTTCGCAGCTGCTGTGTTCTTGGAACTCAGGGCTTTCTGGTAAATAGAGCCCTTACCCTAGGCGTAACTCAAACCTTAAGCCTAGGAAGGAAAATCAGCCTATGGTTCGGGATGGTCTCATGGAAATATCAGTGGTGGCAGCCAAGTTGCGTCACTTTTGCGCTCCCCTTGGGATGCCTTTCGCAGCTGCAGTGTGCCTGGAGCCCAGGGCTTCCTGGTTTTAAAAGTCCTAGGCCTAAGCCTAACAGTAACCCTAGGAAGGTAAATCAGCCGGGTATTAGGGTTCTTCCTAAGGGAAAAGCCGTGAAAGCAGCCATGTTGTGGCACTTCTGCACTCCCTTTGGGATGCCTTTGGCAGATGAAGTAAGCCTGGAACTCAGGGCTTCCTGGTTAAAGAAATCCAAGCCCTAGGCTGAACCCTAACCCTAACCCTAGGCAGATAAATCAGCCTAGGTATAGGGATGGTGCCAAGGAAAAAGCTGTGAAAGCTGCCATGTTGTTGCACTTTTGTACTCCCCTTGGGATGCCTTGAACAGCTGCAGTGTGCCTGGAGCCCAGGGCTTCCTAGTTTTAAAAATCCTAGCCCTAGGCCTAAGCCTAACAGTAACCCTGGGAAGGTAAATCAGCCTGGTGTTAGGCTTCTTGCCAAGGAAAACGCCGTGAAAGCAGCCATGTTGTGGCACTTTTGCACTCCCTTTTGGATGCCTTTCACAGCTCCAGTGTGCCTGGAACTCAGGGCTTCCTGATTTTAAAAATCCTAGCCCTAGGCCGAACCCCAACCCTAAGACGAGAAAGGCAAATCAGCCAGGAATTAGGCATGTCCCCAAGGAAAAAGCTGTGGAGGCAGGCATGTTGTGCTACTTTTGCGCTCTTCTTGGCTAGTCCTTCGCAGCTGCTGTGTTCTTGGAACTCAGGGCTTTCTGGTAAATAGACCCTTACCCTAGGCGTAACTCAAACCTTAACCCTAGGAAGGAAAATCAGCCTATGGTTCGGGATGGTCTCATGGAAATATCAGTGGTGGCAGCCAAGTTGCGTCACTTTTGCGCTCCCCTTGGGATGCCTTTCGCAGCTGCAGTGTGCCTGGAGCCCAGGGCTTCCTGGTTTTAAAAGTCCTAGGCCTAAGCCTAACAGTAACCCTAGGAAGGTAAATCAGCCGGGTATTAGGGTTCTTCCTAAGGGAAAAGCCGTGAAAGCAGCCATGTTGTGGCACTTCTGCACTCCCTTTGGGATGCCTTTGGCAGATGAAGTAAGCCTGGAACTCAGGGCTTCCTGGTTAAAGAAATCCAAGCCCTAGGCTGAACCCTAACCCTAACCCTAGGCAGATAAATCAGCCTAGGTATAGGGATGGTGCCAAGGAAAAAGCTGTGAAAGCTGCCATGTTGTTGCACTTTTGTACTCCCCTTGGGATGCCTTGAACAGCTGCAGTGTGCCTGGAGCTAAGGGCTTCCTAGTTTTAAAAATCCTAGCCCTAGGCCTAAGCCTAACAGTAACCCTGGGAAGGTAAATCAGCCTGGTGTTAGGCTTCTTGCCAAGGAAAAAGCCGTGAAAGCAGCCATGTTGTGGCACTTTTGCACTCCCTTTTGGATGCCTTTCACAGCTGCAGTGTGCCTGGAACTCAGGGCTTCCTGATTTTAAAAATCCTAGCCCTAGGCCGAACCCCAACCCTAAGACGAGAAAGGCAAATCAGCCAGGAATTAGGCATGTCCCCAAGGAAAAAGCTGTGGAGGCAGGCATGTTGTGGTACTTTTGCGCTCTTCTTGGCTAGTCCTTCGCAGCTGCTGTGTTCTTGGAACTCAGGGCTTTCTGGTAAATAGAGCCCTTACCCTAGGCGTAACTCAAACCTTAACCCTAGGAAGGAAAATCAGCCTATGGTTCGGGATGGTCTCATGGAAATATCAGTGGTGGCAGCCAAGTTGCGTCACTTTTGCGCTCCCCTTGGGATGCCTTTCGCAGCTGCAGTGTGCCTGGAGCCCAGGGCTTCCTGGTTTTAAAAGTCCTAGGCCTAAGCCTAACAGTAACCCTAGGAAGGTAAATCAGCCGGGTATTAGGGTTCTTCCTAAGGGAAAAGCCGTGAAAGCAGCCATGTTGTGGCACTTCTGCACTCCCTTTGGGATGCCTTTGGCAGATGAAGTAAGCCTGGAACTCAGGGCTTCCTGGTTAAAGAAATCCAAGCCCTAGGCTGAACCCTAACCCTAACCCTAGGCAGATAAATCAGCCTAGGTATAGGGATGGTGCCAAGGAAAAAGCTGTGAAAGCTGCCATGTTGTTGCACTTTTGTACTCCCCTTGGGATGCCTTGAACAGCTGCAGTGTGCCTGGAGCTAAGGGCTTCCTAGTTTTAAAAATCCTAGCCCTAGGCCTAAGCCTAACAGTAACCCTGGGAAGATAAATCAGCCTGGTGTTAGGCTTCTTGCCAAGGAAAAAGCCGTGAAAGCAGCCATGTTGTGGCTCTTTTGCACTCCCTTTGGGTTGCCTTTGGCAGATGAAGTAAGCCTGGAACTCAGGGCTTCCTGGTTAAAGAAATCCAAGCCCTAGGCTGAACCCTAACCCTAACCCTAGGCAGATAAATCAGCCTAGGTATAGGGATGGTGCCAAGGAAAAAGCTGTGAAAGCTGCCATGTTGTTGCACTTTTGTACTCCCCTTGGGATGCCTTGAACAGCTGCAGTGTGCCTGGAGCTAAGGGCTTCCTAGTTTTAAAAATCCTAGCCCTAGGCCTAAGCCTTACAGTAACCCAGGGAAGGTAAATCAGCCTGGTGTTAGGCTTCTTGCCAAGGAAAAAGCCGTGAAAGCAGCCATGTTGTGGCACTTTTGCACTCCCTTTTGGATGCCTTTCACAGCTCCAGTGTGCCTGGAACTCAGGGCTTCCTGATTTTAAAAATCCTAGCCCTAGGCCGAACCCCAACCCTAAGACGAGAAAGGCAAATCAGCCAGGAATTAGGCATGTCCCCAAGGAAAAAGCTGTGGAGGCAGGCATGTTGTGGTACTTTTGCGCTCTTCTTGGCTAGTCCTTCGCAGCTGCTGTGTTCTTGGAACTCAGGGCTTTCTGGTTAATAGAGCCCTTACCCTAGGCGTAACTCAAACCTTAACCCTAGGAAGGAAAATCAGCCTATGGTTCAGGATGGTCTCATGGAAATATCAGTGGTGGCAGCCAAGTTGCGTCACTTTTGCGCTCCCCTTGGGATGCCTTTCGCAGCTGCAGTGTGCCTGGAGCCCAGGGCTTCCTGGTTTTAAAAGTCCTAGGCCTAAGCCTAACAGTAACCCTAGGAAGGTAAATCAGCCGGGTATTAGGGTTCTTCCTAAGGGAAAAGCCGTGAAAGCAGCCATGTTGTGGCACTTCTGCACTCCCTTTGGGATGCCTTTGGCAGATGAAGTAAGCCTGGAACTCAGGGCTTCCTGGTTAAAGAAATCCAAGCCCTAGGCTGAAGCCTAACCCTAACCCTAGGCAGATAAATCAGCCTAGGTATAGGGATGGTGCCAAGGAAAAAGCTGTGAAAGCTGCCATGTTGTTGCACTTTTGTACTCCCCTTGGGATGCCTTGAACAGCTGCAGTGTGCCTGGAGCTAAGGGCTTCCTAGTTTTAAAAATCCTAGCCCTAGGCCTAAGCCTAACAGTAACCCTGGGAAGATAAATCAGCCTGGTGTTAGGCTTCTTGCCAAGGAAAAAGCCGTGAAAGCAGCCATGTTGTGGCTCTTTTGCACTCCCTTTGGGTTGCCTTTGGCAGATGAAGTAAGCCTGGAACTCAGGGCTTCCTGGTTAAAGAAATCCAAGCCCTAGGCTGAACCCTAACCCTAACCCTAGGCAGATAAATCAGCCTAGGTATAGGGATGGTGCCAAGGAAAAAGCTGTGAAAGCTGCCATGTTGTTGCACTTTTGTACTCCCCTTGGGATGCCTTGAACAGCTGCAGTGTGCCTGGAGCTAAGGGCTTCCTAGTTTTAAAAATCCTAGCCCTAGGCCTAAGCCTTACAGTAACCCAGGGAAGGTAAATC
This sequence comes from Ammospiza caudacuta, assembly GCF_027887145.1. Classification (NCBI taxonomy): domain Eukaryota; kingdom Metazoa; phylum Chordata; class Aves; order Passeriformes; family Passerellidae; genus Ammospiza; species Ammospiza caudacuta. The sequence goes on along the minus strand of NW_026683138.1, from coordinate 198,022 downwards.
AGCCTGGTGTTAGGCTTCTTGCCAAGGAAAAAGCCGTGAAAGCAGCCATGTTGTGGCACTTTTGCACTCCCTTTTGGATGCCTTTCACAGCTCCAGTGTGCCTGGAACTCAGGGCTTCCTGATTTTAAAAATCCTAGCCCTAGGCCGAACCCCAACCCTAAGACGAGAAAGGCAAATCAGCCAGGAATTAGGCATGTCCCCAAGGAAAAAGCTGTGGAGGCAGGCATGTTGTGGTACTTTTGCGCTCTTCTTGGCTAGTCCTTCGCAGCTGCTGTGTTCTTGGAACTCAGGGCTTTCTGGTTAATAGAGCCCTTACCCTAGGCGTAACTCAAACCTTAACCCTAGGAAGGAAAATCAGCCTATGGTTCAGGATGGTCTCATGGAAATATCAGTGGTGGCAGCCAAGTTGCGTCACTTTTGCGCTCCCCTTGGGATGCCTTTCGCAGCTGCAGTGTGCCTGGAGCCCAGGGCTTCCTGGTTTTAAAAGTCCTAGGCCTAAGCCTAACAGTAACCCTAGGAAGGTAAATCAGCCGGGTATTAGGGTTCTTCCTAAGGGAAAAGCCGTGAAAGCAGCCATGTTGTGGCACTTCTGCACTCCCTTTGGGATGCCTTTGGCAGATGAAGTAAGCCTGGAACTCAGGGCTTCCTGGTTAAAGAAATCCAAGCCCTAGGCTGAAGCCTAACCCTAACCCTAGGCAGATAAATCAGCCTAGGTATAGGGATGGTGCCAAGGAAAAAGCTGTGAAAGCTGCCATGTTGTTGCACTTTTGTACTCCCCTTGGGATGCCTTGAACAGCTGCAGTGTGCCTGGAGCCCAGGGCTTCCTAGTTTTAAAAATCCTAGCCCTAGGCCTAAGCCTAACAGTAACCCTGGGAAGGTAAATCAGCCTGGTGTTAGGCTTCTTGCCAAGGAAAAAGCCGTGAAAGCAGCCATGTTGTGGCACTTTTGCACTCCCTTTTGGATGCCTTTCACAGCTCCAGTGTGCCTGGAACTCAGGGCTTCCTGATTTTAAAAATCCTAGCCCTAGGCCGAACCCCAACCCTAAGACGAGAAAGGCAAATCAGCCAGGAATTAGGCATGTCCCCAAGGAAAAAGCTGTGGAGGCAGGCATGTTGTGCTACTTTTGCGCTCTTCTTGGCTAGTCCTTCGCAGCTGCTGTGTTCTTGGAACTCAGGGCTTTCTGGTTAATAGACCCTTACCCTAGGCGTAACTCAAACCTTAACCCTAGGAAGGAAAATCAGCCTATGGTTCGGGATGGTCTCATGGAAATATCAGTGGTGGCAGCCAAGTTGCGTCACTTTTGCGCTCCCCTTGGGATGCCTTTCGCAGCTGCAGTGTGCCTGGAGCCCAGGGCTTCCTGGTTTTAAAAGTCCTAGGCCTAAGCCTAACAGTAACCCTAGGAAGGTAAATCAGCCGGGTATTAGGGTTCTTCCTAAGGGAAAAGCCGTGAAAGCAGCCATGTTGTGGCACTTCTGCACTCCCTTTGGGATGCCTTTGGCAGATGAAGTAAGCCTGGAACTCAGGGCTTCCTGGTTAAAGAAATCCAAGCCCTAGGCTGAACCCTAACCCTAACCCTAGGCAGATAAATCAGCCTAGGTATAGGGATGGTGCCAAGGAAAAAGCTGTGAAAGCTGCCATGTTGTTGCACTTTTGTACTCCCCTTGGGATGCCTTGAACAGCTGCAGTGTGCCTGGAGCTAAGGGCTTCCTAGTTTTAAAAATCCTAGCCCTAGGCCTAAGCCTAACAGTAACCCTGGGAAGGTAAATCAGCCTGGTGTTAGGCTTCTTGCCAAGGAAAAAGCCGTGAAAGCAGCCATGTTGTGGCACTTTTGCACTCCCTTTTGGATGCCTTTCACAGCTGCAGTGTGCCTGGAACTCAGGGCTTCCTGATTTTAAAAATCCTAGCCCTAGGCCGAACCCCAACCCTAAGACGAGAAAGGCAAATCTGTCAGGAATTAGGCATGTCCCCAAGGAAAAAGCTGTGGAGGCAGGCATGTTGTGGTACTTTTGCGCTCTTCTTGGCTAGTCCTTCGCAGCTGCTGTGTTCTTGGAACTCAGGGCTTTCTGGTAAATAGAGCCCTTACCCTAGGCGTAACTCAAACCTTAACCCTAGGAAGGAAAATCAGCCTATGGTTCGGGATGGTCTCATGGAAATATCAGTGGTGGCAGCCAAGTTGCGTCACTTTTGCGCTCCCCTTGGGATGCCTTTCGCAGCTGCAGTGTGCCTGGAGCCCAGGGCTTCCTGGTTTTAAAAGTCCTAGGCCTAAGCCTAACAGTAACCCTAGGAAGGTAAATCAGCCGGGTATTAGGGTTCTTCCTAAGGGAAAAGCCGTGAAAGCAGCCATGTTGTGGCACTTCTGCACTCCCTTTGGGATGCCTTTGGCAGATGAAGTAAGCCTGGAACTCAGGGCTTCCTGGTTAAAGAAATCCAAGCCCTAGGCTGAACCCTAACCCTAACCCTAGGCAGATAAATCAGCCTAGGTATAGGGATGGTGCCAAGGAAAAAGCTGTGAAAGCTGCCATGTTGTTGCACTTTTGTACTCCCCTTGGGATGCCTTGAACAGCTGCAGTGTGCCTGGAGCATAGGGTTTCCTAGTTTTAAAAATCCTAGCCCTAGGCCTAAGCCTAACAGTAACCCTGGGAAGGTAAATCAGCCTGGTGTTAGGCTTCTTGCCAAGGAAAAAGCCGTGAAAGCAGCCATGTTGTGGCACTTTTGCACTCCCTTTTGGATGCCTTTCACAGCTGCAGTGTGCCTGGAACTCAGGGCTTCCTGATTTTAAAAATCCTAGCCCTAGGCCGAACCCCAACCCTAAGACGAGAAAGGCAAATCAGCCAGGAATTAGGCATGTCCCCAAGGAAAAAGCTGTGGAGGCAGGCATGTTGTGGTACTTTTGCGCTCTTCTTGGCTAGTCCTTCGCAGCTGCTGTGTTCTTGGAACTCAGGGCTTTCTGGTTAATAGAGCCCTTACCCTAGGCGTAACTCAAACCTTAACCCTAGGAAGGAAAATCAGCCTATGGTTCGGGATGGTCTCATGGAAATATCAGTGGTGGCAGCCAAGTTGCGTCACTTTTGCGCTCCCCTTGGGATGCCTTTCGCAGCTGCAGTGTGCCTGGAGCCCAGGGCTTCCTGGTTTTAAAAGTCCTAGGCCTAAGCCTAACAGTAACCCTAGGAAGGTAAATCAGCCGGGTATTAGGGTTCTTCCTAAGGGAAAAGCCGTGAAAGCAGCCATGTTGTGGCACTTCTGCACTCCCTTTGGGATGCCTTTGGCAGATGAAGTAAGCCTGGAACTCAGGGCTTCCTGGTTAAAGAAATCCAAGCCCTAGGCTGAACCCTAACCCTAACCCTAGGCAGATAAATCAGCCTAGGTATAGGGATGGTGCCAAGGAAAAAGCTGTGAAAGCTGCCATGTTGCTGCACTTTTGTACTCCCCTTGGGATGCCTTGAACAGCTGCAGTGTGCCTGGAGCCCAGGGCTTCCTAGTTTTAAAAATCCTAGCCCTAGGCCTAAGCCTAACAGTAACCCTGGGAAGGTAAATCAGCCTGGTGTTAGGCTTCTTGCCAAGGAAAAAGCCGTGAAAGCAGCCATGTTGTGGCACTTTTGCACTCCCTTTTGGATGCCTTTCACAGCTGCAGTGTGCCTGGAACTCAGGGCTTCCTGATTTTAAAAATCCTAGCCCTAGGCCGAACCCCAACCCTAAGACGAGAAAGGCAAATCAGCCAGGAATTAGGCATGTGCCCAAGGAAAAAGCTGTGGAGGCAGGCATGTTGTGATACTTTTGCGCTCTTCTTGGCTAGTCCTTCGCAGCTGCTGTGTTCTTGGAACTCAGGGCTTTCTGGTTAATAGACCCGTACCCTAGGCGTAACTCAAACCTTAAGCCTAGGAAGGAAAATCAGCCTATGGTTCGGGATGGTCTCATGGAAATATCAGTGGTGGCAGCCAAGTTGCGTCACTTTTGCGCTCCCCTTGGGATGCCTTTCGCAGCTGCAGTGTGCCTGGAGCCCAGGGCTTCCTGGTTTTAAAAGTCCTAGGCCTAAGCCTAACAGTAACCCTAGGAAGGTAAATCAGCCGGGTATTAGGGTTCTTCCTAAGGGAAAAGCCGTGAAAGCAGCCATGTTGTGGCACTTCTGCACTCCCTTTGGGATGCCTTTGGCAGATGAAGTAAGCCTGGAACTCAGGGCTTCCTGGTTAAAGAAATCCAAGCCCTAGGCTGAACCCTAACCCTAACCCTAGGCAGATAAATCAGCCTAGGTATAGGGATGGTGCCAAGGAAAAAGCTGTGAAAGCTGCCATGTTGTTGCACTTTTGTACTCCCCTTGGGATGCCTTGAACAGCTGCAGTGTGCCTGGAGCCCAGGGCTTCCTAGTTTTAAAAATCCTAGCCCTAGGCCTAAGCCTAACAGTAACCCTGGGAAGGTAAATCAGCCTGGTGTTAGGCTTCTTGCCAAGGAAAACGCCGTGAAAGCAGCCATGTTGTGGCACTTTTGCACTCCCTTTTGGATGCCTTTCACAGCTCCAGTGTGCCTGGAACTCAGGGCTTCCTGCTTTTAAAAATCCTAGCCCTAGGCCGAACCCCAACCCTAAGACGAGAAAGGCAAATCAGCCAGGAATTAGGCATGTCCCCAAGGAAAAAGCTGTGGAGGCAGGCATGTTGTGCTACTTTTGCGCTCTTCTTGGCTAGTCCTTCGCAGCTGCTGTGTTCTTGGAACTCAGGGCTTTCTGGTTAACAGAGCCCTTACCCTAGGCGTAACTCAAACCTTAACCCTAGGAAGGAAAATCAGCCTATGGTTCGGGATGGTCTCATGGAAATATCAGTGGTGGCAGCCAAGTTGCGTCACTTTTGCGCTCCCCTTGGGATGCCTTTCGCAGCTGCAGTGTGCCTGGAGCCCAGGGCTTCCTGGTTTTAAAAGTCCTAGGCCTAAGCCTAACAGTAACCCTGGGAAGGTAAATCAGCCTGGTGTTAGGCTTCTTGCCAAGGAAAAAGCCGTGAAAGCAGCCATGTTGTGGCACTTTTGCACTCCCTTTTGGATGCCTTTCACAGCTCCAGTGTGCCTGGAACTCAGGGCTTCCTGATTTTAAAAATCCTAGCCCTAGGCCGAACCCCAACCCTAAGACGAGAAAGGCAAATCAGCCAGGAATTAGGCATGTCCCCAAGGAAAAAGCTGTGGAGGCAGGCATGTTGTGGTACTTTTGCGCTCTTCTTGGCTAGTCCTTCGCAGCTGCTGTGTTCTTGGAACTCAGGGCTTTCTGGTTAATAGAACCCTTACCCTAGGCGTAACTCAAACCTTAAGCCTAGGAAGGAAAATCAGCCTATGGTTCGGGATGATCTCATGGAAATATCAGTGGTGGCAGCCAAGTTGCGTCACTTTTGCGCTCCCCTTGGGATGCCTTTCGCAGCTGCAGTGTGCCTGGAGCCCAGGGCTTCCTGGTTTTAAAAGTCCTAGGCCTAAGCCTAACAGTAACCCTAGGAAGGTAAATCAGCCGGGTATTAGGGTTCTTCCTAAGGGAAAAGCCGTGAAAGCAGCCATGTTGTGGCACTTCTGCACTCCCTTTGGGATGCCTTTGGCAGATGAAGTAAGCCTGGAACTCAGGGCTTCCTGGTTAAAGAAATCCAAGCCCTAGGCTGAACCCTAACCCTAACCCTAGGCAGATAAATCAGCCTAGGTATAGGGATGGTGCCAAGGAAAAAGCTGTGAAAGCTGCCATGTTGTTGCACTTTTGTACTCCCCTTGGGATGCCTTGAACAGCTGCAGTGTGCCTGGAGCTAAGGGCTTCCTAGTTTTAAAAATCCTAGCCCTAGGCCTAAGCCTAACAGTAACCCTGGGAAGGTAAATCAGCCTGGTGTTAGGCTTCTTGCCAAGGAAAAAGCCGTGAAAGCAGCCATGTTGTGGCACTTTTGCACTCCCTTTTGGATGCCTTTCACAGCTCCAGTGTGCCTGGAACTCAGGGCTTCCTGATTTTAAAAATCCTAGCCCTAGGCCGAACCCCAACCCTAAGACGAGAAAGGCAAATCAGCCAGGAATTAGGCATGTCCCCAAGGAAAAAGCTGTGGAGGCAGGCATGTTGTGGTACTTTTGCGCTCTTCTTGGCTAGTCCTTCGCAGCTGCTGTGTTCTTGGAACTCAGGGCTTTCTGGTAAATAGAGCCCTTACCCTAGGCGTAACTCAAACCTTAAGCCTAGGAAGGAAAATCAACCTATGGTTCGGGATGGTCTCATGGAAATATCAGTGGTGGCAGCCAAGTTGCGTCACTTTTGCGCTCCCCTTGGGATGCCTTTCGCAGCTGCAGTGTGCCTGGAGCCCAGGGCTTCCTGGTTTTAAAAGTCCTAGGCCTAAGCCTAACAGTAACCCTAGGAAGGTAAATCAGCCGGGTATTAGGGTTCTTCCTAAGGGAAAAGCCGTGAAAGCAGCCATGTTGTGGCACTTCTGCACTCCCTTTGGGATGCCTTTGGCAGATGAAGTAAGCCTGGAACTCAGGGCTTCCTGGTTAAAGAAATCCAAGCCCTAGGCTGAAGCCTAACCCTAACCCTAGGCAGATAAATCAGCCTAGGTATAGGGATGGTGCCAAGGAAAAAGCTGTGAAAGCTGCCATGTTGTTGCACTTTTGTACTCCCCTTGGGATGCCTTGAACAGCTGCAGTGTGCCTGGAGCCCAGGGCTTCCTAGTTTTAAAAATCCTAGCCCTAGGCCTAAGCCTAACAGTAACCCTGGGAAGGTAAATCAGCCTGGTGTTAGGCTTCTTGCCAAGGAAAAAGCCGTGAAAGCAGCCATGTTGTGGCACTTTTGCACTCCCTTTTGGATGCCTTTCACAGCTCCAGTGTGCCTGGAACTCAGGGCTTCCTGATTTTAAAAATCCTAGCCCTAGGCCGAACCCCAACCCTAAGACGAGAAAGGCAAATCAGCCAGGAATTAGGCATGTCCCCAAGGAAAAAGCTGTGGAGGCAGGCATGTTGTGGTACTTTTGTGCTCTTCTTGGGTAGTCCTTCGCAGCTGCTGTGTTCTTGGAACTCAGGGCTTTCTGGTTAATAGAACCCTTACCCTAGGCGTAACTCAAACCTTAACCCTAGGAAGGAAAATCAGCCTATGGTTCGGGATGGTCTCATGGAAATATCAGTGGTGGCAGCCAAGTTGCGTCACTTTTGCGCTCCCCTTGGGATGCCTTTCGCAGCTGCAGTGTGCCTGGAGCCCAGGGCTTCCTGGTTTTAAAAGTCCTAGGCCTAAGCCTAACAGTAACCCTAGGAAGGTAAATCAGCCGGGTATTAGGGTTCTTCCTAAGGGAAAAGCCGTGAAAGCAGCCATGTTGTGGCACTTCTGCACTCCCTTTGGGATGCCTTTGGCAGATGAAGTAAGCCTGGAACTCAGGGCTTCCTGGTTAAAGAAATCCAAGCCCTAGGCTGAACCCTAACCCTAACCCTAGGCAGATAAATCAGCCTAGGTATAGGGATGGTGCCAAGGAAAAAGCTGTGAAAGCTGCCATGTTGTTGCACTTTTGTACTCCCCTTGGGATGCCTTGAACAGCTGCAGTGTGCCTGGAGCTAAGGGCTTCCTAGTTTTAAAAATCCTAGCCCTAGGCCTAAGCCTAACAGTAACCCTGGGAAGGTAAATCAGCCTGGTGTTAGGCTTCTTGCCAAGGAAAAAGCCGTGAAAGCAGCCATGTTGTGGCACTTTTGCACTCCCTTTTGGATGCCTTTCACAGCTGCAGTGTGCCTGGAACTCAGGGCTTCCTGATTTTAAAAATCCTAGCCCTAGGCCGAACCCCAACCCTAAGACGAGAAAGGCAAATCAGCCAGGAATTAGGCATGTCCCCAAGGAAAAAGCTGTGGAGGCAGGCATGTTGTGGTACTTTTGCGCTCTTCTTGGCTAGTCCTTCGCAGCTGCTGTGTTCTTGGAACTCAGGGCTTTCTGGTAAATAGAGCCCTTACCCTAGGCGTAACTCAAACCTTAACCCTAGGAAGGAAAATCAGCCTATGGTTCGGGATGGTCTCATGGAAATATCAGTGGTGGCAGCCAAGTTGCGTCACTTTTGCGCTCCCCTTGGGATGCCTTTCGCAGCTGCAGTGTGCCTGGAGCCCAGGGCTTCCTGGTTTTAAAAGTCCTAGGCCTAAGCCTAACAGTAACCCTAGGAAGGTAAATCAGCCGGGTATTAGGGTTCTTCCTAAGGGAAAAGCCGTGAAAGCAGCCATGTTGTGGCACTTCTGCACTCCCTTTGGGATGCCTTTGGCAGATGAAGTAAGCCTGGAACTCAGGGCTTCCTGGTTAAAGAAATCCAAGCCCTAGGCTGAACCCTAACCCTAACCCTAGGCAGATAAATCAGCCTAGGTATAGGGATGGTGCCAAGGAAAAAGCTGTGAAAGCTGCCATGTTGTTGCACTTTTGTACTCCCCTTGGGATGCCTTGAACAGCTGCAGTGTGCCTGGAGCATAGGGTTTCCTAGTTTTAAAAATCCTAGCCCTAGGCCTAAGCCTAACAGTAACCCTGGGAAGGTAAATCAGCCTGGTGTTAGGCTTCTTGCCAAGGAAAAAGCCGTGAAAGCAGCCATGTTGTGGCACTTTTGCACTCCCTTTTGGATGCCTTTCACAGCTCCAGTGTGCCTGGAACTCAGGGCTTCCTGATTTTAAAAATCCTAGCCCTAGGCCGAACCCCAACCCTAAGACGAGAAAGGCAAATCAGCCAGGAATTAGGCATGTCCCCAAGGAAAAAGCTGTGGAGGCAGGCATGTTGTGGTACTTTTGCGCTCTTCTTGGCTAGTCCTTCGCAGCTGCTGTGTTCTTGGAACTCAGGGCTTTCTGGTTAATAGAGCCCTTACCCTAGGCGTAACTCAAACCTTAACCCTAGGAAGGAAAATCAGCCTATGGTTCGGGATGGTCTCATGGAAATATCAGTGGTGGCAGCCAAGTTGCGTCACTTTTGCGCTCCCCTTGGGATGCCTTTCGCAGCTGCAGTGTGCCTGGAGCCCAGGGCTTCCTGGTTTTAAAAGTCCTAGGCCTAAGCCTAACAGTAACCCTAGGAAGGTAAATCAGCCGGGTATTAGGGTTCTTCCTAAGGGAAAAGCCGTGAAAGCAGCCATGTTGTGGCACTTCTGCACTCCCTTTGGGATGCCTTTGGCAGATGAAGTAAGCCTGGAACTCAGGGCTTCCTGGTTAAAGAAATCCAAGCCCTAGGCTGAACCCTAACCCTAACCCTAGGCAGATAAATCAGCCTAGGTATAGGGATGGTGCCAAGGAAAAAGCTGTGAAAGCTGCCATGTTGTTGCACTTTTGTACTCCCCTTGGGATGCCTTGAACAGCTGCAGTGTGCCTGGAGCCCAGGGCTTCCTAGTTTTAAAAATCCTAGCCCTAGGCCTAAGCCTAACAGTAACCCTGGGAAGGTAAATCAGCCTGGTGTTAGGCTTCTTGCCAAGGAAAAAGCCGTGAAAGCAGCCATGTTGTGGCACTTTTGCACTCCCTTTTGGATGCCTTTCACAGCTGCAGTGTGCCTGGAACTCAGGGCTTCCTGATTTTAAAAATCCTAGCCCTAGGCCGAACCCCAACCCTAAGACGAGAAAGGCAAATCAGCCAGGAATTAGGCATGTGCCCAAGGAAAAAGCTGTGGAGGCAGGCATGTTGTGATACTTTTGCGCTCTTCTTGGCTAGTCCTTCGCAGCTGCTGTGTTCTTGGAACTCAGGGCTTTCTGGTTAATAGACCCGTACCCTAGGCGTAACTCAAACCTTAAGCCTAGGAAGGAAAATCAGCCTATGGTTCGGGATGGTCTCATGGAAATATCAGTGGTGGCAGCCAAGTTGCGTCACTTTTGCGCTCCCCTTGGGATGCCTTTCGCAGCTGCAGTGTGCCTGGAGCCCAGGGCTTCCTGGTTTTAAAAGTCCTAGGCCTAAGCCTAACAGTAACCCTAGGAAGGTAAATCAGCCGGGTATTAGGGTTCTTCCTAAGGGAAAAGCCGTGAAAGCAGCCATGTTGTGGCACTTCTGCACTCCCTTTGGGATGCCTTTGGCAGATGAAGTAAGCCTGGAACTCAGGGCTTCCTGGTTAAAGAAATCCAAGCCCTAGGCTGAACCCTAACCCTAACCCTAGGCAGATAAATCAGCCTAGGTATAGGGATGGTGCCAAGGAAAAAGCTGTGAAAGCTGCCATGTTGTTGCACTTTTGTACTCCCCTTGGGATGCCTTGAACAGCTGCAGTGTGCCTGGAGCCCAGGGCTTCCTAGTTTTAAAAATCCTAGCCCTAGGCCTAAGCCTAACAGTAACCCTGGGAAGGTAAATCAGCCTGGTGTTAGGCTTCTTGCCAAGGAAAACGCCGTGAAAGCAGCCATGTTGTGGCACTTTTGCACTCCCTTTTGGATGCCTTTCACAGCTCCAGTGTGCCTGGAACTCAGGGCTTCCTGCTTTTAAAAATCCTAGCCCTAGGCCGAACCCCAACCCTAAGACGAGAAAGGCAAATCAGCCAGGAATTAGGCATGTCCCCAAGGAAAAAGCTGTGGAGGCAGGCATGTTGTGGTACTTTTGCGCTCTTCTTGGCTAGTCCTTCGCAGCTGCTGTGTTCTTGGAACTCAGGGCTTTCTGGTTAATAGAACCCTTACCCTAGGCGTAACTCAAACCTTAACCCTAGGAAGGAAAATCAGCCTATGGTTCGGGATGATCTCATGGAAATATCAGTGGTGGCAGCCAAGTTGCGTCACTTTTGCGCTCCCCTTGGGATGCCTTTCGCAGCTGCAGTGTGCCTGGAGCCCAGGGCTTCCTGGTTTTAAAAGTCCTAGGCCTAAGCCTAACAGTAACCCTAGGAAGGTAAATCAGCCGAGTATTAGGGTTCTTCCTAAGGGAAAAGCCGTGAAAGCAGCCATGTTGTGGCACTTCTGCACTCCCTTTGGGATGCCTTTGGCAGATGAAGTAAGCCTGGAACTCAGGGCTTCCTGGTTAAAGAAATCCAAGCCCTAGGCTGAACCCTAACCCTAACCCTAGGCAGATAAATCAGCCTAGGTATAGGGATGGTGCCAAGGAAAAAGCTGTGAAAGCTGCCATGTTGTTGCACTTTTGTACTCCCCTTGGGATGCCTTGAACAGCTGCAGTGTGCCTGGAGCTAAGGGCTTCCTAGTTTTAAAAATCCTAGCCCTAGGCCTAAGCCTAACAGTAACCCTGGGAAGGTAAATCAGCCTGGTGTTAGGCTTCTTGCCAAGGAAAAAGCCGTGAAAGCAGCCATGTTGTGGCACTTTTGCACTCCCTTTTGGATGCCTTTCACAGCTCCAGTGTGCCTGGAACTCAGGGCTTCCTGCTTTTAAAAATCCTAGCCCTAGGCCGAACCCCAACCCTAAGACGAGAAAGGCAAATCAGCCAGGAATTAGGCATGTCCCCAAGGAAAAAGCTGTGGAGGCAGGCATGTTGTGCTACTTTTGCGCTCTTCTTGGCTAGTCCTTCGCAGCTGCTGTGTTCTTGGAACTCAGGGCTTTCTGGTTAACAGAGCCCTTACCCTAGGCGTAACTCAAACCTTAACCCTAGGAAGGAAAATCAGCCTATGGTTCGGGATGGTCTCATGGAAATATCAGTGGTGGCAGCCAAGTTGCGTCACTTTTGCGCTCCCCTTGGGATGCCTTTCGCAGCTGCAGTGTGCCTGGAGCCCAGGGCTTCCTGGTTTTAAAAGTCCTAGGCCTAAGCCTAACAGTAACCCTAGGAAGGTAAATCAGCCGGGTATTAGGGTTCTTCCTAAGGGAAAAGCCGTGAAAGCAGCCATGTTGTGGCACTTCTGCACTCCCTTTGGGATGCCTTTGGCAGATGAAGTAAGCCTGGAACTCAGGGCTTCCTGGTTAAAGAAATCCAAGCCCTAGGCTGAACCCTAACCCTAACCCTAGGCAGATAAATCAGCCTAGGTATAGGGATGGTGCCAAGGAAAAAGCTGTGAAAGCTGCCATGTTGTTGCACTTTTGTACTCCCCTTGGGATGCCTTGAACAGCTGCAGTGTGCCTGGAGCCCAGGGCTTCCTAGTTTTAAAAATCCTAGCCCTAGGCCTAAGCCTAACAGTAACCCTGGGAAGGTAAATCAGCCTGGTGTTAGGCTTCTTGCCAAGGAAAAAGCCGTGAAAGCAGCCATGTTGTGGCACTTTTGCACTCCCTTTTGGATGCCTTTCACAGCTCCAGTGTGCCTGGAACTCAGGGCTTCCTGATTTTAAAAATCCTAGCCCTAGGCCGAACCCCAACCCTAAGACGAGAAAGGCAAATCAGCCAGGAATTAGGCATGTCCCCAAGGAAAAAGCTGTGGAGGCAGGCATGTTGTGGTACTTTTGCGCTCTTCTTGGCTAGTCCTTCGCAGCTGCTGTGTTCTTGGAACTCAGGGCTTTCTGGTTAATAGAACCCTTACCCTAGGCGTAACTCAAACCTTAAGCCTAGGAAGGAAAATCAGCCTATGGTTCGGGATGATCTCATGGAAATATCAGTGGTGGCAGCCAAGTTGCGTCACTTTTGCGCTCCCCTTGGGATGCCTTTCGCAGCTGCAGTGTGCCTGGAGCCCAGGGCTTCCTGGTTTTAAAAGTCCTAGGCCTAAGCCTAACAGTAACCCTAGGAAGGTAAATCAGCCGGGTATTAGGGTTCTTCCTAAGGGAAAAGCCGTGAAAGCAGCCATGTTGTGGCACTTCTGCACTCCCTTTGGGATGCCTTTGGCAGATGAAGTAAGCCTGGAACTCAGGGCTTCCTGGTTAAAGAAATCCAAGCCCTAGGCTGAACCCTAACCCTAACCCTAGGCAGATAAATCAGCCTAGGTATAGGGATGGTGCCAAGGAAAAAGCTGTGAAAGCTGCCATGTTGTTGCACTTTTGTACTCCCCTTGGGATGCCTTGAACAGCTGCAGTGTGCCTGGAGCTAAGGGCTTCCTAGTTTTAAAAATCCTAGCCCTAGGCCTAAGCCTAACAGTAACCCTGGGAAGGTAAATCAGCCTGGTGTTAGGCTTCTTGCCAAGGAAAAAGCCGTGAAAGCAGCCATGTTGTGGCACTTTTGCACTCCCTTTTGGATGCCTTTCACAGCTGCAGTGTGCCTGGAACTCAGGGCTTCCTGATTTTAAAAATCCTAGCCCTAGGCTGAACCCCAACCCTAAGACGAGAAAGGCAAATCAGCCAGGAATTAGGCATGTCCCCAAGGAAAAAGCTGTGGAGGCAGGCATGTTGTGGTACTTTTGCGCTCTTCTTGGCTAGTCCTTCGCAGCTGCTGTGTTCTTGGAACTCAGGGCTTTGTGGTTAATAGAACCCTTACCCTAGGCGTAACTCAAACCTTAAGCCTAGGAAGGAAAATCAGCCTATGGTTCGGGATGGTCTCATGGAAATATCAGTGGTGGCAGCCAAGTTGCGTCACTTTTGCGCTCCCCTTGGGATGCCTTTCGCAGCTGCAGTGTGCCTGGAGCCCAGGGCTTCCTGGTTTTAAAAGTCCTAGGCCTAAGCCTAACAGTAACCCTAGGAAGGTAAATCAGCCGGGTATTAGGGTTCTTCCTAAGGGAAAAGCCGTGAAAGCAGCCATGTTGTGGCACTTCTGCACTCCCTTTGGGATGCCTTTGGCAGATGAAGTAAGCCTGGAACTCAGGGCTTCCTGGTTAAAGAAATCCAAGCCCTAGGCTGAACCCTAACCCTAACCCTAGGCAGATAAATCAGCCTAGGTATAGGGATGGTGCCAAGGAAAAAGCTGTGAAAGCTGCCATGTTGTTGCACTTTTGTACTCCCCTTGGGATGCCTTGAACAGCTGCAGTGTGCCTGGAGCTAAGGGCTTCCTAGTTTTAAAAATCCTAGCCCTAGGCCTAAGCCTAACAGTAACCCTGGGAAGGTAAATCAGCCTGGTGTTAGGCTTCTTGCCAAGGAAAAAGCCGTGAAAGCAGCCATGTTGTGGCACTTTTGCACTCCCTTTTGGATGCCTTTCACAGCTGCAGTGTGCCTGGAACTCAGGGCTTCCTGATTTTAAAAATCCTAGCCCTAGGCCGAACCCCAACCCTAAGACGAGAAAGGCAAATCAGCCAGGAATTAGGCATGTCCCCAAGGAAAAAGCTGTGGAGGCAGGCATGTTGTGGTACTTTTGCGCTCTTCTTGGCTAGTCCTTCGCAGCTGCTGTGTTCTTGGAACTCAGGGCTTTCTGGTAAATAGAGCCCTTACCCTAGGCGTAACTCAAACCTTAAGCCTAGGAAGGAAAATCAACCTATGGTTCGGGATGGTCTCATGGAAATATCAGTGGTGGCAGCCAAGTTGCGTCACTTTTGCGCTCCCCTTGGGATGCCTTTCGCAGCTGCAGTGTGCCTGGAGCCCAGGGCTTCCTGGTTTTAAAAGTCCTAGGCCTAAGCCTAACAGTAACCCTAGGAAGGTAAATCAGCCGGGTATTAGGGTTCTTCCTAAGGGAAAAGCCGTGAAAGCAGCCATGTTGTGGCACTTCTGCACTCCCTTTGGGATGCCTTTGGCAGATGAAGTAAGCCTGGAACTCAGGGCTTCCTGGTTAAAGAAATCCAAGCCCTAGGCTGAACCCTAACCCTAACCCTAGGCAGATAAATCAGCCTAGGTATAGGGATGGTGCCAAGGAAAAAGCTGTGAAAGCTGCCATGTTGTTGCACTTTTGTACTCCCCTTGGGATGCCTTGAACAGCTGCAGTGTGCCTGGAGCCCAGGGCTTCCTAGTTTCAAAAATCCTAGCCCTAGGCCTAAGCCTAACAGTAACCCTGGGAAGGTAAGTCAGCCTGGTGTTAGGCTTCTTGCCAAGGAAAAAGCCGTGAAAGCAGCCATGTTGTGGCACTTTTGCACTCCCTTTTGGATGCCTTTCACAGCTCCAGTGTGCCTGGAACTCAGGGCTTCCTGATTTTAAAAATCCTAGCCCTAGGCCGAACCCCAACCCTAAGACGAGAAAGGCAAATCAGCCAGGAATTAGGCATGTCCACAAGGAAAAAGCTGTGGAGGCAGGCATGTTGTGGTACTTTTGCGCTCTTCTTGGGTAGTCCTTCGCAGCTGCTGTGTTCTTGGAACTCAGGGCTTTCTGGTTAATAGACCCTTACCCTAGGCGTAACTCAAACCTTAAGCCTAGGAAGGAAAATCAGCCTATGGTTCGGGATGGTCTCATGGAAATATCAGTGGTGGCAGCCAAGTTGCGTCACTTTTGCGCTCCCCTTGGGATGCCTTTCGCAGCTGCAGTGTGCCTGGAGCCCAGGGCTTCCTGGTTTTAAAAGTCCTAGGCCTAAGCCTAACAGTAACCCTAGGAAGGTAAATCAGCCGGGTATTAGGGTTCTTCCTAAGGGAAAAGCCGTGAAAGCAGCCATGTTGTGGCACTTCTGCACTCCCTTTGGGATGCCTTTGGCAGATGAAGTAAGCCTGGAACTCAGGGCTTCCTGGTTAAAGAAATCCAAGCCCTAGGCTGAACCCTAACCCTAACCCTAGGCAGATAAATCAGCCTAGGTATAGGGATGGTGCCAAGGAAAAAGCTGTGAAAGCTGCCATGTTGTTGCACTTTTGTACTCCCCTTGGGATGCCTTGAACAGCTGCAGTGTGCCTGGAGCTAAGGGCTTCCTAGTTTTAAAAATCCTAGCCCTAGGCCTAAGCCTAACAGTAACCCTGGGAAGGTAAATCAGCCTGGTGTTAGGCTTCTTGCCAAGGAAAAAGCCGTGAAAGCAGCCATGTTGTGGCACTTTTGCACTCCCTTTTGGATGCCTTTCACAGCTCCAGTGTGCCTGGAACTCAGGGCTTCCTGATTTTAAAAATCCTAGCCCTAGGCCGAACCCCAACCCTAAGACGAGAAAGGCAAATCAGCCAGGAATTAGGCATGTCCCCAAGGAAAAAGCTGTGGAGGCAGGCATGTTGTGGTACTTTTGCGCTCTTCTTGGCTAGTCCTTCGCAGCTGCTGTGTTCTTGGAACTCAGGGCTTTCTGGTTAATAGACCCTCACCCTAGGCGTAACTCAAACCTTAACCCTAGGAAGGAAAATCAGCCTATGGTTCGGGATGGTCTCATGGAAATATCAGTGGTGGCAGCCAAGTTGCGTCACTTTTGCGCTCCCCTTGGGATGCCTTTCGCAGCTGCAGTGTGCCTGGAGCCCAGGGCTTCCTGGTTTTAAAAGTCCTAGGCCTAAGCCTAACAGTAACCCTAGGAAGGTAAATCAGCCGGGTATTAGGGTTCTTCCTAAGGGAAAAGCCGTGAAAGCAGCCATGTTGTGGCACTTCTGCACTCCCTTTGGGATGCCTTTGGCAGATGAAGTAAGCCTGGAACTCAGGGCTTCCTGGTTAAAGAAATCCAAGCCCTAGGCTGAACCCTAACCCTAACCCTAGGCAGATAAATCAGCCTAGGTATAGGGATGGTGCCAAGGAAAAAGCTGTGAAAGCTGCCATGTTGTTGCACTTTTGTACTCCCCTTGGGATGCCTTGAACAGCTGCAGTGTGCCTGGAGCCCAGGGCTTCCTAGTTTCAAAAATCCTAGCCCTAGGCCTAAGCCTAACAGTAACCCTGGGAAGGTAAATCAGCCTGGTGTTAGGCGTCTTGCCAAGGAAAAAGCCGTGAAAGCAGCCATGTTGTGGCACTTTTGCACTCCCTTTTGGATGCCTTTCACAGCTCCAGTGTGCCTGGAACTCAGGGCTTCCTGATTTTAAAAATCCTAGCCCTAGGCCGAACCCCAACCCTAAGACGAGAAAGGCAAATCAGCCAGGAATTAGGCATGTCCCCAAGGAAAAAGCTGTGGAGGCAGGCACGTTGTGCTACTTTTTCGCTCTTCTTGGGTAGTCCTTCGCAGCTGCTGTGTTCTTGGAACTCAGGGCTTTCTGGTAAATAGAGCCCTTACCCTAGGCGTAACTCAAACCTTAACCCTAGGAAGGAAAATCAGCCTATGGTTCGGGATGGTCTCATGGAAATATCAGTGGTGGCAGCCAAGTTGCGTCACTTTTGCGCTCCCCTTGGGATGCCTTTTGCAGCTGCAGTGTGCCTGGAGCCCAGGGCTTCCTGGTTTTAAAAGTCCTAGGCCTAAGCCTAACAGTAACCCTAGGAAGGTAAATCAGCCGGGTATTAGGGTTCTTCCTAAGGGAAAAGCCGTGAAAGCAGCCATGTTGTGGCACTTCTGCACTCCCTTTGGGATGCCTTTGGCAGATGAAGTAAGCCTGGAACTCAGGGCTTCCTGGTTAAAGAAATCCAAGCCCTAGGCTGAACCCTAACCCTAACCCTAGGCAGATAAATCAGCCTAGGTATAGGGATGGTGCCAAGGAAAAAGCTGTGAAAGCTGCCATGTTGTTGCACTTTTGTACTCCCCTTGGGATGCCTTGAACAGCTGCAGTGTGCCTGGAGCTAAGGGCTTCCTAGTTTTAAAAATCCTAGCCCTAGGCCTAAGCCTAACAGTAACCCTGGGAAGGTAAATCAGCCTGGTGTTAGGCTTCTTGCCAAGGAAAAAGCCGTGAAAGCAGCCATGTTGTGGCACTTTTGCACTCCCTTTTGGATGCCTTTCACAGCTCCAGTGTGCCTGGAACTCAGGGCTTCCTGATTTTAAAAATCCTAGCCCTAGGCCGAACCCCAACCCTAAGACGAGAAAGGCAAATCAGCCAGGAATTAGGCATGTCCACAAGGAAAAAGCTGTGGAGGCAGGCATGTTGTGGTACTTTTGCGCTCTTCTTGGGTAGTCCTTCGCAGCTGCTGTGTTCTTGGAACTCAGGGCTTTCTGGTTAATAGACCCTTACCCTAGGCGTAACTCAAACCTTAACCCTAGGAAGGAAAATCAGCCTATGGTTCGGGATGGTCTCATGGAAATATCAGTGGTGGCAGCCAAGTTGCGTCACTTTTGCGCTCCCCTTGGGATGCCTTTCGCAGCTGCAGTGTGCCTGGAGCCCAGGGCTTCCTGGTTTTAAAAGTCCTAGGCCTAAGCCTAACAGTAACCCTAGGAAGGTAAATCAGCCGGGTATTAGGGTTCTTCCTAAGGGAAAAGCCGTGAAAGCAGCCATGTTGTGGCACTTCTGCACTCCCTTTGGGATGCCTTTGGCAGATGAAGTAAGCCTGGAACTCAGGGCTTCCTGGTTAAAGAAATCCAAGCCCTAGGCTGAACCCTAACCCTAACCCTAGGCAGATAAATCAGCCTAGGTATAGGGATGGTGCCAAGGAAAAAGCTGTGAAAGCTGCCATGTTGTTGCACTTTTGTACTCCCCTTGGGATGCCTTGAACAGCTGCAGTGTGCCTGGAGCTAAGGGCTTCCTAGTTTTAAAAATCCTAGCCCTAGGCCTAAGCCTAACAGTAACCCTGGGAAGGCAAATCAGCCTGGTGTTAGGCTTCTTGCCAAGGAAAAAGCCGTGAAAGCAGCCATGTTGTGGCACTTTTGCACTCCCTTTTGGATGCCTTTCACAGCTCCAGTGTGCCTGGAACTCAGGGCTTCCTGATTTTAAAAATCCTAGCCCTAGGCCGAACCCCAACCCTAAGACGAGAAAGGCAAATCAGCCAGGAATTAGGCATGTCCCCAAGGAAAAAGCTGTGGAGGCAGGCATGTTGTGGTACTTTTGTGCTCTTCTTGGCTAGTCCTTCGCAGCTGCTGTGTTCTTGGAACTCAGGGCTTTCTGGTAAATAGAGCCCTTACCCTAGGCGTAACTCAAACCTTAACCCTAGGAAGGAAAATCAACCTATGGTTCGGGATGGTCTCATGGAAATATTAGTGGTGGCAGCCAAGTTGCGTCACTTTTGCGCTCCCCTTGGGATGCCTTTCGCAGCTGCAGTGTGCCTGGAGCCCAGGGCTTCCTGGTTTTAAAAGTCCTAGGCCTAAGCCTAACAGTAACCCTAGGAAGGTAAATCAGCCGGGTATTAGGGTTCTTCCTAAGGGAAAAGCCGTGAAAGCAGCCATGTTGTGGCACTTCTGCACTCCCTTTGGGATGCCTTTGGCAGATGAAGTAAGCCTGGAACTCAGGGCTTCCTGGTTAAAGAAATCCAAGCCCTAGGCTGAACCCTAACCCTAACCCTAGGCAGATAAATCAGCCTAGGTATAGGGATGGTGCCAAGGAAAAAGCTGTGAAAGCTGCCATGTTGTTGCACTTTTGTACTCCCCTTGGGATGCCTTGAACAGCTGCAGTGTGCCTGGAGCTAAGGGCTTCCTAGTTTCAAAAATCCTAGCCCTAGGCCTAAGCCTAACAGTAACCCTGGGAAGGTAAATCAGCCTGGTGTTAGGCTTCTTGCCAAGGAAAAAGCCGTGAAAGCAGCCATGTTGTGGCACTTTTGCACTCCCTTTTGGATGCCTTTCACAGCTGAAGTGGCCTGGAACTCAGGGCTTCCTGATTTTAAAAATCCTAGCCCTAGGCCGAACCCCAACCCTAAGACGAGAAAGGCAAATCAGCCAGGAATTAGGCATGTCCACAAGGAAAAAGCTGTGGAGGCAGGCATGTTGTGGTACTTTTGCGCTCTTCTTGGGTAGTCCTTCGCAGCTGCTGTGTTCTTGGAACTCAGGGCTTTCTGGTTAATAGAACCCTTACCCTAGGCGTAACTCAAACCTTAACCCTAGGAAGGAAAATCAGCCTATGGTTCGGGATGGTCTCATGGAAATATCAGTGGTGGCAGCCAAGTTGCGTCACTTTTGCGCTCCCCTTGGGATGCCTTTCGCAGCTGCAGTGTGCCTGGAGCCCAGGGCTTCCTGGTTTTAAAAGTCCTAGGCCTAAGCCTAACAGTAACCCTAGGAAGGTAAATCAGCCGGGTATTAGGGTTCTTCCTAAGGGAAAAGCCGTGAAAGCAGCCATGTTGTGGCACTTCTGCACTCCCTTTGGGATGCCTTTGGCAGATGAAGTAAGCCTGGAACTCAGGGCTTCCTGGTTAAAGAAATCCAAGCCCTAGGCTGAAGCCTAACCCTAACCCTAGGCAGATAAATCAGCCTAGGTATAGGAATGGTGCCAAGGAAAAAGCTGTGAAAGCTGCCATGTTGTTGCACTTTTGTACTCCCCTTGGGATGCCTTGAACAGCTGCAGTGTGCCTGGAGCCCAGGGCTTCCTAGTTTCAAAAATCCTAGCCCTAGGCCTAAGCCTAACAGTAACCCTGGGAAGGTAAATCAGCCTGGTGTTAGGCGTCTTGCCAAGGAAAAAGCCGTGAAAGCAGCCATGTTGTGGCACTTTTGCACTCCCTTTTGGATGCCTTTCACAGCTCCAGTGTGCCTGGAACTCAGGGCTTCCTGATTTTAAAAATCCTAGCCCTAGGCCGAACCCCAACCCTAAGACGAGAAAGGCAAATCAGCCAGGAATTAGGCATGTCCCCAAGGAAAAAGCTGTGGAGGCAGGCACGTTGTGCTACTTTTTCGCTCTTCTTGGGTAGTCCTTCGCAGCTGCTGTGTTCTTGGAACTCAGGGCTTTCTGGTAAATAGAGCCCTTACCCTAGGCGTAACTCAAACCTTAACCCTAGGAAGGAAAATCAGCCTATGGTTCGGGATGGTCTCATGGAAATATCAGTGGTGGCAGCCAAGTTGCGTCACTTTTGCGCTCCCCTTGGGATGCCTTTTGCAGCTGCAGTGTGCCTGGAGCCCAGGGCTTCCTGGTTTTAAAAGTCCTAGGCCTAAGCCTAACAGTAACCCTAGGAAGGTAAATCAGCCGGGTATTAGGGTTCTTCCTAAGGGAAAAGCCGTGAAAGCAGCCATGTTGTGGCACTTCTGCACTCCCTTTGGGATGCCTTTGGCAGATGAAGTAAGCCTGGAACTCAGGGCTTCCTGGTTAAAGAAATCCAAGCCCTAGGCTGAAGCCTAACCCTAACCCTAGGCAGATAAATCAGCCTAGGTATAGGGATGGTGCCAAGGAAAAAGCTGTGAAAGCTGCCATGTTGTTGCACTTTTGTACTCCCCTTGGGATGCCTTGAACAGCTGCAGTGTGCCTGGAGCCCAGGGCTTCCTAGTTTTAAAAATCCTAGCCCTAGGCCTAAGCCTAACAGTAACCCTGGGAAGGTAAATCAGCCTGGTGTTAGGCTTCTTGCCAAGGAAAAAGCCGTGAAAGCAGCCATGTTGTGGCACTTTTGCACTCCCTTTTGGATGCCTTTCACAGCTCCAGTGTGCCTGGAACTCAGGGCTTCCTGCTTTTAAAAATCCTAGCCCTAGGCCGAACCCCAACCCTAAGACGAGAAAGGCAAATCAGCCAGGAATTAGGCATGTCCGCAAGGAAAAAGCTGTGGAGGCAGGCATGTTGTGGTACTTTTGCGCTCTTCTTGGCTAGTCCTTCGCAGCTGCTGTGTTCTTGGAACTCAGGGCTTTCTGGTTAATAGAACCCTTACCCTAGGCGTAACTCAAACCTTAACCCTAGGAAGGAAAATCAGCCTATGGTTCGGGATGGTCTCATGGAAATATCAGTGGTGGCAGCCAAGTTGCGTCACTTTTGCGCTCCCCTTGGGATGCCTTTTGCAGCTGCAGTGTGCCTGGAGCCCAGGGCTTCCTGGTTTTAAAAGTCCTAGGCCTAAGCCTAACAGTAACCCTAGGAAGGTAAATCAGCCGGGTATTAGGGTTCTTCCTAAGGGAAAAGCCGTGAAAGCAGCCATGTTGTGGCACTTCTGCACTCCCTTTGGGATGCCTTTGGCAGATGAAGTAAGCCTGGAACTCAGGGCTTCCTGGTTAAAGAAATCCAAGCCCTAGGCTGAACCCTAACCCTAACCCTAGGCAGATAAATCAGCCTAGGTATAGGGATGGTGCCAAGGAAAAAGCTGTGAAAGCTGCCATGTTGTAGCACTTTTGTACTCCCCTTGGGATGCCTTGAACAGCTGCAGTGTGCCTGGAGCCCAGGGCTTCCTAGTTTCAAAAATCCTAGCCCTAGGCCTAAGCCTAACAGTAACCCTGGGAAAGTAAGTCAGCCTGGTGTTAGGCTTCTTGCCAAGGAAAAAGCCGTGAAAGCAGCCATGTTGTGGCACTTTTGCACTCCCTTTTGGATGCCTTTCACAGCTCCAGTGTGCCTGGAACTCAGGGCTTCCTGATTTTAAAAATCCTAGCCCTAGGCCGAACCCCAACCCTAAGACGAGAAAGGCAAATCAGCCAGGAATTAGGCATGTCCCCAAGGAAAAAGCTGTGGAGGCAGGCATGTTGTGCTACTTTTGTGCTCTTCTTGGGTAGTCCTTCGCAGCTGCTGTGTTCTTGGAACTCAGGGCTTTCTGGTTAATAGAACCCTTACCCTAGGCGTAACTCAAACCTTAACCCTAGGAAGGAAAATCAGCCTATGGTTCGGGATGCCCTCATGGAAATATCAGTGGTGGCAGCCAAGTTGCGTCACTTTTGCGCTCCCCTTGGGATGCCTTTCGCAGCTGCAGTGTGCCTGGAGCCCAGGGCTTCCTGGTTTTAAAAGTCCTAGGCCTAAGCCTAACAGTAACCCTAGGAAGGTAAATCAGCCGGGTATTAGGGTTCTTCCTAAGGGAAAAGCCGTGAAAGCAGCCATGTTGTGGCACTTCTGCACTCCCTTTGGGATGCCTTTGGCAGATGAAGTAAGCCTGGAACTCAGGGCTTCCTGGTTAAAGAAATCCAAGCCCTAGGCTGAACCCTAACCCTAACCCTAGGCAGATAAATCAGCCTAGGTATAGGGATGGTGCCAAGGAAAAAGCTGTGAAAGCTGCCATGTTGTTGCACTTTTGTACTCCCCTTGGGATGCCTTGAACAGCTGCAGTGTGCCTGGAGCCCAGGGCTTCCTAGTTTCAAAAATCCTAGCCCTAGGCCTAAGCCTAACAGTAACCCTGGGAAAGTAAGTCAGCCTGGTGTTAGGATTCTTGCCAAGGAAAAAGCCGTGAAAGCAGCCATGTTGTGGCACTTTTGCACTCCCTTTTGGATGCCTTTCACAGCTGAAGTGGCCTGGAACTCAGGGCTTCCTGATTTTAAAAATCCTAGCCCTAGGCCGAACCGCAACCCTAAGACGAGAAAGGCAAATCAGCCAGGAATTAGGCATGTCCCCAAGGAAAAAGCTGTGGAGGCAGGCATGTTGTGGTACTTTTGCGCTCTTCTTGGGTAGTCCTTCGCAGCTGCTGTGTTCTTGGAACTCAGGGCTTTCTGGTAAATAGAGCCCTTACCCTAGGCGTAACTCAAACCTTAACCCTAGGAAGGAAAATCAACCTATGGTTCGGGATGGTCTCATGGAAATATTAGTGGTGGCAGCCAAGTTGCGTCACTTTTGCGCTCCCCTTGGGATGCCTTTCGCAGCTGCAGTGTGCCTGGAGCCCAGGGCTTCCTGGTTTTAAAAGTCCTAGGCCTAAGCCTAACAGTAACCCTAGGAAGGTAAATCAGCCGGGTATTAGGGTTCTTCCTAAGGGAAAAGCCGTGAAAGCAGCCATGTTGTGGCACTTCTGCACTCCCTTTGGGATGCCTTTGGCAGATGAAGTAAGCCTGGAACTCAGGGCTTCCTGGTTAAAGAAATCCAAGCCCTAGGCTGAACCCTAACCCTAACCCTAGGCAGATAAATCAGCCTAGGTATAGGGATGGTGCCAAGGAAAAAGCTGTGAAAGCTGCCATGTTGTTGCACTTTTGTACTCCCCTTGGGATGCCTTGAACAGCTGCAGTGTGCCTGGAGCTAAGGGCTTCCTAGTTTCAAAAATCCTAGCCCTAGGCCTAAGCCTAACAGTAACCCTGGGAAGGTAAATCAGCCTGGTGTTAGGCTTCTTGCCAAGGAAAAAGCCGTGAAAGCAGCCATGTTGTGGCACTTTTGCACTCCCTTTTGGATGCCTTTCACAGCTGAAGTGGCCTGGAACTCAGGGCTTCCTGATTTTAAAAATCCTAGCCCTAGGCCGAACCCCAACCCTAAGACGAGAAAGGCAAATCAGCCAGGAATTAGGCATGTCCACAAGGAAAAAGCTGTGGAGGCAGGCATGTTGTGGTACTTTTGCGCTCTTCTTGGGTAGTCCTTCGCAGCTGCTGTGTTCTTGGAACTCAGGGCTTTCTGGTTAATAGACCCTTACCCTAGGCGTAACTCAAACCTTAACCCTAGGAAGGAAAATCAGCCTATGGTTCGGGATGGTCTCATGGAAATATCAGTGGTGGCAGCCAAGTTGCGTCACTTTTGCGCTCCCCTTGGGATGCCTTTCGCAGCTGCAGTGTGCCTGGAGCCCAGGGCTTCCTGGTTTTAAAAGTCCTAGGCCTAAGCCTAACAGTAACCCTAGGAAGGTAAATCAGCCGGGTATTAGGGTTCTTCCTAAGGGAAAAGCCGTGAAAGCAGCCATGTTGTGGCACTTCTGCACTCCCTTTGGGATGCCTTTGGCAGATGAAGTAAGCCTGGAACTCAGGGCTTCCTGGTTAAAGAAATCCAAGCCCTAGGCTGAAGCCTAACCC
Source organism: Ammospiza caudacuta (assembly GCF_027887145.1). Lineage (NCBI taxonomy): Eukaryota > Metazoa > Chordata > Aves > Passeriformes > Passerellidae > Ammospiza > Ammospiza caudacuta. Next base: position 173,834 of record NW_026683138.1, on the reverse strand, counting down.
TAACCCTAGGCAGATAAATCAGCCTAGGTATAGGAATGGTGCCAAGGAAAAAGCTGTGAAAGCTGCCATGTTGTTGCACTTTTGTACTCCCCTTGGGATGCCTTGAACAGCTGCAGTGTGCCTGGAGCCCAGGGCTTCCTAGTTTCAAAAATCCTAGCCCTAGGCCTAAGCCTAACAGTAACCCTGGGAAGGTAAATCAGCCTGGTGTTAGGCGTCTTGCCAAGGAAAAAGCCGTGAAAGCAGCCATGTTGTGGCACTTTTGCACTCCCTTTTGGATGCCTTTCACAGCTCCAGTGTGCCTGGAACTCAGGGCTTCCTGATTTTAAAAATCCTAGCCCTAGGCCGAACCCCAACCCTAAGACGAGAAAGGCAAATCAGCCAGGAATTAGGCATGTCCCCAAGGAAAAAGCTGTGGAGGCAGGCACGTTGTGCTACTTTTTCGCTCTTCTTGGGTAGTCCTTCGCAGCTGCTGTGTTCTTGGAACTCAGGGCTTTCTGGTAAATAGAGCCCTTACCCTAGGCGTAACTCAAACCTTAACCCTAGGAAGGAAAATCAGCCTATGGTTCGGGATGGTCTCATGGAAATATCAGTGGTGGCAGCCAAGTTGCGTCACTTTTGCGCTCCCCTTGGGATGCCTTTTGCAGCTGCAGTGTGCCTGGAGCCCAGGGCTTCCTGGTTTTAAAAGTCCTAGGCCTAAGCCTAACAGTAACCCTAGGAAGGTAAATCAGCCGGGTATTAGGGTTCTTCCTAAGGGAAAAGCCGTGAAAGCAGCCATGTTGTGGCACTTCTGCACTCCCTTTGGGATGCCTTTGGCAGATGAAGTAAGCCTGGAACTCAGGGCTTCCTGGTTAAAGAAATCCAAGCCCTAGGCTGAAGCCTAACCCTAACCCTAGGCAGATAAATCAGCCTAGGTATAGGGATGGTGCCAAGGAAAAAGCTGTGAAAGCTGCCATGTTGTTGCACTTTTGTACTCCCCTTGGGATGCCTTGAACAGCTGCAGTGTGCCTGGAGCCCAGGGCTTCCTAGTTTTAAAAATCCTAGCCCTAGGCCTAAGCCTAACAGTAACCCTGGGAAGGTAAATCAGCCTGGTGTTAGGCTTCTTGCCAAGGAAAAAGCCGTGAAAGCAGCCATGTTGTGGCACTTTTGCACTCCCTTTTGGATGCCTTTCACAGCTCCAGTGTGCCTGGAACTCAGGGCTTCCTGCTTTTAAAAATCCTAGCCCTAGGCCGAACCCCAACCCTAAGACGAGAAAGGCAAATCAGCCAGGAATTAGGCATGTCCGCAAGGAAAAAGCTGTGGAGGCAGGCATGTTGTGGTACTTTTGCGCTCTTCTTGGCTAGTCCTTCGCAGCTGCTGTGTTCTTGGAACTCAGGGCTTTCTGGTTAATAGAACCCTTACCCTAGGCGTAACTCAAACCTTAACCCTAGGAAGGAAAATCAGCCTATGGTTCGGGATGGTCTCATGGAAATATCAGTGGTGGCAGCCAAGTTGCGTCACTTTTGCGCTCCCCTTGGGATGCCTTTTGCAGCTGCAGTGTGCCTGGAGCCCAGGGCTTCCTGGTTTTAAAAGTCCTAGGCCTAAGCCTAACAGTAACCCTAGGAAGGTAAATCAGCCGGGTATTAGGGTTCTTCCTAAGGGAAAAGCCGTGAAAGCAGCCATGTTGTGGCACTTCTGCACTCCCTTTGGGATGCCTTTGGCAGATGAAGTAAGCCTGGAACTCAGGGCTTCCTGGTTAAAGAAATCCAAGCCCTAGGCTGAACCCTAACCCTAACCCTAGGCAGATAAATCAGCCTAGGTATAGGGATGGTGCCAAGGAAAAAGCTGTGAAAGCTGCCATGTTGTAGCACTTTTGTACTCCCCTTGGGATGCCTTGAACAGCTGCAGTGTGCCTGGAGCCCAGGGCTTCCTAGTTTCAAAAATCCTAGCCCTAGGCCTAAGCCTAACAGTAACCCTGGGAAAGTAAGTCAGCCTGGTGTTAGGCTTCTTGCCAAGGAAAAAGCCGTGAAAGCAGCCATGTTGTGGCACTTTTGCACTCCCTTTTGGATGCCTTTCACAGCTCCAGTGTGCCTGGAACTCAGGGCTTCCTGATTTTAAAAATCCTAGCCCTAGGCCGAACCCCAACCCTAAGACGAGAAAGGCAAATCAGCCAGGAATTAGGCATGTCCCCAAGGAAAAAGCTGTGGAGGCAGGCATGTTGTGCTACTTTTGTGCTCTTCTTGGGTAGTCCTTCGCAGCTGCTGTGTTCTTGGAACTCAGGGCTTTCTGGTTAATAGAACCCTTACCCTAGGCGTAACTCAAACCTTAACCCTAGGAAGGAAAATCAGCCTATGGTTCGGGATGCCCTCATGGAAATATCAGTGGTGGCAGCCAAGTTGCGTCACTTTTGCGCTCCCCTTGGGATGCCTTTCGCAGCTGCAGTGTGCCTGGAGCCCAGGGCTTCCTGGTTTTAAAAGTCCTAGGCCTAAGCCTAACAGTAACCCTAGGAAGGTAAATCAGCCGGGTATTAGGGTTCTTCCTAAGGGAAAAGCCGTGAAAGCAGCCATGTTGTGGCACTTCTGCACTCCCTTTGGGATGCCTTTGGCAGATGAAGTAAGCCTGGAACTCAGGGCTTCCTGGTTAAAGAAATCCAAGCCCTAGGCTGAACCCTAACCCTAACCCTAGGCAGATAAATCAGCCTAGGTATAGGGATGGTGCCAAGGAAAAAGCTGTGAAAGCTGCCATGTTGTTGCACTTTTGTACTCCCCTTGGGATGCCTTGAACAGCTGCAGTGTGCCTGGAGCCCAGGGCTTCCTAGTTTCAAAAATCCTAGCCCTAGGCCTAAGCCTAACAGTAACCCTGGGAAAGTAAGTCAGCCTGGTGTTAGGATTCTTGCCAAGGAAAAAGCCGTGAAAGCAGCCATGTTGTGGCACTTTTGCACTCCCTTTTGGATGCCTTTCACAGCTGAAGTGGCCTGGAACTCAGGGCTTCCTGATTTTAAAAATCCTAGCCCTAGGCCGAACCGCAACCCTAAGACGAGAAAGGCAAATCAGCCAGGAATTAGGCATGTCCGCAAGGAAAAAGCTGTGGAGGCAGGCATGTTGTGGTACTTTTGCGCTCTTCTTGGGTAGTCCTTCGCAGCTGCTGTGTTCTTGGAACTCAGGGCTTTCTGGTTAATAGAACCCTTACCCTAGGCGTAACTCAAACCTTAACCCTAGGAAGGAAAATCAGCCTATGGTTCGGGATGCCCTCATGGAAATATCAGTGGTGGCAGCCAAGTTGCGTCACTTTTGCGCTCCCCTTGGGATGCCTTTCGCAGCTGCAGTGTGCCTGGAGCCCAGGGCTTCCTGGTTTTAAAAGTCCTAGGCCTAAGCCTAACAGTAACCCTAGGAAGGTAAATCAGCCGGGTATTAGGGTTCTTCCTAAGGGAAAAGCCGTGAAAGCAGCCATGTTGTGGCACTTCTACACTCCCTTTGGGATGCCTTTGGCAGATGAAGTAAGCCTGGAACTCAGGGCTTCCTGGTTAAAGAAATCCAAGCCCTAGGCTGAAGCCTAACCCTAACCCTAGGCAGATAAATCAGCCTAGGTATAGGGATGGTGCCAAGGAAAAAGCTGTGAAAGCTGCCATGTTGTTGCACTTTTGTACTCCCCTTGGGATGCCTTGAACAGCTTCAGTGTGCCTGGAGCTAAGGGCTTCCTAGTTTCAAAAATCCTAGCCCTAGGCCTAAGCCTAACAGTAACCCTGGGAAGGTAAATCAGCCTGGTGTTAGGCGTCTTGCCAAGGAAAAAGCCGTGAAAGCAGCCATGTTGTGGCACTTTTGCACTCCCTTTTGGATGCCTTTCACAGCTCCAGTGTGCCTGGAACTCAGGGCTTCCTGCTTTTAAATATCCTAGCCCTAGGCCGAACCCCAACCCTAAGACGAGAAAGGCAAATCAGCCAGGAATTAGGCATGTCCCCAAGGAAAAAGCTGTGGAGGCAGACATGTTGTGGTACTTTTGCGCTCTTCTTGGCTAGTCCTTCGCAGCTGCTGTGTTCTTGGAACTCAGGGCTTTCTGGTTAATAGAACCCTTACCCTAGGCGTAACTCAAACCTTAACCCTAGGAAGGAAAATCAGCCTATGGTTCGGGATGGTCTCATGGAAATATCAGTGGTGGCAGCCAAGTTGCGTCACTTTTGCGCTCCCCTTGGGATGCCTTTCGCAGCTGCAGTGTGCCTGGAGCCCAGGGCTTCCTGGTTTTAAAAGTCCTAGGCCTAAGCCTAACAGTAACCCTAGGAAGGTAAATCAGCCGGGTATTAGGGTTCTTCCTAAGGGAAAAGCCGTGAAAGCAGCCATGTTGTGGCACTTCTGCACTCCCTTTGGGATGCCTTTGGCAGATGAAGTAAGCCTGGAACTCAGGGCTTCCTGGTTAAAGAAATCCAAGCCCTAGGCTGAACCCTAACCCTAACCCTAGGCAGATAAATCAGCCTAGGTATAGGGATGGTGCCAAGGAAAAAGCTGTGAAAGCTGCCATGTTGTTGCACTTTTGTACTCCCCTTGGGATGCCTTGAACAGCTGCAGTGTGCCTGGAGCTAAGGGCTTCCTAGTTTTAAAAATCCTAGCCCTAGGCCTAAGCCTAACAGTAACCCTGGGAAGGTAAATCAGCCTGGTGTTAGGCTTCTTGCCAAGGAAAAAGCCGTGAAAGCAGCCATGTTGTGGCACTTTTGCACTCCCTTTTGGATGCCTTTCACAGCTCCAGTGTGCCTGGAACTCAGGGCTTCCTGCTTTTAAAAATCCTAGCCCTAGGCCGAACCCCAACCCTAAGACGAGAAAGGCAAATCAGCCAGGAATTAGGCATGTCCCCAAGGAAAAAGCTGTGGAGGCAGGCATGTTGTGGTAGTTTTGCGCTCTTCTTGGGTAGCCCTTCGCAGCTGCTGTGTTCTTGGAACTCAGGGCTTTCTGGTTAATAGAACCCTTACCCTAGGCGTAACTCAAACCTTAACCCTAGGAAGGAAAATCAGCCTATGGTTCGGGATGCTCTCATGGAAATATCAGTGGTGGCAGCCAAGTTGCGTCACTTTTGCGCTCCCCTTGGGATGCCTTTCGCAGCTGCAGTGTGCCTGGAGCCCAGGGCTTCCTGGTTTTAAAAGTCCTAGGCCTAAGCCTAACAGTAACCCTAGGAAGGTAAATCAGCCGGGTATTAGGGTTCTTCCTAAGGGAAAAGCCGTGAAAGCAGCCATGTTGTGGCACTTCTGCACTCCCTTTGGGATGCCTTTGGCAGATGAAGTAAGCCTGGAACTCAGGGCTTCCTGGTTAAAGAAATCCAAGCCCTAGGCTGAACCCTAACCCTAACCCTAGGCAGATAAATCAGCCTAGGTATAGGGATGGTGCCAAGGAAAAAGCTGTGAAAGCTGCCATGTTGTTGCACTTTTGTACTCCCCTTGGGATGCCTTGAACAGCTGCAGTGTGCCTGGAGCCCAGGGCTTCCTAGTTTCAAAAATCCTAGCCCTAGGCCTAAGCCTAACAGTAACCCTGGGAAAGTAAGTCAGCCTGGTGTTAGGCTTCTTGCCAAGGAAAAAGCCGTGAAAGCAGCCATGTTGTGGCACTTTTGCACTCCCTTTTGGATGCCTTTCACAGCTCCAGTGTGCCTGGAACTCAGGGCTTCCTGATTTTAAAAATCCTAGCCCTAGGCCGAACCCCAACCCTAAGACGAGAAAGGCAAATCAGCCAGGAATTAGGCATGTCCCCAAGGAAAAAGCTGTGGAGGCAGGCATGTTGTGGTACTTTTGCGCTCTTCTTGGCTAGTCCTTCGCAGCTGCTGTGTTCTTGGAACTCAGGGCTTTCTGGTTAATAGACCCTTACCCTAGGCGTAACTCAAACCTTAACCCTAGGAAGGAAAATCAGCCTATGGTTCGGGATGGTCTCATGGAAATATCAGTGGTGGCAGCCAAGTTGCGTCACTTTTGCGCTCCCCTTGGGATGCCTTTCGCAGCTGCAGTGTGCCTGGAGCCCAGGGCTTCCTGGTTTTAAAAGTCCTAGGCCTAAGCCTAACAGTAACCCTAGGAAGGTAAATCAGCCGGGTATTAGGGTTCTTCCTAAGGGAAAAGCCGTGAAAGCAGCCATGTTGTGGCACTTCTGCACTCCCTTTGGGATGCCTTTGGCAGATGAAGTAAGCCTGGAACTCAGGGCTTCCTGGTTAAAGAAATCACAGCCCTAGGCTGAACCCTAACCCTAACCCTAGGCAGATAAATCAGCCTAGGTATAGGGATGGTGCCAAGGAAAAAGCTGTGAAAGCTGCCATGTTGTTGCACTTTTGTACTCCCCTTGGGATGCCTTGAACAGCTGCAGTGTGCCTGGAGCTAAGGGCTTCCTAGTTTTAAAAATCCTACCCTAGGCCTAAGCCTAACAGTAACCCTGGGAAGGTAAATCAGCCTGGTGTTCGGCTTCTTGCCAAGGAAAAAGCCGTGAAAGCAGCCATGTTGTGGCACTTTTGCACTCCCTTTTGGATGCCTTTCACAGCTCCAGTGTGCCTGGAACTCAGGGCTTCCTGATTTTAAAAATCCTAACCCTAGGCCGAACCCCAACCCTAAGACGAGAAAGGCAAATCAGCCAGGAATTAGGCATGTCCCCAAGGAAAAAGCTGTGGAGGCAGGCATGTTGTGGTACTTTTGCACTCCCTTTTGGATGCCTTTCACAGCTGCAGTGTGCCTGGAACTCAGGGCTTCCTGATTTTAAAAATCCTAGCCCTAGGCCGAACCCCAACCCTAAGATGAGAAAGGCAAATCAGCCAGGAATTAGGCATGTCCCCAAGGAAAAAGCTGTGGAGGCAGGCATGTTGTGGTACTTTTGCACTCTTCTTGGCTAGTCCTTCGCAGCTGCTGTGTTCTTGGAACTCAGGGCTTTCTGGTTAATAGAACCCTTACCCTAGGCGTAACTCAAACCTTAACCCTAGGAAGGAAAATCAGCCTATGGTTCGGGATGGTCTCATGGAAATATCAGTGGTGGCAGCCAAGTTGCGTCACTTTTGCGCTCCCCTTGGGATGCCTTTCGCAGCTGCAGTGTGCCTGGAGCCCAGGGCTTCCTGGTTTTAAAAGTCCTAGGCCTAAGCCTAACAGTAACCCTAGGAAGGTAAATCAGCCGGGTATTAGGGTTCTTCCTAAGGGAAAAGCCGTGAAAGCAGCCATGTTGTGGCACTTCTGCACTCCCTTTGGGATGCCTTTGGCAGATGAAGTAAGCCTGGAACTCAGGGCTTCCTGGTTAAAGAAATCCAAGCCCTAGGCTGAACCCTAACCCTAACCCTAGGCAGATAAATCAGCCTAGGTATAGGGATGGTGCCAAGGAAAAAGCTGTGAAAGCTGCCATGTTGTTGCACTTTTGTACTCCCCTTGGGATGCCTTGAACAGCTGCAGTGTGCCTGGAGCCCAGGGCTTCCTAGTTTTAAAAATCCTAGCCCTAGGCCTAAGCCTAACAGTAACCCTGGGAAGGTAAATCAGCCTGGTGTTAGGCTTCTTGCCAAGGAAAAAGCCGTGAAAGCAGCCATGTTGTGGCACTTTTGCACTCCCTTTTGGATGCCTTTCACAGCTCCAGTGTGCCTGGAACTCAGGGCTTCCTGCTTTTAAAAATCCTAGCCCTAGGCCGAACCCCAACCCTAAGACGAGAAAGGCAAATCAGCCAGGAATTAGGCATGTCCCCAAGGAAAAAGCTGTGGAGGCAGGCATGTTGTGGTACTTTTGCGCTCTTCTTGGGTAGTCCTTCGCAGCTGCTGTGTTCTTGGAACTCAGGGCTTTCTGGTTAATAGAACCCTTACCCTAGGCGTAACTCAAACCTTAACCCTAGGAAGGAAAATCAGCCTATGGTTCGGGATGGTCTCATGGAAATATCAGTGGTGGCAGCCAAGTTGCGTCACTTTTGCGCTCCCCTTGGGATGCCTTTCGCAGCTGCAGTGTGCCTGGAGCCCAGGGCTTCCTGGTTTTAAAAGTCCTAGGCCTAAGCCTAACAGTAACCCTAGGAAGGTAAATCAGCCGGGTATTAGGGTTCTTCCTAAGGGAAAAGCCGTGAAAGCAGCCATGTTGTGGCACTTCTGCACTCCCTTTGGGATGCCTTTGGCAGATGAAGTAAGCCTGGAACTCAGGGCTTCCTGGTTAAAGAAATCCAAGCCCTAGGCTGAACCCTAACCCTAACCCTAGGCAGATAAATCAGCCTAGGTATAGGGATGGTGCCAAGGAAAAAGCTGTGAAAGCTGCCATGTTGTAGCACTTTTGTACTCCCCTTGGGATGCCTTGAACAGCTGCAGTGTGCCTGGAGCCCAGGGCTTCCTAGTTTCAAAAATCCTAGCCCTAGGCCTAAGCCTAACAGTAACCCTGGGAAAGTAAGTCAGCCTGGTGTTAGGCTTCTTGCCAAGGAAAAAGCCGTGAAAGCAGCCATGTTGTGGCACTTTTGCACTCCCTTTTGGATGCCTTTCACAGCTCCAGTGTGCCTGGAACTCAGGGCTTCCTGATTTTAAAAATCCTAGCCCTAGGCCGAACCCCAACCCTAAGACGAGAAAGGCAAATCAGCCAGGAATTAGGCATGTCCCCAAGGAAAAAGCTGTGGAGGCAGGCATGTTGTGCTACTTTTGCGCTCTTCTTGGCTAGTCCTTCGCAGCTGCTGTGTTCTTGGAACTCAGGGCTTTCTGGTTAATAGAGCCCTTACCCTAGGCGTAACTCAAACCTTAACCCTAGGAAGGAAAATCAGCCTATGGTTCGGGATGCCCTCATGGAAATATCAGTGGTGGCAGCCAAGTTGCGTCACTTTTGCGCTCCCCTTGGGATGCCTTTCGCAGCTGCAGTGTGCCTGGAGCCCAGGGCTTCCTGGTTTTAAAAGTCCTAGGCCTAAGCCTAACAGTAACCCTAGGAAGGTAAATCAGCCGGGTATTAGGGTTCTTCCTAAGGGAAAAGCCGTGAAAGCAGCCATGTTGTGGCACTTCTGCACTCCCTTTGGGATGCCTTTGGCAGATGAAGTAAGCCTGGAACTCAGGGCTTCCTGGTTAAAGAAATCCAAGCCCTAGGCTGAACCCTAACCCTAACCCTAGGCAGATAAATCAGCCTAGGTATAGGGATGGTGCCAAGGAAAAAGCTGTGAAAGCTGCCATGTTGTTGCACTTTTGTACTCCCCTTGGGATGCCTTGAACAGCTGCAGTGTGCCTGGAGCTAAGGGCTTCCTAGTTTTAAAAATCCTACCCTAGGCCTAAGCCTAACAGTAACCCTGGGAAGGTAAATCAGCCTGGTGTTAGGCTTCTTGCCAAGGAAAAAGCCGTGAAAGCAGCCATGTTGTGGCACTTTTGCACTCCCTTTTGGATGCCTTTCACAGCTCCAGTGTGCCTGGAACTCAGGGCTTCCTGATTTTAAAAATCCTAACCCTAGGCCGAACCCCAACCCTAAGACGAGAAAGGCAAATCAGCCAGGAATTAGGCATGTCCCCAAGGAAAAAGCTGTGGAGGCAGGCATGTTGTGGTACTTTTGCACTCCCTTTTGGATGCCTTTCACAGCTGCAGTGTGCCTGGAACTCAGGGCTTCCTGATTTTAAAAATCCTAGCCCTAGGCCGAACCCCAACCCTAAGATGAGAAAGGCAAATCAGCCAGGAATTAGGCATGTCCCCAAGGAAAAAGCTGTGGAGGCAGGCATGTTGTGGTACTTTTGCACTCTTCTTGGCTAGTCCTTCGCAGCTGCTGTGTTCTTGGAACTCAGGGCTTTCTGGTTAATAGAACCCTTACCCTAGGCGTAACTCAAACCTTAACCCTAGGAAGGAAAATCAGCCTATGGTTCGGGATGGTCTCATGGAAATATCAGTGGTGTCAGCCAAGTTGCGTCACTTTTGCGCTCCCCTTGGGATGCCTTTCGCAGCTGCAGTGTGCCTGGAGCCCAGGGCTTCCTGGTTTTAAAAGTCCTAGGCCTAAGCCTAACAGTAACCCTAGGAAGGTAAATCAGCCGGGTATTAGGGTTCTTCCTAAGGGAAAAGCCGTGAAAGCAGCCATGTTGTGGCACTTCTGCACTCCCTTTGGGATGCCTTTGGCAGATGAAGTAAGCCTGGAACTCAGGGCTTCCTGGTTAAAGAAATCCAAGCCCTAGGCTGAACCCTAACCCTAACCCTAGGCAGATAAATCAGCCTAGGTATAGGGATGGTGCCAAGGAAAAAGCTGTGAAAGCTGCCATGTTGTTGCACTTTTGTACTCCCCTTGGGATGCCTTGAACAGCTGCAGTGTGCCTGGAGCCCAGGGCTTCCTAGTTTTAAAAATCCTAGCCCTAGGCCTAAGCCTAACAGTAACCCTGGGAAGGTAAATCAGCCTGGTGTTAGGCTTCTTGCCAAGGAAAAAGCCGTGAAAGCAGCCATGTTGTGGCACTTTTGCACTCCCTTTTGGATGCCTTTCACAGCTCCAGTGTGCCTGGAACTCAGGGCTTCCTGATTTTAAAAATCCTAGCCCTAGGCCGAACCCCAACCCTAAGACGAGAAAGGCAAATCAGCCAGGAATTAGGCATGTCCCCAAGGAAAAAGCTGTGGAGGCAGGCATGTTGTGGTACTTTTGCGCTCTTCTTGGGTAGTCCTTCGCAGCTGCTGTGTTCTTGGAACTCAGGGCTTTCTGGTTAATAGAACCCTTACCCTAGGCGTAACTCAAACCTTAACCCTAGGAAGGAAAATCAGCCTATGGTTCGGGATGGTCTCATGGAAATATCAGTGGTGGCAGCCAAGTTGCGTCACTTTTGCGCTCCCCTTGGGATGCCTTTCGCAGCTGCAGTGTGCCTGGAGCCCAGGGCTTCCTGGTTTTAAAAGTCCTAGGCCTAAGCCTAACAGTAACCCTAGGAAGGTAAATCAGCCGGGTATTAGGGTTCTTCCTAAGGGAAAAGCCGTGAAAGCAGCCATGTTGTGGCACTTCTGCACTCCCTTTGGGATGCCTTTGGCAGATGAAGTAAGCCTGGAACTCAGGGCTTCCTGGTTAAAGAAATCCAAGCCCTAGGCTGAACCCTAACCCTAACCCTAGGCAGATAAATCAGCCTAGGTATAGGGATGGTGCCAAGGAAAAAGCTGTGAAAGCTGCCATGTTGTAGCACTTTTGTACTCCCCTTGGGATGCCTTGAACAGCTGCAGTGTGCCTGGAGCCCAGGGCTTCCTAGTTTCAAAAATCCTAGCCCTAGGCCTAAGCCTAACAGTAACCCTGGGAAAGTAAGTCAGCCTGGTGTTAGGCTTCTTGCCAAGGAAAAAGCCGTGAAAGCAGCCATGTTGTGGCACTTTTGCACTCCCTTTTGGATGCCTTTCACAGCTCCAGTGTGCCTGGAACTCAGGGCTTCCTGATTTTAAAAATCCTAGCCCTAGGCCGAACCCCAACCCTAAGACGAGAAAGGCAAATCAGCCAGGAATTAGGCATGTCCCCAAGGAAAAAGCTGTGGAGGCAGGCATGTTGTGCTACTTTTGCGCTCTTCTTGGCTAGTCCTTCGCAGCTGCTGTGTTCTTGGAACTCAGGGCTTTCTGGTTAATAGAGCCCTTACCCTAGGCGTAACTCAAACCTTAACCCTAGGAAGGAAAATCAGCCTATGGTTCGGGATGCCCTCATGGAAATATCAGTGGTGGCAGCCAAGTTGCGTCACTTTTGCGCTCCCCTTGGGATGCCTTTCGCAGCTGCAGTGTGCCTGGAGCCCAGGGCTTCCTGGTTTTAAAAGTCCTAGGCCTAAGCCTAACAGTAACCCTAGGAAGGTAAATCAGCCGGGTATTAGGGTTCTTCCTAAGGGAAAAGCCGTGAAAGCAGCCATGTTGTGGCACTTCTGCACTCCCTTTGGGATGCCTTTGGCAGATGAAGTAAGCCTGGAACTCAGGGCTTCCTGGTTAAAGAAATCCAAGCCCTAGGCTGAACCCTAACCCTAACCCTAGGCAGATAAATCAGCCTAGGTATAGGGATGGTGCCAAGGAAAAAGCTGTGAAAGCTGCCATGTTGTTGCACTTTTGTACTCCCCTTGGGATGCCTTGAACAGCTGCAGTGTGCCTGGAGCTAAGGGCTTCCTAGTTTTAAAAATCCTACCCTAGGCCTAAGCCTAACAGTAACCCTGGGAAGGTAAATCAGCCTGGTGTTAGGCTTCTTGCCAAGGAAAAAGCCGTGAAAGCAGCCATGTTGTGGCACTTTTGCACTCCCTTTTGGATGCCTTTCACAGCTCCAGTGTGCCTGGAACTCAGGGCTTCCTGATTTTAAAAATCCTAACCCTAGGCCGAACCCCAACCCTAAGACGAGAAAGGCAAATCAGCCAGGAATTAGGCATGTCCCCAAGGAAAAAGCTGTGGAGGCAGGCATGTTGTGGTACTTTTGCACTCCCTTTTGGATGCCTTTCACAGCTGCAGTGTGCCTGGAACTCAGGGCTTCCTGATTTTAAAAATCCTAGCCCTAGGCCGAACCCCAACCCTAAGATGAGAAAGGCAAATCAGCCAGGAATTAGGCATGTCCCCAAGGAAAAAGCTGTGGAGGCAGGCATGTTGTGGTACTTTTGCACTCTTCTTGGCTAGTCCTTCGCAGCTGCTGTGTTCTTGGAACTCAGGGCTTTCTGGTTAATAGAACCCTTACCCTAGGCGTAACTCAAACCTTAACCCTAGGAAGGAAAATCAGCCTATGGTTCGGGATGGTCTCATGGAAATATCAGTGGTGTCAGCCAAGTTGCGTCACTTTTGCGCTCCCCTTGGGATGCCTTTCGCAGCTGCAGTGTGCCTGGAGCCCAGGGCTTCCTGGTTTTAAAAGTCCTAGGCCTAAGCCTAACAGTAACCCTAGGAAGGTAAATCAGCCGGGTATTAGGGTTCTTCCTAAGGGAAAAGCCGTGAAAGCAGCCATGTTGTGGCACTTCTGCACTCCCTTTGGGATGCCTTTGGCAGATGAAGTAAGCCTGGAACTCAGGGCTTCCTGGTTAAAGAAATCCAAGCCCTAGGCTGAACCCTAACCCTAACCCTAGGCAGATAAATCAGCCTAGGTATAGGGATGGTGCCAAGGAAAAAGCTGTGAAAGCTGCCATGTTGTTGCACTTTTGTACTCCCCTTGGGATGCCTTGAACAGCTGCAGTGTGCCTGGAGCCCAGGGCTTCCTAGTTTTAAAAATCCTAGCCCTAGGCCTAAGCCTAACAGTAACCCTGGGAAGGTAAATCAGCCTGGTGTTAGGCTTCTTGCCAAGGAAAAAGCCGTGAAAGCAGCCATGTTGTGGCACTTTTGCACTCCCTTTTGGATGCCTTTCACAGCTCCAGTGTGCCTGGAACTCAGGGCTTCCTGATTTTAAAAATCCTAGCCCTAGGCCGAACCCCAACCCTAAGACGAGAAAGGCAAATCAGCCAGGAATTAGGCATGTCCCCAAGGAAAAAGCTGTGGAGGCAGGCATGTTGTGGTACTTTTGCGCTCTTCTTGGGTAGTCCTTCGCAGCTGCTGTGTTCTTGGAACTCAGGGCTTTCTGGTTAATAGAACCCTTACCCTAGGCGTAACTCAAACCTTAACCCTAGGAAGGAAAATCAGCCTATGGTTCGGGATGGTCTCATGGAAATATCAGTGGTGGCAGCCAAGTTGCGTCACTTTTGCGCTCCCCTTGGGATGCCTTTTGCAGCTGCAGTGTGCCTGGAGCCCAGGGCTTCCTGGTTTTAAAAGTCCTAGGCCTAAGCCTAACAGTAACCCTAGGAAGGTAAATCAGCCGGGTATTAGGGTTCTTCCTAAGGGAAAAGCCGTGAAAGCAGCCATGTTGTGGCACTTCTGCACTCCCTTTGGGATGCCTTTGGCAGATGAAGTAAGCCTGGAACTCAGGGCTTCCTGGTTAAAGAAATCCAAGCCCTAGGCTGAACCCTAACCCTAACCCTAGGCAGATAAATCAGCCTAGGTATAGGGATGGTGCCAAGGAAAAAGCTGTGAAAGCTGCCATGTTGTAGCACTTTTGTACTCCCCTTGGGATGCCTTGAACAGCTGCAGTGTGCCTGGAGCCCAGGGCTTCCTAGTTTCAAAAATCCTAGCCCTAGGCCTAAGCCTAACAGTAACCCTGGGAAAGTAAGTCAGCCTGGTGTTAGGCTTCTTGCCAAGGAAAAAGCCGTGAAAGCAGCCATGTTGTGGCACTTTTGCACTCCCTTTTGGATGCCTTTCACAGCTCCAGTGTGCCTGGAACTCAGGGCTTCCTGATTTTAAAAATCCTAGCCCTAGGCCGAACCCCAACCCTAAGACGAGAAAGGCAAATCAGCCAGGAATTAGGCATGTCCCCAAGGAAAAAGCTGTGGAGGCAGGCATGTTGTGGTACTTTTGCGCTCTTCTTGGCTAGTCCTTCGCAGCTGCTGTGTTCTTGGAACTCAGGGCTTTCTGGTTAATAGAGCCCTTACCCTAGGCGTAACTCAAACCTTAACCCTAGGAAGGAAAATCAGCCTATGGTTCGGGATGGTCTCATGGAAATATCAGTGGTGGCAGCCAAGTTGCGTCACTTTTGCGCTCCCCTTGGGATGCCTTTCGCAGCTGCAGTGTGCCTGGAGCCCAGGGCTTCCTGGTTTTAAAAGTCCTAGGCCTAAGCCTAACAGTAACCCTAGGAAGGTAAATCAGCCGGGTATTAGGGTTCTTCCTAAGGGAAAAGCCGTGAAAGCAGCCATGTTGTGGCACTTCTGCACTCCCTTTGGGATGCCTTTGGCAGATGAAGTAAGCCTGGAACTCAGGGCTTCCTGGTTAAAGAAATCCAAGCCCTAGGCTGAACCCTAACCCTAACCCTAGGCAGATAAATCAGCCTAGGTATAGGGATGGTGCCAAGGAAAAAGCTGTGAAAGCTGCCATGTTGTTGCACTTTTGTACTCCCCTTGGGATGCCTTGAACAGCTGCAGTGTGCCTGGAGCTAAGGGCTTCCTAGTTTTAAAAATCCTAGCCCTAGGCCTAAGCCTAACAGTAACCCTGGGAAGGTAAATCAGCCTGGTGTTAGGCTTCTTGCCAAGGAAAAAGCCGTGAAAGCAGCCATGTTGTGTCACTTTTGCACTCCCTTTTGGATGCCTTTCACAGCTCCAGTGTGCCTGGAACTCAGGGCTTCCTGATTTTAAAAATCCTAGCCCTAGGCCGAACCCCAACCCTAAGACGAGAAAGGCAAATCAGCCAGGAATTAGGCATGTCCCCAAGGAAAAAGCTGTGGAGGCAGGCATGTTGTGGTACTTTTGCACTCCCTTTTGGATGCCTTTCACAGCTCCAGTGTGCCTGGAACTCAGGGCTTCCTGATTTTAAAGATCCTAGCCCTAGGCCGAACCCCAACCCTAAGACGAGAAAGGCAAATCAGCCAGGAATTAGGCATGTCCCCAAGGAAAAAGCTGTGGAGGCAGTCATGTTGTGGTACTTTTGCACTCTTCTTGGCTAGTCCTTCGCAGCTGCTGTGTTCTTGGAACTCAGGGCTTTCTGGTTAATAGAACCCTTACCCTAGGCGTAACTCAAACCTTAACCCTAGGAAGGAAAATCAGCCTATGGTTCGGGATGCCCTCATGGAAATATCAGTGGTGGCAGCCAAGTTGCGTCACTTTTGCGCTCCCCTTGGGATGCCTTTCGCAGCTGCAGTGTGCCTGGAGCCCAGGGCTTCCTGGTTTTAAAAGTCCTAGGCCTAAGCCTAACAGTAACCCTAGGAAGGTAAATCAGCCGGGTATTAGGGTTCTTCCTAAGGGAAAAGCCGTGAAAGCAGCCATGTTGTGGCACTTCTGCACTCCCTTTGGGATGCCTTTGGCAGATGAAGTAAGCCTGGAACTCAGGGCTTCCTGGTTAAAGAAATCCAAGCCCTAGGCTGAACCCTAACCCTAACCCTAGGCAGATAAATCAGCCTAGGTATAGGGATGGTGCCAAGGAAAAAGCTGTGAAAGCTGCCATGTTGTTGCACTTTTGTACTCCCCTTGGGATGCCTTGAACAGCTGCAGTGTGCCTGGAGCCCAGGGCTTCCTAGTTTTAAAAATCCTAGCCCTAGGCCTAAGCCTAACAGTAACCCTGGGAAGGTAAATCAGCCTGGTGTTAGGCTTTTTGCCAAGGAAAAAGCCGAGAAAGCAGCCATGTTGAGGCACTTTTGCACTCCCTTTTGGATGCCTTTCACAGCTCCAGTGTGCCTGGAACTCAGGGCTTCCTGATTTTAAAAATCCTAGCCCTAGGCCGAACCCCAACCCTAAGACGAGAAAGGCAAATCAGCCAGGAATTAGGCATGTCCCCAAGGAAAAAGCTGTGGAGGCAGGCATGTTGTGGTACTTTTGCGCTCTTCTTGGCTAGTCCTTCGCAGCTGCTGTGTTCTTGGAACTCAGGGCTTTCTGGTTAATAGAACCCTTACCCTAGGCGTAACTCAAACCTTAACCCTAGGAAGGAAAATCAGCCTATGGTTCGGGATGGTCTCATGGAAATATCAGTGGTGGCAGCCAAGTTGCGTCACTTTTGCGCTCCCCTTGGGATGCCTTTCGCAGCTGCAGTGTGCCTGGAGCCCAGGGCTTCCTGGTTTTAAAAGTCCTAGGCCTAAGCCTAACAGTAACCCTAGGAAGGTAAATCAGCCGGGTATTAGGGTTCTTCCTAAGGGAAAAGCCGTGAAAGCAGCCATGTTGTGGCACTTCTGCACTCCCTTTGGGATGCCTTTGGCAGATGAAGTAAGCCTGGAACTCAGGGCTTCCTGGTTAAAGAAATCCAAGCCCTAGGCTGAAGCCTAACCCTAACCCTAGGCAGATAAATCAGCCTAGGTATAGGGATGGTGCCAAGGAAAAAGCTGTGAAAGCTGCCATGTTGTTGCACTTTTGTACTGCCCTTGGGATGCCTTGAACAGCTGCAGTGTGCCTGGAGCTAAGGGCTTCCTAGTTTTAAAAATCCTAGCCCTAGGCCTAAGCCTAACAGTAACCCTGGGAAGGTAAATCAGCCTGGTGTTAGGCGTCTTGCCAAGGAAAAAGCCGTGAAAGCAGCCATGTTGTGGCACTTTTGCACTCCCTTTTGGATGCCTTTCACAGCTCCAGTGTGCCTGGAACTCAGGGCTTCCTGATTTTAAAAATCCTAGCCCTAGGCCGAACCCCAACCCTAAGACGAGAAAGGCAAATCAGCCAGGAATTAGGCATGTCCCCAAGGAAAAAGCTGTGGAGGCAGGCATGTTGTGGTACTTTTGCGCTCTTCTTGGGTAGTCCTTCGCAGCTGCTGTGTTCTTGGAACTCAGGGCTTTCTGGTTAATAGAACCGTTACCCTAGGCGTAACTCAAACCTTAACCCTAGGAAGGAAAATCAGCCTATGGTTCGGGATGGTCTCATGGAAATATCAGTGGTGGCAGCCAAGTTGCGTCACTTTTGCGCTCCCCTTGGGATGCCTTTCGCAGCTGCAGTGTGCCTGGAGCCCAGGGCTTCCTGGTTTTAAAAGTCCTAGGCCTAAGCCTAACAGTAACCCTAGGAAGGTAAATCAGCCGGGTATTAGGGTTCTTCCTAAGGGAAAAGCCGTGAAAGCAGCCATGTTGTGGCACTTCTGCACTCCCTTTGGGATGCCTTTGGCAGATGAAGTAAGCCTGGAACTCAGGGCTTCCTGGTTAAAGAAATCCAAGCCCTAGGCTGAACCCTAACCCTAACCCTAGGCAGATAAATCAGCCTAGGTATAGGGATGGTGCCAAGGAAAAAGCTGTGAAAGCTGCCATGTTGTTGCACTTTTGTACTCCCCTTGGGATGCCTTGAACAGCTGCAGTGTGCCTGGAGCCCAGGGCTTCCTAGTTTCAAAAATCCTAGCCCTAGGCCTAAGCCTAACAGTAACCCTGGGAAAGTAAGTCAGCCTGGTGTTAGGCTTCTTGCCAAGGAAAAAGCCGTGAAAGCAGCCATGTTGTGGCACTTTTGCACTCCCTTTTGGATGCCTTTCACAGCTCCAGTGTGCCTGGAACTCAGGGCTTCCTGATTTTAAAAATCCTAGCCCTAGGCCGAACCCCAACCCTAAGACGAGAAAGGCAAATCAGCCAGGAATTAGGCATGTCCCCAAGGAAAAAGCTGTGGAGGCAGGCATGTTGTGGTACTTTTGCGCTCTTCTTGGCTAGTCCTTCGCAGCTGCTGTGTTCTTGGAACTCAGGGCTTTCTGGTTAATAGACCCTTACCCTAGGCGTAACTCAAACCTTAACCCTAGGAAGGAAAATCAGCCTATGGTTCGGGATGGTCTCATGGAAATATCAGCGGTGGCAGCCAAGTTGCGTCACTTTTGCGCTCCCCTTGGGATGCCTTTCGCAGCTGCAGTGTGCCTGGAGCCCAGGGCTTCCTGGTTTTAAAAGTCCTAGGCCTAAGCCTAACAGTAACCCTAGGAAGGTAAATCAGCCGGGTATTAGGGTTCTTCCTAAGGGAAAAGCCGTGAAAGCAGCCATGTTGTGGCACTTCTGCACTCCCTTTGGGATGCCTTTGGCAGATGAAGTAAGCCTGGAACTCAGGGCTTCCTGGTTAAAGAAATCCAAGCCCTAGGCTGAACCCTAACCCTAACCCTAGGCAGATAAATCAGCCTAGGTATAGGGATGGTGCCAAGGAAAAAGCTGTGAAAGCTGCCATGTTGTTGCACTTTTGTACTCCCCTTGGGATGCCTTGAACAGCTGCAGTGTGCCTGGAGCTAAGGGCTTCCTAGTTTTAAAAATCCTAGCCCTAGGCCTAAGCCTAACAGTAACCCTGGGAAGGTAAATCAGCCTGGTGTTAGGCTTCTTGCCAAGGAAAAAGCCGTGAAAGCAGCCATGTTGTGGCACTTTTGCACTCCCTTTTGGATGCCTTTCACAGCTCCAGTGTGCCTGGAACTCAGGGCTTCCTGATTTTAAAAATCCTAGCCCTAGGCCGAACCCCAACCCTAAGACGAGAAAGGCAAATCAGCCAGGAATTAGGCATGTCCCCAAGGAAAAAGCTGTGGAGGCAGGCATGTTGTGGTACTTTTGCACTCCCTTTTGGATGCCTTTCACAGCTCCAGTGTGCCTGGAACTCAGGGCTTCCTGATTTTAAAAATCCTAGCCCTAGGCCGAACCCCAACCCTAAGACGAGAAAGGCAAATCAGCCAGGAATTAGGCATGTCCCCAAGGAAAAAGCTGTGGAGGCAGGCATGTTGTGGTACTTTTGCGCTCTTCTTGGGTAGTCCTTCGCAGCTGCTGTGTTCTTGGAACTCAGGGCTTTCTGGTTAATAGAACCCTTACCCTAGGCGTAACTCAAACCTTAACCCTAGGAAGGAAAATCAGCCTATGGTTCGGGATGGTCTCATGGAAATATCAGTGGTGGCAGCCAAGTTGCGTCACTTTTGCGCTCCCCTTGGGATGCCTTTCGCAGCTGCAGTGTGCCTGGAGCCCAGGGCTTCCTGGTTTTAAAAGTCCTAGGCCTAAGCCTAACAGTAACCCTAGGAAGGTAAATCAGCCGGGTATTAGGGTTCTTCCTAAGGGAAAAGCCGTGAAAGCAGCCATGTTGTGGCACTTCTGCACTCCCTTTGGGATGCCTTTGGCAGATGAAGTAAGCCTGGAACTCAGGGCTTCCTGGTTAAAGAAATCCAAGCCCTAGGCTGAAGCCTAACCCTAACCCTAGGCAGATAAATCAGCCTAGGTATAGGGATGGTGCCAAGGAAAAAGCTGTGAAAGCTGCCATGTTGTTGCACTTTTGTACTCCCCTTGGGATGCCTTGAACAGCTGCAGTGTGCCTGGAGCTAAGGGCTTCCTAGTTTTAAAAATCCTAGCCGTAGGCCTAAGCCTAACAGTAACCCTGGGAAGGTAAATCAGCCTGGTGTTAGGCGTCTTGCCAAGGAAAAAGCCGTGAAAGCAGCCATGTTGTGGCACTTTTGCACTCCCTTTTGGATGCCTTTCACAGCTCCAGTGTGCCTGGAACTCAGGGCTTCCTGATTTTAAAAATCCTAGCCCTAGGCCGAACCCCAACCCTAAGACGAGAAAGGCAAATCAGCCAGGAATTAGGCATGTCCCCAAGGAAAAAGCTGTGGAGGCAGGCATGTTGTGGTACTTTTGCGCTCTTCTTGGCTAGTCCTTCGCAGCTGCTGTGTTCTTGGAACTCAGGGCTTTCTGGTTAATAGAACCCTTACCCTAGGCGTAACTCAAACCTTAAGCCTAGGAAGGAAAATCAGCCTATGGTTCGGGATGGTCTCATGGAAATATCAGTGGTGGCAGCCAAGTTGCGTCACTTTTGCGCTGCCCTTGGGATGCCTTTCGCAGCTGCAGTGTGCCTGGAGCCCAGGGCTTCCTGGTTTTAAAAGTCCTAGGCCTAAGCCTAACAGTAACCCTAGGAAGGTAAATCAGCCGGGTATTAGGGTTCTTCCTAAGGGAAAAGCCGTGAAAGCAGCCATGTTGTGGCACTTCTGCACTCCCTTTGGGATGCCTTTGGCAGATGAAGTAAGCCTGGAACTCAGGGCTTCCTGGTTAAAGAAATCCAAGCCCTAGGCTGAACCCTAACCCTAACCCTAGGCAGATAAATCAGCCTAGGTATAGGGATGGTGCCAAGGAAAAAGCTGTGAAAGCTGCCATGTTGTTGCACTTTTGTACTCCCCTTGGGATGCCTTGAACAGCTGCAGTGTGCCTGGAGCCCAGGGCTTCCTAGTTTCAAAAATCCTAGCCCTAGGCCTAAGCCTAACAGTAACCCTGGGAAAGTAAGTCAGCCTGGTGTTAGGCTTCTTGCCAAGGAAAAAGCCGTGAAAGCAGCCATGTTGTGGCACTTTTGCACTCCCTTTTGGATGCCTTTCACAGCTCCAGTGTGCCTGGAACTCAGGGCTTCCTGCTTTTAAAAATCCTAGCCCTAGGCCGAACCCCAACCCTAAGACGAGAAAGGCAAATCAGCCAGGAATTAGGCATGTCCCCAAGGAAAAAGCTGTGGAGGCAGGCATGTTGCGGTACTTTTGCGCTCTTCTTGGCTAGTCCTTCGCAGCTGCTGTGTTCTTGGAACTCAGGGCTTTCTGGTTAATAGACCCTTACCCTAGGCGTAACTCAAACCTTAACCCTAGGAAGGAAAATCAGCCTATGGTTCGGGATGGTCTCATGGAAATATCAGTGGTGGCAGCCAAGTTGCGTCACTTTTGCGCTCCCCTTGGGATGCCTTTCGCAGCTGCAGTGTGCCTGGAGCCCAGGGCTTCCTGGTTTTAAAAGTCCTAGGCCTAAGCCTAACAGTAACCCTAGGAAGGTAAATCAGCCGGGTATTAGGGTTCTTCCTAAGGGAAAAGCCGTGAAAGCAGCCATGTTGTGGCACTTCTGCACTCCCTTTGGGATGCCTTTGGCAGATGAAGTAAGCCTGGAACTCAGGGCTTCCTGGTTAAAGAAATCCAAGCCCTAGGCTGAACCCTAACCCTAACCCTAGGCAGATAAATCAGCCTAGGTATAGGGATGGTGCCAAGGAAAAAGCTGTGAAAGCTGCCATGTTGTTGCACTTTTGTACTACCCTTGGGATGCCTTGAACAGCTGCAGTGTGCCTGGAGCTAAGGGCTTCCTAGTTTTAAAAATCCTAGCCCTAGGCCTAAGCCTAACAGTAACCCTGGGAAGGTAAATCAGCCTGGTGTTAGGCTTCTTGCCAAGGAAAAAGCCGTGAAAGCAGCCATGTTGTGGCACTTTTGCACTCCCTTTTGGATGCCTTTCACAGCTCCAGTGTGCCTGGAACTCAGGGCTTCCTGATTTTAAAAATCCTAGCCCTAGGCCGAACCCCAACCCTAAGACGAGAAAGGCAAATCAGCCAGGAATTAGGCATGTCCCCAAGGAAAAAGCTGTGGAGGCAGGCATGTTGTGGTACTTTTGCACTCCCTTTTGGATGCCTTTCACCGCTGCAGTGTGCCTGGAACTCAGGTCTTCCTGATTTAAAAAATCCTAGCCCTAGGCCGAACCCCAACCCTAAGACGAGAAAGGCAAATCAGCCAGGAATTAGGCATGTCCCCAAGGAAAAAGCTGTGGAGGCAGGCATGTTGTGGTACTTTTGCGCTCTTCTTGGCTAGTCCTTCGCAGCTGCTGTGTTCTTGGAACTCAGGGCTTTCTGGTTAATAGAACCGTTACCCTAGGCGTAACTCAAACCTTAACCCTAGGAAGGAAAATCAGCCTATGGTTCCGGATGGTCTCATGGAAATATCAGTGGTGGCAGCCAAGTTGCGTCACTTTTGCGCTCCCCTTGGGATGCCTTTCGCAGCTGCAGTGTGCCTGGAGCCCAGGGCTTCCTGGTTTTAAAAGTCCTAGGCCTAAGCCTAACAGTAACCCTAGGAAGGTAAATCAGCCGGGTATTAGGGTTCTTCCTAAGGGAAAAGCCGTGAAAGCAGCCATGTTGTGGCACTTCTGCACTCCCTTTGGGATGCCTTTGGCAGATGAAGTAAGCCTGGAACTCAGGGCTTCCTGGTTAAAGAAATCCAAGCCCTAGGCTGAAGCCTAACCCTAACCCTAGGCAGATAAATCAGCCTAGGTATAGGGATGGTGCCAAGGAAAAAGCTGTGAAAGCTGCCATGTTGTTGCACTTTTGTACTCCCCTTGGGATGCCTTGAACAGCTGCAGTGTGCCTGGAGCCCAGGGCTTCCTAGTTTCAAAAATCCTAGCCCTAGGCCTAAGCCTAACAGTAACCCTGGGAAGGTAAATCAGCCTGGTGTTAGGCTTCTTGCCAAGGAAAAAGCCGTGAAAGCAGCCATGTTGTGGCACTTTTGCACTCCCTTTTGGATGCCTTTCACAGCTCCAGTGTGCCTGGAACTCAGGGCTTCCTGCTTTTAAAAATCCTAGCCCTAGGCCGAACCCCAACCCTAAGACGAGAAAGGCAAATCAGCCAGGAATTAGGCATGTCCCCAAGGAAAAAGCTGTGGAGGCAGGCATGTTGCGGTACTTTTGCGCTCTTCTTGGCTAGTCCTTCGCAGCTGCTGTGTTCTTGGAACTCAGGGCTTTCTGGTTAATAGAACCGTTACCCTAGGCGTAACTCAAACCTTAACCCTAGGAAGGAAAATCAGCCTATGGTTCGGGATGCTCTCATGGAAATATCAGTGGTGGCAGCCAAGTTGCGTCACTTTTGCGCTCCCCTTGGGATGCCTTTCGCAGCTGCAGTGTGCCTGGAGCCCAGGGCTTCCTGGTTTTAAAAGTCCTAGGCCTAAGCCTAACAGTAAGCCTAGGAAGGTAAATCAGCCGGGTATTAGGGTTCTTCCTAAGGGAAAAGCCGTGAAAGCAGCCATGTTGTGGCACTTCTGCACTCCCTTTGGGATGCCTTTGGCAGATGAAGTAAGCCTGGAACTCAGGGCTTCCTGGTTAAAGAAATCCAAGCCCTAGGCTGAACCCTAACCCTAACCCTAGGCAGATAAATCAGCCTAGGTATAGGGATGGTGCCAAGGAAAAAGCTGTGAAAGCTGCCATGTTGTTGCACTTTTGTACTCCCCTTGGGATGCCTTGAACAGCTGCAGTGTGCCTGGAGCTAAGGGCTTCCTAGTTTTAAAAATCCTAGCCCTAGGCCTAAGCCTAACAGTAACCCTGGGAAGGTAAATCAGCCTGGTGTTAGGGGTCTTGCCAAGGAAAAAGCCGTGAAAGCAGCCATGTTGTGGCACTTTTGCACTCCCTTTTGGATGCCTTTCACAGCTCCAGTGTGCCTGGAACTCAGGGCTTCCTGATTTTAAAAATCCTAGCCCTAGGCCGAACCCCAACCCTAAGACGAGAAAGGCAAATCAGCCAGGAATTAGGCATGTCCCCAAGGAAAAAGCTGTGGAGGCAGGCATGTTGTGCTACTTTTGCACTCCCTTTTGGATGCCTTTCACCGCTGCAGTGTGCCTGGAACTCAGGGCTTCCTGATTTTAAAAATCCTAGCCCTAGGCCGAACCCCAACCCTAAGACGAGAAAGGCAAATCAGCCAGGAATTAGGCATGTCCCCAAGGAAAAAGCTGTGGAGGGTGGCATGTTGTGCTACTTTTGCGCTCTTCTTGGGTAGTCCTTCGCAGCTGCTGTGTTCTTGGAACTCAGGGCTTTCTGGTTAATAGAACCCTTACCCTAGGCGTAACTCAAACCTTAACCCTAGGAAGGAAAATCAGCCTATGGTTCGGGATGCTCTCATGGAAATATCAGTGGTGGCAGCCAAGTTGCGTCACTTTTGCGCTCCCCTTGGGATGCCTTTCGCAGCTGCAGTGTGCCTGGAGCCCAGGGCTTCCTGGTTTTAAAAGTCCTAGGCCTAAGCCTAACAGTAACCCTAGGAAGGTAAATCAGCCGGGTATTAGGGTTCTTCCTAAGGGAAAAGCCGTGAAAGCAGCCATGTTGTGGCACTTCTGCACTCCCTTTGGGATGCCTTTGGCAGATGAAGTAAGCCTGGAACTCAGGGCTTCCTGGTTAAAGAAATCCAAGCCCTAGGCTGAACCCTAACCCTAACCCTAGGCAGATAAATCAGCCTAGGTATAGGGATGGTGCCAAGGAAAAAGCTGTGAAAGCTGCCATGTTGTTGCACTTTTGTACTCCCCTTGGGATGCCTTGAACAGCTGCAGTGTGCCTGGAGCTAAGGGCTTCCTAGTTTTAAAAATCCTAGCCCTAGGCCTAAGCCTAACAGTAACCCTGGGAAGGTAAATCAGCCTGGTGTTAGGCGTCTTGCCAAGGAAAAAGCCGTGAAAGCAGCCATGTTGTGGCACTTTTGCACTCCCTTTTGGATGCCTTTCACAGCTCCAGTGTGCCTGGAACTCAGGGCTTCCTGATTTTAAAAATCCTAGCCCTAGGCCGAACCCCAACCCTAAGACGAGAAAGGCAAATCAGCCAGGAATTAGGCATGTCCCCAAGGAAAAAGCTGTGGAGGCAGGCATGTTGTGCTACTTTTGCGCTCTTCTTGGGTAGTCCTTCGCAGCTGCTGTGTTCTTGGAACTCAGGGCTTTCTGGTTAATAGAGCCCTTACCCTAGGCGTAACTCAAACCTTAACCCTAGGAAGGAAAATCAGCCTATGGTTCGGGATGGTCTCATGGAAATATCAGTGGTGGCAGCCAAGTTGCGTCACTTTTGCGCTCCCCTTGGGATGCCTTTCGCAGCTGCAGTGTGCCTGGAGCCCAGGGCTTCCTGGTTTTAAAAGTCCTAGGCCTAAGCCTAACAGTAACCCTAGGAAGGTAAATCAGCCGGGTATTAGGGTTCTTCCTAAGGGAAAAGCCGTGAAAGCAGCCATGTTGTGGCACTTCTGCACTCCCTTTGGGATGCCTTTGGCAGATGAAGTAAGCCTGGAACTCAGGGCTTCCTGGTTAAAGAAATCCAAGCCCTAGGCTGAACCCTAACCCTAACCCTAGGCAGATAAATCAGCCTAGGTATAGGGATGGTGCCAAGGAAAAAGCTGTGAAAGCTGCCATGTTGTTGCACTTTTGTACTCCCCTTGGGATGCCTTGAACAGCTGCAGTGTGCCTGGAGCCCAGGGCTTCCTAGTTTCAAAAATCCTAGCCCTAGGCCTAAGCCTAACAGTAACCCTGGGAAGGTAAATCAGCCTGGTGTTAGGCTTCTTGCCAAGGAAAAAGCCGTGAAAGCAGCCATGTTGTGGCACTTTTGCACTCCCTTTTGGATGCCTTTCACAGCTGCAGTGTGCCTGGAACTCAGGGCTTCCTGATTTTAAAAATCCTAGCCCTAGGCCGAACCCCAACCCTAAGACGAGAAAGGCAAATCAGCCAGGAATTAGGCATGTCCCCAAGGAAAAAGCTGTGGAGGCAGGCATGTTGTGGTACTTTTGCACTCCCTTTTGGATGCCTTTCACCGCTGCAGTGTGCCTGGAACTCAGGTCTTCCTGATTTTAAAATTCCTAGCCCTAGGCCGAACCCCAACCCTAAGACGAGAAAGGCAAATCAGCCAGGAATTAGGCATGTCCCCAAGGAAAAAGCTGTGGAGGCAGGCATGTTGTGGTACTTTTGCGCTCTTCTTGGCTAGTCCTTCGCAGCTGCTGTGTTCTTGGAACTCAGGGCTTTCTGGTTAATAGAACCCTTACCCTAGGCGTAACTCAAACCTTAACCCTAGGAAGGAAAATCAGCCTATGGTTCGGGATGCCCTCATGGAAATATCAGTGGTGGCAGCCAAGTTGCGTCACTTTTGCGCTCCCCTTGGGATGCCTTTCGCAGCTGCAGTGTGCCTGGAGCCCAGGGCTTCCTGGTTTTAAAAGTCCTAGGCCTAAGCCTAACAGTAACCCTAGGAAGGTAAATCAGCCGGGTATTAGGGTTCTTCCTAAGGGAAAAGCCGTGAAAGCAGCCATGTTGTGGCACTTCTGCACTCCCTTTGGGATGCCTTTGGCAGATGAAGTAAGCCTGGAACTCAGGGCTTCCTGGTTAAAGAAATCACAGCCCTAGGCTGAACCCTAACCCTAACCCTAGGCAGATAAATCAGCCTAGGTATAGGGATGGTGCCAAGGAAAAAGCTGTGAAAGCTGCCATGTTGTTGCACTTTTGTACTCCCCTTGGGATGCCTTGAACAGCTGCAGTGTGCCTGGAGCCCAGGGCTTCCTAGTTTCAAAAATCCTAGCCCTAGGCCTAAGCCTAACAGTAACCCTGGGAAAGTAAGTCAGCCTGGTGTTAGGCTTCTTGCCAAGGAAAAAGCCGTGAAAGCAGCCATGTTGTGGTACTTTTGCACTCCCTTTTGGATGCCTTTCACAGCTCCAGTGTGCCTGGAACTCAGGGCTTCCTGCTTTTAAAAATCCTAGCCCTAGGCCGAACCCCAACCCTAAGACGAGAAAGGCAAATCAGCCAGGAATTAGGCATGTCCCCAAGGAAAAAGCTGTGGAGGCAGGCATGTTGTGCTACTTTTGCGCTCTTCTTGGGTAGTCCTTCGCAGCTGCTGTGTTCTTGGAACTCAGGGCTTTCTGGTTAATAGAACCGTTACCCTAGGCGTAACTCAAACCTTAACCCTAGGAAGGAAAATCAGCCTATGGTTCGGGATGCCCTCATGGAAATATCAGTGGTGGCAGCCAAGTTGCGTCACTTTTGCGCTCCCCTTGGGATGCCTTTCGCAGCTGCAGTGTGCCTGGAGCCCAGGGCTTCCTGGTTTTAAAAGTCCTAGGCCTAAGCCTAACAGTAACCCTAGGAAGGTAAATCAGCCGGGTATTAGGGTTCTTCCTAAGGGAAAAGCCGTGAAAGCAGCCATGTTGTGGCACTTCTGCACTCCCTTTGGGATGCCTTTGGCAGATGAAGTAAGCCTGGAACTCAGGGCTTCCTGGTTAAAGAAATCCAAGCCCTAGGCTGAACCCTAACCCTAACCCTAGGCAGATAAATCAGCCTAGGTATAGGGATGGTGCCAAGGAAAAAGCTGTGAAAGCTGCCATGTTGTTGCACTTTTGTACTCCCCTTGGGATGCCTTGAACAGCTGCAGTGTGCCTGGAGCTAAGGGCTTCCTAGTTTTAAAAATCCTAGCCCTAGGCCTAAGCCTAACAGTAACCCTGGGAAGGTAAATCAGCCTGGTGTTAGGGGTCTTGCCAAGGAAAAAGCCGTGAAAGCAGCCATGTTGTGGCACTTTTGCACTCCCTTTTGGATGCCTTTCACAGCTCCAGTGTGCCTGGAACTCAGGGCTTCCTAATTTTAAAAATCCTAGCCCTAGGCCGAACCCCAACCCTAAGACGAGAAAGGCAAATCAGCCAGCAATTAGGCATGTCCCCAAGGAAAAAGCTGTGGAGGCAGGCATGTTGTGGTACTTTTGCACTCCCTTTTGGATGCCTTTCACCGCTGCAGTGTGCCTGGAACTCAGGGCTTCCTGATTTTAAAAATCCTAGCCCTAGGCCGAACCCCAACCCTAAGACGAGAAAGGCAAATCAGCCAGGAATTAGGCATGTCCCCAAGGAAAAAGCTGTGGAGGGTGGCATGTTGTGCTACTTTTGCGCTCTTCTTGGGTAGTCCTTCGCAGCTGCTGTGTTCTTGGAACTCAGGGCTTTCTGGTTAATAGAACCCTTACCCTAGGCGTAACTCAAACCTTAACCCTAGGAAGGAAAATCAGCCTATGGTTCGGGATGCCCTCATGGAAATATCAGTGGTGGCAGCCAAGTTGCGTCAC
This sequence comes from Ammospiza caudacuta, assembly GCF_027887145.1. Taxonomy (NCBI): domain Eukaryota; kingdom Metazoa; phylum Chordata; class Aves; order Passeriformes; family Passerellidae; genus Ammospiza; species Ammospiza caudacuta. Next base: position 145,990 of record NW_026683138.1, on the reverse strand, counting down.
TTTTGCGCTCCCCTTGGGATGCCTTTCGCAGCTGCAGTGTGCCTGGAGCCCAGGGCTTCCTGGTTTTAAAAGTCCTAGGCCTAAGCCTAACAGTAACCCTAGGAAGGTAAATCAGCCGGGTATTAGGGTTCTTCCTAAGGGAAAAGCCGTGAAAGCAGCCATGTTGTGGCACTTCTGCACTCCCTTTGGGATGCCTTTGGCAGATGAAGTAAGCCTGGAACTCAGGGCTTCCTGGTTAAAGAAATCACAGCCCTAGGCTGAACCCTAACCCTAACCCTAGGCAGATAAATCAGCCTAGGTATAGGGATGGTGCCAAGGAAAAAGCTGTGAAAGCTGCCATGTTGTTGCACTTTTGTACTCCCCTTGGGATGCCTTGAACAGCTGCAGTGTGCCTGGAGCCCAGGGCTTCCTAGTTTCAAAAATCCTAGCCCTAGGCCTAAGCCTAACAGTAACCCTGGGAAAGTAAGTCAGCCTGGTGTTAGGCTTCTTGCCAAGGAAAAAGCCGTGAAAGCAGCCATGTTGTGGCACTTTTGCACTCCCTTTTGGATGCCTTTCACAGCTCCAGTGTGCCTGGAACTCAGGGCTTCCTGCTTTTAAAAATCCTAGCCCTAGGCCGAACCCCAACCCTAAGACGAGAAAGGCAAATCAGCCAGGAATTAGGCATGTCCCCAAGGAAAAAGCTGTGGAGGCAGGCATGTTGTGGTACTTTTGCGCTCTTCTTGGGTAGTCCTCCGCAGCTGCTGTGTTCTTGGAACTCAGGGCTTTCTGGTTAATAGAACCGTTACCCTAGGCGTAACTCAAACCTTAACCCTAGGAAGGAAAATCAGCCTATGGTTCGGGATGCCCTCATGGAAATATCAGTGGTGGCAGCCAAGTTGCGTCACTTTTGCGCTCCCCTTGGGATGCCTTTCGCAGCTGCAGTGTGCCTGGAGCCCAGGGCTTCCTGGTTTTAAAAGTCCTAGGCCTAAGCCTAACAGTAACCCTAGGAAGGTAAATCAGCCGGGTATTAGGGTTCTTCCTAAGGGAAAAGCCGTGAAAGCAGCCATGTTGTGGCACTTCTGCACTCCCTTTGGGATGCCTTTGGCAGATGAAGTAAGCCTGGAACTCAGGGCTTCCTGGTTAAAGAAATCCAAGCCCTAGGCTGAACCCTAACCCTAACCCTAGGCAGATAAATCAGCCTAGGTATAGGGATGGTGCCAAGGAAAAAGCTGTGAAAGCTGCCATGTTGTTGCACTTTTGTACTCCCCTTGAGATGCCTTGAACAGCTGCAGTGTGCCTGGAGCCCAGGGCTTCCTAGTTTCAAAAATCCTAGCCCTAGGCCTAAGCCTAACAGTAACCCTGGGAAAGTAAGTCAGCCTGGTGTTAGGCTTCTTGCCAAGGAAAAAGCCGTGAAAGCAGCCATGTTGTGGCACTTTTGCACTCCCTTTTGGATGCCTTTCACAGCTCCAGTGTGCCTGGAACTCAGGGCTTCCTGCTTTTAAAAATCCTAGCCCTAGGCCGAACCCCAACCCTAAGACGAGAAAGGCAAATCAGCCAAAAATTAGGCATGTCCCCAAGGAAAAAGCTGTGGAGGCAGGCATGTTGTGGCACTTTTGCACTCCCTTTTGGATGCCTTTCACAGCTCCAGTGTGCCTGGAACTCAGGGCTTCCTGATTTTAAAAATCCTAGCCCTAGGCCGAACCCCAACCCTAAGACGAGAAAGGCAAATCAGCCAGGAATTAGGCATGTCCCCAAGGAAAAAGCTGTGGAGGCAGGCATGTTGTGGTACTTTTGCGCTCTTCTTGGCTAGTCCTTCGCAGCTGCTGTGTTCTTGGAACTCAGGGCTTTCTGGTTAATAGAGCCCTTACCCTAGGCGTAACTCAAACCTTAAGCCTAGGAAGGAAAATCAGCCTATGGTTCGGGATGGTCTCATGGAAATATCAGTGGTGGCAGCCAAGTTGCGTCACTTTTGCGCTCCCCTTGGGATGCCTTTCGCAGCTGCAGTGTGCCTGGAGCCCAGGGCTTCCTGGTTTTAAAAGTCCTAGGCCTAAGCCTAACAGTAACCCTAGGAAGGTAAATCAGCCGGGTATTAGGGTTCTTCCTAAGGGAAAAGCCGTGAAAGCAGCCATGTTGTGGCACTTCTGCACTCCCTTTGGGATGCCTTTGGCAGATGAAGTAAGCCTGGAACTCAGGGCTTCCTGGTTAAAGAAATCCAAGCCCTAGGCTGAACCCTAACCCTAACCCTAGGCAGATAAATCAGCCTAGGTATAGGGATGGTGCCAAGGAAAAAGCTGTGAAAGCTGCCATGTTGTTGCACTTTTGTACTCCCCTTGGGATGCCTTGAACAGCTGCAGTGTGCCTGGAGCCCAGGGCTTCCTAGTTTCAAAAATCCTAGCCCTAGGCCTAAGCCTAACAGTAACCCTGGGAAGGTAAATCAGCCTGGTGTTAGGCTTCTTGCCAAGGAAAAAGCCGTGAAAGCAGCCATGTTGTGGCACTTTTGCACTCCCTTTTGGATGCCTTTCACAGCTCCAGTGTGCCTGGAACTCAGGGCTTCCTGATTTTAAAAATCCTAGCCCTAGGCCGAACCCCAACCCTAAGACGAGAAAGGCAAATCAGCCAGGAATTAGGCATGTCCCCAAGGAAAAAGCTGTGGAGGCAGGCATGTTGTGGTACTTTTGCGCTCTTCTTGGCTAGTCCTTCGCAGCTGCTGTGTTCTTGGAACTCAGGGCTTTCTGGTTAATAGACCCTTACCCTAGGCGTAACTCAAACCTTAACCCTAGGAAGGAAAATCAGCCTATGGTTCGGGATGCTCTCATGGAAATATCAGTGGTGGCAGCCAAGTTGCGTCACTTTTGCGCTCCCCTTGGGATGCCTTTCGCAGCTGCAGTGTGCCTGGAGCCCAGGGCTTCCTGGTTTTAAAAGTCCTAGGCCTAAGCCTAACAGTAACCCTAGGAAGGTAAATCAGCCGGGTATTAGGGTTCTTCCTAAGGGAAAAGCCGTGAAAGCAGCCATGTTGTGGCACTTCTGCACTCCCTTTGGGATGCCTTTGGCAGATGAAGTAAGCCTGGAACTCAGGGCTTCCTGGTTAAAGAAATCCAAGCCCTAGGCTGAACCCTAACCCTAACCCTAGGCAGATAAATCAGCCTAGGTATAGGGATGGTGCCAAGGAAAAAGCTGTGAAAGCTGCCATGTTGTTGCACTTTTGTACTCCCCTTGGGATGCCTTGAACAGCTGCAGTGTGCCTGGAGCCCAGGGCTTCCTAGTTTCAAAAATCCTAGCCCTAGGCCTAAGCCTAACAGTAACCCTGGGAAAGTAAGTCAGCCTGGTGTTAGGCTTCTTGCCAAGGAAAAAGCCGTGAAAGCAGCCATGTTGTGGCACTTTTGCACTCCCTTTTGGATGCCTTTCACAGCTCCAGTGTGCCTGGAACTCAGGGCTTCCTGATTTTAAAAATCCTAGCCCTAGGCCGAACCCCAACCCTAAGACGAGAAAGGCAAATCAGCCAGGAATTAGGCATGTCCCCAAGGAAAAAGCTGTGGAGGCAGGCATGTTGTGCTACTTTTGCGCTCTTCTTGGCTAGTCCTTCGCAGCTGCTGTGTTCTTGGAACTCAGGGCTTTCTGGTTAATAGAGCCCTTACCCTAGGCGTAACTCAAACCTTAACCCTAGGAAGGAAAATCAGCCTATGGTTCGGGATGGTCTCATGGAAATATCAGTGGTGGCAGCCAAGTTGCGTCACTTTTGCGCTCCCCTTGGGATGCCTTTCGCAGCTGCAGTGTGCCTGGAGCCCAGGGCTTCCTGGTTTTAAAAGTCCTAGGCCTAAGCCTAACAGTAACCCTAGGAAGGTAAATCAGCCGGGTATTAGGGTTCTTCCTAAGGGAAAAGCCGTGAAAGCAGCCATGTTGTGGCACTTCTGCACTCCCTTTGGGATGCCTTTGGCAGATGAAGTAAGCCTGGAACTCAGGGCTTCCTGGTTAAAGAAATCCAAGCCCTAGGCTGAACCCTAACCCTAACCCTAGGCAGATAAATCAGCCTAGGTATAGGGATGGTGCCAAGGAAAAAGCTGTGAAAGCTGCCATGTTGTTGCACTTTTGTACTCCCCTTGGGATGCCTTGAACAGCTGCAGTGTGCCTGGAGCCCAGGGCTTCCTAGTTTCAAAAATCCTAGCCCTAGGCCTAAGCCTAACAGTAACCCTGGGAAGGTAAATCAGCCTGGTGTTAGGCTTCTTGCCAAGGAAAAAGCCGTGAAAGCAGCCATGTTGTGGCACTTTTGCACTCCCTTTTGGATGCCTTTCACAGCTCCAGTGTGCCTGGAACTCAGGGCTTCCTGATTTTAAAAATCCTAGCCCTAGGCCGAACCCCAACCCTAAGACGAGAAAGGCAAATCAGCCAGGAATTAGGCATGTCCACAAGGAAAAAGCTGTGGAGGGAGGCATGTTGTGGTACTTTTGCGCTCTTCTTGGCTAGTCCTTCGCAGCTGCTGTGTTCTTGGAACTCAGGGCTTTCTGGTTAATAGACCCTTACCCTAGGCGTAACTCAAACCTTAACCCTAGGAAGGAAAATCAGCCTATGGTTCGGGATGGTCTCATGGAAATATCAGTGGTGGCAGCCAAGTTGCGTCACTTTTGCGCTCCCCTTGGGATGCCTTTCGCAGCTGCAGTGTGCCTGGAGCCCAGGGCTTCCTGGTTTTAAAAGTCTTAGGCCTAAGCCTAACAGTAACCCTAGGAAGGTAAATCAGCCGGGTATTAGGGTTCTTCCTAAGGGAAAAGCCGTGAAAGCAGCCATGTTGTGGCACTTCTGCACTCCCTTTGGGATGCCTTTGGCAGATGAAGTAAGCCTGGAACTCAGGGCTTCCTGGTTAAAGAAATCCAAGCCCTAGGCTGAACCCTAACCCTAACCCTAGGCAGATAAATCAGCCTAGGTATAGGGATGGTGCCAAGGAAAAAGCTGTGAAAGCTGCCATGTTGTTGCACTTTTGTACTCCCCTTGGGATGCCTTGAACAGCTGCAGTGTGCCTGGAGCTAAGGGCTTCCTAGTTTCAAAAATCCTAGCCCTAGGCCTAAGCCTAACAGTAACCCTGGGAAAGTAAGTCAGCCTGGTGTTAGGCTTCTTGCCAAGGAAAAAGCCGTGAAAGCAGCCATGTTGTGGCACTTTTGCACTCCCTTTTGGATGCCTTTCACAGCTCCAGTGTGCCTGGAACTCAGGGCTTCCTGATTTTAAAAATCCTAGCCCTAGGCCGAACCCCAACCCTAAGACGAGAAAGGCAAATCAGCCAGGAATTAGGCATGCCCCCAAGGAAAAAGCTGTGGAGGCAGGCATGTTGTGGTACTTTTGCACTCCCTTTTGGATGCCTTTCACAGCTCCAGTGTGCCTGGAACTCAGGGCTTCCTGATTTTAAAAATCCTAGCCCTAGGCCGAACCCCAACCCTAAGACGAGAAAGGCAAATCAGCCAGGAATTAGGCATGTCCCCAAGGAAAAAGCTGTGGAGGCAGGCATGTTGTGGTACTTTTGCGCTCTTCTTGGCTAGTCCTTCGCAGCTGCTGTGTTCTTGGAACTCAGGGCTTTCTGGTTAATAGAGCCCTTACCCTAGGCGTAACTCAAACCTTAACCCTAGGAAGGAAAATCAGCCTATGGTTCGGGATGCTCTCATGGAAATATCAGTGGTGGCAGCCAAGTTGCGTCACTTTTGCGCTCCCCTTGGGATGCCTTTTGCAGCTGCAGTGTGCCTGGAGCCCAGGGCTTCCTGGTTTTAAAAGTCCTAGGCCTAAGCCTAACAGTAACCCTAGGAAGGTAAATCAGCCGGGTATTAGGGTTCTTCCTAAGGGAAAAGCCGTGAAAGCAGCCATGTTGTGGCACTTCTGCACTCCCTTTGGGATGCCTTTGGCAGATGAAGTAAGCCTGGAACTCAGGGCTTCCTGGTTAAAGAAATCCAAGCCCTAGGCTGAACCCTAACCCTAACCCTAGGCAGATAAATCAGCCTAGGTATAGGGATGGTGCCAAGGAAAAAGCTGTGAAAGCTGCCATGTTGTTGCACTTTTGTACTCCCCTTGGGATGCCTTGAACAGCTGCAGTGTGCCTGGAGCTAAGGGCTTCCTAGTTTTAAAAATCCTAGCCCTAGGCCTAAGCCTAACAGTAACCCTGGGAAGGCAAATCAGCCTGGTGTTAGGCTTCTTGCCAAGGAAAAAGCCGTGAAAGCAGCCATGTTGTGGCACTTTTGCACTCCCTTTTGGATGCCTTTCACAGCTCCAGTGTGCCTGGAACTCAGGGCTTCCTGATTTTAAAAATCCTAGCCCTAGGCCGAACCCCAACCCTAAGACGAGAAAGGCAAATCAGCCAGGAATTAGGCATGTCCCCAAGGAAAAAGCTGTGGAGGCAGGCATGTTGTGCTACTTTTGCGCTCTTCTTGGCTAGTCCTTCGCAGCTGCTGGGTTCTTGGAACTCAGGGCTTTCTGGTTAATAGAGCCTTTACCCTAGGCGTAACTCAAACCTTAACCCTAGGAAGGAAAATCAGCCTATGGTTCGGGATGCTCTCATGGAAATATCAGTGGTGGCAGCAAAGTTGCATCACTTTTGCGCTCCCCTTGGGATGCCTTTCGCAGCTGCAGTGTGCCTGGAGCCCAGGGCTTCCTGGTTTTAAAAGTCCTAGGCCTAAGCCTAACAGTAACCCTAGGAAGGTAAATCAGCCGGGTATTAGGGTTCTTCCTAAGGGAAAAGCCGTGAAAGCAGCCATGTTGTGGCACTTCTGCACTCCCTTTGGGATGCCTTTGGCAGATGAAGTAAGCCTGGAACTCAGGGCTTCCTGGTTAAAGAAATCCAAGCCCTAGGCTGAACCCTAACCCTAACCCTAGGCAGATAAATCAGCCTAGGTATAGGGATGGTGCCAAGGAAAAAGCTGTGAAAGCTGCCATGTTGTTGCACTTTTGTACTCCCCTTGGGATGCCTTGAACAGCTGCAGTGTGCCTGGAGCCCAGGGCTTCCTAGTTTCAAAAATCCTAGCCCTAGGCCTAAGCCTAACAGTAACCCTGGGAAAGTAAGTCAGCCTGGTGTTAGGCTTCTTGCCAAGGAAAAAGCCGTGAAAGCAGCCATGTTGTGGCACTTTTGCACTCCCTTTTGGATGCCTTTCACAGCTCCAGTGTGCCTGGAACTCAGGGCTTCCTGATTTTAAAAATCCTAGCCCGAGGCCGAACCCCAACCCTAAGACGAGAAAGGCAAATCAGCCAGGAATTAGGCATGTCCCCAAGGAAAAAGCTGTGGAGGCAGGCATGTTGTGCTACTTTTGCGCTCTTCTTGGCTAGTCCTTCGCAGCTGCTGTGTTCTTGGAACTCAGGGCTTTCTGGTTAATAGAGCCCTTACCCTAGGCGTAACTCAAACCTTAACCCTAGGAAGGAAAATCAGCCTATGGTTCGGGAGGGTCTCATGGAAATATCAGTGGTGGCAGCCAAGTTGCGTCACTTTTGCGCTCCCCTTGGGATGCCTTTCGCAGCTGCAGTGTGCCTGGAGCCCAGGGCTTCCTGGTTTTAAAAGTCCTAGGCCTAAGCCTAACAGTAACCCTAGGAAGGTAAATCAGCCGGGTATTAGGGTTCTTCCTAAGGGAAAAGCCGTGAAAGCAGCCATGTTGTGGCACTTCTGCACTCCCTTTGGGATGCCTTTGGCAGATGAAGTAAGCCTGGAACTCAGGGCTTCCTGGTTAAAGAAATCCAAGCCCTAGGCTGAACCCTAACCCTAACCCTAGGCAGATAAATCAGCCTAGGTATAGGGATGGTGCCAAGGAAAAAGCTGTGAAAGCTGCCATGTTGTTGCACTTTTGTACTCCCCTTGGGATGCCTTGAACAGCTGCAGTGTGCCTGGAGCCCAGGGCTTCCTAGTTTCAAAAATCCTAGCCCTAGGCCTAAGCCTAACAGTAACCCTGGGAAGGTAAATCAGCCTGGTGTTAGGCTTCTTGCCAAGGAAAAAGCCGTGAAAGCAGCCATGTTGTGGCACTTTTGCACTCCCTTTTGGATGCCTTTCACAGCTCCAGTGTGCCTGGAACTCAGGGCTTCCTGATTTTAAAAATCCTAGCCCTAGGCCGAACCCCAACCCTAAGACGAGAAAGGCAAATCAGCCAGGAATTAGGCATGTCCCCAAGGAAAAAGCTGTGGAGGCAGGCATGTTGTGGTACTTTTGCACTCCCTTTTGGATGCCTTTCACAGCTCCATTGTGCCTGGAACTAAGGGCTTCCTGATTTTAAAAATCCTAGCCCTAGGCCGAACCCCAACCCTAAGACGAGAAAGGCAAATCAGCCAGGAATTAGGCATGTCCCCAAGGAAAAAGCTGTGGAGGCAGGCATGTTGTGCTACTTTTGCGCTCTTCTTGGGTAGTCCTTCGCAGCTGCTGTGTTCTTGGAACTCAGGGTTTTCTGGTTAATAGAACCCTTACCCTAGGCGTAACTCAAACCTTAACCCTAGGAAGGAAAATCAACCTATGGTTCGGGATGGTCTCATGGAAATATCAGTGGTGGCAGCCAAGTTGCGTCACTTTTGCACTCCCCTTGGGATGCCTTTCGCAGCTGCAGTGTGCCTGGAGCCCAGGGCTTCCTGGTTTTAAAAGTCCTAGGCCTAAGCCTAACAGTAACCCTAGGAAGGTAAATCAGCCGGGTATTAGGGTTCTTCCTAAGGGAAAAGCCGTGAAAGCAGCCATGTTGTGGCACTTCTGCACTCCCTTTGGGATGCCTTTGGCAGATGAAGTAAGCCTGGAACTCAGGGCTTCCTGGTTAAAGAAATCACAGCCCTAGGCTGAACCCTAACCCTAACCCTAGGCAGATAAATCAGCCTAGGTATAGGGATGGTGCCAAGGAAAAAGCTGTGAAAGCTGCCATGTTGTTGCACTTTTGTACTCCCCTTGGGATGCCTTGAACAGCTGCAGTGTGCCTGGAGCCCAGGGCTTCCTAGTTTCAAAAATCCTAGCCCTAGGCCTAAGCCTAACAGTAACCCTGGGAAAGTAAGTCAGCCTGGTGTTAGGCTTCTTGCCAAGGAAAAAGCCGTGAAAGCAGCCATGTTGTGGCACTTTTGCACTCCCTTTTGGATGCCTTTCACAGCTGCAGTGTGCCTGGAACTCAGGGCTTCCTGATTTTAAAAATCCTAGCCCTAGGCTGAACGCCAACCCTAAGACGAGAAAGGCAAATCAGCCAGGAATTAGGCATGTCCCCAAGGAAAAAGCTGTGGAGGCAGGCATGTTGTGCTACTTTTGCGCTCTTCTTGGCTAGTCCTTCGCAGCTGCTGTGTTCTTGGAACTCAGGGCTTTCTGGTTAATAGACCCTTACCCTAGGCGTAACTCAAACCTTAACCCTAGGAAGGAAAATCAGCCTATGGTTCGGGATGGTCTCATGGAAATATCAGTGGTGGCAGCCAAGTTGCGTCACTTTTGCGCTCCCCTTGGGATGCCTTTTGCAGCTGCAGTGTGCCTGGAGCCCAGGGCTTCCTGGTTTTAAAAGTCCTATCCTAAGCCTAATAGTAACCCTAGGAAGGTAAATCAGCCGGGTATTAGGGTTCTTCCTAAGGGAAAAGCCGTGAAAGCAGCCATGTTGTGGCACTTCTGCACTCCCTTTGGGATGCCTTTGGCAGATGAAGTAAGCCTGGAACTCAGGGCTTCCTGGTTAAAGAAATCCAAGCCCTAGGCTGAAGCCTAACCCTAACCCTAGGCAGATAAATCAGCCTAGGTATAGGGATGGTGCCAAGGAAAAAGCTGTGAAAGCTGCCATGTTGTAGCACGTTTGTACTCCCCTTGGGATGCCTTGAACAGCTGCAGTGTGCCTGGAGCTAAGGGCTTCCTAGTTTTAAAAATCCTAGCCCTAGGCCTAAGCCTAACAGTAACCCTGGGAAGGTAAATCAGCCTGGTGTTAGGCTTCTTGCCAAGGAAAAAGCCGTGAAAGCAGCCATGTTGTGGCACTTTTGCACTCCCTTTTAGATGCCTTTCACAGCTCCAGTGTGCCTGGAACTCAGGGCTTCCTGATTTTAAAAATCCTAGCCCTAGGCTGAACCCCAACCCTAAGACGAGAAAGGCAAATCAGCCAGGAATTAGGCATGTCCCCAAGGAAAAAGCTGTGGAGGCAGGCATGTTGTGCTACTTTTGCGCTCTTCTTGGCTAGTCCTTCGCAGCTGCTGTGTTCTTGGAACTCAGGGCTTTCTGGTAAATAGAGCCCTTACCCTAGGCGTAACTCAAACCTTAACCTTAGGAAGGAAAATCAGCCTATGGTTCGGGATGGTCTCATGGAAATATCAGTGGTGGCAGCCAAGTTGCGTCACTTTTGCGCTCCCCTTGGGATGCCTTTCGCAGCTGCAGTGTGCCTGGAGCCCAGGGCTTCCTGGTTTTAAAAGTCCTAGGCCTAAGCCTAACAGTAACCCTAGGAAGGTAAATCAGCCGGGTATTAGGGTTCTTCCTAAGGGAAAAGCCGTGAAAGCAGCCATGTTGTGGCACTTCTGCACTCCCTTTGGGATGCCTTTGGCAGATGAAGTAAGCCTGGAACTCAGGGCTTCCTGGTTAAAGAAATCCAAGCCCTAGGCTGAACCCTAACCCTAACCCTAGGCAGATAAATCAGCCTAGGTATAGGGATGGTGCCAAGGAAAAAGCTGTGAAAGCTGCCATGTTGTTGCACTTTTGTACTCCCCTTGGGATGCCTTGAACAGCTGCAGTGTGCCTGGAGCCCAGGGCTTCCTAGTTTCAAAAATCCTAGCCCTAGGCCTAAGCCTAACAGTAACCCTGGGAAAGTAAGTCAGCCTGGTGTTAGGCTTCTTGCCAAGGAAAAAGCCGTGAAAGCAGCCATGTTGTGGCACTTTTGCACTCCCTTTTGGATGCCTTTCACAGCTCCAGTGTGCCTGGAACTCAGGGCTTCCTGATTTTAAAAATCCTAGCCCTAGGCCGAACCCCAACCCTAAGACGAGAAAGGCAAATCAGCCAGGAATTAGGCATGTCCCCAAGGAAAAAGCTGTGGAGGCAGGCATGTTGTGGTACTTTTGCGCTCTTCTTGGGTAGTCCTTCGCAGCTGCTGTGTTCTTGGAACTCAGGGCTTTCTGGTTAATAGACCCTTACCCTAGGCGTAACTCAAACCTTAACCCTAGGAAGGAAAATCAGCCTATGGTTCGGGATGGTCTCATGGAAATATCAGTGGTGGCAGCCAAGTTGCGTCACTTTTGCGCTCCCCTTGGGATGCCTTTCGCAGCTGCAGTGTGCCTGGAGCCCAGGGCTTCCTGGTTTTAAAAGTCCTAGGCCTAAGCCTAACAGTAACCCTAGGAAGGTAAATCAGCCGGGTATTAGGGTTCTTCCTAAGGGAAAAGCCGTGAAAGCAGCCATGTTGTGGCACTTCTGCACTCCCTTTGGGATGCCTTTGGCAGATGAAGTAAGCCTGGAACTCAGGGCTTCCTGGTTAAAGAAATCCAAGCCCTAGGCTGAACCCTAACCCTAACCCTAGGCAGATAAATCAGCCTAGGTATAGGGATGGTGCCAAGGAAAAAGCTGTGAAAGCTGCCATGTTGTAGCACGTTTGTACTCCCCTTGGGATGCCTTGAACAGCTGCAGTGTGCCTGGAGCCCAGGGCTTCCTAGTTTCAAAAATCCTAGCCCTAGGCCTAAGCCTAACAGTAACCCTGGGAAAGTAAGTCAGCCTGGTGTTAGGCTTCTTGCCAAGGAAAAAGCCGTGAAAGTAGCCATGTTGTGGCACTTTTGCACTCCCTTTTGGATGCCTTTCACAGCTGCAGTGTGCCTGGAACTCAGGGCTTCCTGATTTTAAAAATCCTAGCCCTAGGCCGAACCCCAACCCTAAGACGAGAAAGGCAAATCAGCCAGGAATTAGGCATGTCCCCAAGGAAAAAGCTGTGGAGGCAGGCATGTTGTGGTACTTTTGCGCTCTTCTTGGCTAGTCCTTCGCAGCTGCTGTGTTCTTGGAACTCAGGGCTTTCTGGTTAATAGAACCCTTACCCTAGGCGTAACTCAAACCTTAACCCTAGGAAGGAAAATCAGCCTATGGTTCGGGATGGTCTCATGGAAATATCAGTGGTGGCAGCCAAGTTGCGTCACTTTTGCGCTCCCCTTGGGATGCCTTTCGCAGCTGCAGTGTGCCTGGAGCCCAGGGCTTCCTGGTTTTAAAAGTCCTAGGCCTAAGCCTAACAGTAACCCTAGGAAGGTAAATCAGCCGGGTATTAGGGTTCTTCCTAAGGGAAAAGCCGTGAAAGCAGCCATGTTGTGGCACTTCTGCACTCCCTTTGGGATGCCTTTGGCAGATGAAGTAAGCCTGGAACTCAGGGCTTCCTGGTTAAAGAAATCCAAGCCCTAGGCTGAACCCTAACCCTAACCCTAGGCAGATAAATCAGCCTAGGTATAGGGATGGTGCCAAGGAAAAAGCTGTGAAAGCTGCCATGTTGTTGCACTTTTGTACTCCCCTTGGGATGCCTTGAACAGCTGCAGTGTGCCTGGAGCTAAGGGCTTCCTAGTTTTAAAAATCCTAGCCCTAGGCCTAAGCCTAACAGTAACCCTGGGAAGGCAAATCAGCCTGGTGTTAGGCTTCTTGCCAAGGAAAAAGCCGTGAAAGCAGCCATGTTGTGGCACTTTTGCACTCCCTTTTGGATGCCTTTCACAGCTCCAGTGAGCCTGGAACTCAGGGCTTCCTGATTTTAAAAATCCTAGCCCTAGGCCGAACCCCAGCCCTAAGACGAGAAAGGCAAATCAGCCAGGAATTAGGCATGTCCCCAAGGAAAAAGCTGTGGAGGCAGGAATGTTGTGCTACTTTTGCGCTCTTCTTGGCTAGTCCTTCGCAGCTGCTGTGTTCTTGGAACTCAGGGCTTTCTGGTTAATAGAGCCCTTACCCTAGGCGTAACTCAAACCTTAACCCTAGGAAGGAAAATCAGCCTATGGTTCGGGATGGTCTCATGGAAATATCAGTGGTGGCAGCCAAGTTGCGTCACTTTTGCGCTCCCCTTGGGATGCCTTTCGCAGCTGCAGTGTGCCTGGAGCCCAGGGCTTCCTGGTTTTAAAAGTCCTAGGCCTAAGCCTAACAGTAACCCTAGGAAGGTAAATCAGCCGGGTATTAGGGTTCTTCCTAAGGGAAAAGCCGTGAAAGCAGCCATGTTGTGGCACTTCTGCACTCCCTTTGGGATGCCTTTGGCAGATGAAGTAAGCCTGGAACTCAGGGCTTCCTGGTTAAAGAAATCCAAGCCCTAGGCTGAACCCTAACCCTAACCCTAGGCAGATAAATCAGCCTAGGTATAGGGATGGTGCCAAGGAAAAAGCTGTGAAAGCTGCCATGTTGTTGCACTTTTGTACTCCCCTTGGGATGCCTTGAACAGCTGCAGTGTGCCTGGAGCTAAGGGCTTCCTAGTTTTAAAAATCCTAGCCCTAGGCCTAAGCCTAACAGTAACCCTGGGAAGGTAAATCAGCCTGGTGTTAGGCTTCTTGCCAAGGAAAAAGCCGTGAAAGCAGCCATGTTGTGGCACTTTTGCACTCCCTTTTGGATGCCTTTCACAGCTCCAGTGTGCCTGGAACTCAGGGCTTCCTGATTTTAAAAATCCTAGCCCTAGGCCGAACCCCAACCCTAAGACGAGAAAGGCAAATCAGCCAGGAATTAGGCATGTCCCCAAGGAAAAAGCTGTGGAGGCAGGCATGTTGTGGTACTTTTGCGCTCTTCTTGGCTAGTCCTTCGCAGCTGCTGTGTTCTTGGAACTCAGGGCTTTCTGGTTAATAGAACCCTTACCCTAGGCGTAACTCAAACCTTAACCCTAGGAAGGAAAATCAGCCTATGGTTCGGGATGGTCTCATGGAAATATCAGTGGTGGCAGCCAAGTTGCGTCACTTTTGCGCTCCCCTTGGGATGCCTTTCGCAGCTGCAGTGTGCCTGGAGCCCAGGGCTTCCTGGTTTTAAAAGTCCTAGGCCTAAGCCTAACAGTAACCCTAGGAAGGTAAATCAGCCGGGTATTAGGGTTCTTCCTAAGGGAAAAGCCGTGAAAGCAGCCATGTTGTGGCACTTCTGCACTCCCTTTGGGATGCCTTTGGCAGATGAAGTAAGCCTGGAACTCAGGGCTTCCTGGTTAAAGAAATCCAAGCCCTAGGCTGAAGCCTAACCCTAACCCTAGGCAGATAAATCAGCCTAGGTATAGGGATGGTGCCAAGGAAAAAGCTGTGAAAGCTGCCATGTTGTTGCACTTTTGTACTCCCCTTGGGATGCCTTGAACAGCTGCAGTGTGCCTGGAGCTAAGGGCTTCCTAGTTTTAAAAATCCTAGCCCTAGGCCTAAGCCTAACAGTAACCCTGGGAAGGCAAATCAGCCTGGTGTTAGGCTTCTTGCCAAGGAAAAAGCCGTGAAAGCAGCCATGTTGTGGCACTTTTGCACTCCCTTTTGGATGCCTTTCACAGCTCCAGTGTGCCTGGAACTCAGGGCTTCCTGATTTTAAAAATCCTAGCCCTAGGCCGAACCCCAACCCTAAGACGAGAAAGGCAAATCAGCCAGGAATTAGGCATGGCCCCAAGGAAAAAGCTGTGGAGGCAGGCATGTTGTGCTACTTTTGCGCTCTTCTTGGCTAGTCCTTCGCAGCTGCTGTGTTCTTGGAACTCAGGGCTTTCTGGTTAATAGAGCCCTTACCCTAGGCGTAACTCAAACCTTAACCCTAGGAAGGAAAATCAGCCTATGGTTCGGGATGGTCTCATGGAAATATCAGTGGTGGCAGCCAAGTTGCGTCACTTTTGCGCTCCCCTTGGGATGCCTTTCGCAGCTGCTGTGTGCCTGGAGCCCAGGGCTTCCTGGTTTTAAAAGTCCTAGGCCTAAGCCTAACAGTAACCCTAGGAAGGTAAATCAGCCGGGTATTAGGGTTCTTCCAAAGGGAAAAGCCGTGAAAGCAGCCATGTTGTGGCACTTCTGCACTCCCTTTGGGATGCCTTTGGCAGATGAAGTAAGCCTGGAACTCAGGGCTTCCTGGTTAAAGAAATCCAAGCCCTAGGCTGAAGCCTAACCCTAACCCTAGGCAGATAAATCAGCCAAGGTATAGGGATGGTGCCAAGGAAAAAGCTGTGAAAGCTGCCATGTTGTTGCACTTTTGTACTCCCCTTGGGATGCCTTGAACAGCTGCAGTGTGCCTGGAGCCCAGGGCTTCCTAGTTTTAAAAATCCTAGCCCTAGGCCTAAGCCTAACAGTAACCCTGGGAAGGCAAATCAGCCTGGTGTTAGGCTTCTTGCCAAGGAAAAAGCCGTGAAAGCAGCCATGTTGTGGCACTTTTGCACTCCCTTTTGGATGCCTTTCACAGCTCCAGTGAGCCTGGAACTCAGGGCTTCCTGATTTTAAAAATCCTAGCCCTAGGCCGAACCCCAACCCTAAGACGAGAAAGGCAAATCAGCCAGGAATTAGGCATGTCCCCAAGGAAAAAGCTGTGGAGGCAGGCATGTTGTGGTACTTTTGCGCTCTTCTTGGCTAGTCCTTCGCAGCTGCTGTGTTCTTGGAACTCAGGGCTTTCTGGTTAATAGAGCCCTTACCCTAGGCGTAACTCAAACTTTAACCCTAGGAAGGAAAATCAGCCTATGGTTCGGGATGGTCTCATGGAAATATCAGTGGTGGCAGCCAAGTTGCGTCACTTTTGCGCTCCCCTTGGGATGCCTTTCGCAGCTGCAGTGTGCCTGGAGCCCAGGGCTTCCTGGTTTTAAAAGTCCTAGGCCTAAGCCTAACAGTAACCCTAGGAAGGTAAATCAGCCGGGTATTAGGGTTCTTCCTAAGGGAAAAGCCGTGAAAGCAGCCATGTTGTGGCACTTCTGCACTCCCTTTGGGATGCCTTTGGCAGATGAAGTAAGCCTGGAACTCAGGGCTTCCTGGTTAAAGAAATCCAAGCCCTAGGCTGAACCCTAACCCTAACCCTAGGCAGATAAATCAGCCTAGGTATAGGGATGGTGCCAAGGAAAAAGCTGTGAAAGCTGCCATGTTGTTGCATTTTTGTACTCCCCTTGGGATGCCTTGAACAGCTGCAGTGTGCCTGGAGCTAAGGGCTTCCTAGTTTTAAAAATCCTAGACCTAGGCCTAAGCCTAACAGTAACCCTGGGAAGGTAAATCAGCCTGGTGTTAGGCTTCTTGCCAAGGAAAAAGCCGTGAAAGCAGCCATGTTGTGGCACTTTTGCACTCCCTTTTGGATGCCTTTCACAGCTCCAGTGTGCCTGGAACTCAGGGCTTCCTGATTTTAAAAATCCTAGCCCTAGGCCGAACCCCAACCCTAAGAGGAGAAAGGCAAATCAGCCAGGAATTAGGCATGTCCCCAAGGAAAAAGCTGTGGAGGCAGGCATGTTGTGGTACTTTTGCGCTCTTCTTGGCTAGTCCTTCGCAGCTGCTGTGTTCTTGGAACTCAGGGCTTTCTGGTTAATAGAACCCTTACCCTAGGCGTAACTCAAACCTTAACCCTAGGAAGGAAAATCAGCCTATGGTTCGGGATGGTCTCATGGAAATATCAGTGGTGGCAGCCAAGTTGCGTCACTTTTGCGCTCCCCTTGGGATGCCTTTCGCAGCTGCAGTGTGCCTGGAGCCCAGGGCTTCCTGGTTTTAAAAGTCCTAGGCCTAAGCCTAACAGTAACCCTAGGAAGGTAAATCAGCCGGGTATTAGGGTTCTTCCTAAGGGAAAAGCCGTGAAAGCAGCCATGTTGTGGCACTTCTGCACTCCCTTTGGGATGCCTTTGGCAGATGAAGTAAGCCTGGAACTCAGGGCTTCCTGGTTAAAGAAATCCAAGCCCTAGGCTGAAGCCTAACCCTAACCCTAGGCAGATAAATCAGCCTAGGTATAGGGATGGTGCCAAGGAAAAAGCTGTGAAAGCTGCCATGTTGTTGCACTTTTGTACTCCCCTTGGGATGCCTTGAACAGCTGCAGTGTGCCTGGAGCTAAGGGCTTCCTAGTTTTAAAAATCCTAGCCCTAGGCCTAAGCCTAACAGTAACCCTGGGAAGGCAAATCAGCCTGGTGTTAGGCTTCTTGCCAAGGAAAAAGCCGTGAAAGCAGCCATGTTGTGGCACTTTTGCACTCCCTTTTGGATGCCTTTCACAGCTCCAGTGTGCCTGGAACTCAGGGCTTCCTGATTTTAAAAATCCTAGCCCTAGGCCGAACCCCAACCCTAAGACGAGAAAGGCAAATCAGCCAGGAATTAGGCATGGCCCCAAGGAAAAAGCTGTGGAGGCAGGCATGTTGTGCTACTTTTGCGCTCTTCTTGGCTAGTCCTTCGCAGCTGCTGTGTTCTTGGAACTCAGGGCTTTCTGGTTAATAGAGCCCTTACCCTAGACGTAACTCAAACCTTAACCCTAGGAAGGAAAATCAGCCTATGGTTCGGGATGGTCTCATGGAAATATCAGTGGTGGCAGCCAAGTTGCGTCACTTTTGCGCTCCCCTTGGGATGCCTTTCGCAGCTGCTGTGTGCCTGGAGCCCAGGGCTTCCTGGTTTTAAAAGTCCTAGGCCTAAGCCTAACAGTAACCCTAGGAAGGTAAATCAGCCGGGTATTAGGGTTCTTCCAAAGGGAAAAGCCGTGAAAGCAGCCATGTTGTGGCACTTCTGCACTCCCTTTGGGATGCCTTTGGCAGATGAAGTAAGCCTGGAACTCAGGGCTTCCTGGTTAAAGAAATCCAAGCCCTAGGCTGAAGCCTAACCCTAACCCTAGGCAGATAAATCAGCCAAGGTATAGGGATGGTGCCAAGGAAAAAGCTGTGAAAGCTGCCATGTTGTTGCACTTTTGTACTCCCCTTGGGATGCCTTGAACAGCTGCAGTGTGCCTGGAGCTAAGGGCTTCCTAGTTTTAAAAATCCTAGCCCTAGGCCTAAGCCTAACAGTAACCCTGGGAAGGTAAATCAGCCTGGTGTTAGGCTTCTTGCCAAGGAAAAAGCCGTGAAAGCAGCCATGTTGTGGCACTTTTGCACTCCCTTTTGGATGCCTTTCACAGCTCCAGTGTGCCTGGAACTCAGGGCTTCCTGATTTTAAAAATCCTAGCCCTAGGCCGAACCCCAACCCTAAGACGAGAAAGGCAAATCAGCCAGGAATTAGGCATGTCCCCAAGGAAAAAGCTGTGGAGGCAGGCATGTTGTGCTACTTTTGCGCTCTTCTTGGGTAGTCCTTCGCAGCTGCTGTGTTCTTGGAACTCAGGGCTTTCTGGTAAATAGAGCCCTTACCCTAGGCGTAACTCAAACCTTAACCCTAGGAAGGAAAATCAGCCTATGGTTCGGGATGCTCTCATGGAAATATCAGTGGTGGCAGCCAAGTTGCGTCACTTTTGCGCTCCCCTTGGGATGCCTTTCGCAGCTGCAGTGTGCCTGGAGCCCAGGGCTTCCTGGTTTTAAAAGTCCTAGGCCTAAGCCTAACAGTAACCCTAGGAAGGTAAATCAGCCGGGTATTAGGGTTCTTCCTAAGGGAAAAGCCGTGAAAGCAGCCATGTTGTGGCACTTCTGCACTCCCTTTGGGATGCCTTTGGCAGATGAAGTAAGCCTGGAACTCAGGGCTTCCTGGTTAAAGAAATCCAAGCCCTAGGCTGAACCCTAACCCTAACCCTAGGCAGATAAATCAGCCTAGGTATAGGGATGGTGCCAAGGAAAAAGCTGTGAAAGCTGCCATGTTGTTGCACTCCCCTTGGGATGCCTTGAACAGCTGCAGTGTGCCTGGAGCCCAGGGCTTCCTAGTTTCAAAAATCCTAGCCCTAGGCCTAAGCCTAACAGTAACCCTGGGAAAGTAAGTCAGCCTGGTGTTAGGCTTCTTGCCAAGGAAAAAGCCGTGAAAGCAGCCATGTTGTGGCACTTTTGCACTCCCTTTTGGATGCCTTTCACAGCTGCAGTGTGCCTGGAACTCAGGGCTTCCTGATTTTAAAAATCCTAGCCCTAGGCCGAACCCCAACCCTAAGACGAGAAAGGCAAATCAGCCAGGAATTAGGCATGTCCCCAAGGAAAAAGCTGTGGAGGCAGGCATGTTGTGGTACTTTTGCGCTCTTCTTGGCTAGTCCTTCGCAGCTGCTGTGTTCTTGGAACTCAGGGCTTTCTGGTTAATAGAGCCCTTACCCTAGGCGTAACTCAAACCTTAACCCTAGGAAGGAAAATCAGCCTATGGTTCGGGATGGTCTCATGGAAATATCAGTGGTGGCAGCCAAGTTGCGTCACTTTTGCGCTCCCCTTGGGATGCCTTTCGCAGCTGCAGTGTGCCTGGAGCCCAGGGCTTCCTGGTTTTAAAAGTCCTAGGCCTAAGCCTAACAGTAACCCTAGGAAGGTAAATCAGCCGGGTATTAGGGTTCTTCCTAAGGGAAAAGCCGTGAAAGCAGCCATGTTGTGGCACTTCTGCACTCCCTTTGGGATGCCTTTGGCAGATGAAGTAAGCCTGGAACTCAGGGCTTCCTGGTTAAAGAAATCCAAGCCCTAGGCTGAACCCTAACCCTAACCCTAGGCAGATAAATCAGCCTAGGTATAGGGATGGTGCCAAGGAAAAAGCTGTGAAAGCTGCCATGTTGTTGCACTTTTGTACTCCCCTTGGGATGCCTTGAACAGCTGCAGTGTGCCTGGAGCTAAGGGCTTCCTAGTTTTAAAAATCCTAGCCCTAGGCCTAAGCCTAACAGTAACCCTGGGAAGGCAAATCAGCCTGGTGTTAGGCTTCTTGCCAAGGAAAAAGCCATGAAAGCATCCATGTTGTGGCACTTTTGCACTCCCTTTTGGATGCCTTTCACAGCTCCAGTGTGCCTGGAACTCAGGGCTTCCTGATTTTAAAAATCCTAGCCCTAGGCCGAACCCCAACCCTAAGACGAGAAAGGCAAATCAGCCAGGAATTAGGCATGTCCCCAAGGAAAAAGCTGTGGAGGCAGGCATGTTGTGGTACTTTTGCGCTCTTCTTGGCTAGTCCTTCGCAGCTGCTGTGTTCTTGGAACTCAGGGCTTTCTGGTAAATAGAGCCCTTACCCTAGGCGTAACTCAAACCTTAACCCTAGGAAGGAAAATCAGCCTATGGTTCGGGATGCTCTCATGGAAATATCAGTGGTGGCAGCCAAGTTGCGTCACTTTTGCGCTCCCCTTGGGATGCCTTTCGCAGCTGCAGTGTGCCTGGAGCCCAGGGCTTCCTGGTTTTAAAAGTCCTAGGCCTAAGCCTAACAGTAACCCTAGGAAGGTAAATCAGCCGGGTATTAGGGTTCTTCCTAAGGGAAAAGCCGTGAAAGCAGCCATGTTGTGGCACTTCTGCACTCCCTTTGGGATGCCTTTGGCAGATGAAGTAAGCCTGGAACTCAGGGCTTCCTGGTTAAAGAAATCCAAGCCCTAGGCTGAAGCCTAACCCTAACCCTAGGCAGATAAATCAGCCTAGGTATAGGGATGGTGCCAAGGAAAAAGCTGTGAAAGCTGCCATGTTGTTGCACTTTTGTACTCCCCTTGGGATGCCTTGAACAGCTGCAGTGTGCCTGGAGCCCAGGGCTTCCTAGTTTCAAAAATCCTAGCCCTAGGCCTAAGCCTAACAGTAACCCTGGGAAAGTAAGTCAGCCTGGTGTTAGGCTTCTTGCCAAGGAAAAAGCCGTGAAAGCAGCCATGTTGTGGCACTTTTGCACTCCCTTTTGGATGCCTTTCACAGCTCCAGTGTGCCTGGAACTCAGGGCTTCCTGATTTTAAAAATCCTAGCCCTAGGCCGAACCCCAACCCTAAGACGAGAAAGGCAAATCAGCCAGGAATTAGGCATGTCCCCAAGGAAAAAGCTGTGGAGGCAGGCATGTTGTGCTACTTTTGCGCTCTTCTTGGCTAGTCCTTCGCAGCTGCTGTGTTCTTGGAACTCAGGGCTTTCTGGTTAATAGACCCTTACCCTAGGCGTAACTCAAACCTTAACCCTAGGAAGGAAAATCAGCCTATGGTTCGGGATGCTCTCATGGAAATATCAGTGGTGGCAGCCAAGTTGCGTCACTTTTGCGCTCCCCTTGGGATGCCTTTCGCAGCTGCAGTGTGCCTGGAGCCCAGGGCTTCCTGGTTTTAAAAGTCCTAGGCCTAAGCCTAACAGTAACCCTAGGAAGGTAAATCAGCCGGGTATTAGGGTTCTTCCTAAGGGAAAAGCCGTGAAAGCAGCCATGTTGTGGCACTTCTGCACTCCCTTTGGGATGCCTTTGGCAGATGAAGTAAGCCTGGAACTCAGGGCTTCCTGGTTAAAGAAATCCAAGCCCTAGGCTGAACCCTAACCCTAACCCTAGGCAGATAAATCAGCCTAGGTATAGGGATGGTGCCAAGGAAAAAGCTGTGAAAGCTGCCATGTTGTTGCACTTTTGTACTCCCCTTGGGATGCCTTGAACAGCTGCAGTGTGCCTGGAGCCCAGGGCTTCCTAGTTTCAAAAATCCTAGCCCTAGGCCTAAGCCTAACAGTAACCCTGGGAAAGTAAGTCAGCCTGGTGTTAGGCTTCTTGCCAAGGAAAAAGCCGTGAAAGCAGCCATGTTGTGGCACTTTTGCACTCCCTTTTGGATGCCTTTCACAGCTCCAGTGTGCCTGGAACTCAGGGCTTCCTGATTTTAAAAATCCTAGCCCTAGGCCGAACCCCAACCCTAAGACGAGAAAGGCAAATCAGCCAGGAATTAGGCATGTCCCCAAGGAAAAAGCTGTGGAGGCAGGCATGTTGTGCTACTTTTGCGCTCTTCTTGGCTAGTCCTTCGCAGCTGCTGTGTTCTTGGAACTCAGGGCTTTCTGGTTAATAGACCCTTACCCTAGGCGTAACTCAAACCTTAACCCTAGGAAGGAAAATCAGCCTATGGTTCGGGATGGTCTCATGGAAATATCAGTGGTGGCAGCCAAGTTGCATAACTTTTGCGCTCCCCTTGGGATGCCTTTCGCAGCTGCAGTGTGCCTGGAGCCCAGGGCTTCCTGGTTTTAAAAGTCCTAGGCCTAAGCCTAACAGTAACCCTAGGAAGGTAAATCAGCCGGGTATTAGGGTTCTTCCTAAGGGAAAAGCCGTGAAAGCAGCCATGTTGTGGCACTTCTGCACTCCCTTTGGGATGCCTTTGGCAGATGAAGTAAGCCTGGAACTCAGGGCTTCCTGGTTAAAGAAATCCAAGCCCTAGGCTGAACCCTAACCCTAACCCTAGGCAGATAAATCAGCCTAGGTATAGGGATGGTGCCAAGGAAAAAGCTGTGAAAGCTGCCATGTTGTTGCACTTTTGTACTCCCCTTGGGATGCCTTGAACAGCTGCAGTGTGCCTGGAGCTAAGGGCTTCCTAGTTTTAAAAATCCTAGCACTAGGCCTAAGCCTAACAGTAACCCTGGGAAGGCATATCAGCCTGGTGTTAGGCTTCTTGCCAAGGAAAAAGCCGTGAAAGCAGCCATGTTGTGGCACTTTTGCACTCCCTTTTGGATGCCTTTCACAGCTCCAGTGTGCCTGGAACTCAGGGCTTCCTGATTTTAAAAATCCTAGCCCTAGGCCGAACCCCAACCCTAAGACGAGAAAGGCAAATCAGCCAGGAATTAGGCATGTCCCCAAGGAAAAAGCTGTGGAGGCAGGCATGTTGTGCTACTTTTGCGCTCTTCTTGGGTAGTCCTTCGCAGCTGCTGTGTTCTTGGAACTCAGGGCTTTCTGGTTAATAGAGCCCTTACCCTAGGCGTAACTCAAACCTTAACCCTAGGAAGGAAAATCAGCCTATGGTTCGGGATGCTCTCATGGAAATATCAGTGGTGGCAGCCAAGTTGCGTCACTTTTGCGCTCCCCTTGGGATGCCTTTCGCAGCTGCAGTGTGCCTGGAGCCCAGGGCTTCCTGGTTTTAAAAGTCCTAGGCCTAAGCCTAACAGTAACCCTAGGAAGGTAAATCAGCCGGGTATTAGGGTTCTTCCTAAGGGAAAAGCCGTGAAAGCAGCCATGTTGTGGCACTTCTGCACTCCCTTTGGGATGCCTTTGGCAGATGAAGTAAGCCTGGAACTCAGGGCTTCCTGGTTAAAGAAATCCAAGCCCTAGGCTGAAGCCTAACCCTAACCCTAGGCAGATAAATCAGCCTAGGTATAGGGATGGTGCCAAGGAAAAAGCTGTGAAAGCTGCCATGTTGTTGCACTTTTGTACTCCCCTTGGGATGCCTTGAACAGCTGCAGTGTGCCTGGAGCCCAGGGCTTCCTAGTTTCAAAAATCCTAGCCCTAGGCCTAAGCCTAACAGTAACCCTGGGAAAGTAAGTCAGCCTGGTGTTAGGCTTCTTGCCAAGGAAAAAGCCGTGAAAGCAGCCATGTTGTGGCACTTTTGCACTCCCTTTTGGATGCCTTTCACAGCTCCAGTGTGCCTGGAACTCAGGGCTTCCTGATTATAAAAATCCTAGCCCTAGGCCGAACCCCAACCCTAAGACGAGAAAGGCAAATCAGCCAGGAATTAGGCATGTCCCCAAGGAAAAAGCTGTGGAGGCAGGCATGTTGTGGTACTTTTGCGCTCTTCTTGGCTAGTCCTTCGCAGCTGCTGTGTTCTTGGAACTCAGGGCTTTCTGGTTAATAGACCCTTACCCTAGGCGTAACTCAAACCTTAACCCTAGGAAGGAAAATCAGCCTATGGTTCGGGATGGTCTCATGGAAATATCAGTGGTGGCAGCCAAGTTGCGTCACTTTTGCGCTCCCCTTGGGATGCCTTTCGCAGCTGCAGTGTGCCTGGAGCCCAGGGCTTCCTGGTTTTAAAAGTCCTAGGCCTAAGCCTAACAGTAACCCTAGGAAGGTAAATCAGCCGGGTATTAGGGTTCTTCCTAAGGGAAAAGCCGTGAAAGCAGCCATGTTGTGGCACTTCTGCACTCCCTTTGGGATGCCTTTGGCAGATGAAGTAAGCCTGGAACTCAGGGCTTCCTGGTTAAAGAAATCCAAGCCCTAGGCTGAACCCTAACCCTAACCCTAGGCAGATAAATCAGCCTAGGTATAGGGATGGTGCCAAGGAAAAAGCTGTGAAAGCTGCCATGTTGTTGCACTTTTGTACTCCCCTTGGGATGCCTTGAACAGCTGCAGTGTGCCTGGAGCTAAGGGCTTCCTAGTTTTAAAAATCCTAGCCCTAGGCCTAAGCCTAACAGTAACCCTGGGAAGGCAAATCAGCCTGGTGTTAGGCTTCTTGCCAAGGAAAAAGCCGTGAAAGCAGCCATGTTGTGGCACTTTTGCACTCCCTTTTGGATGCCTTTCACAGCTGCAGTGTGCCTGGAACTCAGGGCTTCCTGATTTTAAAAATCCTAGCCCTAGGCCGAACCCCAACCCTAAGACGAGAAAGGCAAATCAGCCAGGAATTAGGCATGTCCCCAAGGAAAAAGCTGTGGAGGCAGGCATGTTGTGCTACTTTTGCGCTCTTCTTGGCTAGTCCTTCGCAGCTGCTGTGTTCTTGGAACTCAGGGCTTTCTGGTTAATAGAGCCCTTACCCTAGGCGTAACTCAAACCTTAACCCTAGGAAGGAAAATCAGCCTATGGTTCGGGATGCTCTCATGGAAATATCAGTGGTGGCAGCCAAGTTGCGTCACTTTTGCGCTCCCCTTGGGATGCCTTTCGCAGCTGCAGTGTGCCTGGAGCCCAGGGCTTCCTGGTTTTAAAAGTCCTAGGCCTAAGCCTAACAGTAACCCTGGGAAGGTAAATCAGCCGGGTATTAGGGTTCTTCCTAAGGGAAAAGCCGTGAAAGCAGCCATGTTGTGGCACTTCTGCACTCCCTTTGGGATGCCTTTGGCAGATGAAGTAAGCCTGGAACTCAGGGCTTCCTGGTTAAAGAAATCCAAGCCCTAGGCTGAAGCCTAACCCTAACCCTAGGCAGATAAATCAGCCTAGGTATAGGGATGGTGCCAAGGAAAAAGCTGTGAAAGCTGCCATGTTGTTGCACTTTTGTACTCCCCTTGGGATGCCTTGAACAGCTGCAGTGTGCCTGGAGCCCAGGGCTTCCTAGTTTCAAAAATCCTAGCCCTAGGCCTAAGCCTAACAGTAACCCTGGGAAAGTAAGTCAGCCTGGTGTTAGGCTTCTTGCCAAGGAAAAAGCCGTGAAAGCAGCCATGTTGTGGCACTTTTGCACTCCCTTTTGGATGCCTTTCACAGCTCCAGTGTGCCTGGAACTCAGGGCTTCCTGATTTTAAAAATCCTAGCCCTAGGCCGAACCCCAACCCTAAGACGAGAAAGGCAAATCAGCCAGGAATTAGGCATGTCCCCAAGGAAAAAGCTGTGGAGGCAGGCATGTTGTGCTACTTTTGCGCTCTTCTTGGCTAGTCCTTCGCAGCTGCTGTGTTCTTGGAACTCAGGGCTTTCTGGTTAATAGAGCCCTTACCCTAGGCGTAACTCAAACCTTAACCCTAGGAAGGAAAATCAGCCTATGGTTCGGGATGGTCTCATGGAAATATCAGTGGTGGCAGCCAAGTTGCGTCACTTTTGCGCTCCCCTTGGGATGCCTTTCGCAGCTGCAGTGTGCCTGGAGCCCAGGGCTTCCTGGTTTTAAAAGTCCTAGGCCTAAGCCTAACAGTAACCCTAGGAAGGTAAATCAGCCGGGTATTAGGGTTCTTCCTAAGGGAAAAGCCGTGAAAGCAGCCATGTTGTGGCACTTCTGCACTCCCTTTGGGATGCCTTTGGCAGATGAAGTAAGCCTGGAACTCAGGGCTTCCTGGTTAAAGAAATCCAAGCCCTAGGCTGAAGCCTAACCCTAACCCTAGGCAGATAAATCAGCCTAGGTATAGGGATGGTGCCAAGGAAAAAGCTGTGAAAGCTGCCATGTTGTTGCACTTTTGTACTCCCCTTGGGATGCCTTGAACAGCTGCAGTGTGCCTGGAGCTAAGGGCTTCCTAGTTTTAAAAATCCTAGCCCTAGGCCTAAGCCTAACAGTAACCCTGGGAAGGCAAATCAGCCTGGTGTTAGGCTTCTTGCCAAGGAAAAAGCCGTGAAAGCAGCCATGTTGTGGCACTTTTGCACTCCCTTTTGGATGCCTTTCACAGCTGCAGTGTGCCTGGAACTCAGGGCTTCCTGATTTTAAAAATCCTAGCCCTAGGCCGAACCCCAACCCTAAGACGAGAAAGGCAAATCAGCCAGGAATTAGGCATGTCCCCAAGGAAAAAGCTGTGGAGGCAGGCATGTTGTGGTACTTTTGCGCTCTTCTTGGCTAGTCCTTCGCAGCTGCTGTGTTCTTGGAACTCAGGGCTTTCTGGTTAATAGAGCCCTTACCCTAGGCGTAACTCAAACCTTAACCCTAGGAAGGAAAATCAGCCTATGGTTCGGGATGGTCTCATGGAAATATCAGTGGTGGCAGCCAAGTTGCGTCACTTTTGCGCTCCCCTTGGGATGCCTTTCGCAGCTGCAGTGTGCCTGGAGCCCAGGGCTTCCTGGTTTTAAAAGTCCTAGGCCTAAGCCTAACAGTAACCCTGGGAAGGTAAATCAGCCGGGTATTAGGGTTCTTCCTAAGGGAAAAGCCGTGAAAGCAGCCATGTTGTGGCACTTCTGCACTCCCTTTGGGATGCCTTTGGCAGATGAAGTAAGCCTGGAACTCAGGGCTTCCTGGTTAAAGAAATCCAAGCCCTAGGCTGAACCCTAACCCTAACCCTAGGCAGATAAATCAGCCTAGGTATAGGGATGGTGCCAAGGAAAAAGCTGTGAAAGCTGCCATGTTGTTGCACTTTTGTACTCCCCTTGGGATGCCTTGAACAGCTGCAGTGTGCCTGGAGCTAAGGGCTTCCTAGTTTCAAAAATCCTAGCCCTAGGCCTAAGCCTAACAGTAACCCTGGGAAGGTAAATCAGCCTGGTGTTAGGCTTCTTGCCAAGGAAAAAGCCGTGAAAGCAGCCATGTTGTGGCACTTTTGCACTCCCTTTTGGATGCCTTTCACAGCTCCAGTGTGCCTGGAACTCAGGGCTTCCTGATTTTAAAAATCCTAGCCCTAGGCCGAACCCCAACCCTAAGACGAGAAAGGCAAATCAGCCAGGAATTAGGCATGTCCCCAAGGAAAAAGCTGTGGAGGCTGGCATGTTGTGGTACTTTTGCGCTCTTCTTGGGTAGTCCTTCGCAGCTGCTGTGTTCTTGGAACTCAGGGCTTTCTGGTTAATAGAGCCCTTACCCTAGGCGTAACTCAAACCTTAACCCTAGGAAGGAAAATCAGCCTATGGTTCGGGATGGTCTCATGGAAATATCAGTGGTGGCAGCCAAGTTGCGTCACTTTTGCGCTCCCCTTGGGATGCCTTTCGCAGCTGCAGTGTGCCTGGAGCGCAGGGCTTCCTGGTTTTAAAAGTCCTAGGCCTAAGCCTAACAGTAACCCTAGGAAGGTAAATCAGCCGGGTATTAGGGTTCTTCCTAAGGGAAAAGCCGTGAAAGCAGCCATGTTGTGGCACTTCTGCACTCCCTTTGGGATGCCTTTGGCAGATGAAGTAAGCCTGGAACTCAGGGCTTCCTGGTTAAAGAAATCCAAGCCCTAGGCTGAACCCTAACCCTAACCCTAGGCAGATAATTCAGCCTAGGTATAGGGATGGTGCCAAGGAAAAAGCTGTGAAAGCTGCCATGTTGTTGCACTTTTGTACTCCCCTTGGGATGCCTTGAACAGCTGCAGTGTGCCTGGAGCTAAGGGCTTCCTAGTTTTAAAAATCCTAGCCCTAGGCCTAAGCCTAACAGTAACCCTGGGAAGGCAAATCAGCCTGGTGTTAGGCTTCTTGCCAAGGAAAAAGCCGTGAAAGCAGCCATGTTGTGGCACTTTTGCACTCCCTTTTGGATGCCTTTCACAGCTGCAGTGTGCCTGGAACTCAGGGCTTCCTGATTTTAAAAATCCTAGCCCTAGGCCGAACCCCAACCCTAAGACGAGAAAGGCAAATCAGCCAGGAATTAGGCATGTCCCCAAGGAAAAAGCTGTGGAGGCAGGCATGTTGTGGTACTTTTGCGCTCTTCTTGGCTAGTCCTTCGCAGCTGCTGTGTTCTTGGAACTCAGGGCTTTCTGGTTAATAGAGCCCTTACCCTAGGCGTAACTCAAACCTTAACCCTAGGAAGGAAAATCAGCCTATGGTTCGGGATGGTCTCATGGAAATATCAGTGGTGGCAGCCAAGTTGCGTCACTTTTGCGCTCCCCTTGGGATGCCTTTCGCAGCTGCAGTGTGCCTGGAGCCCAGGGCTTCCTGGTTTTAAAAGTCCTAGGCCTAAGCCTAACAGTAACCCTAGGAAGGTAAATCAGCCGGGTATTAGGGTTCTTCCTAAGGGAAAAGCCGTGAAAGCAGCCATGTTGTGGCACTTCTGCACTCCCTTTGGGATGCCTTTGGCAGATGAAGTAAGCCTGGAACTCAGGGCTTCCTGGTTAAAGAAATCCAAGCCCTAGGCTGAACCCTAACCCTAACCCTAGGCAGATAAATCAGCCTAGGTATAGGGATGGTGCCAAGGAAAAAGCTGTGAAAGCTGCCATGTTGTTGCACTTTTGTACTCCCCTTGGGATGCCTTGAACAGCTGCAGTGTGCCTGGAGCCCAGGGCTTCCTAGTTTCAAAAATCCTAGCCCTAGGCCTAAGCCTAACAGTAACCCTGGGAAAGTAAGTCAGCCTGGTGTTAGGC
This sequence comes from Ammospiza caudacuta, assembly GCF_027887145.1. Taxonomy (NCBI): domain Eukaryota; kingdom Metazoa; phylum Chordata; class Aves; order Passeriformes; family Passerellidae; genus Ammospiza; species Ammospiza caudacuta. Next base: position 117,584 of record NW_026683138.1, on the reverse strand, counting down.
TTCTTGCCAAGGAAAAAGCCGTGAAAGCAGCCATGTTGTGGCACTTTTGCACTCCCTTTTGGATGCCTTTCACAGCTCCAGTGTGCCTGGAACTCAGGGCTTCCTGATTTTAAAAATCCTAGCCCTAGGCCGAACCCCAACCCTAAGACGAGAAAGGCAAATCAGCCAGGAATTAGGCATGTCCCCAAGGAAAAAGCTGTGGAGGCAGGCATGTTGTGGTACTTTTGCGCTCTTCTTGGCTAGTCCTTCGCAGCTGCTGTGTTCTTGGAACTCAGGGCTTTCTGGTTAATAGACCCTTACCCTAGGCGTAACTCAAACCTTAACCCTAGGAAGGAAAATCAGCCTATGGTTCGGGATGGTCTCATGGAAATATCAGTGGTGGCAGCCAAGTTGCGTCACTTTTGCGCTCCCCTTGGGATGCCTTTCGCAGCTGCAGTGTGCCTGGAGCCCAGGGCTTCCTGGTTTTAAAAGTCCTAGGCCTAAGCCTAACAGTAACCCTAGGAAGGTAAATCAGCCGGGTATTAGGGTTCTTCCTAAGGGAAAAGCCGTGAAAGCAGCCATGTTGTGGCACTTCTGCACTCCCTTTGGGATGCCTTTGGCAGATGAAGTAAGCCTGGAACTCAGGGCTTCCTGGTTAAAGAAATCCAAGCCCTAGGCTGAACCCTAACCCTAACCCTAGGCAGATAAATCAGCCTAGGTATAGGGATGGTGCCAAGGAAAAAGCTGTGAAAGCTGCCATGTTGTTGCACTTTTGTACTCCCCTTGGGATGCCTTGAACAGCTGCAGTGTGCCTGGAGCTAAGGGCTTCCTAGTTTTAAAAATCCTAGCCCTAGGCCTAAGCCTAACAGTAACCCTGGGAAGGTAAATCAGCCTGGTGTTAGGCTTCTTGCCAAGGAAAAAGCCGTGAAAGCAGCCATGTTGTGGCACTTTTGCACTCCCTTTTGGATGCCTTTCACAGCTGCAGTGTGCCTGGAACTCAGGGCTTCCTGATTTTAAAAATCCTAGCCCTAGGCCGAACCCCAACCCTAAGAGGAGAAAGGCAAATCAGCCAGGAATTAGGCATGTCCCCAAGGAAAAAGCTGTGGAGGCAGGCATGTTGTGGTACTTTTGCGCTCTTCTTGGCTAGTCCTTCGCAGCTGCTGTGTTCTTGGAACTCAGGGCTTTCTGGTTAATAGAGCCCTTACCCTAGGCGTAACTCAAACCTTAACCCTAGGAAGGAAAATCAGCCTATGGTTCGGGATGGTCTCATGGAAATATCAGTGGTGGCAGCCAAGTTGCGTCACTTTTGCGCTCCCCTTGGGATGCCTTTCGCAGCTGCAGTGTGCCTGGAGCCCAGGGCTTCCTGGTTTTAAAAGTCCTAGGCCTAAGCCTAACAGTAACCCTAGGAAGGTAAATCAGCCGGGTATTAGGGTTCTTCCTAAGGGAAAAGCCGTGAAAGCAGCCATGTTGTGGCACTTCTGCACTCCCTTTGGGATGCCTTTGGCAGATGAAGTAAGCCTGGAACTCAGGGCTTCCTGGTTAAAGAAATCCAAGCCCTAGGCTGAACCCTAACCCTAACCCTAGGCAGATAAATCAGCCTAGGTATAGGGATGGTGCCAAGGAAAAAGCTGTGAAAGCTGCCATGTTGTTGCACTTTTGTACTCCCCTTGGGATGCCTTGAACAGCTGCAGTGTGCCTGGAGCCCAGGGCTTCCTAGTTTCAAAAATCCTAGCCCTAGGCCTAAGCCTAACAGTAACCCTGGGAAAGTAAGTCAGCCTGGTGTTAGGCTTCTTGCCAAGGAAAAAGCCGTGAAAGCAGCCATGTTGTGGCACTTTTGCACTCCCTTTTGGATGCCTTTCACAGCTCCAGTGTGCCTGGAACTCAGGGCTTCCTGATTTTAAAAATCCTAGCCCTAGGCCGAACCCCAACCCTAAGACGAGAAAGGCAAATCAGCCAGGAATTAGGCATGTCCCCAAGGAAAAAGCTGTGGAGGCAGGCATGTTGTGGTACTTTTGCGCTCTTCTTGGCTAGTCCTTCGCAGCTGCTGTGTTCTTGGAACTCAGGGCTTTCTGGTTAATAGAGCCCTTACCCTAGGCGTAACTCAAACCTTAACCCTAGGAAGGAAAATCAGCCTATGGTTCGGGATGGTCTCATGGAAATATCAGTGGTGGCAGCCAAGTTGCGTCACTTTTGCGCTCCCCTTGGGATGCCTTTCGCAGCTGCAGTGTGCCTGGAGCCCAGGGCTTCCTGGTTTTAAAAGTCCTAGGCCTAAGCCTAACAGTAACCCTAGGAAGGTAAATCAGCCGGGTATTAGGGTTCTTCCTAAGGGAAAAGCCGTGAAAGCAGCCATGTTGTGGCACTTCTGCACTCCCTTTGGGATGCCTTTGGCAGATGAAGTAAGCCTGGAACTCAGGGCTTCCTGGTTAAAGAAATCCAAGCCCTAGGCTGAACCCTAACCCTAACCCTAGGCAGATAAATCAGCCTAGGTATAGGGATGGTGCCAAGGAAAAAGCTGTGAAAGCTGCCATGTTGTTGCACTTTTGTACTCCCCTTGGGATGCCTTGAACAGCTGCAGTGTGCCTGGAGCTAAGGGCTTCCTAGTTTTAAAAATCCTAGCCCTAGGCCTAAGCCTAACAGTAACCCTGGGAAGGCAAATCAGCCTGGTGTTAGGCTTCTTGCCAAGGAAAAAGCCGTGAAAGCAGCCATGTTGTGGCACTTTTGCACTCCCTTTTGGATGCCTTTCACAGCTGCAGTGTGCCTGGAACTCAGGGCTTCCTGATTTTAAAAATCCTAGCCCTAGGCCGAACCCCAACCCTAAGACGAGAAAGGCAAATCAGCCAGGAATTAGGCATGTCCCCAAGGAAAAAGCTGTGGAGGCAGGCATGTTGTGGTACTTTTGCGCTCTTCTTGGGTAGTCCTTCGCAGCTGCTGTGTTCTTGGAACTCAGGGCTTTCTGGTTAATAGAGCCCTTACCCTAGGCGTAACTCAAACCTTAACCCTAGGAAGGAAAATCAGCCTATGGTTCGGGATGGTCTCATGGAAATATCAGTGGTGGCAGCCAAGTTGCGTCACTTTTGCGCTCCCCTTGGGATGCCTTTCGCAGCTGCAGTGTGCCTGGAGCCCAGGGCTTCCTGGTTTTAAAAGTCCTAGGCCTAAGCCTAACAGTAACCCTGGGAAGGTAAATCAGCCGGGTATTAGGGTTCTTCCTAAGGGAAAAGCCGTGAAAGCAGCCATGTTGTGGCACTTCTGCACTCCCTTTGGGATGCCTTTGGCAGATGAAGTAAGCCTGGAACTCAGGGCTTCCTGGTTAAAGAAATCCAAGCCCTAGGCTGAACCCTAACCCTAACCCTAGGCAGATAAATCAGCCTAGGTATAGGGATGGTGCCAAGGAAAAAGCTGTGAAAGCTGCCATGTTGTTGCACTTTTGTACTCCCCTTGGGATGCCTTGAACAGCTGCAGTGTGCCTGGAGCTAAGGGCTTCCTAGTTTTAAAAATCCTAGCCCTAGGCCTAAGCCTAACAGTAACCCTGGGAAGGTAAATCAGCCTGGTGTTAGGCTTCTTGCCAAGGAAAAAGCCGTGAAAGCAGCCATGTTGTGGCACTTTTGCACTCCCTTTTGGATGCCTTTCACAGCTCCAGTGTGCCTGGAACTCAGGGCTTCCTGATTTTAAAAATCCTAGCCCTAGGCCGAACCCCAACCCTAAGACGAGAAAGGCAAATCAGCCAGGAATTAGGCATGTCCCCAAGGAAAAAGCTGTGGAGGCTGGCATGTTGTGGTACTTTTGCGCTCTTCTTGGGTAGTCCTTCGCAGCTGCTGTGTTCTTGGAACTCAGGGCTTTCTGGTAAATAGAGGCCTTACCCTAGGCGTAACTCAAACCTTAACCCTAGGAAGGAAAATCAGCCTATGGTTCGGGATGGTCTCATGGAAATATCAGTGGTGGCAGCCAAGTTGCGTCACTTTTGCGCTCCCCTTGGGATGCCTTTCGCAGCTGCAGTGTGCCTGGAGCCCAGGGCTTCCTGGTTTTAAAAGTCCTAGGCCTAAGCCTAACAGTAACCCTAGGAAGGTAAATCAGCCGGGTATTAGGGTTCTTCCTAAGGGAAAAGCCGTGAAAGCAGCCATGTTGTGGCACTTCTGCACTCCCTTTGGGATGCCTTTGGCAGATGAAGTAAGCCTGGAACTCAGGGCTTCCTGGTTAAAGAAATCCAAGCCCTAGGCTGAACCCTAACCCTAACCCTAGGCAGATAAATCAGCCTAGGTATAGGGATGGTGCCAAGGAAAAAGCTGTGAAAGCTGCCATGTTGTTGCACTTTTGTACTCCCCTTGGGATGCCTTGAACAGCTGCAGTGTGCCTGGAGCTAAGGGCTTCCTAGTTTTAAAAATCCTAGCCCTAGGCCTAAGCCTAACAGTAACCCTGGGAAGGCAAATCAGCCTGGTGTTAGGCTTCTTGCCAAGGAAAAAGCCGTGAAAGCAGCCATGTTGTGGCACTTTTGCACTCCCTTTTGGATGCCTTTCACAGCTCCAGTGTGCCTGGAACTCAGGGCTTCCTGATTTTAAAAATCCTAGCCCTAGGCCGAACCCCAACCCTAAGACGAGAAAGGCAAATCAGCCAGGAATTAGGCATGTCCCCAAGGAAAAAGCTGTGGAGGCAGGCATGTTGTGGTACTTTTGCGCTCTTCTTGGCTAGTCCTTCGCAGCTGCTGTGTTCTTGGAACTCAGGGCTTTCTGGTTAATAGAGCCCTTACCCTAGGCGTAACTCAAACCTTAACCCTAGGAAGGAAAATCAGCCTATGGTTCGGGATGCTCTCATGGAAATATCAGTGGTGGCAGCCAAGTTGCGTCACTTTTGCGCTCCCCTTGGGATGCCTTTCGCAGCTGCAGTGTGCCTGGAGCCCAGGGCTTCCTGGTTTTAAAAGTCCTAGGCCTAAGCCTAACAGTAACCCTAGGAAGGTAAATCAGCCGGGTATTAGGGTTCTTCCTAAGGGAAAAGCCGTGAAAGCAGCCATGTTGTGGCACTTCTGCACTCCCTTTGGGATGCCTTTGGCAGATGAAGTAAGCCTGGAACTCAGGGCTTCCTGGTTAAAGAAATCCAAGCCCTAGGCTGAACCCTAACCCTAACCCTAGGCAGATAAATCAGCCTAGGTATAGGGATGGTGCCAAGGAAAAAGCTGTGAAAGCTGCCATGTTGTTGCACTTTTGTACTCCCCTTGGGATGCCTTGAACAGCTGCAGTGTGCCTGGAGCCCAGGGCTTCCTAGTTTCAAAAATCCTAGCCCTAGGCCTAAGCCTAACAGTAACCCTGGGAAAGTAAGTCAGCCTGGTGTTAGGCTTCTTGCCAAGGAAAAAGCCGTGAAAGCAGCCATGTTGTGGCACTTTTGCACTCCCTTTTGGATGCCTTTCACAGCTGCAGTGTGCCTGGAACTCAGGGCTTCCTGATTATAAATATCCTAGCCCTAGGCCGAACCCCAACCCTAAGACGAGAAAGGCAAATCAGCCAGGAATTAGGCATGTCCCCAAGGAAAAAGCTGTGGAGGCAGGCATGTTGTGCTACTTTTGCGCTCTTCTTGGCTAGTCCTTCGCAGCTGCTGTGTTCTTGGAACTCAGGGCTTTCTGGTAAATAGAGCCCTTACCCTAGGCGTAACTCAAACCTTAACCCTAGGAAGGAAAATCAGCCTATGGTTCGGGATGGTCTCATGGAAATATCAGTGGTGGCAGCCAAGTTGCGTCACTTTTGCGCTCCCCTTGGGATGCCTTTCGCAGCTGCAGTGTGCCTGGAGCCCAGGGCTTCCTGGTTTTAAAAGTCCTAGGCCTAAGCCTAACAGTAACCCTAGTAAGGTAAATCAGCCGGGTATTAGGGTTCTTCCTAAGGGAAAAGCCGTGAAAGCAGCCATGTTGTGGCACTTCTGCACTCCCTTTGGGATGCCTTTGGCAGATGAAGTAAGCCTGGAACTCAGGGCTTCCTGGTTAAAGAAATCCAAGCCCTAGGCTGAACCCTAACCCTAACCCTAGGCAGATAAATCAGCCTAGGTATAGGGATGGTGCCAAGGAAAAAGCTGTGAAAGCTGCCATGTTGTTGCACTTTTGTACTCCCCTTGGGATGCCTTGAACAGCTGCAGTGTGCCTGGAGCTAAGGGCTTCCTAGTTTTAAAAATCCTAGCCCTAGGCCTAAGCCTAACAGTAACCCTGGGAAGGCAAATCAGCCTGGTGTTAGGCTTCTTGCCAAGGAAAAAGCCGTGAAAGCAGCCATGTTGTGGCACTTTTGCACTCCCTTTTGGATGCCTTTCACAGCTCCAGTGTGCCTGGAACTCAGGGCTTCCTGATTTTAAAAATCCTAGCCCTAGGCCGAACCCCAACCCTAAGAGGAGAAAGGCAAATCAGCCAGGAATTAGGCATGTCCCCAAGGAAAAAGCTGTGGAGGCAGGCATGTTGTGGTACTTTTGCGCTCTTCTTGGCTAGTCCTTCGCAGCTGCTGTGTTCTTGGAACTCAGGGCTTTCTGGTTAATAGAGCCCTTACCCTAGGCGTAACTCAAACCTTAACCCTAGGAAGGAAAATCAGCCTATGGTTCGGGATGGTCTCATGGAAATATCAGTGGTGGCAGCCAAGTTGCGTCACTTTTGCGCTCCCCTTGGGATGCCTTTCGCAGCTGCAGTGTGCCTGGAGCCCAGGGCTTCCTGGTTTTAAAAGTCCTAGGCCTAAGCCTAACAGTAACCCTAGGAAGGTAAATCAGCCGGGTATTAGGGTTCTTCCTAAGGGAAAAGCCGTGAAAGCAGCCATGTTGTGGCACTTCTGCACTCCCTTTGGGATGCCTTTGGCAGATGAAGTAAGCCTGGAACTCAGGGCTTCCTGGTTAAAGAAATCCAAGCCCTAGGCTGAACCCTAACCCTAACCCTAGGCAGATAAATCAGCCTAGGTATAGGGATGGTGCCAAGGAAAAAGCTGTGAAAGCTGCCATGTTGTTGCACTTTTGTACTCCCCTTGGGATGCCTTGAACAGCTGCAGTGTGCCTGGAGCCCAGGGCTTCCTAGTTTCAAAAATCCTAGCCCTAGGCCTAAGCCTAACAGTAACCCTGGGAAAGTAAGTCAGCCTGGTGTTAGGCTTCTTGCCAAGGAAAAAGCCGTGAAAGCAGCCATGTTGTGGCACTTTTGCACTCCCTTTTGGATGCCTTTCACAGCTCCAGTGTGCCTGGAACTCAGGGCTTCCTGATTATAAAAATCCTAGCCCTAGGCCGAACCCCAACCCTAAGACGAGAAAGGCAAATCAGCCAGGAATTAGGCATGTCCCCAAGGAAAAAGCTGTGGAGGCAGGCATGTTGTGGTACTTTTGCGCTCTTCTTGGCTAGTCCTTCGCAGCTGCTGTGTTCTTGGAACTCAGGGCTTTCTGGTTAATAGACCCTTACCCTAGGCGTAACTCAAACCTTAACCCTAGGAAGGAAAATCAGCCTATGGTTCGGGATGGTCTCATGGAAATATCAGTGGTGGCAGCCAAGTTGCGTCACTTTTGCGCTCCCCTTGGGATGCCTTTCGCAGCTGCAGTGTGCCTGGAGCCCAGGGCTTCCTGGTTTTAAAAGTCCTAGGCCTAAGCCTAACAGTAACCCTAGGAAGGTAAATCAGCCGGGTATTAGGGTTCTTCCTAAGGGAAAAGCCGTGAAAGCAGCCATGTTGTGGCACTTCTGCACTCCCTTTGGGATGCCTTTGGCAGATGAAGTAAGCCTGGAACTCAGGGCTTCCTGGTTAAAGAAATCCAAGCCCAAGGCTGAACCCTAACCCTAACCCTAGGCAGATAAATCAGCCTAGGTATAGGGATGGTGCCAAGGAAAAAGCTGTGAAAGCTGCCATGTTGTTGCACTTTTGTACTCCCCTTGGGATGCCTTGAACAGCTGCAGTGTGCCTGGAGCCCAGGGCTTCCTAGTTTCAAAAATCCTAGCCCTAGGCCTAAGCCTAACAGTAACCCTGGGAAAGTAAGTCAGCCTGGTGTTAGGCTTCTTGCCAAGGAAAAAGCCGTGAAAGCAGCCATGTTGTGGTACTTTTGCACTCCCTTTTAGATGCCTTTCACAGCTCCAGTGTGCCTGGAACTCAGGGCTTCCTGATTTTAAAAATCCTAGCCCTAGGCCGAACCCCAACCCTAAGACGAGAAAGGCAAATCAGCCAGGAATTAGGCATGTCCCCAAGGAAAAAGCTGTGGAGGCAGGCATGTTGTGGTACTTTTGCGCTCTTCTTGGCTAGTCCTTCGCAGCTGCTGTGTTCTTGGAACTCAGGGCTTTCTGGTTAATAGAGCCCTTACCCTAGGCGTAACTCAAACCTTAACCCTAGGAAGGAAAATCAGCCTATGGTTCGGGATGCCCTCATGGAAATATCAGTGGTGGCAGCCAAGTTGCGTCACTTTTGCGCTCCCCTTGGGATGCCTTTTGCAGCTGCAGTGTGCCTGGAGCCCAGGGCTTCCTGGTTTTAAAAGTCCTAGGCCTAAGCCTAACAGTAACCCTAGGAAGGTAAATCAGCCGGGTATTAGGGTTCTTCCTAAGGGAAAAGCCGTGAAAGCAGCCATGTTGTGGCACTTCTGCACTCCCTTTGGGATGCCTTTGGCAGATGAAGTAAGCCTGGAACTCAGGGCTTCCTGGTTAAAGAAATCCAAGCCCTAGGCTGAACCCTAACCCTAACCCTAGGCAGATAAATCAGCCTAGGTATAGGGATGGTGCCAAGGAAAAAGCTGTGAAAGCTGCCATGTTGTTGCACTTTTGTACTCCCCTTGGGATGCCTTGAACAGCTGCAGTGTGCCTGGAGCCCAGGGCTTCCTAGTTTCAAAAATCCTAGCCCTAGGCCTAAGCCTAACAGTAACCCTGGGAAAGTAAGTCAGCCTGGTGTTAGGCTTCTTGCCAAGGAAAAAGCCGTGAAAGCAGCCATGTTGTGGCACTTTTGCACTCCCTTTTGGATGCCTTTCACAGCTGCAGTGTGCCTGGAACTCAGGGCTTCCTGATTTTAAAAATCCTAGCCCTAGGCCGAACCCCAACCCTAAGACGAGAAAGGCAAATCAGCCAGGAATTAGGCATGTCCCCAAGGAAAAAGCTGTGGAGGCAGGCATGTTGTGCTACTTTTGCGCTCTTCTTGGCTAGTCCTTCGCAGCTGCTGTGTTCTTGGAACTCAGGGCTTTCTGGTTAATAGACCCTTACCCTAGGCGTAACTCAAACCTTAACCCTAGGAAGGAAAATCAGCCTATGGTTCGGGATGCTCTCATGGAAATATCAGTGGTGGCAGCCAAGTTGCGTCACTTTTGCGCTCCCCTTGGGATGCCTTTCGCAGCTGCAGTGTGCCTGGAGCCCAGGGCTTCCTGGTTTTAAAAGTCCTAGGCCTAAGCCTAACAGTAACCCTAGGAAGGTAAATCAGCCGGGTATTAGGGTTCTTCCTAAGGGAAAAGCCGTGAAAGCAGCCATGTTGTGGCACTTCTGCACTCCCTTTGGGATGCCTTTGGCAGATGAAGTAAGCCTGGAACTCAGGGCTTCCTGGTTAAAGAAATCCAAGCCCTAGGCTGAACCCTAACCCTAACCCTAGGCAGATAAATCAGCCTAGGTATAGGGATGGTGCCAAGGAAAAAGCTGTGAAAGCTGCCATGTTGTTGCACTTTTGTACTCCCCTTGGGATGCCTTGAACAGCTGCAGTGTGCCTGGAGCTAAGGGCTTCCTAGTTTTAAAAATCCTAGCCCTAGGCCTAAGCCTAACAGTAACCCTGGGAAGGCAAATCAGCCTGGTGTTAGGCTTCTTGCCAAGGAAAAAGCCGTGAAAGCAGCCATGTTGTGGCACTTTTGCACTCCCTTTTGGATGCCTTTCACAGCTCCAGTGTGCCTGGAACTCAGGGCTTCCTGATTTTAAAAATCCTAGCCCTAGGCCGAACCCCAACCCTAAGACGAGAAAGGCAAATCAGCCAGGAATTAGGCATGGCCCCAAGGAAAAAGCTGTGGAGGCAGGCATGTTGTGGTACTTTTGCGCTCTTCTTGGCTAGTCCTTCGCAGCTGCTGTGTTCTTGGAACTCAGGGCTTTCTGGTTAATAGACCCTTACCCTAGGCGTAACTCAAACCTTAACCCTAGGAAGGAAAATCAACCTATGATTCGGGATGGTCTCATGGAAATATCAGTGGTGGCAGCCAAGTTGCGTCACTTTTGCGCTCCCCTTGGGATGCCTTTCGCAGCTGCAGTGTGCCTGGAGCCCAGGGCTTCCTGGTTTTAAAAGTCCTAGGCCTAAGCCTAACAGTAACCCTAGGAAGGTAAATCAGCCGGGTATTAGGGTTCTTCCTAAGGGAAAAGCCGTGAAAGCAGCCATGTTGTGGCACTTCTGCACTCCCTTTGGGATGCCTTTGGCAGATGAAGTAAGCCTGGAACTCAGGGCTTCCTGGTTAAAGAAATCCAAGCCCTAGGCTGAACCCTAACCCTAACCCTAGGCAGATAAATCAGCCTAGGTATAGGGATGGTGCCAAGGAAAAAGCTGTGAAAGCTGCCATGTTGTTGCACTTTTGTACTCCCCTTGGGATGCCTTGAACAGCTGCAGTGTGCCTGGAGCCCAGGGCTTCCTAGTTTCAAAAATCCTAGCCCTAGGCCTAAGCCTAACAGTAACCCTGGGAAAGTAAGTCAGCCTGGTGTTAGGCTTCTTGCCAAGGAAAAAGCCGTGAAAGCAGCCATGTTGTGGCACTTTTGCACTCCCTTTTGGATGCCTTTCACAGCTGCAGTGTGCCTGGAACTCAGGGCTTCCTGATTTTAAAAATCCTAGCCCTAGGCCGAACCCCAACCCTAAGACGAGAAAGGCAAATCAGCCAGGAATTAGGCATGTCCCCAAGGAAAAAGCTGTGGAGGCAGGCATGTTGTGGTACTTTTGCACTCCCTTTTGGATGCCTTTCACAGCTGCAGTGTGCCTGGAACTCAGGGCTTCCTGATTTTAAAAATCCTAGCCCTAGGCCGAACCCCAACCCTAAGACGAGAAAGGCAAATCAGCCAGGAATTAGGCATGTCCCCAAGGAAAAAGCTGTGGAGGCAGGCATGTTGTGCTACTTTTGCGCTCTTCTTGGCTAGTCCTTCGCAGCTGCTGTGTTCTTGGAACTCAGGGCTTTCTGGTTAATAGAACCCTTACCCTAGGCGTAACTCAAACCTTAACCCTAGGAAGGAAAATCAACCTATGGTTCGGGATGGTCTCTTGGAAATATCAGTGGTGGCAGCCAAGTTGCGTCACTTTTGCGCTCCCCTTGGGATGCCTTTCGCAGCTGCAGTGTGCCTGGAGCCCAGGGCTTCCTGGTTTTAAAAGTCCTAGGCCTAAGCCTAACAGTAACCCTAGGAAGGTAAATCAGCCGGGTATTAGGGTTCTTCCTAAGGGAAAAGCCGTGAAAGCAGCCATGTTGTGGCACTTCTGCACTCCCTTTGGGATGCCTTTGGCAGATGAAGTAAGCCTGGAACTCAGGGCTTCCTGGTTAAAGAAATCCAAGCCCTAGGCTGAACCCTAACCCTAACCCTAGGCAGATAAATCAGCCTAGGTATAGGGATGGTGCCAAGGAAAAAGCTGTGAAAGCTGCCATGTTGTTGCACTTTTGTACTCCCCTTGGGATGCCTTGAACAGCTGCAGTGTGCCTGGAGCCCAGGGCTTCCTAGTTTCAAAAATCCTAGCCCTAGGCCTAAGCCTAACAGTAACCCTGGGAAAGTAAGTCAGCCTGGTGTTAGGCTTCTTGCCAAGGAAAAAGCCGTGAAAGCAGCCATGTTGTGGCACTTTTGCACTCCCTTTTGGATGCCTTTCACAGCTGCAGTGTGCCTGGAACTCAGGGCTTCCTGATTTTAAAAATCCTAGCCCTAGGCCGAACCCCAACCCTAAGAGGAGAAAGGCAAATCAGCCAGGAATTAGGCATGTCCCCAAGGAAAAAGCTGTGGAGGCAGGCATGTTGTGCTACTTTTGCGCTCTTCTTGGCTAGTCCTTCGCAGCTGCTGTGTTCTTGGAACTCAGGGCTTTCTGGTTAATAGACCCTTACCCTAGGCGTAACTCAAACCTTAACCCTAGGAAGGAAAATCAGCCTATGGTTCGGGATGCTCTCATGGAAATATCAGTGGTGGCAGCCAAGTTGCGTCACTTTTGCGCTCCCCTTGGGATGCCTTTCGCAGCTGCAGTGTGCCTGGAGCCCAGGGCTTCCTGGTTTTAAAAGTCCTAGGCCTAAGCCTAACAGTAACCCTAGGAAGGTAAATCAGCCGGGTATTAGGGTTCTTCCTAAGGGAAAAGCCGTGAAAGCAGCCATGTTGTGGCACTTCTGCACTCCCTTTGGGATGCCTTTGGCAGATGAAGTAAGCCTGGAACTCAGGGCTTCCTGGTTAAAGAAATCCAAGCCCTAGGCTGAACCCTAACCCTAACCCTAGGCAGATAAATCAGCCTAGGTATAGGGATGGTGCCAAGGAAAAAGCTGTGAAAGCTGCCATGTTGTTGCACTTTTGTACTCCCCTTGGGATGCCTTGAACAGCTGCAGTGTGCCTGGAGCTAAGGGCTTCCTAGTTTTAAAAATCCTAGCCCTAGGCCTAAGCCTAACAGTAACCCTGGGAAGGTAAACCAGCCTGGTGTTAGGCTTCTTGCCAAGGAAAAAGCCGTGAAAGCAGCCATGTTGTGGCACTTTTGCACTCCCTTTTGGATGCCTTTCACAGCTCCAGTGTGCCTGGAACTCAGGGCTTCCTGCTTTTAAAAATCCTAGCCCCAGGCCGAACCGCAACCCTAAGACGAGAAAGGCAAATCAGCCAGGAATTAGGCATGTCCCCAAGGAAAAAGCTGTGGAGGCAGGCATGTTGTGGTACTTTTGCGCTCTTCTTGGGTAGTCCTTCGCAGCTGCTGTGTTCTTGGAACTCAGGGCTTTCTGGTAAATAGGGCCCTTACATTAGGCGTAACTCAAACCTTAACCCTAGGAAGGAAAATCAGCCTATGGTTCGGGATGGTCTCATGGAAATATCAGTGGTGGCAGCCAAGTTGCGTCACTTTTTCGCTCCCCTTGGGATGCCTTTCGCAGCTGCAGTGTGCCTGGAGCCCAGGGCTTCCTGGTTTTAAAAGTCCTAGGCCTAAGCCTAACAGTAACCCTAGGAAGGTAAATCAGCCGGGTATTAGGGTTCTTCCTAAGGGAAAAGCCGTGAAAGCAGCCATGTTGTGGCACTTCTGCACTCCCTTTGGGATGCCTTTGGCAGATGAAGTAAGCCTGGAACTCAGGGCTTCCTGGTTAAAGAAATCCAAGCCCTAGGCTGAACCCTAACCCTAACCCTAGGCAGATAAATCAGCCTAGGTATAGGGATGGTGCCAAGGAAAAAGCTGTGAAAGCTGCCATGTTGTTGCACTTTTGTACTCCCCTTGGGATGCCTTGAACAGCTGCAGTGTGCCTGGAGCTAAGGGCTTCCTAGTTTTAAAAATCCTAGCCCTAGGCCTAAGCCTAACAGTAACCCTGGGAAGGTAAATCAGCCTGGTGTTAGGCTTCTTGCCAAGGAAAAAGCCGTGAAAGCAGCCATGTTGTGGCACTTTTGCACTCCCTTTTGGATGCCTTTCACAGCTCCAGTGTGCCTGGAACTCAGGGCTTCCTGATTTTAAAAATCCTAGCCCTAGGCCGAACCCCAACCCTAAGACGAGAAAGGCAAATCAGCCAGGAATTAGGCATGTCCCCAAGGAAAAAGCTGTGGAGGCAGGCATGTTGTGGTACTTTTGCGCTCTTCTTGGCTAGTCCTTCGCAGCTGCTGTGTTCTTGGAACTCAGGGCTTTCTGGTTAATAGAACCGTTACCCTAGGCGTAACTCAAACCTTAACCCTAGGAAGGAAAATCAACCTATGGTTCGGGATGCTCTCATGGAAATATCAGTGGTGGCAGCCAAGTTGCGTCACTTTTGCGCTCCCCTTGGGATGCCTTTCGCAGCTGCAGTGTGCCTGGAGCCCAGGGCTTCCTGGTTTTAAAAGTCCTAGGCCTAAGCCTAACAGTAACCCTAGGAAGGTAAATCAGCCGGGTATTAGGGTTCTTCCTAAGGGAAAAGCCGTGAAAGCAGCCATGTTGTGGCACTTCTGCACTCCCTTTGGGATGCCTTTGGCAGATGAAGTAAGCCTGGAACTCAGGGCTTCCTGGTTAAAGAAATCCAAGCCCTAGGCTGAACCCTAACCCTAACCCTAGGCAGATAAATCAGCCTAGGTATAGGGATGGTGCCAAGGAAAAAGCTGTGAAAGCTGCCATGTTGTTGCACTTTTGTACTCCCCTTGGGATGCCTTGAACAGCTGCAGTGTGCCTGGAGCCCAGGGCTTCCTAGTTTCAAAAATCCTAACCCTAGGCCTAAGCCCAACAGTAACCCTGGGAAAGTAAGTCAGCCTGGTGTTAGGCTTCTTGCCAAGGAAAAAGCCGTGAAAGCAGCCATGTTGTGGTACTTTTGCACTCCCCTTGGGATGCCTTGAACAGCTGCAGTGTGCCTGGAACTCAGGGCTTCCTGATTTTAAAAATCCTAGCCCTAGGCCGAACCCCAACCCTAAGACGAGAAAGGCAAATCAGCCAGGAATTAGGCATGTCCCCAAGGAAAAAGCTGTGGAGGCAGGCATGTTGTGGTACTTTTGCACTCCCTTTTGGATGCCTTTCACAGCTCCAGTGTGCCTGGAACTCAGGGCTTCCTGATTTTAAAAATCCTAGCCCTAGGCCGAACCCCAACCCTAAGACGAGAAAGGCAAATCAGCCAGGAATTAGGCATGTCCCCAAGGAAAAAGCTGTGGAGGCAGGCATGTTGTGGTACTTTTGCGCTCTTCTTGGGTAGTCCTTCGCAGCTGCTGTGTTCTTGGAACTCAGGGCTTTCTGGTTAATAGAACCCTTACCCTAGGCGTAACTCAAACCTTAACCCTAGGAAGGAAAATCAACCTATGGTTCGGGATGGTCTCATGGAAATATCAGTGGTGGCAGCCAAGTTGCGTCACTTTTGCGCTCCCCTTGGGATGCCTTTCGCAGCTGCAGTGTGCCTGGAGCCCAGGGCTTCCTGGTTTTAAAAGTCCTAGGCCTAAGCCTAACAGTAACCCTAGGAAGGTAAATCAGCCGGGTATTAGGGTTCTTCCTAAGGGAAAAGCCGTGAAAGCAGCCATGTTGTGGCACTTCTGCACTCCCTTTGGGATGCCTTTGGCAGATGAAGTAAGCCTGGAACTCAGGGCTTCCTGGTTAAAGAAATCCAAGCCTTAGGCTGAACCCTAACCCTAACCCTAGGCAGATAAATCAGCCTAGGTATAGGGATGGTGCCAAGGAAAAAGCTGTGAAAGCTGCCATGTTGTTGCACTTTTGTACTCCCCTTGGGATGCCTTGAACAGCTGCAGTGTGCCTGGAGCTAAGGGCTTCCTAGTTTTAAAAATCCTAGCCCTAGGCCTAAGCCTAACAGTAACCCTGGGAAGGCAAATCAGCCTGGTGTTAGGCTTCTTGCCAAGGAAAAAGCCGTGAAAGCAGCCATGTGGTGGCACTTTTGCACTCCCTTTTGGATGCCTTTCACAGCTGCAGTGTGCCTGGAACTCAGGGCTTCCTGATATTAAAAATCCTAGCCCTAGGCCGAACCCCAACCCTAAGACGAGAAAGGCAAATCAGCCAGGAATTAGGCATGTCCCCAAGGAAAAAGCTGTGGAGGCAGGCATGTTGTGGTACTTTTGCACTCCCTTTTGGATGCCTTTCACAGCTCCAGTGTGCCTGGAACTCAGGGCTTCCTGATTTTAAAAATCCTAGCCCTAGGCCGAACCCCAACCCTAAGAGGAGAAAGGCAAATCAGCCAGGAATTAGGCATGTCCCCAAGGAAAAAGCTGTGGAGGCAGGCATGTTGTGGTACTTTTGCGCTCTTCTTGGCTAGTCCTTCGCAGCTGCTGTGTTCTTGGAACTCAGGGCTTTCTGGTTAATAGAGCCCTTACCCTAGGCGTAACTCAAACCTTAACCCTAGGAAGGAAAATCAGCCTATGGTTCGGGATGGTCTCATGGAAATATCAGTGGTGGCAGCCAAGTTGCGTCACTTTTGCGCTCCCCTTGGGATGCCTTTCGCAGCTGCAGTGTGCCTGGAGCCCAGGGCTTCCTGGTTTTAAAAGTCCTAGGCCTAAGCCTAACAGTAACCCTAGGAAGGTAAATCAGCCGGGTATTAGGGTTCTTCCTAAGGGAAAAGCCGTGAAAGCAGCCATGTTGTGGCACTTCTGCACTCCCTTTGGGATGCCTTTGGCAGATGAAGTAAGCCTGGAACTCAGGGCTTCCTGGTTAAAGAAATCCAAGCCCTAGGCTGAACCCTAACCCTAACCCTAGGCAGATAAATCAGCCTAGGTATAGGGATGGTGCCAAGGAAAAAGCTGTGAAAGCTGCCATGTTGTTGCACTTTTGTACTCCCCTTGGGATGCCTTGAACAGCTGCAGTGTGCCTGGAGCCCAGGGCTTCCTAGTTTCAAAAATCCTAGCCCTAGGCCTAAGCCTAACAGTAACCCTGGGAAAGTAAGTCAGCCTGGTGTTAGGCTTCTTGCCAAGGAAAAAGCCGTGAAAGCAGCCATGTTGTGGCACTTTTGCACTCCCTTTTGGATGCCTTTCACAGCTCCAGTGTGCCTGGAACTCAGGGCTTCCTGATTTTAAAAATCCTAGCCCT
The DNA here is from genome assembly GCF_027887145.1 of Ammospiza caudacuta. NCBI lineage: Eukaryota > Metazoa > Chordata > Aves > Passeriformes > Passerellidae > Ammospiza > Ammospiza caudacuta. Next base: position 101,017 of record NW_026683138.1, on the reverse strand, counting down.
AGGCCGAACCCCAACCCTAAGACGAGAAAGGCAAATCAGCCAGGAATTAGGCATGTCCCCAAGGAAAAAGCTGTGGAGGCAGGCATGTTGTGGTACTTTTGCGCTCTTCTTGGCTAGTCCTTCGCAGCTGCTGTGTTCTTGGAACTCAGGGCTTTCTGGTTAATAGAGCCCTTACCCTAGGCGTAACTCAAACCTTAACCCTAGGAAGGAAAATCAGCCTATGGTTCGGGATGGTCTCATGGAAATATCAGTGGTGGCAGCCAAGTTGCGTCACTTTTGCGCTCCCCTTGGGATGCCTTTCGCAGCTGCAGTGTGCCTGGAGCCCAGGGCTTCCTGGTTTTAAAAGTCCTAGGCCTAAGCCTAACAGTAACCCTAGGAAGGTAAATCAGCCGGGTATTAGGGTTCTTCCTAAGGGAAAAGCCGTGAAAGCAGCCATGTTGTGGCACTTCTGCACTCCCTTTGGGATGCCTTTGGCAGATGAAGTAAGCCTGGAACTCAGGGCTTCCTGGTTAAAGAAATCCAAGCCCTAGGCTGAAGCCTAACCCTAACCCTAGGCAGATAAATCAGCCTAGGTATAGGGATGGTGCCAAGGAAAAAGCTGTGAAAGCTGCCATGTTGTTGCACTTTTGTACTCCCCTTGGGATGCCTTGAACAGCTGCAGTGTGCCTGGAGCTAAGGGCTTCCTAGTTTTAAAAATCCTAGCCCTAGGCCTAAGCCTAACAATAACCCTGGGAAGGTAAATCAGCCTGGTGTTAGGCTTCTTGCCAAGGAAAAAGCCGTGAAAGCAGCCATGTTGTGGCACTTTTGCACTCCCTTTTGGATGCCTTTCACAGCTGCAGTGTGCCTGGAACTCAGGGCTTCCTGATTTTAAAAATCCTAGCCCTAGGCCGAACCCCAACCCTAAGACGAGAAAGGCAAATCAGCCAGGAATTAGGCATATCCCCAAGGAAAAAGCTGTGGAGGCAGGCATGTTGTGGTACTTTTGCACTCCCTTTTGGATGCCTTTCACAGCTGCAGTGTGCCTGGAACTAAGGGCTTCCTGATTTTAAAAATCCTAGCCCTAGGCCGAACCCCAACCCTAAGACGAGAAAGGCAAATCAGCCAGGAATTAGGCATGTCCCCAAGGAAAAAGCTGTGGAGGCAGGCATGTTGTGCTACTTTTGCGCTCTTCTTGGGTAGTCCTTCGCAGCTGCTGTGTTCTTGGAACTCAGGGTTTTCTGGTTAATAGAACCCTTACCCTAGGCGTAACTCAAACCTTAACCCTAGGAAGGAAAATCAACCTATGGTTCGGGATGGTCTCATGGAAATATCAGTGGTGGCAGCCAAGTTGCGTCACTTTTGCGCTCCCCTTGGGATGCCTTTCGCAGCTGCAGTGTGCCTGGAGCCCAGGGCTTCCTGGTTTTAAAAGTCCTAGGCCTAAGCCTAACAGTAACCCTAGGAAGGTAAATCAGCCGGGTATTAGGGTTCTTCCTAAGGGAAAAGCCGTGAAAGCAGCCATGTTGTGGCACTTCTGCACTCCCTTTGGGATGCCTTTGGCAGATGAAGTAAGCCTGGAACTCAGGGCTTCCTGGTTAAAGAAATCCAAGCCCTAGGCTGAACCCTAACCCTTACCCTAGGCAGATAAATCAGCCTAGGTATAGGGATGGTGCCAAGGAAAAAGCTGTAAAGCTGCCATGTTGTTGCACTTTTGTACTCCCCTTGGGATGCCTTGAACAGCTGCAGTGTGCCTGGAGCCCAGGGCTTCCTAGTTTCAAAAATCCTAGCCCTAGGCCTAAGCCTAACAGTAACCCTGGGAAAGTAAGTCAGCCTGGTGTTAGGCTTCTTGCCAAGGAAAAAGCCGTGAAAGCAGCCATATTGTGGCACTTTTGCACTCCCTTTTGGATGCCTTTCACAGCTCCAGTGTGCCTGGAACTCAGGGCTTCCTGATTTTAAAAATCCTAGCCCTAGGCTGAACCCCAACCCTAAGACGAGAAAGGCAAATCAGCCAGGAATTAGGCATGTCCCCAAGGAAAAAGCTGTGGAGGCAGGCATGTTGTGGTACTTTTGCGCTCTTCTTGGCTAGTCCTTCGCAGCTGCTGTGTTCTTGGAACTCAGGGCTTTCTGGTTAATAGAACCCTTACCCTAGGCGTAACTCAAACCTTAACCCTAGGAAGGAAAATCAGCCTATGGTTCGGGATGGTCTCATGGAAATATCAGTGGTGGCAGCCAAGTTGCGTCACTTTTGCGCTCCCCTTGGGATGCCTTTCGCAGCTGCAGTGTGCCTGGAGCCCAGGGCTTCCTGGTTTTAAAAGTCCTAGGCCTAAGCCTAACAGTAACCCTAGGAAGGTAAATCAGCCGGGTATTAGGGTTCTTCCTAAGGGAAAAGCCGTGAAAGCAGCCATGTTGTGGCACTTCTGCACTCCCTTTGGGATGCCTTTGGCAGATGAAGTAAGCCTGGAACTCAGGGCTTCCTGGTTAAAGAAATCCAAGCCCTAGGCTGAAGCCTAACCCTAACCCTAGGCAGATAAATCAGCCTAGGTATAGGGATGGTGCCAAGGAAAAAGCTGTGAAAGCTGCCATGTTGTTGCACTTTTGTACTCCCCTTGGGATGCCTTGAACAGCTGCAGTGTGCCTGGAGCTAAGGGCTTCCTAGTTTTAAAAATCCTAGACCTAGGCCTAAGCCTAACAGTAACCCTGGGAAGGTAAGTCAGCCTGGTGTTAGGCTTCTTGCCAAGGAAAAAGCCGTGAAAGCAGCCATGTTGTGGCACTTTTGCACTCCCTTTTGGATGCCTTTCACAGCTCCAGTGTGCCTGGAACTCAGGGCTTCCTGATTTTAAAAATCCTAGCCCTAGGCCGAACCCCAACCCTAAGACGAGAAAGGCAAATCAGCCAGGAATTAGGCATGTCCCCAAGGAAAAAGCTGTGGAGGCAGGCATGTTGTGCTACTTTTGCGCTCTTCTTGGCTAGTCCTTCGCAGCTGCTGTGTTCTTGGAACTCAGGGCTTTCTGGTAAATAGAGCCCTTACCCTAGGCGTAACTCAAACCTTAACCCTAGGAAGGAAAATCAGCCTATGGTTCGGGATGGTCTCATGGAAATATCAGTGGTGGCAGCCAAGTTGCGTCACTTTTGCGCTCCCCTTGGGATGCCTTTTGCAGCTGCAGTGTGCCTGGAGCCCAGGGCTTCCTGGTTTTAAAAGTCCTAGGCCTAAGCCTAACAGTAACCCTAGGAAGGTAAATCAGCCGGGTATTAGGGTTCTTCCTAAGGGAAAAGCCGTGAAAGCAGCCATGTTGTGGCACTTCTGCACTCCCTTTGGGATGCCTTTGGCAGATGAAGTAAGCCTGGAACTCAGGGCTTCCTGGTTAAAGAAATCCAAGCCCTAGGCTGAAGCCTAACCCTAACCCTAGGCAGATAAATCAGCCTAGGTATAGGGATGGTGCCAAGGAAAAAGCTGTGAAAGCTGCCATGTTGTTGCACTTTTGTACTCCCCTTGGGATGCCTTGAACAGCTGCAGTGTGCCTGGAGCTAAGGGCTTCCTAGTTTTAAAAATCCTAGCCCTAGGCCTAAGCCTAACAGTAACCCTGGGAAGGTAAATCAGCCTGGTGTTAGGCTTCTTGCCAAGGAAAAAGCCGTGAAAGCAGCCATGTTGTGGCACTTTTGCACTCCCTTTTGGATGCCTTTCACAGCTCCACTGTGCCTGGAACTCAGGGCTTCCTGATTTTAAAAATCCTAGCCCTAGGCCGAACCCCAACCCTAAGACGAGAAAGGCAAATCAGCCAGGAATTAGGCATGTCCCCAAGGAAAAAGCTGTGGAGGCAGGCATGTTGTGCTACTTTTGCGCTCTTCTTGGCTAGTCCTTCGCAGCTGCTGTGTTCTTGGAACTCAGGGCTTTCTGGTAAATAGAGCCCTTACCCTAGGCGTAACTCAAACCTTAACCCTAGGAAGGAAAATCAGCCTATGGTTCGGGATGGTCTCATGGAAATATCAGTGGTGGCAGCCAAGTTGCGTCACTTTTGCGCTCCCCTTGGGATGCCTTTCGCAGCTGCAGTGTGCCTGGAGCCCAGGGCTTCCTGGTTTTAAAAGTCCTAGGCCTAAGCCTAACAGTAACCCTAGGAAGGTAAATCAGCCGGGTATTAGGGTTCTTCCTAAGGGAAAAGCCGTGAAAGCAGCCATGTTGTGGCACTTCTGCCCTCCCTTTGGGATGCCTTTGGCAGATGAAGTAAGCCTGGAACTCAGGGCTTCCTGGTTAAAGAAATCCAAGCCCTAGGCTGAACCCTAACCCTAACCCTAGGCAGATAAATCAGCCTAGGTATAGGGATGGTGCCAAGGAAAAAGCTGTGAAAGCTGCCATGTTGTTGCACTTTTGTACTCCCCTTGGGATGCCTTGAACAGCTGCAGTGTGCCTGGAGCTAAGGGCTTCCTAGTTTTAAAAATCCTAGCCGTAGGCCTAAGCCTAACAGTAACCCTGGGAAGGTAAATCAGCCTGGTGTTAGGCTTCTTGCCAAGGAAAAAGCCGTGAAAGCAGCCATGTTGTGGCACTTTTGCACTCCCTTTTGGATGCCTTTCACAGCTGCAGTGTGCCTGGAACTCAGGGCTTCCTGATTTTAAAAATCCTAGCCCTAGGCCGAACCGCAACCCTAAGACGAGAAAGGCAAATCAGCCAGGAATTAGGCATGTCCCCAAGGAAAAAGCTGTGGAGGCAGGCATGTTGTGGTACTTTTGCGCTCTTCTTGGGTAGTCCTTCGCAGCTGCTGTGTTCTTGGAACTCAGGGCTTTCTGGTTAATAGAACCCTTACCCTAGGCGTAACTCAAACCTTATCCCTAGGAAGGAAAATCAGCCTATGGTTCGGGATGCTCTCATGGAAATATCAGTGGTGGCAGCCAAGTTGCGTCACTTTTGCGCTCCCCTTGGGATGCCTTTCGCAGCTGCAGTGTGCCTGGAGCCCAGGGCTTCCTGGTTTTAAAAGTCCTAGGCCTAAGCCTTACAGTAACCCTAGGAAGGTAAATCAGCCGGGTATTAGGGTTCTTCCTAAGGGAAAAGCCGTGAAAGCAGCCATGTTGTGGCACTTCTGCACTCCCTTTGGGATGCCTTTGGCAGATGAAGTAAGCCTGGAACTCAGGGCTTCCTGGTTAAAGAAATCCAAGCCCTAGGCTGAACCCTAACCCTAACCCTAGGCAGATAAATCAGCCTAGGTATAGGGATGGTGCCAAGGAAAAAGCTGTGAAAGCTGCCATGTTGTTGCACTTTTGTACTCCCCTTGGGATGCCTTGAACAGCTGCAGTGTGCCTGGAGCTAAGGGCTTCCTAGTTTTAAAAATCCTAGCCCTAGGCCTAAGCCTAACAGTAACCCTGGGAAGGCAAATCAGCCTGGTGTTAGGCTTCTTGCCAAGGAAAAAGCCGTGAAAGCAGCCATGTTGTGGCACTTTTGCACTCCCTTTTGGATGCCTTTCACAGCTCCAGTGTGCCTGGAACTCAGGGCTTCCTGATTTTAAAAATCCTAGCCCTAGGCCGAACCCCAACCCTAAGACGAGAAAGGCAAATCAGCCAGGAATTAGGCATGTCCCCAAGGAAAAAGCTGTGGAGGCAGGCATGTTGTGGTACTTTTGCGCTCTTCTTGGCTAGTCCTTCGCAGCTGCTGTGTTCTTGGAACTCAGGGCTTTCTGGTAAATAGAGCCCTTACCCTAGGCGTAACTCAAACCTTAACCCTAGGAAGGAAAATCAGCCTATGGTTCGGGATGGTCTCATGGAAATATCAGTGGTGGCAGCCAAGTTGCGTCACTTTTGCGCTCCCCTTGGGATGCCTTTCGCAGCTGCAGTGTGCCTGGAGCCCAGGGCTTCCTGGTTTTAAAAGTCCTAGGCCTAAGCCTAACAGTAACCCTAGGAAGGTAAATCAGCCGGGTATTAGGGTTCTTCCTAAGGGAAAAGCCGTGAAAGCAGCCATGTTGTGGCACTTCTGCACTCCCTTTGGGATGCCTTTGGCAGATGAAGTAAGCCTGGAACTCAGGGCTTCCTGGTTAAAGAAATCCAAGCCCTAGGCTGAACCCTAACCCTAACCCTAGGCAGATAATTCAGCCTAGGTATAGGGATGGTGCCAAGGAAAAAGCTGTGAAAGCTGCCATGTTGTTGCACTTTTGTACTCCCCTTGGGATGCCTTGAACAGCTGCAGTGTGCCTGGAGCCCAGGGCTTCCTAGTTTCAAAAATCCTAGCCCTAGGCCTAAGCCTAACAGTAACCCTGGGAAAGTAAGTCAGCCTGGTGTTAGGCTTCTTGCCAAGGAAAAAGCCGTGAAAGCAGCCATGTTGTGGCACTTTTGCACTCCCTTTTGGATGCCTTTCACAGCTGCAGTGTGCCTGGAACTCAGGGCTTCCTGATTTTAAAAATCCTAGCCCTAGGCCGAACCCCAACCCTAAGACGAGAAAGGCAAATCAGCCAGGAATTAGGCATGTCCCCAAGGAAAAAGCTGTGGAGGCAGGCATGTTGTGGTACTTTTGCGCTCTTCTTGGCTAGTCCTTCGCAGCTGCTGTGTTCTTGGAACTCAGGGCTTTCTGGTTAATAGACCCTTACCCTAGGCGTAACTCAAACCTTAACCCTAGGAAGGAAAATCAGCCTATGGTTCGGGATGGTCTCATGGAAATATCAGTGGTGGCAGCCAAGTTGCATCACTTTTGCGCTCCCCTTGGGATGCCTTTCGCAGCTGCAGTGTGCCTGGAGCCCAGGGCTTCCTGGTTTTAAAAGTCCTAGGCCTAAGCCTAACAGTAACCCTAGGAAGGTAAATCAGCCGGGTATTAGGGTTCTTCCTAAGGGAAAAGCCGTGAAAGCAGCCATGTTGTGGCACTTCTGCACTCCCTTTGGGATGCCTTTGGCAGATGAAGTAAGCCTGGAACTCAGGGCTTCCTGGTTAAAGAAATCCAAGCCCTAGGCTGAACCCTAACCCTAACCCTAGGCAGATAAATCAGCCTAGGTATAGGGATGGTGCCAAGGAAAAAGCTGTGAAAGCTGCCATGTTGTTGCACTTTTGTACTCCCCTTGGGATGCCTTGAACAGCTGCAGTGTGCCTGGACCCCAGGGCTTCCTAGTTTCAAAAATCCTAGCCCTAGGCCTAAGCCTAACAGTAACCCTGGGAAAGTAAGTCAGCCTGGTGTTAGGCTTCTTGCCAAGGAAAAAGCCGTGAAAGCAGCCATGTTGTGGCACTTTTGCACTCCCTTTTGGATGCCTTTCACAGCTGCAGTGTGCCTGGAACTCAGGGCTTCCTGATTTTAAAAATCCTAGCCCTAGGCCGAACCCCAACCCTAAGACGAGAAAGGCAAATCAGCCAGGAATTAGGCATGTCCCCAAGGAAAAAGCTGTGGAGGCAGGCATGTTGTGGTACTTTTGCGCTCTTCTTGGCTAGTCCTTCGCAGCTGCTGTGTTCTTGGAACTCAGGGCTTTCTGGTTAATAGAGCCCTTACCCTAGGCGTAACTCAAACCTTAACCCTAGGAAGGAAAATCAGCCTATGGTTCGGGATGGTCTCATGGAAATATCAGTGGTGGCAGCCAAGTTGCGTCACTTTTGCGCTCCCCTTGGGATGCCTTTCGCAGCTGCAGTGTGCCTGGAGCCCAGGGCTTCCTGGTTTTAAAAGTCCTAGGCCTAAGCCTAACAGTAACCCTAGGAAGGTAAATCAGCCGGGTATTAGGGTTCTTCCTAAGGGAAAAGCCGTGAAAGCAGCATGTTGTGGCACTTCTGCACTCCCTTTGGGATGCCTTTGGCAGATGAAGTAAGCCTGGAACTCAGGGCTTCCTGGTTAAAGAAATCCAAGCCCTAGGCTGAAGCCTAACCCTAACCCTAGGCAGATAAATCAGCCTAGGTATAGGGATGGTGCCAAGGAAAAAGCTGTGAAAGCTGCCATGTTGTTGCACTTTTGTACTCCCCTTGGGATGCCTTGAACAGCTGCAGTGTGCCTGGAGCTAAGGGCTTCCTAGTTTTAAAAATCCTAGACCTAGGCCTAAGCCTAACAGTAACCCTGGGAAAGTAAGTCAGCCTGGTGTTAGGCTTCTTGCCAAGGAAAAAGCCGTGAAAGCAGCCATGTTGTGGCACTTTTGCACTCCCTTTTGGATGCCTTTCACAGCTCCAGTGTGCCTGGAACTCAGGGCTTCCTGATTTTAAAAATCCTAGCCCTAGGCCGAACCCCAACCCTAAGACGAGAAAGGCAAATCAGCCAGGAATTAGGCATGTCCCCAAGGAAAAAGCTGTGGAGGCAGGCATGTTGTGCTACTTTTGCGCTCTTCTTGGCTAGTCCTTCGCAGCTGCTGTGTTCTTGGAACTCAGGGCTTTCTGGTTAATAGACCCTTACCCTAGGCGTAACTCAAACCTTAACCCTAGGAAGGAAAATCAGCCTATGGTTCGGGATGGTCTCATGGAAATATCAGTGGTGGCAGCCAAGTTGCATCACTTTTGCGCTCCCCTTGGGATGCCTTTCGCAGCTGCAGTGTGCCTGGAGCCCAGGGCTTCCTGGTTTTAAAAGTCCTAGGCCTAAGCCTAACAGTAACCCTAGGAAGGTAAATCAGCCGGGTATTAGGGTTCTTCCTAAGGGAAAAGCCGTGAAAGCAGCCATGTTGTGGCACTTCTGCACTCCCTTTGGGATGCCTTTGGCAGATGAAGTAAGCCTGGAACTCAGGGCTTCCTGGTTAAAGAAATCCAAGCCCTAGGCTGAACCCTAACCCTAACCCTAGGCAGATAAATCAGCCTAGGTATAGGGATGGTGCCAAGGAAAAAGCTGTGAAAGCTGCCATGTTGTTGCACTTTTGTACTCCCCTTGGGATGCCTTGAACAGCTGCAGTGTGCCTGGAGCTAAGGGCTTCCTAGTTTTAAAAATCCTAGACCTAGGCCTAAGCCTAACAGTAACCCTGGGAAAGTAAGTCAGCCTGGTGTTAGGCTTCTTGCCAAGGAAAAAGCCGTGAAAGCAGCCATGTTGTGGCACTTTTGCACTCCCTTTTGGATGCCTTTCACAGCTGCAGTGTGCCTGGAACTCAGGGCTTCCTGATTTTAAAAATCCTAGCCCTAGGCCGAACCCCAACCCTAAGACGAGAAAGGCAAATCAGCCAGGAATTAGGCATGTCCCCAAGGAAAAAGCTGTGGAGGCAGGCATGTTGTGCTACTTTTGCGCTCTTCTTGGGTAGTCCTTCGCAGCTGCTGTGTTCTTGGAACTCAGGGCTTTCTGGTAAATAGAGCCCTTACCCTAGGCGTAACTCAAACCTTAACCCTAGGAAGGAAAATCAGCCTATGGTTCGGGATGGTCTCATGGAAATATCAGTGGTGGCAGCCAAGTTGCGTCACTTTTGCGCTCCCCTTGGGATGCCTTTCGCAGCTGCAGTGTGCCTGGAGCCCAGGGCTTCCTGGTTTTAAAAGTCCTAGGCCTAAGCCTAACAGTAACCCTAGGAAGGTAAATCAGCCGGGTATTAGGGTTCTTCCTAAGGGAAAAGCCGTGAAAGCAGCCATGTTGTGGCACTTCTGCACTCCCTTTGGGATGCCTTTGGCAGATGAAGTAAGCCTGGAACTCAGGGCTTCCTGGTTAAAGAAATCCAAGCCCTAGGCTGAAGCCTAACCCTAACCCTAGGCAGATAAATCAGCCAAGGTATAGGGATGGTGCCAAGGAAAAAGCTGTGAAAGCTGCCATGTTGTTGCACTTTTGTACTCCCCTTGGGATGCCTTGAACAGCTGCAGTGTGCCTGGAGCTAAGGGCTTCCTAGTTTTAAAAATCCTAGCCCTAGGCCTAAGCCTAACAGTAACCCTGGGAAGGCAAATCAGCCTGGTGTTAGGCTTCTTGCCAAGGAAAAAGCCGTGAAAGCAGCCATGTTGTGGCACTTTTGCACTCCCTTTTGGATGCCTTTCACAGCTCCAGTGTGCCTGGAACTCAGGGCTTCCTGATTTTAAAAATCCTAGCCCTAGGCCGAACCCCAACCCTAAGACGAGAAAGGCAAATCAGCCAGGAATTAGGCATGTCCCCAAGGAAAAAGCTGTGGAGGCAGGCATGTTGTGGTACTTTTGCGCTCTTCTTGGCTAGTCCTTCGCAGCTGCTGTGTTCTTGGAACTCAGGGCTTTCTGGTAAATAGAGCCCTTACCCTAGGCGTAACTCAAACCTTAACCCTAGGAAGGAAAATCAGCCTATGGTTCGGGATGCTCTCATGGAAATATCAGTGGTGGCAGCCAAGTTGCGTCACTTTTGCGCTCCCCTTGGGATGCCTTTCGCAGCTGCAGTGTGCCTGGAGCCCAGGGCTTCCTGGTTTTAAAAGTCCTAGGCCTAAGCCTAACAGTAACCCTAGGAAGGTAAATCAGCCGGGTATTAGGGTTCTTCCTAAGGGAAAAGCCGTGAAAGCAGCCATGTTGTGGCACTTCTGCACTCCCTTTGGGATGCCTTTGGCAGATGAAGTAAGCCTGGAACTCAGGGCTTCCTGGTTAAAGAAATCCAAGCCCTAGGCTGAACCCTAACCCTAACCCTAGGCAGATAAATCAGCCTAGGTATAGGGATGGTGCCAAGGAAAAAGCTGTGAAAGCTGCCATGTTGTTGCACTTTTGTACTCCCCTTGGGATGCCTTGAACAGCTGCAGTGTGCCTGGAGCCCAGGGCTTCCTAGTTTCAAAAATCCTAGCCCTAGGCCTAAGCCTAACAGTAACCCTGGGAAAGTAAGTCAGCCTGGTGTTAGGCTTCTTGCCAAGGAAAAAGCCGTGAAAGCAGCCATGTTGTGGCACTTTTGCACTCCCTTTTGGATGCCTTTCACAGCTCCAGTGTGCCTGGAACTCAGGGCTTCCTGATTATAAAAATCCTAGCCCTAGGCCGAACCCCAACCCTAAGACGAGAAAGGCAAATCAGCCAGGAATTAGGCATGTCCCCAAGGAAAAAGCTGTGGAGGCAGGCATGTTGTGGTACTTTTGCGCTCTTCTTGGCTAGTCCTTCGCAGCTGCTGTGTTCTTGGAACTCAGGGCTTTCTGGTTAATAGACCCTTACCCTAGGCGTAACTCAAACCTTAACCCTAGGAAGGAAAATCAGCCTATGGTTCGGGATGGTCTCATGGAAATATCAGTGGTGGCAGCCAAGTTGCGTCACTTTTGCGCTCCCCTTGGGATGCCTTTCGCAGCTGCAGTGTGCCTGGAGCCCAGGGCTTCCTGGTTTTAAAAGTCCTAGGCCTAAGCCTAACAGTAACCCTAGGAAGGTAAATCAGCCGGGTATTAGGGTTCTTCCTAAGGGAAAAGCCGTGAAAGCAGCCATGTTGTGGCACTTCTGCACTCCCTTTGGGATGCCTTTGGCAGATGAAGTAAGCCTGGAACTCAGGGCTTCCTGGTTAAAGAAATCCAAGCCCTAGGCTGAACCCTAACCCTAACCCTAGGCAGATAAATCAGCCTAGGTATAGGGATGGTGCCAAGGAAAAAGCTGTGAAAGCTGCCATGTTGTTGCACTTTTGTACTCCCCTTGGGATGCCTTGAACAGCTGCAGTGTGCCTGGAGCCCAGGGCTTCCTAGTTTCAAAAATCCTAGCCCTAGGCCTAAGCCTAACAGTAACCCTGGGAAAGTAAGTCAGCCTGGTGTTAGGCTTCTTGCCAAGGAAAAAGCCGTGAAAGCAGCCATGTTGTGGTACTTTTGCACTCCCTTTTGGATGCCTTTCACAGCTCCAGTGTGCCTGGAACTCAGGGCTTCCTGATTTTAAAAATCCTAGCCTTAGGCCGAACCCCAACCCTAAGACGAGAAAGGCAAATCAGCCAGGAATTAGGCATGTCCCCAAGGAAAAAGCTGTGGAGGCAGGCATGTTGTGGTACTTTTGCGCTCTTCTTGGCTAGTCCTTCGCAGCTGCTGTGTTCTTGGAACTCAGGGCTTTCTGGTTAATAGACCCTTACCCTAGGCGTAACTCAAACCTTAACCCTAGGAAGGAAAATCAGCCTATGGTTCGGGATGGTCTCATGGAAATATCAGTGGTGGCAGCCAAGTTGCATCACTTTTACGCTCCCCTTGGGATGCCTTTCGCAGCTGCAGTGTGCCTGGAGCCCAGGGCTTCCTGGTTTTAAAAGTCCTAGGCCTAAGCCTAACAGTAACCCTAGGAAGGTAAATCAGCCGGGTATTAGGGTTCTTCCTAAGGGAAAAGCCGTGAAAGCAGCCATGTTGTGGCACTTCTGCACTCCCTTTGGGATGCCTTTGGCAGATGAAGTAAGCCTGGAACTCAGGGCTTCCTGGTTAAAGAAATCCAAGCCCTAGGCTGAAGCCTAACCCTAACCCTAGGCAGATAAATCAGCCTAGGTATAGGGATGGTGCCAAGGAAAAAGCTGTGAAAGCTGCCATGTTGTTGCACTTTTGTACTCCCCTTGGGATGCCTTGAACAGCTGCAGTGTGCCTGGAGCTAAGGACTTCCTAGTTTTAAAAATCCTAGACCTAGGCCTAAGCCTAACAGTAACCCTGGGAAGGTAAATCAGCCTGGTGTTAGGCTTCTTGCCAAGGAAAAAGCCGTGAAAGCAGCCATGTTGTGGCACTTTTGCACTCCCTTTTGGATGCCTTTCACAGCTCCAGTGTGCCTGGAACTCAGGGCTTCCTGATTTTAAAAATCCTAGCCCTAGGCCGAACCCCAACCCTAAGACGAGAAAGGCAAATCAGCCAGGAATTAGGCATGTCCCCAAGGAAAAAGCTGTGGAGGCTGGCATGTTGTGGTACTTTTGCGCTCTTCTTGGGTAGTCCTTCGCAGCTGCTGTGTTCTTGGAACTCAGGGCTTTCTGGTTAATAGACCCTTACCCTAGGCGTAACTCAAACCTTAACCCTAGGAAGGAAAATCAGCCTATGGTTCGGGATGGTCTCATGGAAATATCAGTGGTGGCAGCCAAGTTGCGTCACTTTTGCGCTCCCCTTGGGATGCCTTTCGCAGCTGCAGTGTGCCTGGAGCCCAGGGCTTCCTGGTTTTAAAAGTCCTAGGCCTAAGCCTAACAGTAACCCTAGGAAGGTAAATCAGCCGGGTATTAGGGTTCTTCCTAAGGGAAAAGCCGTGAAAGCAGCCATGTTGTGGCACTTCTGCACTCCCTTTGGGATGCCTTTGGCAGATGAAGTAAGCCTGGAACTCAGGGCTTCCTGGTTAAAGAAATCCAAGCCCTAGGCTGAACCCTAACCCTAACCCTAGGCAGATAAATCAGCCTAGGTATAGGGATGGTGCCAAGGAAAAAGCTGTGAAAGCTGCCATGTTGTTGCACTTTTGTACTCCCCTTGGGATGCCTTGAACAGCTGCAGTGTGCCTGGAGCCCAGGGCTTCCTAGTTTTAAAAATCCTAGCCCTAGGCCTAAGCCTAACAGTAACCCTAGGAAGGTAAATCAGCCGGGTATTAGGGTTCTTCCTAAGGGAAAAGCCGTGAAAGCAGCCATGTTGTGGCACTTCTGCACTCCCTTTGGGATGCCTTTGGCAGATGAAGTAAGCCTGGAACTCAGGGCTTCCTGGTTAAAGAAATCCAAGCCCTAGGCTGAACCCTAGCCCTAACCCTAGGCAGATAAATCAGCCTAGGTATAGGGATGGTGCCAAGGAAAAAGCTGTGAAAGCTGCCATGTTGTTGCACTTTTGTACTCCCCTTGGGATGCCTTGAACAGCTGCAGTGTGCCTGGAGCTAAGGGCTTCCTAGTTTTAAAAATCCTAGACCTAGGCCTAAGCCTAACAGTAACCCTGGGAAAGTAAGTCAGCCTGGTGTTAGGCTTCTTGCCAAGGAAAAAGCCGTGAAAGCAGCCATGTTGTGGCACTTTTGCACTCGCTTTTGGATGCCTTTCACAGCTGCAGTGTGCCTGGAACTCAGGGCTTCCTGATTTTAAAAATCCTAGCCCTAGGCCGAACCCCAACCCTAAGACGAGAAAGGCAAATCAGCCAGGAATTAGGCATGTCCCCAAGGAAAAAGCTGTGGAGGCAGGCATGTTGTGGTACTTTTGCGCTCTTCTTGGCTAGTCCTTCGCAGCTGCTGTGTTCTTGGAACTCAGGGCTTTCTGGTAAATAGAGCCCTTACCCTAGGCGTAACTCAAACCTTAACCCTAGGAAGGAAAATCAGCCTATGGTTCGGGATGGTCTCATGGAAATATCAGTGGTGGCAGCCAAGTTGCGTCACTTTTGCGCTCCCCTTGGGATGCCTTTCGCAGCTGCAGTGTGCCTGGAGCCCAGGGCTTCCTGGTTTTAAAAGTCCTAGGCCTAAGCCTAACAGTAACCCTAGGAAGGTAAATCAGCCGGGTATTAGGGTTCTTCCTAAGGGAAAAGCCGTGAAAGCAGCCATGTTGTGGCACTTCTGCACTCCCTTTGGGATGCCTTTGGCAGATGAAGTAAGCCTGGAACTCAGGGCTTCCTGGTTAAAGAAATCCAAGCCCTAGGCTGAACCCTAACCCTAACCCTAGGCAGATAAATCAGCCTAGGTATAGGGATGGTGCCAAGGAAAAAGCTGTGAAAGCTGCCATGTTGTTGCACTTTTGTACTCCCCTTGGGATGCCTTGAACAGCTGCAGTGTGCCTGGAGCTAAGGGCTTCCTAGTTTTAAAAATCCTAGCCCTAGGCCTAAGCCTAACAGTAACCCTGGGAAGGCAAATCAGCCTGGTGTTAGGCTTCTTGCCAAGGAAAAAGCCGTGAAAGCAGCCATGTTTTGGCACTTTTGCACTCCCTTTTGGATGCCTTTCACAGCTGCAGTGTGCCTGGAACTCAGGGCTTCCTGATTTTAAAAATCCTAGCCCTAGGCCGAACCCCAACCCTAAGACGAGAAAGGCAAATCAGCCAGGAATTAGGCATGTCCCCAAGGAAAAAGCTGTGGAGGCAGGCATGTTGTGGTACTTTTGCGCTCTTCTTGGCTAGTCCTTCGCAGCTGCTGTGTTCTTGGAACTCAGGGCTTTCTGGTTAATAGAGCCCTTACCCTAGGCGTAACTCAAACCTTAACCCTAGGAAGGAAAATCAGCCTATGGTTCGGGATGCTCTCATGGAAATATCAGTGGTGGCAGCCAAGTTGCGTCACTTTTGCGCTCCCCTTGGGATGCCTTTCGCAGCTGCAGTGTGCCTGGAGCCCAGGGCTTCCTGGTTTTAAAAGTCCTAGGCCTAAGCCTAACAGTAACCCTAGGAAGGTAAATCAGCCGGGTATTAGGGTTCTTCCTAAGGGAAAAGCCGTGAAAGCAGCCATGTTGTGGCACTTCTGCACTCCCTTTGGGATGCCTTTGGCAGATGAAGTAAGCCTGGAACTCAGGGCTTCCTGGTTAAAGAAATCCAAGCCCTAGGCTGAACCCTAACCCTAACCCTAGGCAGATAAATCAGCCTAGGTATAGGGATGGTGCCAAGGAAAAAGCTGTGAAAGCTGCCATGTTGTTGCACTTTTGTACTCCCCTTGGGATGCCTTGAACAGCTGCAGTGTGCCTGGAGCCCAGGGCTTCCTAGTTTCAAAAATCCTAGCCCTAGGCCTAAGCCTAACAGTAACCCTGGGAAAGTAAGTCAGCCTGGTGTTAGGCTTCTTGCCAAGGAAAAAGCCGTGAAAGCAGCCATGTTGTGGCACTTTTGCACTCCCTTTTGGATGCCTTTCACAGCTCCAGTGTGCCTGGAACTCAGGGCTTCCTGATTATAAAAATCCTAGCCCTAGGCCGAACCCCAACCCTAAGACGAGAAAGGCAAATCAGCCAGGAATTAGGCATGTCCCCAAGGAAAAAGCTGTGGAGGCAGGCATGTTGTGGTACTTTTGCGCTCTTCTTGGCTAGTCCTTCGCAGCTGCTGTGTTCTTGGAACTCAGGGCTTTCTGGTTAATAGACCCTTACCCTAGGCGTAACTCAAACCTTAACCCTAGGAAGGAAAATCAGCCTATGGTTCGGGATGGTCTCATGGAAATATCAGTGGTGGCAGCCAAGTTGCGTCACTTTTGCGCTCCCCTTGGGATGCCTTTCGCAGCTGCAGTGTGCCTGGAGCCCAGGGCTTCCTGGTTTTAAAAGTCCTAGGCCTAAGCCTAACAGTAACCCTAGGAAGGTAAATCAGCCGGGTATTAGGGTTCTTCCTAAGGGAAAAGCCGTGAAAGCAGCCATGTTGTGGCACTTCTGCACTCCCTTTGGGATGCCTTTGGCAGATGAAGTAAGCCTGGAACTCAGGGCTTCCTGGTTAAAGAAATCCAAGCCCTAGGCTGAACCCTAACCCTAACCCTAGGCAGATAAATCAGCCTAGGTATAGGGATGGTGCCAAGGAAAAAGCTGTGAAAGCTGCCATGTTGTTGCACTTTTGTACTCCCCTTGGGATGCCTTGAACAGCTGCAGTGTGCCTGGAGCCCAGGGCTTCCTAGTTTCAAAAATCCTAGCCCTAGGCCTAAGCCTAACAGTAACCCTGGGAAAGTAAGTCAGCCTGGTGTTAGGCTTCTTGCCAAGGAAAAAGCCGTGAAAGCAGCCATGTTGTGGTACTTTTGCACTCCCTTTTGGATGCCTTTCACAGCTCCAGTGTGCCTGGAACTCAGGGCTTCCTGATTTTAAAAATCCTAGCCCTAGGCCGAACCCCAACCCTAAGACGAGAAAGGCAAATCAGCCAGGAATTAGGCATGTCCCCAAGGAAAAAGCTGTGGAGGCAGGCATGTTGTGGTACTTTTGCGCTCTTCTTGGCTAGTCCTTCGCAGCTGCTGTGTTCTTGGAACTCAGGGCTTTCTGGTTAATAGACCCTTACCCTAGGCGTAACTCAAACCTTAACCCTAGGAAGGAAAATCAGCCTATGGTTCGGGATGGTCTCATGGAAATATCAGTGGTGGCAGCCAAGTTGCATCACTTTTACGCTCCCCTTGGGATGCCTTTCGCAGCTGCAGTGTGCCTGGAGCCCAGGGCTTCCTGGTTTTAAAAGTCCTAGGCCTAAGCCTAACAGTAACCCTAGGAAGGTAAATCAGCCGGGTATTAGGGTTCTTCCTAAGGGAAAAGCCGTGAAAGCAGCCATGTTGTGGCACTTCTGCACTCCCTTTGGGATGCCTTTGGCAGATGAAGTAAGCCTGGAACTCAGGGCTTCCTGGTTAAAGAAATCCAAGCCCTAGGCTGAACCCTAACCCTAACCCTAGGCAGATAAATCAGCCTAGGTATAGGGATGGTGCCAAGGAAAAAGCTGTGAAAGCTGCCATGTTGTTGCACTTTTGTACTCCCCTTGGGATGCCTTGAACAGCTGCAGTGTGCCTGGAGCTAAGGACTTCCTAGTTTTAAAAATCCTAGACCTAGGCCTAAGCCTAACAGTAACCCTGGGAAGGTAAATCAGCCTGGTGTTAGGCTTCTTGCCAAGGAAAAAGCCGTGAAAGCAGCCATGTTGTGGCACTTTTGCACTCCCTTTTGGATGCCTTTCACAGCTCCAGTGTGCCTGGAACTCAGGGCTTCCTGATTTTAAAAATCCTAGCCCTAGGCCGAACCCCAACCCTAAGACGAGAAAGGCAAATCAGCCAGGAATTAGGCATGTCCCCAAGGAAAAAGCTGTGGAGGCAGGCATGTTGTGGTACTTTTGCGCTCTTCTTGGCTAGTCCTTCGCAGCTGCTGTGTTCTTGGAACTCAGGGCTTTCTGGTTAATAGACCCTTACCCTAGGCGTAACTCAAACCTTAACCCTAGGAAGGAAAATCAGCCTATGGTTCGGGATGGTCTCATGGAAATATCAGTGGTGGCAGCCAAGTTGCGTCACTTTTGCGCTCCCCTTGGGATGCCTTTCGCAGCTGCAGTGTGCCTGGAGCCCAGGGCTTCCTGGTTTTAAAAGTCCTAGGCCTAAGCCTAACAGTAACCCTAGGAAGGTAAATCAGCCGGGTATTAGGGTTCTTCCTAAGGGAAAAGCCGTGAAAGCAGCCATGTTGTGGCACTTCTGCACTCCCTTTGGGATGCCTTTGGCAGATGAAGTAAGCCTGGAACTCAGGGCTTCCTGGTTAAAGAAATCCAAGCCCTAGGCTGAACCCTAACCCTAACCCTAGGCAGATAAATCAGCCTAGGTATAGGGATGGTGCCAAGGAAAAAGCTGTGAAAGCTGCCATGTTGTTGCACTTTTGTACTCCCCTTGGGATGCCTTGAACAGCTGCAGTGTGCCTGGAGCTAAGGGCTTCCTAGTTTTAAAAATCCTAGCCCTAGGCCTAAGCCTAACAGTAACCCTGGGAAGGTAAATCAGCCTGGTGTTAGGCTTCTTGCCAAGGAAAAAGCCGTGAAAGCAGCCATGTTGTGGTACTTTTGCACTCCCTTTTGGATGCCTTTCACAGCTCCAGTGTGCCTGGAACTCAGGGCTTCCTGATTTTAAAAATCCTAGCCCTAGGCCGAACCCCAACCCTAAGACGAGAAAGGCAAATCAGCCAGGAATTAGGCATGTCCCCAAGGAAAAAGCTGTGGAGGCAGGCATGTTGTGGTACTTTTGCGCTCTTCTTGGCTAGTCCTTCGCAGCTGCTGTGTTCTTGTAACTCAGGGCTTTCTGGTTAATAGAGCCCTTACCCTAGGCGTAACTCAAACCTTAACCCTAGGAAGGAAAATCAGCCTATGGTTCGGGATGGTCTCATGGAAATATCAGTGGTGGCAGCCAAGTTGCGTCACTTTTGCGCTCCCCTTGGGATGCCTTTTGCAGCTGCAGTGTGCCTGGAGCCCAGGGCTTCCTGGTTTTAAAAGTCCTAGGCCTAAGCCTAACAGTAACCCTAGGAAGGTAAATCAGCCGGGTATTAGGGTTCTTCCTAAGGGAAAAGCCGTGAAAGCAGCCATGTTGTGGCACTTCTGCACTCCCTTTGGGATGCCTTTGGCAGATGAAGTAAGCCTGGAACTCAGGGCTTCCTGGTTAAAGAAATCCAAGCCCTAGGCTGAACCCTAACCCTAACCCTAGGCAGATAAATCAGCCTAGCTATAGGGATGGTGCCAAGGAAAAAGCTGTGAAAGCTGCCATGTTGTTGCACTTTTGTACTCCCCTTGGGATGCCTTGAACAGCTGCAGTGTGCCTGGAGCTAAGGACTTCCTAGTTTTAAAAATCCTAGACCTAGGCCTAAGCCTAACAGTAACCCTGGGAAGGTAAATCAGCCTGGTGTTAGGCTTCTTGCCAAGGAAAAAGCCGTGAAAGCAGCCATGTTGTGGCACTTTTGCACTCCCTTTTGGATGCCTTTCACAGCTCCAGTGTGCCTGGAACTCAGGGCTTCCTGATTTTAAAAATCCTAGCCCTAGGCCGAACCCCAACCCTAAGACGAGAAAGGCAAATCAGCCAGGAATTAGGCATGTCCCCAAGGAAAAAGCTGTGGAGGCAGGCATGTTGTGGTACTTTTGCGCTCTTCTTGGCTAGTCCTTCGCAGCTGCTGTGTTCTTGGAACTCAGGGCTTTCTGGTTAATAGACCCTTACCCTAGGCGTAACTCAAACCTTAACCCTAGGAAGGAAAATCAGCCTATGGTTCGGGATGGTCTCATGGAAATATCAGTGGTGGCAGCCAAGTTGCGTCACTTTTGCGCTCCCCTTGGGATGCCTTTCGCAGCTGCAGTGTGCCTGGAGCCCAGGGCTTCCTGGTTTTAAAAGTCCTAGGCCTAAGCCTAACAGTAACCCTAGGAAGGTAAATCAGCCGGGTATTAGGGTTCTTCCTAAGGGAAAAGCCGTGAAAGCAGCCATGTTGTGGCACTTCTGCACTCCCTTTGGGATGCCTTTGGCAGATGAAGTAAGCCTGGAACTCAGGGCTTCCTGGTTAAAGAAATCCAAGCCCTAGGCTGAACCCTAACCCTAACCCTAGGCAGATAAATCAGCCTAGGTATAGGGATGGTGCCAAGGAAAAAGCTGTGAAAGCTGCCATGTTGTTGCACTTTTGTACTCCCCTTGGGATGCCTTGAACAGCTGCAGTGTGCCTGGAGCTAAGGGCTTCCTAGTTTTAAAAATCCTAGCCCTAGGCCTAAGCCTAACAGTAACCCTGGGAAGGTAAATCAGCCTGGTGTTAGGCTTCTTGCCAAGGAAAAAGCCGTGAAAGCAGCCATGTTGTGGTACTTTTGCACTCCCTTTTGGATGCCTTTCACAGCTCCAGTGTGCCTGGAACTCAGGGCTTCCTGATTTTAAAAATCCTAGCCCTAGGCCGAACCCCAACCCTAAGACGAGAAAGGCAAATCAGCCAGGAATTAGGCATGTCCCCAAGGAAAAAGCTGTGGAGGCAGGCATGTTGTGGTACTTTTGCGCTCTTCTTGGCTAGTCCTTCGCAGCTGCTGTGTTCTTGTAACTCAGGGCTTTCTGGTTAATAGAGCCCTTACCCTAGGCGTAACTCAAACCTTAACCCTAGGAAGGAAAATCAGCCTATGGTTCGGGATGGTCTCATGGAAATATCAGTGGTGGCAGCCAAGTTGCGTCACTTTTGCGCTCCCCTTGGGATGCCTTTTGCAGCTGCAGTGTGCCTGGAGCCCAGGGCTTCCTGGTTTTAAAAGTCCTAGGCCTAAGCCTAACAGTAACCCTAGGAAGGTAAATCAGCCGGGTATTAGGGTTCTTCCTAAGGGAAAAGCCGTGAAAGCAGCCATGTTGTGGCACTTCTGCACTCCCTTTGGGATGCCTTTGGCAGATGAAGTAAGCCTGGAACTCAGGGCTTCCTGGTTAAAGAAATCCAAGCCCTAGGCTGAACCCTAACCCTAACCCTAGGCAGATAAATCAGCCTAGGTATAGGGATGGTGCCAAGGAAAAAGCTGTGAAAGCTGCCATGTTGTTGCACTTTTGTACTCCCCTTGGGATGCCTTGAACAGCTGCAGTGTGCCTGGAGCTAAGGACTTCCTAGTTTCAAAAATCCTAGCCCTAGGCCTAAGCCTAACAGTAACCCTGGGAAAGTAAGTCAGCCTGGTGTTAGGCTTCTTGCCAAGGAAAAAGCCGTGAAAGCAGCCATGTTGTGGCACTTTTGCACTCCCTTTTGGATGCCTTTCACAGCTCCAGTGTGCCTGGAACTCAGGGCTTCCTGATTATAAATATCCTAGCCCTAGGCCGAACCCCAACCCTAAGACGAGAAAGGCAAATCAGCCAGGAATTAGGCATGTCCCCAAGGAAAAAGCTGTGGAGGCAGGCATGTTGTGGTACTTTTGCGCTCTTCTTGGCTAGTCCTTCGCAGCTGCTGTGTTCTTGGAACTCAGGGCTTTCTGGTTAATAGACCCTTACCCTAGGCGTAACTCAAACCTTAACCCTAGGAAGGAAAATCAGCCTATGGTTCGGGATGGTCTCATGGAAATATCAGTGGTGGCAGCCAAGTTGCGTCACTTTTGCGCTCCCCTTGGGATGCCTTTCGCAGCTGCAGTGTGCCTGGAGCCCAGGGCTTCCTGGTTTTAAAAGTCCTAGGCCTAAGCCTAACAGTAACCCTAGGAAGGTAAATCAGCCGGGTATTAGGGTTCTTCCTAAGGGAAAAGCCGTGAAAGCAGCCATGTTGTGGCACTTCTGCACTCCCTTTGGGATGCCTTTGGCAGATGAAGTAAGCCTGGAACTCAGGGCTTCCTGGTTAAAGAAATCCAAGCCCTAGGCTGAACCCTAACCCTAACCCTAGGCAGATAAATCAGCCTAGGTATAGGGATGGTGCCAAGGAAAAAGCTGTGAAAGCTGCCATGTTGTTGCACTTTTGTACTCCCCTTGGGATGCCTTGAACAGCTGCAGTGTGCCTGGAGCCCAGGGCTTCCTAGTTTTAAAAATCCTAGCCCTAGCCCTAAGCCTAACAGTAACCCTGGGAAGGCAAATCAGCCTGGTGTTAGGCTTCTTGCCAAGGAAAAAGCCGTGAAAGCAGCCATGTTGTGGCACTTTTGCACTCCCTTTTGGATGCCTTTCACAGCTCCAGTGTGCCTGGAACTCAGGGCTTCCTGATTTTAAAAATCCTAGCCCTAGGCCGAACCCCAACCCTAAGACGAGAAAGGCAAATCAGCCAGGAATTAGGCATGTCCCCAAGGAAAAAGCTGTGGAGGCAGGCATGTTGTGGTACTTTTGCGCTCTTCTTGGGTAGTCCTTCGCAGCTGCTGTGTTCTTGGAACTCAGGGCTTTCTGGTAAATAGAGCCCTTACCCTAGGCGTAACTCAAACCTTAACCCTAGGAAGGAAAATCAGCCTATGGTTCGGGATGGTCTCATGGAAATATCAGTGGTGGCAGCCAAGTTGCGTCACTTTTGCGCTCCCCTTGGGATGCCTTTCGCAGCTGCAGTGTGCCTGGAGCCCAGGGCTTCCTGGTTTTAAAAGTCCTAGGCCTAAGCCTAACAGTAACCCTAGGAAGGTAAATCAGCCGGGTATTAGGGTTCTTCCTAAGGGAAAAGCCGTGAAAGCAGCCATGTTGTGGCACTTCTGCACTCCCTTTGGGATGCCTTTGGCAGATGAAGTAAGCCTGGAACTCAGGGCTTCCTGGTTAAAGAAATCCAAGCCCTAGGCTGAACCCTAACCCTAACCCTAGGCAGATAAATCAGCCTAGGTATAGGGATGGTGCCAAGGAAAAAGCTGTGAAAGCTGCCATGTTGTTGCACATTTGTACTCCCCTTGGGATGCCTTGAACAGCTGCAGTGTGCCTGGAGCCCAGGGCTTCCTAGTTTCAAAAATCCTAGCCCTAGGCCTAAGCCTAACAGTAACCCTGGGAAGGCAAATCAGCCTGGTGTTAGGCTTCTTGCCAAGGAAAAAGCCGTGAAAGCAGCCATGTTGTGGCACTTTTGCACTCCCTTTTGGATGCCTTTCACAGCTCCAGTGTGCCTGGAACTCAGGGCTTCCTGATTTTAAAAATCCTAGCCCTAGGCCGAACCCCAACCCTAAGACGAGAAAGGCAAATCAGCCAGGAATTAGGCATGTCCCCAAGGAAAAAGCTGTGGAGGCAGGCATGTTGTGGTACTTTTGCGCTCTTCTTGGCTAGTCCTTCGCAGCTGCTGTGTTCTTGGAACTCAGGGCTTTCTGGTTAATAGAGCCCTTACCCTAGGCGTAACTCAAACCTTAACCCTAGGAAGGAAAATCAGCCTATGGTTCGGGATGGTCTCATGGAAATATCAGTGGTGGCAGCCAAGTTGCGTCACTTTTGCGCTCCCCTTGGGATGCCTTTCGCAGCTGCAGTGTGCCTGGAGCCCAGGGCTTCCTGGTTTTAAAAGTCCTAGGCCTAAGCCTAACAGTAACCCTAGGAAGGTAAATCAGCCGGGTATTAGGGTTCTTCCTAAGGGAAAAGCCGTGAAAGCAGCCATGTTGTGGCACTTCTGCACTCCCTTTGGGATGCCTTTGGCAGATGAAGTAAGCCTGGAACTCAGGGCTTCCTGGTTAAAGAAATCCAAGCCCTAGGCTGAACCCTAACCCTAACCCTAGGCAGATAAATCAGCCTAGGTATAGGGATGGTGCCAAGGAAAAAGCTGTGAAAGCTGCCATGTTGTTGCACTTTTGTACTCCCCTTGGGATGCCTTGAACAGCTGCAGTGTGCCTGGAGCTAAGGGCTTCCTAGTTTTAAAAATCCTAGCCCTAGGCCTAAGCCTAACAGTAACCCTGGGAAGGTAAATCAGCCTGGTGTTAGGCTTCTTGCCAAGGAAAAAGCCGTGAAAGCAGCCATGTTGTGGCACTTTTGCACTCCCTTTTGGATGCCTTTCACAGCTCCAGTGTGCCTGGAACTCAGGGCTTCCTGATTTTAAAAATCCTAGCCCTAGGCCGAACCCCAACCCTAAGACGAGAAAGGCAAATCAGCCAGGAATTAGGCATGTCCCCAAGGAAAAAGCTGTGGAGGCAGGCATGTTGTGGTACTTTTGCGCTCTTCTTGGCTAGTCCTTCGCAGCTGCTGTGTTCTTGGAACTCAGGGCTTTCTGGTTAATAGAGCCCTTACCCTAGGCGTAACTCAAACCTTAACCCTAGGAAGGAAAATCAGCCTATGGTTCGGGATGGTCTCATGGAAATATCAGTGGTGGCAGCCAAGTTGCGTCACTTTTGCGCTCCCCTTGGGATGCCTTTCGCAGCTGCAGTGTGCCTGGAGCCCAGGGCTTCCTGGTTTTAAAAGTCCTAGGCCTAAGCCTAACAGTAACCCTAGGAAGGTAAATCAGCCGGGTATTAGGGTTCTTCCTAAGGGAAAAGCCGTGAAAGCAGCCATGTTGTGGCACTTCTGCACTCCCTTTGGGATGCCTTTGGCAGATGAAGTAAGCCTGGAACTCAGGGCTTCCTGGTTAAAGAAATCCAAGCCCTAGGCTGAACCCTAACCCTAACCCTAGGCAGATAAATCAGCCTAGGTATAGGGATGGTGCCAAGGAAAAAGCTGTGAAAGCTGCCATGTTGTTGCACTTTTGTACTCCCCTTGGGATGCCTTGAACAGCTGCAGTGTGCCTGGAGCCCAGGGCTTCCTAGTTTCAAAAATCCTAGCCCTAGGCCTAAGCCTAACAGTAACCCTGGGAAAGTAAGTCAGCCTGGTGTTAGGCTTCTTGCCAAGGAAAAAGCCGTGAAAGCAGCCATGTTGTGGCACTTTTGCACTCCCTTTTGGATGCCTTTCACAGCTCCAGTGTGCCTGGAACTCAGGGCTTCCTGATTATAAATATCCTAGCCCTAGGCCGAACCCCAACCCTAAGACGAGAAAGGCAAATCAGCCAGGAATTAGGCATGTCCCCAAGGAAAAAGCTGTGGAGGCAGGCATGTTGTGCTACTTTTGCGCTCTTCTTGGCTAGTCCTTCGCAGCTGCTGTGTTCTTGGAACTCAGGGCTTTCTGGTTAATAGACCCTTACCCTAGGCGTAACTCAAACCTTAACCCTAGGAAGGAAAATCAGCCTATGGTTCGGGATGGTCTCATGGAAATATCAGTGGTGGCAGCCAAGTTGCGTCACTTTTGCGCTCCCCTTGGGATGCCTTTCGCAGCTGCAGTGTGCCTGGAGCCCAGGGCTTCCTGGTTTTAAAAGTCCTAGGCCTAAGCCTAACAGTAACCCTAGGAAGGTAAATCAGCCGGGTATTAGGGTTCTTCCTAAGGGAAAAGCCATGAAAGCAGCCATGTTGTGGCACTTCTGCACTCCCTTTGGGATGCCTTTGGCAGATGAAGTAAGCCTGGAACTCAGGGCTTCCTGGTTAAAGAAATCCAAGCCCTAGGCTGAACCCTAACCCTAACCCTAGGCAGATAAATCAG
Organism: Ammospiza caudacuta; assembly: GCF_027887145.1. Taxonomy (NCBI): domain Eukaryota; kingdom Metazoa; phylum Chordata; class Aves; order Passeriformes; family Passerellidae; genus Ammospiza; species Ammospiza caudacuta. The sequence continues at coordinate 76,061 of NW_026683138.1, read as the reverse complement.
CCTAGGTATAGGGATGGTGCCAAGGAAAAAGCTGTGAAAGCTGCCATGTTGTTGCACTTTTGTACTCCCCTTGGGATGCCTTGAACAGCTGCAGTGTGCCTGGAGCTAAGGGCTTCCTAGTTTTAAAAATCCTAGCCCTAGGCCTAAGCCTAACAGTAACCCTGGGAAGGTAAATCAGCCTGGTGTTAGGCTTCTTGCCAAGGAAAAAGCCGTGAAAGCAGCCATGTTGTGGCACTTTTGCACTCCCTTTTGGATGCCTTTCACAGCTCCAGTGTGCCTGGAACTCAGGGCTTCCTGATTATAAAAATCCTAGCCCTAGGCCGAACCCCAACCCTAAGACGAGAAAGGCAAATCAGCCAGGAATTAGGCATGTCCCCAAGGAAAAAGCTGTGGAGGCAGGCATGTTGTGGTACTTTTGCGCTCTTCTTGGCTAGTCCTTCGCAGCTGCTGTGTTCTTGGAACTCAGGGCTTTCTGGTTAATAGAGCCCTTACCCTAGGCGTAACTCAAACCTTAACCCTAGGAAGGAAAATCAGCCTATGGTTCGGGATGGTCTCATGGAAATATCAGTGGTGGCAGCCAAGTTGCGTCACTTTTGCGCTCCCCTTGGGATGCCTTTCGCAGCTGCAGTGTGCCTGGAGCCCAGGGCTTCCTGGTTTTAAAAGTCCTAGGCCTAAGCCTAACAGTAACCCTAGGAAGGTAAATCAGCCGGGTATTAGGGTTCTTCCTAAGGGAAAAGCCGTGAAAGCAGCCATGTTGTGGCACTTCTGCACTCCCTTTGGGATGCCTTTGGCAGATGAAGTAAGCCTGGAACTCAGGGCTTCCTGGTTAAAGAAATCCAAGCCCTAGGCTGAACCCTAACCCTAACCCTAGGCAGATAAATCAGCCTAGGTATAGGGATGGTGCCAAGGAAAAAGCTGTGAAAGCTGCCATGTTGTTGCACTTTTGTACTCCCCTTGGGATGCCTTGAACAGCTGCAGTGTGCCTGGAGCCCAGGGCTTCCTAGTTTCAAAAATCCTAGCCCTAGGCCTAAGCCTAACAGTAACCCTGGGAAAGTAAGTCAGCCTGGTGTTAGGCTTCTTGCCAAGGAAAAAGCCGTGAAAGCAGCCATGTTGTGGCACTTTTGCACTCCCTTTTGGATGCCTTTCACAGCTCCAGTGTGCCTGGAACTCAGGGCTTCCTGATTATAAATATCCTAGCCCTAGGCCGAACCCCAACCCTAAGACGAGAAAGGCAAATCAGCCAGGAATTAGGCATGTCCCCAAGGAAAAAGCTGTGGAGGCAGGCATGTTGTGCTACTTTTGCGCTCTTCTTGGCTAGTCCTTCGCAGCTGCTGTGTTCTTGGAACTCAGGGCTTTCTGGTTAATAGACCCTTACCCTAGGCGTAACTCAAACCTTAACCCTAGGAAGGAAAATCAGCCTATGGTTCGGGATGGTCTCATGGAAATATCAGTGGTGGCAGCCAAGTTGCGTCACTTTTGCGCTCCCCTTGGGATGCCTTTCGCAGCTGCAGTGTGCCTGGAGCCCAGGGCTTCCTGGTTTTAAAAGTCCTAGGCCTAAGCCTAACAGTAACCCTAGGAAGGTAAATCAGCCGGGTATTAGGGTTCTTCCTAAGGGAAAAGCCGTGAAAGCAGCCATGTTGTGGCACTTCTGCACTCCCTTTGGGATGCCTTTGGCAGATGAAGTAAGCCTGGAACTCAGGGCTTCCTGGTTAAAGAAATCCAAGCCCTAGGCTGAACCCTAACCCTAACCCTAGGCAGATAAATCAGCCTAGGTATAGGGATGGTGCCAAGGAAAAAGCTGTGAAAGCTGCCATGTTGTTGCACTTTTGTACTCCCCTTGGGATGCCTTGAACAGCTGCAGTGTGCCTGGAGCTAAGGACTTCCTAGTTTTAAAAATCCTAGACCTAGGCCTAAGCCTAACAGTAACCCTGGGAAGGTAAATCAGCCTGGTGTTAGGCTTCTTGCCAAGGAAAAAGCCGTGAAAGCAGCCATGTTGTGGCACTTTTGCACTCCCTTTTGGATGCCTTTCACAGCTCCAGTGTGCCTGGAACTCAGGGCTTCCTGATTTTAAAAATCCTAGCCCTAGGCCGAACCCCAACCCTAAGACGAGAAAGGCAAATCAGCCAGGAATTAGGCATGTCCCCAAGGAAAAAGCTGTGGAGGCTGGCATGTTGTGGTACTTTTGCGCTCTTCTTGGCTAGTCCTTCGCAGCTGCTGTGTTCTTGGAACTCAGGGCTTTCTGGTAAATAGAGCCCTTACCCTAGGCGTAACTCAAACCTTAACCCTAGGAAGGAAAATCAGCCTATGGTTCGGGATGGTCTCATGGAAATATCAGTGGTGGCAGCCAAGTTGCGTCACTTTTGCGCTCCCCTTGGGATGCCTTTCGCAGCTGCAGTGTGCCTGGAGCCCAGGGCTTCCTGGTTTTAAAAGTCCTAGGCCTAAGCCTAACAGTAACCCTAGGAAGGTAAATCAGCCGGGTATTAGGGTTCTTCCTAAGGGAAAAGCCGTGAAAGCAGCCATGTTGTGGCACTTCTGCACTCCCTTTGGGATGCCTTTGGCAGATGAAGTAAGCCTGGAACTCAGGGCTTCCTGGTTAAAGAAATCCAAGCCCTAGGCTGAACCCTAACCCTAACCCTAGGCAGATAAATCAGCCTAGGTATAGGGATGGTGCCAAGGAAAAAGCTGTGAAAGCTGCCATGTTGTTGCACTTTTGTACTCCCCTTGGGATGCCTTGAACAGCTGCAGTGTGCCTGGAGCTAAGGACTTCCTAGTTTTAAAAATCCTAGACCTAGGCCTAAGCCTAACAGTAACCCTGGGAAGGTAAATCAGCCTGGTGTTAGGCTTCTTGCCAAGGAAAAAGCCGTGAAAGCAGCCATGTTGTGGCACTTTTGCACTCCCTTTTGGATGCCTTTCACAGCTCCAGTGTGCCTGGAACTCAGGGCTTCCTGATTTTAAAAATCCTAGCCCTAGGCCGAACCCCAACCCTAAGACGAGAAAGGCAAATCAGCCAGGAATTAGGCATGTCCCCAAGGAAAAAGCTGTGGAGGCTGGCATGTTGTGGTACTTTTGCGCTCTTCTTGGCTAGTCCTTCGCAGCTGCTGTGTTCTTGGAACTCAGGGCTTTCTGGTAAATAGAGCCCTTACCCTAGGCGTAACTCAAACCTTAACCCTAGGAAGGAAAATCAGCCTATGGTTCGGGATGGTCTCATGGAAATATCAGTGGTGGCAGCCAAGTTGCGTCACTTTTGCGCTCCCCTTGGGATGCCTTTCGCAGCTGCAGTGTGCCTGGAGCCCAGGGCTTCCTGGTTTTAAAAGTCCTAGGCCTAAGCCTAACAGTAACCCTAGGAAGGTAAATCAGCCGGGTATTAGGGTTCTTCCTAAGGGAAAAGCCGTGAAAGCAGCCATGTTGTGGCACTTCTGCACTCCCTTTGGGATGCCTTTGGCAGATGAAGCAAGCCTGGAACTCAGGGCTTCCTGGTTAAAGAAATCCAAGCCCTAGGCTGAAGCCTAACCCTAACCCTAGGCAGATAAATCAGCCTAGGTATAGGGATGGTGCCAAGGAAAAAGCTGTGAAAGCTGCCATGTTGTTGCACTTTTGTACTCCCCTTGGGATGCCTTGAACAGCTGCAGTGTGCCTGGAGCTAAGGGCTTCCTAGTTTTAAAAATCCTAGCCCTAGGCCTAAGCCTAACAGTAACCCTGGGAAGGCAAATCAGCCTGGTGTTAGGCTTCTTGCCAAGGAAAAAGCCGTGAAAGCAGCCATGTTGTGGCACTTTTGCACTCCCTTTTGGATGCCTTTCACAGCTGCAGTGTGCCTGGAACTCAGGGCTTCCTGATTTTAAAAATCCTAGCCCTAGGCTGAACGCCAACCCTAAGACGAGAAAGGCAAATCAGCCAGGAATTAGGCATGTCCCCAAGGAAAAAGCTGTGGAGGCAGGCATGTTGTGCTACTTTTGCGCTCTTCTTGGCTAGTCCTTCGCAGCTGCTGTGTTCTTGGAACTCAGGGCTTTCTGGTTAATAGACCCTTACCCTAGGCGTAACTCAAACCTTAACCCTAGGAAGGAAAATCAGCCTATGGTTCGGGATGGTCTCATGGAAATATCAGTGGTGGCAGCCAAGTTGCGTCACTTTTGCGCTCCCCTTGGGATGCCTTTCGCAGCTGCAGTGTGCCTGGAGCCCAGGGCTTCCTGGTTTTAAAAGTCCTAGGCCTAAGCCTAACAGTAACCCTAGGAAGGTAAATCAGCCGGGTATTAGGGTTCTTCCTAAGGGAAAAGCCGTGAAAGCAGCCATGTTGTGGCACTTCTGCACTCCCTTTGGGATGCCTTTGGCAGATGAAGTAAGCCTGGAACTCAGGGCTTCCTGGTTAAAGAAATCCAAGCCCTAGGCTGAACCCTAACCCTAACCCTAGGCAGATAAATCAGCCTAGGTATAGGGATGGTGCCAAGGAAAAAGCTGTGAAAGCTGCCATGTTGTTGCACTTTTGTACTCCCCTTGGGATGCCTTGAACAGCTGCAGTGTGCCTGGAGCCCAGGGCTTCCTAGTTTCAAAAATCCTAGCCCTAGGCCTAAGCCTAACAGTAACCCTGGGAAAGTAAGTCAGCCTGGTGTTAGGCTTCTTGCCAAGGAAAAAGCCGTGAAAGCAGCCATGTTGTGGCACTTTTGCACTCCCTTTTGGATGCCTTTCACAGCTGCAGTGTGCCTGGAACTCAGGGCTTCCTGATTTTAAAAATCCTAGCCCTAGGCCGAACCCCAACCCTAAGACGAGAAAGGCAAATCAGCCAGGAATTAGGCATGTCCCCAAGGAAAAAGCTGTGGAGGCAGGCATGTTGTGGTACTTTTGCGCTCTTCTTGGCTAGTCCTTCGCAGCTGCTGTGTTCTTGGAACTCAGGGCTTTCTGGTTAATAGACCCTTACCCTAGGCGTAACTCAAACCTTAACCCTAGGAAGGAAAATCAGCCTATGGTTCGGGATGGTCTCATGGAAATATCAGTGGTGGCAGCCAAGTTGCGTCACTTTTGCGCTCCCCTTGGGATGCCTTTCGCAGCTGCAGTGTGCCTGGAGCCCAGGGCTTCCTGGTTTTAAAAGTCCTAGGCCTAAGCCTAACAGTAACCCTAGGAAGGTAAATCAGCCGGGTATTAGGGTTCTTCCTAAGGGAAAAGCCGTGAAAGCAGCCATGTTGTGGCACTTCTGCACTCCCTTTGGGATGCCTTTGGCAGATGAAGTAAGCCTGGAACTCAGGGCTTCCTGGTTAAAGAAATCCAAGCCCTAGGCTGAACCCTAACCCTAACCCTAGGCAGATAAATCAGCCTAGGTATAGGGATGGTGCCAAGGAAAAAGCTGTGAAAGCTGCCATGTTGTTGCACTTTTGTACTCCCCTTGGGATGCCTTGAACAGCTGCAGTGTGCCTGGAGCCCAGGGCTTCCTAGTTTTAAAAATCCTAGCCCTAGGCCTAAGCCTAACAGTAACCCTGGGAAGGTAAATCAGCCTGGTGTTAGGCTTCTTGCCAAGGAAAAAGCCGTGAAAGCAGCCATGTTGTGGAACTTTTGCACTCCCTTTGGGATGCCTTTCACAGCTCCAGTGTGCCTGGAACTCAGGGCTTCCTGATTTTAAAAATCCTAGCCCTAGGCCGAACCCCAACCCTAAGACGAGAAAGGCAAATCAGCCAGGAATTAGGCATGTCCCCAAGGAAAAAGCTGTGGAGGCAGGCATGTTGTGGTACTTTTGCGCTCTTCTTGGCTAGTCCTTCGCAGCTGCTGTGTTCTTGTAACTCAGGGCTTTCTGGTTAATAGAGCCCTTACCCTAGGCGTAACTCAAACCTTAACCCTAGGAAGGAAAATCAGCCTATGGTTCGGGATGGTCTCATGGAAATATCAGTGGTGGCAGCCAAGTTGCGTCACTTTTGCGCTCCCCTTGGGATGCCTTTTGCAGCTGCAGTGTGCCTGGAGCCCAGGGCTTCCTGGTTTTAAAAGTCCTAGGCCTAAGCCTAACAGTAACCCTAGGAAGGTAAATCAGCCGGGTATTAGGGTTCTTCCTAAGGGAAAAGCCGTGAAAGCAGCCATGTTGTGGCACTTCTGCACTCCCTTTGGGATGCCTTTGGCAGATGAAGTAAGCCTGGAACTCAGGGCTTCCTGGTTAAAGAAATCCAAGCCCTAGGCTGAACCCTAACCCTAACCCTAGGCAGATAAATCAGCCTAGGTATAGGGATGGTGCCAAGGAAAAAGCTGTGAAAGCTGCCATGTTGTTGCACTTTTGTACTCCCCTTGGGATGCCTTGAACAGCTGCAGTGTGCCTGGAGCCCAGGGCTTCCTAGTTTCAAAAATCCTAGCCCTAGGCCTAAGCCTAACAGTAACCCTGGGAAAGTAAGTCAGCCTGGTGTTAGGCTTCTTGCCAAGGAAAAAGCCGTGAAAGCAGCCATGTTGTGGCACTTTTGCACTCCCTTTTGGATGCCTTTCACAGCTCCAGTGTGCCTGGAACTCAGGGCTTCCTGATTATAAATATCCTAGCCCTAGGCCGAACCCCAACCCTAAGACGAGAAAGGCAAATCAGCCAGGAATTAGGCATGTCCCCAAGGAAAAAGCTGTGGAGGCAGGCATGTTGTGCTACTTTTGCGCTCTTCTTGGCTAGTCCTTCGCAGCTGCTGTGTTCTTGGAACTCAGGGCTTTCTGGTTAATAGACCCTTACCCTAGGCGTAACTCAAACCTTAACCCTAGGAAGGAAAATCAGCCTATGGTTCGGGATGGTCTCATGGAAATATCAGTGGTGGCAGCCAAGTTGCGTCACTTTTGCGCTCCCCTTGGGATGCCTTTCGCAGCTGCAGTGTGCCTGGAGCCCAGGGCTTCCTGGTTTTAAAAGTCCTAGGCCTAAGCCTAACAGTAACCCTAGGAAGGTAAATCAGCCGGGTATTAGGGTTCTTCCTAAGGGAAAAGCCGTGAAAGCAGCCATGTTGTGGCACTTCTGCACTCCCTTTGGGATGCCTTTGGCAGATGAAGTAAGCCTGGAACTCAGGGCTTCCTGGTTAAAGAAATCCAAGCCCTAGGCTGAACCCTAACCCTAACCCTAGGCAGATAAATCAGCCTAGGTATAGGGATGGTGCCAAGGAAAAAGCTGTGAAAGCTGCCATGTTGTTGCACTTTTGTACTCCCCTTGGGATGCCTTGAACAGCTGCAGTGTGCCTGGAGCCCAGGGCTTCCTAGTTTTAAAAATCCTAGCCCTAGCCCTAAGCCTAACAGTAACCCTTGGAAGGCAAATCAGCCTGGTGTTAGGCTTCTTGCCAAGGAAAAAGCCGTGAAAGCAGCCATGTTGTGGCACTTTTGCACTCCCTTTTGGATGCCTTTCACAGCTCCAGTGTGCCTGGAACTCAGGGCTTCCTGATTTTAAAAATCCTAGCCCTAGGCCGAACCCCAACCCTAAGACGAGAAAGGCAAATCAGCCAGGAATTAGGCATGTCCCCAAGGAAAAAGCTGTGGAGGCAGGCATGTTGTGGTACTTTTGCGCTCTTCTTGGCTAGTCCTTCGCAGCTGCTGTGTTCTTGGAACTCAGGGCTTTCTGGTAAATAGAGCCCTTACCCTAGGCGTAACTCAAACCTTAACCCTAGGAAGGAAAATCAGCCTATGGTTCGGGATGGTCTCATGGAAATATCAGTGGTGGCAGCCAAGTTGCGTCACTTTTGCGCTCCCCTTGGGATGCCTTTCGCAGCTGCAGTGTGCCTGGAGCCCAGGGCTTCCTGGTTTTAAAAGTCCTAGGCCTAAGCCTAACAGTAACCCTAGGAAGGTAAATCAGCCGGGTATTAGGGTTCTTCCTAAGGGAAAAGCCGTGAAAGCAGCCATGTTGTGGCACTTCTGCACTCCCTTTGGGATGCCTTTGGCAGATGAAGTAAGCCTGGAACTCAGGGCTTCCTGGTTAAAGAAATCCAAGCCCTAGGCTGAACCCTAACCCTAACCCTAGGCAGATAAATCAGCCTAGGTATAGGGATGGTGCCAAGGAAAAAGCTGTGAAAGCTGCCATGTTGTTGCACTTTTGTACTCCCCTTGGGATGCCTTGAACAGCTGCAGTGTGCCTGGAGCTAAGGGCTTCCTAGTTTTAAAAATCCTAGCCCTAGGCCTAAGCCTAACAGTAACCCTGGGAAGGCAAATCAGCCTGGTGTTAGGCTTCTTGCCAAGGAAAAAGCCGTGAAAGCAGCCATGTTGTGGCACTTTTGCACTCCCTTTTGGATGCCTTTCACAGCTCCAGTGTGCCTGGAACTCAGGGCTTCCTGATTTTAAAAATCCTAGCCCTAGGCCGAACCCCAACCCTAAGACGAGAAAGGCAAATCAGCCAGGAATTAGGCATGTCCCCAAGGAAAAAGCTGTGGAGGCAGGCATGTTGTGGTACTTTTGCGCTCTTCTTGGCTAGTCCTTCGCAGCTGCTGTGTTCTTGGAACTCAGGGCTTTCTGGTAAATAGAGCCCTTACCCTAGGCGTAACTCAAACCTTAACCCTAGGAAGGAAAATCAGCCTATGGTTCGGGATGGTCTCATGGAAATATCAGTGGTGGCAGCCAAGTTGCGTCACTTTTGCGCTCCCCTTGGGATGCCTTTCGCAGCTGCAGTGTGCCTGGAGCCCAGGGCTTCCTGGTTTTAAAAGTCCTAGGCCTAAGCCTAACAGTAACCCTAGGAAGGTAAATCAGCCGGGTATTAGGGTTCTTCCTAAGGGAAAAGCCGTGAAAGCAGCCATGTTGTGGCACTTCTGCACTCCCTTTGGGATGCCTTTGGCAGATGAAGTAAGCCTGGAACTCAGGGCTTCCTGGTTAAAGAAATCCAAGCCCTAGGCTGAACCCTAACCCTAACCCTAGGCAGATAAATCAGCCTAGGTATAGGGATGGTGCCAAGGAAAAAGCTGTGAAAGCTGCCATGTTGTTGCACTTTTGTACTCCCCTTGGGATGCCTTGAACAGCTGCAGTGTGCCTGGAGCCCAGGGCTTCCTAGTTTCAAAAATCCTAGCCCTAGGCCTAAGCCTAACAGTAACCCTGGGAAAGTAAGTCAGCCTGGTGTTAGGCTTCTTGCCAAGGAAAAAGCCGTGAAAGCAGCCATGTTGTGGCACTTTTGCACTCCCTTTTGGATGCCTTTCACAGCTCCAGTGTGCCTGGAACTCAGGGCTTCGTGATTTTAAAAATCCTAGCCCTAGGCCGAACCCCAACCCTAAGACGAGAAAGGCAAATCAGCCAGGAATTAGGCATGTCCCCAAGGAAAAAGCTGTGGAGGCAGGCATGTTGTGGTACTTTTGCGCTCTTCTTGGCTAGTCCTTCGCAGCTGCTGTGTTCTTGGAACTCAGGGCTTTCTGGTTAATAGACCCTTACCCTAGGCGTAACTCAAACCTTAACCCTAGGAAGGAAAATCAGCCTATGGTTCGGGATGGTCTCATGGAAATATCAGTGGTGGCAGCCAAGTTGCGTCACTTTTGCGCTCCCCTTGGGATGCCTTTCGCAGCTGCAGTGTGCCTGGAGCCCAGGGCTTCCTGGTTTTAAAAGTCCTAGGCCTAAGCCTAACAGTAACCCTAGGAAGGTAAATCAGCCGGGTATTAGGGTTCTTCCTAAGGGAAAAGCCGTGAAAGCAGCCATGTTGTGGCACTTCTGCACTCCCTTTGGGATGCCTTTGGCAGATGAAGTAAGCCTGGAACTCAGGGCTTCCTGGTTAAAGAAATCCAAGCCCTAGGCTGAACCCTAACCCTAACCCTAGGCAGATAAATCAGCCTAGGTATAGGGATGGTGCCAAGGAAAAAGCTGTGAAAGCTGCCATGTTGTTGCACTTTTGTACTCCCCTTGGGATGCCTTGAACAGCTGCAGTGTGCCTGGATCCCAGGGCTTCCTAGTTTCAAAAATCCTAGCCCTAGGCCTAAGCCTAACAGTAACCCTGGGAAAGTAAGTCAGCCTGGTGTTAGGCTTCTTGCCAAGGAAAAAGCCGTGAAAGCAGCCATGTTGTGGTACTTTTGCACTCCCTTTTGGATGCCTTTCACAGCTCCAGTGTGCCTGGAACTCAGGGCTTCCTGATTTTAAAAATCCTAGCCCTAGGCCGAACCCCAACCCTAAGACGAGAAAGGCAAATCAGCCAGGAATTAGGCATGTCCCCAAGGAAAAAGCTGTGGAGGCAGGCATGTTGTGCTACTTTTGCGCTCTTCTTGGCTAGTCCTTCGCAGCTGCTGTGTTCTTGGAACTCAGGGCTTTCTGGTAAATAGAGCCCTTACCCTAGGCGTAACTCAAACCTTAACCCTAGGAAGGAAAATCAGCCTATGGTTCGGGATGGTCTCATGGAAATATCAGTGGTGGCAGCCAAGTTGCGTCACTTTTGCGCTCCCCTTGGGATGCCTTTCGCAGCTGCAGTGTGCCTGGAGCCCAGGGCTTCCTGGTTTTAAAAGTCCTAGGCCTAAGCCTAACAGTAACCCTAGGAAGGTAAATCAGCCGGGTATTAGGGTTCTTCCTAAGGGAAAAGCCGTGAAAGCAGCCATGTTGTGGCACTTCTGCACTCCCTTTGGGATGCCTTTGGCAGATGAAGTAAGCCTGGAACTCAGGGCTTCCTGGTTAAAGAAATCCAAGCCCTAGGCTGAACCCTAACCCTAACCCTAGGCAGATAAATCAGCCTAGGTATAGGGATGGTGCCAAGGAAAAAGCTGTGAAAGCTGCCATGTTGTTGCACATTTGTACTCCCCTTGGGATGCCTTGAACAGCTGCAGTGTGCCTGGAGCCCAGGGCTTCCTAGTTTCAAAAATCCTAGCCCTAGGCCTAAGCCTAACAGTAACCCTGGGAAAGTAAGTCAGCCTGGTGTTAGGCTTCTTGCCAAGGAAAAAGCCGTGAAAGCAGCCATGTTGTGGCACTTTTGCACTCCCTTTTGGATGCCTTTCACAGCTGCAGTGTGCCTGGAACTCAGGGCTTCCTGATTATAAATATCCTAGCCCTAGGCCGAACCCCAACCCTAAGACGAGAAAGGCAAATCAGCCAGGAATTAGGCATGTCCCCAAGGAAAAAGCTGTGGAGGCAGGCATGTTGTGGTACTTTTGCGCTCTTCTTGGCTAGTCCTTCGCAGCTGCTGTGTTCTTGGAACTCAGGGCTTTCTGGTAAATAGAGCCCTTACCCTAGGCGTAACTCAAACCTTAACCCTAGGAAGGAAAATCAGCCTATGGTTCGGGATGCTCTCATGGAAATATCAGTGGTGGCAGCCAAGTTGCGTCACTTTTGCGCTCCCCTTGGGATGCCTTTCGCAGCTGCAGTGTGCCTGGAGCCCAGGGCTTCCTGGTTTTAAAAGTCCTAGGCCTAAGCCTAACAGTAACCCTAGGAAGGTAAATCAGCCGGGTATTAGGGTTCTTCCTAAGGGAAAAGCCGTGAAAGCAGCCATGTTGTGGCACTTCTGCACTCCCTTTGGGATGCCTTTGGCAGATGAAGTAAGCCTGGAACTCAGGGCTTCCTGGTTAAAGAAATCCAAGCCCTAGGCTGAACCCTAACCCTAACCCTAGGCAGATAAATCAGCCTAGGTATAGGGATGGTGCCAAGGAAAAAGCTGTGAAAGCTGCCATGTTGTTGCACTTTTGTACTCCCCTTGGGATGCCTTGAACAGCTGCAGTGTGCCTGGACCCCAGGGCTTCCTAGTTTCAAAAATCCTAGCCCTAGGCCTAAGCCTAACAGTAACCCTGGGAAAGTAAGTCAGCCTGGTGTTAGGCTTCTTGCCAAGGAAAAAGCCGTGAAAGCAGCCATGTTGTGGCACTTTTGCACTCCCTTTTGGATGCCTTTCACAGCTCCAGTGTGCCTGGAACTCAGGGCTTCCTGATTTTAAAAATCCTAGCCCTAGGCCGAACCCCAACCCTAAGACGAGAAAGGCAAATCAGCCAGGAATTAGGCATGTCCCCAAGGAAAAAGCTGTGGAGGCAGGCATGTTGTGGTACTTTTGCGCTCTTCTTGGCTAGTCCTTCGCAGCTGCTGTGTTCTTGGAACTCAGGGCTTTCTGGTAAATAGAGCCCTTACCCTAGGCGTAACTCAAACCTTAACCCTAGGAAGGAAAATCAGCCTATGGTTCGGGATGGTCTCATGGAAATATCAGTGGTGGCAGCCAAGTTGCGTCACTTTTGCGCTCCCCTTGGGATGCCTTTCGCAGCTGCAGTGTGCCTGGAGCCCAGGGCTTCCTGGTTTTAAAAGTCCTAGGCCTAAGCCTAACAGTAACCCTAGGAAGGTAAATCAGCCGGGTATTAGGGTTCTTCCTAAGGGAAAAGCCGTGAAAGCAGCCATGTTGTGGCACTTCTGCACTCCCTTTGGGATGCCTTTGGCAGATGAAGTAAGCCTGGAACTCAGGGCTTCCTGGTTAAAGAAATCCAAGCCCTAGGCTGAACCCTAACCCTAACCCTAGGCAGATAAATCAGCCTAGGTATAGGGATGGTGCCAAGGAAAAAGCTGTGAAAGCTGCCATGTTGTTGCACTTTTGTACTCCCCTTGGGATGCCTTGAACAGCTGCAGTGTGCCTGGAGCTAAGGGCTTCCTAGTTTTAAAAATCCTAGCCCTAGGCCTAAGCCTAACAGTAACCCTGGGAAGGCAAATCAGCCTGGTGTTAGGCTTCTTGCCAAGGAAAAAGCCGTGAAAGCAGCCATGTTGTGGCACTTTTGCACTCCCTTTTGGATGCCTTTCACAGCTCCAGTGTGCCTGGAACTCAGGGCTTCCTGATTTTAAAAATCCTAGCCCTAGGCCGAACCCCAACCCTAAGACGAGAAAGGCAAATCAGCCAGGAATTAGGCATGTCCCCAAGGAAAAAGCTGTGGAGGCAGGCATGTTGTGGTACTTTTGCGCTCTTCTTGGCTAGTCCTTCGCAGCTGCTGTGTTCTTGGAACTCAGGGCTTTCTGGTTAATAGACCCTTACCCTAGGCGTAACTCAAACCTTAACCCTAGGAAGGAAAATCAGCCTATGGTTCGGGATGGTCTCATGGAAATATCAGTGGTGGCAGCCAAGTTGCGTCACTTTTGCGCTCCCCTTGGGATGCCTTTCGCAGCTGCAGTGTGCCTGGAGCCCAGGGCTTCCTGGTTTTAAAAGTCCTAGGCCTAAGCCTAACAGTAACCCTAGGAAGGTAAATCAGCCGGGTATTAGGGTTCTTCCTAAGGGAAAAGCCGTGAAAGCAGCCATGTTGTGGCACTTCTGCACTCCCTTTGGGATGCCTTTGGCAGATGAAGTAAGCCTGGAACTCAGGGCTTCCTGGTTAAAGAAATCCAAGCCCTAGGCTGAACCCTAACCCTAACCCTAGGCAGATAAATCAGCCTAGGTATAGGGATGGTGCCAAGGAAAAAGCTGTGAAAGCTGCCATGTTGTTGCACTTTTGTACTCCCCTTGGGATGCCTTGAACAGCTGCAGTGTGCCTGGATCCCAGGGCTTCCTAGTTTCAAAAATCCTAGCCCTAGGCCTAAGCCTAACAGTAACCCTGGGAAAGTAAGTCAGCCTGGTGTTAGGCTTCTTGCCAAGGACAAAGCCGTGAAAGCAGCCATGTTGTGGTACTTTTGCACTCCCTTTTGGATGCCTTTCACAGCTCCAGTGTGCCTGGAACTCAGGGCTTCCTGATTTTAAAAATCCTAGCCCTAGGCCGAACCCCAACCCTAAGACGAGAAAGGCAAATCAGCCAGGAATTAGGCATGTCCCCAAGGAAAAAGCTGTGGAGGCAGGCATGTTGTGGTACTTTTGCGCTCTTCTTGGCTAGTCCTTCGCAGCTGCTGTGTTCTTGGAACTCAGGGCTTTCTGGTAAATAGAGCCCTTACCCTAGGCGTAACTCAAACCTTAACCCTAGGAAGGAAAATCAGCCTATGGTTCGGGATGGTCTCATGGAAATATCAGTGGTGGCAGCCAAGTTGCGTCACTTTTGCGCTCCCCTTGGGATGCCTTTCGCAGCTGCAGTGTGCCTGGAGCCCAGGGCTTCCTGGTTTTAAAAGTCCTAGGCCTAAGCCTAACAGTAACCCTAGGAAGGTAAATCAGCCGGGTATTAGGGTTCTTCCTAAGGGAAAAGCCGTGAAAGCAGCCATGTTGTGGCACTTCTGCACTCCCTTTGGGATGCCTTTGGCAGATGAAGTAAGCCTGGAACTCAGGGCTTCCTGGTTAAAGAAATCCAAGCCCTAGGCTGAAGCCTAACCCTAACCCTAGGCAGATAAATCAGCCTAGGTATAGGGATGGTGCCAAGGAAAAAGCTGTGAAAGCTGCCATGTTGTTGCACTTTTGTACTCCCCTTGGGATGCCTTGAACAGCTGCAGTGTGCCTGGAGCACAGGGCTTCCTAGTTTCAAAAATCCTAGCCCTAGGCCTAAGCCTAACAGTAACCCTGGGAAAGTAAGTCAGCCTGGTGTTAGGCTTCTTGCCAAGGAAAAAGCCGTGAAAGCAGCCATGTTGTGGCACTTTTGCACTCCCTTTTGGATGCCTTTCACAGCTCCAGTGTGCCTGGAACTCAGGGCTTCCTGATTTTAAAAATCCTAGCCCTAGGCCGAACCCCAACCCTAAGACGAGAAAGGCAAATCAGCCAGGAATTAGGCATGTCCCCAAGGAAAAAGCTGTGGAGGCAGGCATGTTGTGGTACTTTTGCGCTCTTCTTGGCTAGTCCTTCGCAGCTGCTGTGTTCTTGGAACTCAGGGCTTTCTGGTTAATAGACCCTTACCCTAGGCGTAACTCAAACCTTAACCCTAGGAAGGAAAATCAGCCTATGGTTCCGGATGGTCTCATGGAAATATCAGTGGTGGCAGCCAAGTTGCGTCACTTTTGCGCTCCCCTTGGGATGCCTTTCGCAGCTGCAGTGTGCCTGGAGCCCAGGGCTTCCTGGTTTTAAAAGTCCTAGGCCTAAGCCTAACAGTAACCCTAGGAAGGTAAATCAGCCGGGTATTAGGGTTCTTCCTAAGGGAAAAGCCGTGAAAGCAGCCATGTTGTGGCACTTCTGCACTCCCTTTGGGATGCCTTTGGCAGATGAAGTAAGCCTGGAACTCAGGGCTTCCTGGTTAAAGAAATCCAAGCCCTAGGCTGAACCCTAACCCTAACCCTAGGCAGATAAATCAGCCTAGCTATAGGGATGGTGCCAAGGAAAAAGCTGTGAAAGCTGCCATGTTGTTGCACTTTTGTACTCCCCTTGGGATGCCTTGAACAGCTGCAGTGTGCCTGGATCCCAGGGCTTCCTAGTTTCAAAAATCCTAGCCCTAGGCCTAAGCCTAACAGTAACCCTGGGAAAGTAAGTCAGCCTGGTGTTAGGCTTCTTGCCAAGGAAAAAGCCGTGAAAGCAGCCATGTTGTGGTACTTTTGCACTCCCTTTTGGATGCCTTTCACAGCTCCAGTGTGCCTGGAACTCAGGGCTTCCTGATTTTAAAAATCCTAGCCCTAGGCCGAACCCCAACCCTAAGACGAGAAAGGCAAATCAGCCAGGAATTAGGCATGTCCCCAAGGAAAAAGCTGTGGAGGCAGGCATGTTGTGCTACTTTTGCGCTCTTCTTGGCTAGTCCTTCGCAGCTGCTGTGTTCTTGGAACTCAGGGCTTTCTGGTAAATAGAGCCCTTACCCTAGGCGTAACTCAAACCTTAACCCTAGGAAGGAAAATCAGCCTATGGTTCGGGATGGTCTCATGGAAATATCAGTGGTGGCAGCCAAGTTGCGTCACTTTTGCGCTCCCCTTGGGATGCCTTTCGCAGCTGCAGTGTGCCTGGAGCCCAGGGCTTCCTGGTTTAAAAAGTCCTAGGCCTAAGCCTAACAGTAACCCTAGGAAGGTAAATCAGCCGGGTATTAGGGTTCTTCCTAAGGGAAAAGCCGTGAAAGCAGCCATGTTGTGGCACTTCTGCACTCCCTTTGGGATGCCTTTGGCAGATGAAGTAAGCCTGGAACTCAGGGCTTCCTGGTTAAAGAAATCCAAGCCCTAGGCTGAACCCTAACCCTAACCCTAGGCAGATAAATCAGCCTAGGTATAGGGATGGTGCCAAGGAAAAAGCTGTGAAAGCTGCCATGTTGTTGCACATTTGTACTCCCCTTGGGATGCCTTGAACAGCTGCAGTGTGCCTGGAGCCCAGGGCTTCCTAGTTTCAAAAATCCTAGCCCTAGGCCTAAGCCTAACAGTAACCCTGGGAAAGTAAGTCAGCCTGGTGTTAGGCTTCTTGCCAAGGAAAAAGCCGTGAAAGCAGCCATGTTGTGGCACTTTTGCACTCCCTTTTGGATGCCTTTCACAGCTGCAGTGTGCCTGGAACTCAGGGCTTCCTGATTTTAAAAATCCTAGCCCTAGGCCGAACCCCAACCCTAAGACGAGAAAGGCAAATCAGCCAGGAATTAGGCATGTCCCCAAGGAAAAAGCTGTGGAGGCAGGCATGTTGTGGTACTTTTGCGCTCTTCTTGGCTAGTCCTTCGCAGCTGCTGTGTTCTTGGAACTCAGGGCTTTCTGGTTAATAGACCCTTACCCTAGGCGTAACTCAAACCTTAACCCTAGGAAGGAAAATCAGCCTATGGTTCCGGATGGTCTCATGGAAATATCAGTGGTGGCAGCCAAGTTGCGTCACTTTTGCGCTCCCCTTGGGATGCCTTTCGCAGCTGCAGTGTGCCTGGAGCCCAGGGCTTCCTGGTTTTAAAAGTCCTAGGCCTAAGCCTAACAGTAACCCTAGGAAGGTAAATCAGCCGGGTATTAGGGTTCTTCCTAAGGGAAAAGCCGTGAAAGCAGCCATGTTGTGGCACTTCTGCACTCCCTTTGGGATGCCTTTGGCAGATGAAGTAAGCCTGGAACTCAGGGCTTCCTGGTTAAAGAAATCCAAGCCCTAGGCTGAACCCTAACCCTAACCCTAGGCAGATAAATCAGCCTAGGTATAGGGATGGTGCCAAGGAAAAAGCTGTGAAAGCTGCCATGTTGTTGCACTTTTGTACTCCCCTTGGGATGCCTTGAACAGCTGCAGTGTGCCTGGACCCCAGGGCTTCCTAGTTTCAAAAATCCTAGCCCTAGGCCTAAGCCTAACAGTAACCCTGGGAAAGTAAGTCAGCCTGGTGTTAGGCTTCTTGCCAAGGAAAAAGCCGTGAAAGCAGCCATGTTGTGGCACTTTTGCACTCCCTTTTGGATGCCTTTCACAGCTCCAGTGTGCCTGGAACTCAGGGCTTCCTGATTATAAAAATCCTAGCCTTAGGCCGAACCCCAACCCTAAGACGAGAAAGGCAAATCAGCCAGGAATTAGGCATGTCCACAAGGAAAAAGCTGTGGAGGCAGGCATGTTGTGGTACTTTTGCGCTCTTCTTGGCTAGTCCTTCGCAGCTGCTGTGTTCTTGGAACTCAGGGCTTTCTGGTTAATAGACCCTTACCCTAGGCGTAACTCAAACCTTAACCCTAGGAAGGAAAATCAGCCTATGGTTCGGGATGGTCTCATGGAAATATCAGTGGTGGCAGCCAAGTTGCGTCACTTTTGCGCTCCCCTTGGGATGCCTTTCGCAGCTGCAGTGTGCCTGGAGCCCAGGGCTTCCTGGTTTTAAAAGTCCTAGGCCTAAGCCTAACAGTAACCCTAGGAAGGTAAATCAGCCGGGTATTAGGGTTCTTCCTAAGGGAAAAGCCGTGAAAGCAGCCATGTTGTGGCACTTCTGCACTCCCTTTGGGATGCCTTTGGCAGATGAAGTAAGCCTGGAACTCAGGGCTTCCTGGTTAAAGAAATCCAAGCCCTAGGCTGAACCCTAACCCTAAC
Source organism: Ammospiza caudacuta (assembly GCF_027887145.1). Taxonomy (NCBI): domain Eukaryota; kingdom Metazoa; phylum Chordata; class Aves; order Passeriformes; family Passerellidae; genus Ammospiza; species Ammospiza caudacuta. The sequence continues at coordinate 58,408 of NW_026683138.1, read as the reverse complement.
CCTAGGCAGATAAATCAGCCTAGGTATAGGGATGGTGCCAAGGAAAAAGCTGTGAAAGCTGCCATGTTGTTGCACTTTTGTACTCCCCTTGGGATGCCTTGAACAGCTGCAGTGTGCCTGGAGCTAAGGGCTTCCTAGTTTTAAAAATCCTAGCCCTAGGCCTAAGCCTAACAGTAACCCTGGGAAAGTAAGTCAGCCTGGTGTTAGGCTTCTTGCCAAGGAAAAAGCCGTGAAAGCAGCCATGTTGTGGCACTTTTGCACTCCCTTTTGGATGCCTTTCACAGCTCCAGTGTGCCTGGAACTCAGGGCTTCCTGATTTTAAAAATCCTAGCCCTAGGCCGAACCCCAACCCTAAGACGAGAAAGGCAAATCAGCCAGGAATTAGGCATGTCCCCAAGGAAAAAGCTGTGGAGGCAGGCATGTTGTGGTACTTTTGCGCTCTTCTTGGCTAGTCCTTCGCAGCTGCTGTGTTCTTGGAACTCAGGGCTTTCTGGTAAATAGAGCCCTTACCCTAGGCGTAACTCAAACCTTAACCCTAGGAAGGAAAATCAGCCTATGGTTCGGGATGGTCTCATGGAAATATCAGTGGTGGCAGCCAAGTTGCGTCACTTTTGCGCTCCCCTTGGGATGCCTTTCGCAGCTGCAGTGTGCCTGGAGCCCAGGGCTTCCTGGTTTTAAAAGTCCTAGGCCTAAGCCTAACAGTAACCCTAGGAAGGTAAATCAGCCGGGTATTAGGGTTCTTCCTAAGGGAAAAGCCGTGAAAGCAGCCATGTTGTGGCACTTCTGCACTCCCTTTGGGATGCCTTTGGCAGATGAAGTAAGCCTGGAACTCAGGGCTTCCTGGTTAAAGAAATCCAAGCCCTAGGCTGAACCCTAACCCTAACCCTAGGCAGATAATTCAGCCTAGGTATAGGGATGGTGCCAAGGAAAAAGCTGTGAAAGCTGCCATGTTGTTGCACTTTTGTACTCCCCTTGGGATGCCTTGAACAGCTGCAGTGTGCCTGGAGCCCAGGGCTTCCTAGTTTCAAAAATCCTAGCCCTAGGCCTAAGCCTAACAGTAACCCTGGGAAAGTAAGTCAGCCTGGTGTTAGGCTTCTTGCCAAGGAAAAAGCCGTGAAAGCAGCCATGTTGTGGCACTTTTGCACTCCCTTTTGGATGCCTTTCACAGCTCCAGTGTGCCTGGAACTCAGGGCTTCGTGATTTTAAAAATCCTAGCCCTAGGCCGAACCCCAACCCTAAGACGAGAAAGGCAAATCAGCCAGGAATTAGGCATGTCCCCAAGGAAAAAGCTGTGGAGGCAGGCATGTTGTGGTACTTTTGCGCTCTTCTTGGGTAGTCCTTCGCAGCTGCTGTGTTCTTGGAACTCAGGGCTTTCTGGTTAATAGACCCTTACCCTAGGCGTAACTCAAACCTTAACCCTAGGAAGGAAAATCAGCCTATGGTTCGGGATGGTCTCATGGAAATATCAGTGGTGGCAGCCAAGTTGCGTCACTTTTGCGCTCCCCTTGGGATGCCTTTCGCAGCTGCAGTGTGCCTGGAGCCCAGGGCTTCCTGGTTTTAAAAGTCCTAGGCCTAAGCCTAACAGTAACCCTAGGAAGGTAAATCAGCCGGGTATTAGGGTTCTTCCTAAGGGAAAAGCCGTGAAAGCAGCCATGTTGTGGCACTTCTGCACTCCCTTTGGGATGCCTTTGGCAGATGAAGTAAGCCTGGAACTCAGGGCTTCCTGGTTAAAGAAATCCAAGCCCTAGGCTGAACCCTAACCCTAACCCTAGGCAGATAAATCAGCCTAGGTATAGGGATGGTGCCAAGGAAAAAGCTGTGAAAGCTGCCATGTTGTTGCACTTTTGTACTCCCCTTGGGATGCCTTGAACAGCTGCAGTGTGCCTGGAGCCCAGGGCTTCCTAGTTTCAAAAATCCTAGCCCTAGGCCTAAGCCTAACAGTAACCCTGGGAAAGTAAGTCAGCCTGGTGTTAGGCTTCTTGCCAAGGAAAAAGCCGTGAAAGCAGCCATGTTGTGGCACTTTTGCACTCCCTTTTGGATGCCTTTCACAGCTCCAGTGTGCCTGGAACTCAGGGCTTCCTGATTTTAAAAATCCTAGCCCTAGGCCGAACCCCAACCCTAAGACGAGAAAGGCAAATCAGCCAGGAATTAGGCATGTCCCCAAGGAAAAAGCTGTGGAGGCAGGCATGTTGTGGTACTTTTGCGCTCTTCTTGGCTAGTCCTTCGCAGCTGCTGTGTTCTTGGAACTCAGGGCTTTCTGGTTAATAGACCCTTACCCTAGGCGTAACTCAAACCTTAACCCTAGGAAGGAAAATCAGCCTATGGTTCGGGATGGTCTCATGGAAATATCAGTGGTGGCAGCCAAGTTGCGTCACTTTTGCGCTCCCCTTGGGATGCCTTTCGCAGCTGCAGTGTGCCTGGAGCCCAGGGCTTCCTGGTTTTAAAAGTCCTAGGCCTAAGCCTAACAGTAACCCTAGGAAGGTAAATCAGCCGGGTATTAGGGTTCTTCCTAAGGGAAAAGCCGTGAAAGCAGCCATGTTGTGGCACTTCTGCACTCCCTTTGGGATGCCTTTGGCAGATGAAGTAAGCCTGGAACTCAGGGCTTCCTGGTTAAAGAAATCCAAGCCCTAGGCTGAACCCTAACCCTAACCCTAGGCAGATAAATCAGCCTAGGTATAGGGATGGTGCCAAGGAAAAAGCTGTGAAAGCTGCCATGTTGTTGCACTTTTGTACTCCCCTTGGGATGCCTTGAACAGCTGCAGTGTGCCTGGAGCTAAGGGCTTCCTAGTTTTAAAAATCCTAGCCCTAGCCCTAAGCCTAACTGTAACCCTGGGAGGGCAAATCAGCCTGGTGTTAGGCTTCTTGCCAAGGAAAAAGCCGTGAAAGCAGCCATGTTGTGGCACTTTTGCACTCCCTTTTGGATGCCTTTCACAGCTCCAGTGTGCCTGGAACTCAGGGCTTCCTGATTTTAAAAATCCTAGCCCTAGGCCGAACCCCAACCCTAAGACGAGAAAGGCAAATCAGCCAGGAATTAGGCATGTCCCCAAGGAAAAAGCTGTGGAGGCAGGCATGTTGTGGTACTTTTGCGCTCTTCTTGGCTAGTCCTTCGCAGCTGCTGTGTTCTTGGAACTCAGGGCTTTCTGGTTAATAGACCCTTACCCTAGGCGTAACTCAAACCTTAACCCTAGGAAGGAAAATCAGCCTATGGTTCGGGATGGTCTCATGGAAATATCAGTGGTGGCAGCCAAGTTGCGTCACTTTTGCGCTCCCCTTGGGATGCCTTTCGCAGCTGCAGTGTGCCTGGAGCCCAGGGCTTCCTGGTTTTAAAAGTCCTAGGCCTAAGCCTAACAGTAACCCTAGGAAGGTAAATCAGCCGGGTATTAGGGTTCTTCCTAAGGGAAAAGCCGTGAAAGCAGCCATGTTGTGGCACTTCTGCACTCCCTTTGGGATGCCTTTGGCAGATGAAGTAAGCCTGGAACTCAGGGCTTCCTGGTTAAAGAAATCCAAGCCCTAGGCTGAACCCTAACCCTAACTCTAGGCAGATAAATCAGCCTAGGTATAGGGATGGTGCCAAGGAAAAAGCTGTGAAAGCTGCCATGTTGTTGCACTTTTGTACTCCCCTTGGGATGCCTTGAACAGCTGCAGTGTGCCTGGAGCTAAGGGATTCCTAGTTTTAAAAATCCTAGCCCTAGGCCTAAGCCTAACAGTAACCCTGGGAAGGCAAATCAGCCTGGTGTTAGGCTGCTTGCCAAGGAAAAAGCCGTGAAAGCAGCCATGTTGTGGCACTTTTGCACTCCCTTTTGGATGCCTTTCACAGCTCCAGTGTGCCTGGAACTCAGGGCTTCCTGATTTTAAAAATCCTAGCCCTAGGCCGAACCCCAACCCTAAGACGAGAAAGGCAAATCAGCCAGGAATTAGGCATGTCCCCAAGGAAAAAGCTGTGGAGGCAGGCATGTTGTGGTACTTTTGCGCTCTTCTTGGGTAGTCCTTCGCAGCTGCTGTGTTCTTGGAACTCACGGCTTTCTGGTAAATAGAGCCCTTACCCTAGGCGTAACTCAAACCTTAACCCTATGAAGGAAAATCAGCCTATGGTTCGGGATGCTCTCATGGAAATATCAGTGGTGGCAGCCAAGTTGCGTCACTTTTGCGCTCCCCTTGGGATGCCTTTCGCAGCTGCAGTGTGCCTGGAGCCCAGGGCTTCCTGGTTTTAAAAGTCCTAGGCCTAAGCCTAACAGTAACCCTAGGAAGGTAAATCAGCCGGGTATTAGGGTTCTTCCTAAGGGAAAAGCCGTGAAAGCAGCCATGTTGTGGCACTTCTGCACTCCCTTTGGGATGCCTTTGGCAGATGAAGTAAGCCTGGAACTCAGGGCTTCCTGGTTAAAGAAATCCAAGCCCTAGGCTGAACCCTAACCCTAACTCTAGGCAGATAAATCAGCCTAGGTATAGGGATGGTGCCAAGGAAAAAGCTGTGAAAGCTGCCATGTTGTTGCACTTTTGTACTCCCCTTGGGATGCCTTGAACAGCTGCAGTGTGCCTGGAGCTAAGGGATTCCTAGTTTTAAAAATCCTAGCCCTAGGCCTAAGCCTAACAGTAACCCTGGGAAGGCAAATCAGCCTGGTGTTAGGCTGCTTGCCAAGGAAAAAGCCGTGAAAGCAGCCATGTTGTGGCACTTTTGCACTCCCTTTTGGATGCCTTTCACAGCTCCAGTGTGCCTGGAACTCAGGGCTTCCTGATTTTAAAAATCCTAGCCCTAGGCCGAACCCCAACCCTAAGACGAGAAAGGCAAATCAGCCAGGAATTAGGCATGTCCCCAAGGAAAAAGCTGTGGAGGCAGGCATGTTGTGGTACTTTTGCGCTCTTCTTGGGTAGTCCTTCGCAGCTGCTGTGTTCTTGGAACTCACGGCTTTCTGGTAAATAGAGCCCTTACCCTAGGCGTAACTCAAACCTTAACCCTATGAAGGAAAATCAGCCTATGGTTCGGGATGCTCTCATGGAAATATCAGTGGTGGCAGCCAAGTTGCGTCACTTTTGCGCTCCCCTTGGGATGCCTTTCGCAGCTGCAGTGTGCCTGGAGCCCAGGGCTTCCTGGTTTTAAAAGTCCTAGGCCTAAGCCTAACAGTAACCCTAGGAAGGTAAATCAGCCGGGTATTAGGGTTCTTCCTAAGGGAAAAGCCGTGAAAGCAGCCATGTTGTGGCACTTCTGCACTCCCTTTGGGATGCCTTTGGCAGATGAAGTAAGCCTGGAACTCAGGGCTTCCTGGTTAAAGAAATCCAAGCCCTAGGCTGAACCCTAACCCTAACCCTAGGCAGATAAATCAGCCTAGGTATAGGGATGGTGCCAAGGAAAAAGCTGTGAAAGCTGCCATGTTGTTGCACTTTTGTACTCCCCTTGGGATGCCTTGAACAGCTGCAGTGTGCCTGGAGCCCAGGGCTTCCTAGTTTCAAAAATCCTAGCCCTAGGCCTAAGCCTAACAGTAACCCTGGGAAAGTAAGTCAGCCTGGTGTTAGGCTTCTTGCCAAGGAAAAAGCCGTGAAAGCAGCCATGTTGTGGCACTTTTGCACTCCCCTTGGGATGCCTTGAACAGCTGCAGTGTGCCTGGAACTCAGGGCTTCCTGATTTTAAAAATCCTAGCCCTAGGCCGAACCCCAACCCTAAGACGAGAAAGGCAAATCAGCCAGGAATTAGGCATGTCCCCAAGGAAAAAGCTGTGGAGGCAGGCATGTTGTGGTACTTTTGCGCTCTTCTTGGCTAGTCCTTCGCAGCTGCTGTGTTCTTGGAACTCAGGGCTTTCTGGTAAATAGAGCCCTTACCCTAGGCGTAACTCAAACCTTAACCCTAGGAAGGAAAATCAGCCTATGGTTCGGGATGGTCTCATGGAAATATCAGTGGTGGCAGCCAAGTTGCGTCACTTTTGCGCTCCCCTTGGGATGCCTTTCGCAGCTGCAGTGTGCCTGGAGCCCAGGGCTTCCTGGTTTTAAAAGTCCTAGGCCTAAGCCTAACAGTAACCCTAGGAAGGTAAATCAGCCGGGTATTAGGGTTCTTCCTAAGGGAAAAGCCGTGAAAGCAGCCATGTTGTGGCACTTCTGCACTCCCTTTGGGATGCCTTTGGCAGATGAAGTAAGCCTGGAACTCAGGGCTTCCTGGTTAAAGAAATCCAAGCCCTAGGCTGAACCCTAACCCTAACCCTAGGCAGATAAATCAGCCTAGGTATAGGGATGGTGCCAAGGAAAAAGCTGTGAAAGCTGCCATGTTGTTGCACTTTTGTACTCCCCTTGGGATGCCTTGAACAGCTGCAGTGTGCCTGGACCCCAGGGCTTCCTAGTTTCAAAAATCCTAGCCCTAGGCCTAAGCCTAACAGTAACCCTGGGAAAGTAAGTCAGCCTGGTGTTAGGCTTCTTGCCAAGGAAAAAGCCGTGAAAGCAGCCATGTTGTGGCACTTTTGCACTCCCTTTTGGATGCCTTTCACAGCTCCAGTGTGCCTGGAACTCAGGGCTTCCTGATTTTAAAAATCCTAGCCCTAGGCCGAACCCCAACCCTAAGACGAGAAAGGCAAATCAGCCAGGAATTAGGCATGTCCCCAAGGAAAAAGCTGTGGAGGCAGGCATGTTGTGGTACTTTTGCGCTCTTCTTGGCTAGTCCTTCGCAGCTGCTGTGTTCTTGGAACTCAGGGCTTTCTGGTTAATAGACCCTTACCCTAGGCGTAACTCAAACCTTAACCCTAGGAAGGAAAATCAGCCTATGGTTCGGGATGGTCTCATGGAAATATCAGTGGTGGCAGCCAAGTTGCGTCACTTTTGCGCTCCCCTTGGGATGCCTTTCGCAGCTGCAGTGTGCCTGGAGCCCAGGGCTTCCTGGTTTTAAAAGTCCTAGGCCTAAGCCTAACAGTAACCCTAGGAAGGTAAATCAGCCGGGTATTAGGGTTCTTCCTAAGGGAAAAGCCGTGAAAGCAGCCATGTTGTGGCACTTCTGCACTCCCTTTGGGATGCCTTTGGCAGATGAAGTAAGCCTGGAACTCAGGGCTTCCTGGTTAAAGAAATCCAAGCCCTAGGCTGAACCCTAACCCTAACCCTAGGCAGATAAATCAGCCTAGGTATAGGGATGGTGCCAAGGAAAAAGCTGTGAAAGCTGCCATGTTGTTGCACTTTTGTACTCCCCTTGGGATGCCTTGAACAGCTGCAGTGTGCCTGGAGCTAAGGGCTTCCTAGTTTTAAAAATCCTAGCCCTAGGCCTAAGCCTAACAGTAACCCTGGGAAAGTAAATCAGCCTGGTGTTAGGCTTCTTACCAAGGAAAAAGCCGTGAAAGCAGCCATGTTGTGGCACTTTTGCACTCCCTTTTGGATGCCTTTCACAGCTCCAGTGTGCCTGGAACTCAGGGCTTCCTGATTTTAAAAATCCTAGCCCTAGGCCGAACCCCAACCCTAAGACGAGAAAGGCAAATCAGCCAGGAATTAGGCATGTCCCCAAGGAAAAAGCTGTGGAGGCAGGCATGTTGTGGTACTTTTGCGCTCTTCTTGGCTAGTCCTTCGCAGCTGCTGTGTTCTTGGAACTCAGGGCTTTCTGGTAAATAGAGCCCTTACCCTAGGCGTAACTCAAACCTTAACCCTAGGAAGGAAAATCAGCCTATGGTTCGGGATGGTCTCATGGAAATATCAGTGGTGGCAGCCAAGTTGCGTCACTTTTGCGCTCCCCTTGGGATGCCTTTCGCAGCTGCAGTGTGCCTGGAGCCCAGGGCTTCCTGGTTTTAAAAGTCCTAGGCCTAAGCCTAACAGTAACCCTAGGAAGGTAAATCAGCCGGGTATTAGGGTTCTTCCTAAGGGAAAAGCCGTGAAAGCAGCCATGTTGTGGCACTTCTGCACTCCCTTTGGGATGCCTTTGGCAGATGAAGTAAGCCTGGAACTCAGGGCTTCCTGGTTAAAGAAATCCAAGCCCTAGGCTGAACCCTAACCCTAACCCTAGGCAGATAAATCAGCCTAGGTATAGGGATGGTGCCAAGGAAAAAGCTGTGAAAGCTGCCATGTTGTTGCACTTTTGTACTCCCCTTGGGATGCCTTGAACAGCTGCAGTGTGCCTGGAGCCCAGGGCTTCCTAGTTTCAAAAATCCTAGCCCTAGGCCTAAGCCTAACAGTAACCCTGGGAAAGTAAGTCAGCCTGGTGTTAGGCTTCTTGCCAAGGAAAAAGCCGTGAAAGCAGCCATGTTGTGGCACTTTTGCACTCCCTTTTGGATGCCTTTCACAGCTGCAGTGTGCCTGGAACTCAGGGCTTCGTGATTTTAAAAATCCTAGCCCTAGGCCGAACCCCAACCCTAAGACGAGAAAGGCAAATCAGCCAGGAATTAGGCATGTCCCCAAGGAAAAAGCTGTGGAGGCAGGCATGTTGTGCTACTTTTGCGCTCTTCTTGGCTAGTCCTTCGCAGCTGCTGTGTTCTTGGAACTCAGGGCTTTCTGGTTAATAGACCCTTACCCTAGGCGTAACTCAAACCTTAACCCTAGGAAGGAAAATCAGCCTATGGTTCCGGATGGTCTCATGGAAATATCAGTGGTGGCAGCCAAGTTGCGTCACTTTTGCGCTCCCCTTGGGATGCCTTTCGCAGCTGCAGTGTGCCTGGAGCCCAGGGCTTCCTGGTTTTAAAAGTCCTAGGCCTAAGCCTAACAGTAACCCTAGGAAGGTAAATCAGCCGGGTATTAGGGTTCTTCCTAAGGGAAAAGCCGTGAAAGCAGCCATGTTGTGGCACTTCTGCACTCCCTTTGGGATGCCTTTGGCAGATGAAGTAAGCCTGGAACTCAGGGCTTCCTGGTTAAAGAAATCCAAGCCCTAGGCTGAACCCTAACCCTAACCCTAGGCAGATAAATCAGCCTAGGTATAGGGATGGTGCCAAGGAAAAAGCTGTGAAAGCTGCCATGTTGTTGCACTTTTGTACTCCCCTTGGGATGCCTTGAACAGCTGCAGTGTGCCTGGAGCCCAGGGCTTCCTAGTTTCAAAAATCCTAGCCCTAGGCCTAAGCCTAACAGTAACCCTGGGAAAGTAAGTCAGCCTGGTGTTAGGCTTCTTGCCAAGGAAAAAGCCGTGAAAGCAGCCATGTTGTGGCACTTTTGCACTCCCTTTTGGATGCCTTTCACAGCTCCAGTGTGCCTGGAACTCAGGGCTTCCTGATTTTAAAAATCCTAGCCCTAGGCCGAACCCCAAGCCTAAGACGAGAAAGGCAAATCAGCCAGGAATTAGGCATGTCCCCAAGGAAAAAGCTGTGGAGGCAGGCATGTTGTGGTACTTTTGCGCTCTTCTTGGCTAGTCCTTCGCAGCTGCTGTGTTCTTGGAACTCAGGGCTTTCTGGTTAATAGAGCCCTTACCCTAGGCGTAACTCAAACCTTAACCCTAGGAAGGAAAATCAGCCTATGGTTCGGGATGGTCTCATGGAAATATCAGTGGTGGCAGCCAAGTTGCGTCACTTTTGCGCTCCCCTTGGGATGCCTTTCGCAGCTGCAGTGTGCCTGGAGCCCAGGGCTTCCTGGTTTTAAAAGTCCTAGGCCTAAGCCTAACAGTAACCCTAGGAAGGTAAATCAGCCGGGTATTAGGGTTCTTCCTAAGGGAAAAGCCGTGAAAGCAGCCATGTTGTGGCACTTCTGCACTCCCTTTGGGATGCCTTTGGCAGATGAAGTAAGCCTGGAACTCAGGGCTTCCTGGTTAAAGAAATCCAAGCCCTAGGCTGAACCCTAACCCTAACCCTAGGCAGATAAATCAGCCTAGGTATAGGGATGGTGCCAAGGAAAAAGCTGTGAAAGCTGCCATGTTGTTGCACTTTTGTACTCCCCTTGGGATGCCTTGAACAGCTGCAGTGTGCCTGGAGCTAAGGGCTTCCTAGTTTTAAAAATCCTAGCCCTAGGCCTAAGCCTAACAGTAACCCTGGGAAGGTAAATCAGCCTGGTGTTAGGCTTCTTGCCAAGGAAAAAGCCGTGAAAGCAGCCATGTTGTGGCACTTTTGCACTCCCTTTTGGATGCCTTTCACAGCTCCAGTGTGCCTGGAACTCAGGGCTTCCTGATTTTAAAAATCCTAGCCCTAGGCCGAACCCCAACCCTAAGACGAGAAAGGCAAATCAGCCAGGAATTAGGCATGTCCCCAAGGAAAAAGCTGTGGAGGCAGGCATGTTGTGGTACTTTTGCGCTCTTCTTGGCTAGTCCTTCGCAGCTGCTGTGTTCTTGGAACTCAGGGCTTTCTGGTTAATAGACCCTTACCCTAGGCGTAACTCAAACCTTAACCCTAGGAAGGAAAATCAGCCTATGGTTCGGGATGGTCTCATGGAAATATCAGTGGTGGCAGCCAAGTTGCGTCACTTTTGCGCTCCCCTTGGGATGCCTTTCGCAGCTGCAGTGTGCCTGGAGCCCAGGGCTTCCTGGTTTTAAAAGTCCTAGGCCTAAGCCTAACAGTAACCCTAGGAAGGTAAATCAGCCGGGTATTAGGGTTCTTCCTAAGGGAAAAGCCGTGAAAGCAGCCATGTTGTGGCACTTCTGCACTCCCTTTGGGATGCCTTTGGCAGATGAAGTAAGCCTGGAACTCAGGGCTTCCTGGTTAAAGAAATCCAAGCCCTAGGCTGAAGCCTAACCCTAACTCTAGGCAGATAATTCAGCCTAGGTATAGGGATGGTGCCAAGGAAAAAGCTGTGAAAGCTGCCATGTTGTTGCACTTTTGTACTCCCCTTGGGATGCCTTGAACAGCTGCAGTGTGCCTGGAGCTAAGGGATTCCTAGTTTTAAAAATCCTAGCCCTAGGCCTAAGCCTAACAGTAACCCTGGGAAGGCAAATCAGCCTGGTGTTAGGCTGCTTGCCAAGGAAAAAGCCGTGAAAGCAGCCATGTTGTGGCACTTTTGCACTCCCTTTTGGATGCCTTTCACAGCTCCAGTGTGCCTGGAACTCAGGGCTTCCTGATTTTAAAAATCCTAGCCCTAGGCCGAACCCCAACCCTAAGACGAGAAAGGCAAATCAGCCAGGAATTAGGCATGTCCCCAAGGAAAAAGCTGTGGAGGCAGGCATGTTGTGGTACTTTTGCGCTCTTCTTGGGTAGTCCTTCGCAGCTGCTGTGTTCTTGGAACTCACGGCTTTCTGGTAAATAGAGCCTTTACCCTAGGCGTAACTCAAACCTTAACCCTATGAAGGAAAATCAGCCTATGGTTCGGGATGCTCTCATGGAAATATCAGTGGTGGCAGCCAAGTTGCGTCACTTTTGCGCTCCCCTTGGGATGCCTTTCGCAGCTGCAGTGTGCCTGGAGCCCAGGGCTTCCTGGTTTTAAAAGTCCTAGGCCTAAGCCTAACAGTAACCCTAGGAAGGTAAATCAGCCGGGTATTAGGGTTCTTCCTAAGGGAAAAGCCGTGAAAGCAGCCATGTTGTGGCACTTCTGCACTCCCTTTGGGATGCCTTTGGCAGATGAAGTAAGCCTGGAACTCAGGGCTTCCTGGTTAAAGAAATCCAAGCCCTAGGCTGAACCCTAACCCTAACCCTAGGCAGATAAATCAGCCTAGGTATAGGGATGGTGCCAAGGAAAAAGCTGTGAAAGCTGCCATGTTGTTGCACTTTTGTACTCCCCTTGGGATGCCTTGAACAGCTGCAGTGTGCCTGGAGCCCAGGGCTTCCTAGTTTCAAAAATCCTAGCCCTAGGCCTAAGCCTAACAGTAACCCTGGGAAAGTAAGTCAGCCTGGTGTTAGGCTTCTTGCCAAGGAAAAAGCCGTGAAAGCAGCCATGTTGTGGCACTTTTGCACTCCCCTTGGGATGCCTTGAACAGCTGCAGTGTGCCTGGAACTCAGGGCTTCCTGATTTTAAAAATCCTAGCCCTAGGCCGAACCCCAACCCTAAGACGAGAAAGGCAAATCAGCCAGGAATTAGGCATGTCCCCAAGGAAAAAGCAGTGGAGGCAGGCATGTTGTGGTACTTTTGCACTCCCTTTTGGATGCCTTTCACAGCTCCAGTGTGCCTGGAACTCAGGGCTTCCTGATTTTAAAAATCCTAGCCCTAGGCCGAACCCCAACCCTAAGACGAGAAAGGCAAATCAGCCAGGAATTAGGCATGTCCCCAAGGAAAAAGCTGTGGAGGCAGGCATGTTGTGGTACTTTTGCGCTCTTCTTGGCTAGTCCTTCGCAGCTGCTGTGTTCTTGGAACTCAGGGCTTTCTGGTTAATAGAACCCTTACCCTAGGCGTAACTCAAACCTTAACCCTAGGAAGGAAAATCAACCTATGGTTCGGGATGGTCTCATGGAAATATCAGTGGTGGCAGCCAAGTTGCGTCACTTTTGCGCTCCCCTTGGGATGCCTTTCGCAGCTGCAGTGTGCCTGGAGCCCAGGGCTTCCTGGTTTTAAAAGTCCTAGGCCTAAGCCTAACAGTAACCCTAGGAAGGTAAATCAGCCGGGTATTAGGGTTCTTCCTAAGGGAAAAGCCGTGAAAGCAGCCATGTTGTGGCACTTCTGCACTCCCTTTGGGATGCCTTTGGCAGATGAAGTAAGCCTGGAACTCAGGGCTTCCTGGTTAAAGAAATCCAAGCCCTAGGCTGAACCCTAACCCTAACCCTAGGCAGATAAATCAGCCTAGGTATAGGGATGGTGCCAAGGAAAAAGCTGTGAAAGCTGCCATGTTGTTGCACTTTTGTACTCCCCTTGGGATGCCTTGAACAGCTGCAGTGTGCCTGGAGCTAAGGGCTTCCTAGTTTTAAAAATCCTAGCCCTAGGCCTAAGCCTAACAGTAACCCTGGGAAGGCAAATCAGCCTGGTGTTAGGCTTCTTGCCAAGGAAAAAGCCGTGAAAGCAGCCATGTTGTGGCACTTTTGCACTCCCTTTTGGATGCCTTTCACAGCTGCAGTGTGCCTGGAACTCAGGGCTTCCTGATTTTAAAAATCCTAGCCCTAGGCCGAACCCCAACCCTAAGACGAGAAAGGCAAATCAGCCAGGAATTAGGCATGTCCCCAAGGAAAAAGCTGTGGAGGCAGGCATGTTGTGCTACTTTTGCGCTCTTCTTGGCTAGTCCTTCGCAGCTGCTGTGTTCTTGGAACTCAGGGCTTTCTGGTAAATAGACCCTTACCCTAGGCGTAACTCAAACCTTAACCCTAGGAAGGAAAATCAGCCTATGGTTCGGGATGGTCTCATGGAAATATCAGTGGTGGCAGCCAAGTTGCGTCACTTTTGCGCTCCCCTTGGGATGCCTTTCGCAGCTGCAGTGTGCCTGGAGCCCAGGGCTTCCTGGTTTTAAAAGTCCTAGGCCTAAGCCTAACAGTAACCCTAGGAAGGTAAATCAGCCGGGTATTAGGGTTCTTCCTAAGGGAAAAGCCGTGAAAGCAGCCATGTTGTGGCACTTCTGCACTCCCTTTGGGATGCCTTTGGCAGATGAAGTAAGCCTGGAACTCAGGGCTTCCTGGTTAAAGAAATCCAAGCCCTAGGCTGAACCCTAACCCTAACCCTAGGCAGATAAATCAGCCTAGGTATAGGGATGGTGCCAAGGAAAAAGCTGTGAAAGCTGCCATGTTGTTGCACTTTTGTACTCCCCTTGGGATGCCTTGAACAGCTGCAGTGTGCCTGGAGCTAAGGGCTTCCTAGTTTTAAAAATCCTAGCCCTAGGCCTAAGCCTAACAGTAACCCTGGGAAAGTAAGTCAGCCTGGTGTTAGGCTTCTTGCCAAGGAAAAAGCCGTGAAAGCAGCCATGTTGTGGCACTTTTGCACTCCCTTTTGGATGCCTTTCACAGCTCCAGTGTGCCTGGAACTCAGGGCTTCCTGATTTTAAAAATCCTAGCCCTAGGCCGAACCCCAACCCTAAGACGAGAAAGGCAAATCAGCCAGGAATTAGGCATGTCCCCAAGGAAAAAGCTGTGGAGGCAGGCATGTTGTGGTACTTTTGCACTCCCTTTTGGATGCCTTTCACAGCTGCAGTGTGCCTGGAACTCAGGGCTTCCTGATTTTAAAAATCCTAGCCCTAGGCCGAACCCCAACCCTAAGACGAGAAAGGCAAATCAGCCAGGAATTAGGCATGTCCCCAAGGAAAAAGCTGTGGAGGCAGGCATGTTGTGGTACTTTTGCGCTCTTCTTGGCTAGTCCTTCGCAGCTGCTGTGTTCTTGGAACTCAGGGCTTTCTGGTTAATAGAACCCTTACCCTAGGCGTAACTCAAAACTTAGCCCTAGGAAGGAAAATCAACCTATGGTTCGGGATGGTCTCATGGAAATATCAGTGGTGGCAGCCAAGTTGCGTCACTTTTGCGCTCCCCTTGGGATGCCTTTCGCAGCTGCAGTGTGCCTGGAGCCCAGGGCTTCCTGGTTTTAAAAGTCCTAGGCCTAAGCCTAACAGTAACCCTAGGAAGGTAAATCAGCCGGGTATTAGGGTTCTTCCTAAGGGAAAAGCCGTGAAAGCAGCCATGTTGTGGCACTTCTGCACTCCCTTTGGGATGCCTTTGGCAGATGAAGTAAGCCTGGAACTCAGGGCTTCCTGGTTAAAGAAATCCAAGCCCTAGGCTGAACCCTAACCCTAACCCTAGGCAGATAAATGAGCCTAGGTATAGGGATGGTGCCAAGGAAAAAGCCGTGAAAGCAGCCATGTTGTGGCACTTTTGCACTCCCTTTTGGATGCCTTTCACAGCTCCAGTGTGCCTGGAACTCAGGGCTTCCTGATTTTAAAAATCCTAGCCCTAGGCTGAACCCCAACCCTAAGACGAGAAAGGCAAATCAGCCAGGAATTAGGCATGTCCCCAAGGAAAAAGCTGTGGAGGCAGGCATGTTGTGGTACTTTTGCGCTCTTCTTGGCTAGTCCTTCGCAGCTGCTGTGTTCTTGGAACTCAGGGCTTTCTGGTTAATAGACCCTTACCCTAGGCGTAACTCAAACCTTAACCCTAGGAAGGAAAATCAGCCTATGGTTCGGGATGGTCTCATGGAAATATCAGTGGTGGCAGCCAAGTTGCGTCACTTTTGCGCTCCCCTTGGGATGCCTTTCGCAGCTGCAGTGTGCCTGGAGCCCAGGGCTTCCTGGTTTTAAAAGTCCTAGGCCTAAGCCTAACAGTAACCCTAGGAAGGTAAATCAGCCGGGTATTAGGGTTCTTCCAAAGGGAAAAGCCGTGAAAGCAGCCATGTTGTGGCACTTCTGCACTCCCTTTGGGATGCCTTTGGCAGATGAAGTAAGCCTGGAACTCAGGGCTTCCTGGTTAAAGAAATCCAAGCCCTAGGCTGAAGCCTAACCCTAACCCTAGGCAGATAAATCAGCCTAGGTATAGGGATGGTGCCAAGGAAAAAGCTGTGAAAGCTGCCATGTTGTTGCACTTTTGTACTCCCCTTGGGATGCCTTGAACAGCTGCAGTGTGCCTGGAGCTAAGGGCTTCCTAGTTTTAAAAATCCTAGCCCTAGGCCTAAGCCTAACAGTAACCCTGGGAAGGTAAATCAGCCTGGTGTTAGGCTTCTTGCCAAGGAAAAAGCCGTGAAAGCAGCCATGTTGTGGCACTTTTGCACTCCCTTTTGGATGCCTTTCACAGCTCCACTGTGCCTGGAACTCAGGGCTTCCTGATTTTAAAAATCCTAGCCCTAGGCCGAACCCCAACCCTAAGACGAGAAAGGCAAATCAGCCAGGAATTAGGCATGTCCCCAAGGAAAAAGCTGTGGAGGCAGGCATGTTGTGGTACTTTTGCGCTCTTCTTGGGTAGTCCTTCGCAGCTGCTGTGTTCTTGGAACTCAGGGCTTTCTGGTTATTAGAACCGTTACCCTAGGCGTAACTCAAACCTTAACCCTAGGAAGGAAAATCAGCCTATGGTTCGGGATGGTCTCATGGAAATATCAGTGGTGGCAGCCAAGTTGCGTCACTTTTGCGCTCCCCTTGGGATGCCTTTCGCAGCTGCAGTGTGCCTGGAGCCCAGGGCTTCCTGGTTTAAAAAGTCCTAGGCCTAAGCCTAACAGTAACCCTAGGAAGGTAAATCAGCCGGGTATTAGGGTTCTTCCTAAGGGAAAAGCCGTGAAAGCAGCCATGTTGTGGCACTTCTGCACTCCCTTTGGGATGCCTTTGGCAGATGAAGTAAGCCTGGAACTCAGGGCTTCCTGGTTAAAGAAATCCAAGCCCTAGGCTGAACCCTAACCCTAACTCTAGGCAGATAAATCAGCCTAGGTATAGGGATGGTGCCAAGGAAAAAGCTGTGAAAGCTGCCATGTTGTTGCACTTTTGTACTCCCCTTGGGATGCCTTGAACAGCTGCAGTGTGCCTGGAGCTAAGGGCTTCCTAGTTTTAAAAATCCTAGCCCTAGGCCTAAGCCTAACAGTAACCCTGGGAAGGCAAATCAGCCTGGTGTTAGGCTTCTTGCCAAGGAAAAAGCCGTGAAAGCAGCCATGTTGTGGCACTTTTGCACTCCCTTTTGGATGCCTTTCACAGCTGCAGTGTGCCTGGAACTCAGGGCTTCCTGATTTTAAAAATCCTAGCCCTAGGCCGAACCCCAACCCTAAGACGAGAAAGGCAAATCAGCCAGGAATTAGGCATGTCCCCAAGGAAAAAGCTGTGGAGGCAGGCATGTTGTGGTACTTTTGCGCTCTTCTTGGGTAGTCCTTCGCAGCTGCTGTGTTCTTGGAACTCAGGGCTTTCTGGTTAATAGAGCCCTTACCCTAGGCGTAACTCAAACCTTAACCCTAGGAAGGAAAATCAGCCTATGGTTCGGGATGGTCTCATGGAAATATCAGTGGTGGCAGCCAAGTTGCGTCACTTTTGCGCTCCCCTTGGGATGCCTTTCGCAGCTGCAGTGTGCCTGGAGCCCAGGGCTTCCTGGTTTTAAAAGTCCTAGGCCTAAGCCTAACAGTAACCCTAGGAAGGTAAATCAGCCGGGTATTAGGGTTCTTCCTAAGGGAAAAGCCGTGAAAGCAGCCATGTTGTGGCACTTCTGCACTCCCTTTGGGATGCCTTTGGCAGATGAAGTAAGCCTGGAACTCAGGGCTTCCTGGTTAAAGAAATCCAAGCCCTAGGCTGAACCCTAACCCTAACCCTAGGCAGATAAATCAGCCTAGGTATAGGGATGGTGCCAAGGAAAAAGCTGTGAAAGCTGCCATGTTGTTGCACTTTTGTACTCCCCTTGGGATGCCTTGAACAGCTGCAGTGTGCCTGGAGCCCAGGGCTTCCTAGTTTCAAAAATCCTAGCCCTAGGCCTAAGCCTAACAGTAACCCTGGGAAGGTAAATCAGCCTGGTGTTAGGCTTCTTGCCAAGGAAAAAGCCGTGAAAGCAGCCATGTTGTGGCACTTTTGCACTCCCTTTTGGATGCCTTTCACAGCTCCAGTGTGCCTGGAACTCAGGGCTTCCTGATTTTAAAAATCCTAGCCCTAGGCCGAACCCCAACCCTAAGACGAGAAAGGCAAATCAGCCAGGAATTAGGCATGTCCCCAAGGAAAAAGCTGTGGAGGCAGGCATGTTGTGGTACTTTTGCGCTCTTCTTGGCTAGTCCTTCGCAGCTGCTGTGTTCTTGGAACTCAGGGCTTTCTGGTTAATAGAGCCCTTACCCTAGGCGTAACTCAAACCTTAACCCTAGGAAGGAAAATCAGCCTATGGTTCGGGATGGTCTCATGGAAATATCAGTGGTGGCAGCCAAGTTGCGTCACTTTTGCGCTCCCCTTGGGATGCCTTTCGCAGCTGCAGTGTGCCTGGAGCCCAGGGCTTCCTGGTTTTAAAAGTCCTAGGCCTAAGCCTAACAGTAACCCTAGGAAGGTAAATCAGCCGGGTATTAGGGTTCTTCCTAAGGGAAAAGCCGTGAAAGCAGCCATGTTGTGGCACTTCTGCACTCCCTTTGGGATGCCTTTGGCAGATGAAGTAAGCCTGGAACTCAGGGCTTCCTGGTTAAAGAAATCCAAGCCCTAGGCTGAACCCTAACCCTAACCCTAGGCAGATAAATCAGCCTAGGTATAGGGATGGTGCCAAGGAAAAAGCTGTGAAAGCTGCCATGTTGTTGCACTCCCCTTGGGATGCCTTGAACAGCTGCAGTGTGCCTGGAGCTAAGGGCTTCCTAGTTTCAAAAATCCTAGCCCTAGGCCTAAGCCTAACAGTAACCCTGGGAAAGTAAGTCAGCCTGGTGTTAGGCTTCTTGCCAAGGAAAAAGCCGTGAAAGCAGCCATGTTGTGGCACTTTTGCACTCCCTTTTGGATGCCTTTCACAGCTGCAGTGTGCCTGGAACTCAGGGCTTCCTGATTTTAAAAATCCTAGCCCTAGGCCGAACCCCAACCCTAAGACGAGAAAGGCAAATCAGCCAGGAATTAGGCATGTCCCCAAGGAAAAAGCTGTGGAGGCAGGCATGTTGTGGTACTTTTGCGCTCTTCTTGGGTAATCCTTCGCAGCTGCTGTGTTCTTGGAACTCAGGGCTTTCTGGTTAATAGAACCCTTACCCTAGGCGTAACTCAAACCTTAACCCTAGGAAGGAAAATCAACCTATGGTTCGGGATGGTCTCATGGAAATATCAGTGGTGGCAGCCAAGTTGCGTCACTTTTGCGCTCCCCTTGGGATGCCTTTCGCAGCTGCAGTGTGCCTGGAGCCCAGGGCTTCCTGGTTTTAAAAGTCCTAGGCCTAAGCCTAACAGTAACCCTAGGAAGGTAAATCAGCCGGGTATTAGGGTTCTTCCTAAGGGAAAAGCCGTGAAAGCAGCCATGTTGTGGCACTTCTGCACTCCCTTTGGGATGCCTTTGGCAGATGAAGTAAGCCTGGAACTCAGGGCTTCCTGGTTAAAGAAATCCAATCCCTAGGCTGAACCCTAACCCTAACCCTAGGCACATAAATCAGCCTAGGTATAGGGATGGTGCCAAGGAAAAAGCTGTGAAAGCTGCCATGTTGTTGCACTTTTGTACTCCCCTTGGGATGCCTTGAACAGCTGCAGTGTGCCTGGAGCTAAGGGCTTCCTAGTTTTAAAAATCCTAGCCCTAGGCCTAAGCCTAACAGTAACCCTGGGAAGGCAAATCAGCCTGGTGTTAGGCTTCTTGCCAAGGAAAAAGCCGTGAAAGCAGCCATGTTGTGGCACTTTTGCACTCCCTTTTGGATGCCTTTCACAGCTCCAGTGTGCCTGGAACTCAGGGCTTCCTGATTTTAAAAATCCTAGCCCTAGGCCGAACCCCAACCCTAAGACGAGAAAGGCAAATCAGCCAGGAATTAGGCATGGCCCCAAGGAAAAAGCTGTGGAGGCAGGCATGTTGTGCTACTTTTGCGCTCTTCTTGGCTAGTCCTTCGCAGCTGCTGTGTTCTTGGAACTCAGGGCTTTCTGGTTAATAGAGCCCTTACCCTAGGCGTAACTCAAACCTTAACCCTAGGAAGGAAAATCAGCCTATGGTTCGGGATGGTCTCATGGAAATATCAGTGGTGGCAGCCAAGTTGCGTCACTTTTGCGCTCCCCTTGGGATGCCTTTCGCAGCTGCAGTGTGCCTGGAGCCCAGGGCTTCCTGGTTTTAAAAGTCCTAGGCCTAAGCCTAACAGTAACCCTAGGAAGGTAAATCAGCCGGGTATTAGGGTTCTTCCTAAGGGAAAAGCCGTGAAAGCAGCCATGTTGTGGCACTTCTGCACTCCCTTTGGGATGCCTTTGGCAGATGAAGTAAGCCTGGAACTCAGGGCTTCCTGGTTAAAGAAATCCAAGCCCTAGGCTGAACCCTAACCCTAACCCTAGGCAGATAAATCAGCCTAGGTATAGGGATGGTGCCAAGGAAAAAGCTGTGAAAGCTGCCATGTTGTTGCACTTTTGTACTCCCCTTGGGATGCCTTGAACAGCTGCAGTGTGCCTGGAGCCCAGGGCTTCCTAGTTTCAAAAATCCTAGCCCTAGGCCTAAGCCTAACAGTAACCCTGGGAAAGTAAGTCAGCCTGGTGTTAGGCTTCTTGCCAAGGAAAAAGCCGTGAAAGCAGCCATGTTGTGGCACTTTTGCACTCCCTTTTGGATGCCTTTCACAGCTGCAGTGTGCCTGGAACTCAGGGCTTCCTGATTTTAAAAATCCTAGCCCTAGGCTGAACCCCAACCCTAAGACGAGAAAGGCAAATCAGCCAGGAATTAGGCATGTCCCCAAGGAAAAAGCTGTGGAGGCAGGCATGTTGTGGTACTTTTGCACTCTTCTTGGGTAGTCCTTCGCAGCTGCTGTGTTCTTGGAACTCAGGGCTTTCTGGTTAATAGACCCTTACCCTAGGCGTAACTCAAACCTTAACCCTAGGAAGGAAAATCAGCCTATGGTTCGGGATGGTCTCATGGAAATATCAGTGGTGGCAGCCAAGTTGCGTCACTTTTGCGCTCCCCTTGGGATGCCTTTCGCAGCTGCAGTGTGCCTGGAGCCCAGGGCTTCCTGGTTTTAAAAGTCCTAGGCCTAAGCCTAACAGTAACCCTAGGAAGGTAAATCAGCCGGGTATTAGGGTTCTTCCTAAGGGAAAAGCCGTGAAAGCAGCCATGTTGTGGCACTTCTGCACTCCCTTTGGGATGCCTTTGGCAGATGAAGTAAGCCTGGAACTCAGGGCTTCCTGGTTAAAGAAATCCAAGCCCTAGGCTGAACCCTAACCCTAACCCTAGGCAGATAAATCAGCCTAGGTATAGGGATGGTGCCAAGGAAAAAGCTGTGAAAGCTGCCATGTTGTTGCACTTTTGTACTCCCCTTGGGATGCCTTGAACAGCTGCAGTGTGCCTGGAGCCCAGGGCTTCCTAGTTTTAAAAATCCTAGCCCTAGGCCTAAGCCTAACAGTAACCCTGG
This sequence comes from Ammospiza caudacuta, assembly GCF_027887145.1. Taxonomy (NCBI): domain Eukaryota; kingdom Metazoa; phylum Chordata; class Aves; order Passeriformes; family Passerellidae; genus Ammospiza; species Ammospiza caudacuta. Next base: position 37,732 of record NW_026683138.1, on the reverse strand, counting down.
GAAAGTAAGTCAGCCTGGTGTTAGGCTTCTTGCCAAGGAAAAAGCCGTGAAAGCAGCCATGTTGTGGCACTTTTGCACTCCCTTTTGGATGCCTTTCACAGCTGCAGTGTGCCTGGAACTCAGGGCTTCCTGATTTTAAAAATCCTAGCCCTAGGCTGAACCCCAACCCTAAGACGAGAAAGGCAAATCAGCCAGGAATTAGGCATGTCCCCAAGGAAAAAGCTGTGGAGGCAGGCATGTTGTGCTACTTTTGCGCTCTTCTTGGCTAGTCCTTCGCAGCTGCTGTGTTCTTGGAACTCAGGGCTTTCTGGTTAATAGAGCCCTTACCCTAGGCGTAACTCAAACCTTAACCCTAGGAAGGAAAATCAGCCTATGGTTCGGGATGGTCTCATGGAAATATCAGTGGTGGCAGACAAGTTGCGTCACTTTTGCGCTCCCCTTGGGATGCCTTTCGCAGCTGCAGTTTGCCTGGAGCCCAGGGCTTCCTGGTTTTAAAAGTCCTAGGCCTAAGCCTAACAGTAACCCTAGGAAAGTAAGTCAGCCTGGTGTTAGGCTTCTTGCCAAGGAAAAAGCCGTGAAAGCAGCCATGTTGTGGCACTTCTGCACTCCCTTTGGGATGCCTTTGGCAGATGAAGTAAGCCTGGAACTCAGGGCTTCCTGGTTAAAGAAATCCAAGCCCTAGGCTGAACCCTAACCCTAACCCTAGGCAGATAAATCAGCCTAGGTATAGGGATGGTGCCAAGGAAAAAGCTGTGAAAGCTGCCATGTTGTTGCACTTTTGTACTCCCCTTGGGATGCCTTGAACAGCTGCAGTGTGCCTGGAGCCCAGGGCTTCCTAGTTTCAAAAATCCTAGCCCTAGGCCTAAGCCTAACAGTAACCCTGGGAAAGTAAGTCAGCCTGGTGTTAGGCATCTTGCCAAGGAAAAAGCCGTGAAAGCAGCCATGTTGTGGCACTTTTGCACTCCCTTTTGGATGCCTTTCACAGCTCCAGTGTGCCTGGAACTCAGGGCTTCCTGATTTTAAAAATCCTAGCCCTAGGCCGAACCCCAACCCTAAGACGAGAAAGGCAAATCAGCCAGGAATTAGGCATGTCCCCAAGGAAAAAGCTGTGGAGGCAGGCATGTTGTGGTACTTTTGCACTCCCTTTTGGATGCCTTTCACAGCTGCAGTGTGCCTGGAACTCAGGGCTTCCTGATTTTAAAAATCCTAGCCCTAGGCCGAACCCCAACCCTAAGACGAGAAAGGCAAATCAGCCAGGAATTAGGCATGTCCCCAAGGAAAAAGCTGTGGAGGCAGGCATGTTGTGGTACTTTTGCGCTCTTCTTGGGTAATCCTTCGCAGCTGCTGTGTTCTTGGAACTCAGGGCTTTCTGGTTAATAGAACCCTTACCCTAGGCGTAACTCAAACCTTAACCCTAGGAAGGAAAATCAGCCTATGGTTCGGGATGGTCTCATGGAAATATCAGTGGTGGCAGCCAAGTTGCGTCACTTTTGCGCTCCCCTTGGGATGCCTTTCGCAGCTGCAGTGTGCCTGGAGCCCAGGGCTTCCTGGTTTTAAAAGTCCTAGGCCTAAGCCTAACAGTAAGCCTAGGAAGGTAAATCAGCCGGGTATTAGGGTTCTTCCTAAGGGAAAAGCCGTGAAAGCAGCCATGTTGTGGCACTTCTGCACTCCCTTTGGGATGCCTTTGGCAGATGAAGTAAGCCTGGAACTCAGGGCTTCCTGGTTAAAGAAATCCAAGCCCTAGGCTGAACCCTAACCCTAACCCTAGGCAGATAAATCAGCCTAGGTATAGGGATGGTGCCAAGGAAAAAGCTGTGAAAGCTGCCATGTTGTTGCACTTTTGTACTCCCCTTGGGATGCCTTGAACAGCTGCAGTGTGCCTGGAGCTAAGGGCTTCCTAGTTTTAAAAATCCTAGCCCTAGGCCTAAGCCTAACAGTAACCCTGGGAAGGTAAATCAGCCTGGTGTTAGGCTTCTTGCCAAGGAAAAAGCCGTGAAAGCAGCCATGTTGTGGCACTTTTGCACTCCCTTTTGGATGCCTTTCACAGCTGCAGTGTGCCTGGAACTCAGGGCTTCCTGATTTTAAAAATCCTAGCCCTAGGCCGAACCCCAACCCTAAGACGAGAAAGGCAAATCAGCCAGGAATTAGGCATGTCCCCAAGGAAAAAGGTGTGGAGGCAGGCATGTTGTGCTACTTTTGCGCTCTTCTTGGGTAGTCCTTCGCAGCTGCTGTGTTCTTGGAACTCAGGGCTTTCTGGTTAATAGACCCTTACCCTAGGCGTAACTCAAACCTTAACCCTAGGAAGGAAAATCAGCCTATGGTTCGGGATGGTCTCATGGAAATATCAGTGGTGGCAGCCAAGTTGCGTCACTTTTGCGCTCCCCTTGGGATGCCTTTCGCAGCTGCAGTGTGCCTGGAGCCCAGGGCTTCCTGGTTTAAAAAGTCCTAGGCCTAAGCCTAACAGTAACCCTAGGAAGGTAAATCAGCCGGGTATTAGGGTTCTTCCTAAGGGAAAAGCCGTGAAAGCAGCCATGTTGTGGCACTTCTGCACTCCCTTTGGGATGCCTTTGGCAGATGAAGTAAGCCTGGAACTCAGGGCTTCCTGGTTAAAGAAATCCAAGCCCTAGGCTGAACCCTAACCCTAACCCTAGGCAGATAAATCAGCCTAGGTATAGGGATGGTGCCAAGGAAAAAGCTGTGAAAGCTGCCATGTTGTTGCACTTTTGTACTCCCCTTGGGATGCCTTGAACAGCTGCAGTGTGCCTGGAGCCCAGGGCTTCCTAGTTTCAAAAATCCTAGCCCTAGGCCTAAGCCTAACAGTAACCCTGGGAAAGTAAGTCAGCCTGGTGTTAGGCTTCTTGCCAAGGAAAAAGCCGTGAAAGCAGCCATGTTGTGGCACTTTTGCACTCCCTTTTGGATGCCTTTCACAGCTGCAGTGTGCCTGGAACTCAGGGCTTCCTGATTTTAAAAATCCTAGCCCTAGGCCGAACCCCAACCCTAAGACGAGAAAGGCAAATCAGCCAGGAATTAGGCATGTCCCCAAGGAAAAAGCTGTGGAGGCAGGCATGTTGTGGTACTTTTGCACTCCCTTTTGGATGCCTTTCACAGCTGCAGTGTGCCTGGAACTCAGGGCTTCCTGATTTTAAAAATCCTAGCCCTAGGCCGAACCCCAACCCTAAGACGAGAAAGGCAAATCAGCCAGGAATTAGGCATGTCCCCAAGGAAAAAGCTGTGGAGGCAGGCATGTTGTGCTACTTTTGCGCTCTTCTTGGGTAGTCCTTCGCAGCTGCTGTGTTCTTGGAACTCAGGGCTTTCTGGTTAATAGACCCTTACCCTAGGCGTAACTCAAACCTTATCCCTAGGAAGGAAAATCAGCCTATGGTTCGGGATGGTCTCATGGAAATATCAGTGGTGGCAGCCAAGTTGCGTCACTTTTGCGCTCCCCTTGGGATGCCTTTCGCAGCTGCAGTGTGCCTGGAGCCCAGGGCTTCCTGGTTTTAAAAGTCCTAGGCCTAAGCCTAACAGTAACCCTAGGAAGGTAAATCAGCCGGGTATTAGGGTTCTTCCTAAGGGAAAAGCCGTGAAAGCAGCCATGTTGTGGCACTTCTGCACTCCCTTTGGGATGCCTTTGGCAGATGAAGTAAGCCTGGAACTCAGGGCTTCCTGGTTAAAGAAATCCAAGCCCTAGGCTGAACCCTAACCCTAACCCTAGGCAGATAAATCAGCCTAGCTATAGGGATGGTGCCAAGGAAAAAGCTGTGAAAGCTGCCATGTTGTTGCACTTTTGTACTCCCCTTGGGATGCCTTGAACAGCTGCAGTGTGCCTGGAGCCCAGGGCTTCCTAGTTTTAAAAATCCTAGCCCTAGGCCTAAGCCTAACAGTAACCCTGGGAAAGTAAGTCAGCCTGGTGTTAGGCTTCTTGCCAAGGAAAAAGCCGTGAAAGCAGCCATGTTGTGGCACTTTTGCACTCCCTTTTGGATGCCTTTCACAGCTGCAGTGTGCCTGGAACTCAGGGCTTCCTGATTTTAAAAATCCTAGCCCTAGGCTGAACCCCAACCCTAAGACGAGAAAGGCAAATCAGCCAGGAATTAGGCATGTCCCCAAGGAAAAAGCTGTGGAGGCAGGCATGTTGTGGTACTTTTGCGCTCTTCTTGGCTAGTCCTTCGCAGCTGCTGTGTTCTTGGAACTCAGGGCTTTCTGGTTAATAGAACCCTTACCCTAGGCGTAACTCAAACCTTAACCCTAGGAAGGAAAATCAACCTATGGTTCGGGATGGTCTCATGGAAATATCAGTGGTGGCAGCCAAGTTGCGTCACTTTTGCGCTCCCCTTGGGATGCCTTTCGCAGCTGCAGTGTGCCTGGAGCCCAGGGCTTCCTGGTTTTAAAAGTCCTAGGCCTAAGCCTAACAGTAACCCTAGGAAGGTAAATCAGCCGGGTATTAGGGTTCTTCCTAAGGGAAAAGCCGTGAAAGCAGCCATGTTGTGGCACTTCTGCACTCCCTTTGGGATGCCTTTGGCAGATGAAGTAAGCCTGGAACTCAGGGCTTCCTGGTTAAAGAAATCCAAGCCCTAGGCTGAACCCTAACCCTAACCCTAGGCAGATAAATCAGCCTAGGTATAGGGATGGTGCCAAGGAAAAAGCTGTGAAAGCTGCCATGTTGTTGCACTTTTGTACTCCCCTTGGGATGCCTTGAACAGCTGCAGTGTGCCTGGAGCCCAGGGCTTCCTAGTTTCAAAAATCCTAGCCCTAGGCCTAAGCCTAACAGTAACCCTGGGAAAGTAAGTCAGCCTGGTGTTAGGCTTCTTGCCAAGGAAAAAGCCGTGAAAGCAGCCATGTTGTGGCACTTTTGCACTCCCTTTTGGATGCCTTTCACAGCTCCAGTGTGCCTGGAACTCAGGGCTTCCTGATTTTAAAAATCCTAGCCCTAGGCCGAACCCCAACCCTAAGACGAGAAAGGCAAATCAGCCAGGAATTAGGCATGTCCCCAAGGAAAAAGCTGTGGAGGCAGGCATGTTGTGGTACTTTTGCGCTCTTCTTGGCTAGTCCTTCGCAGCTGCTGTGTTCTTGGAACTCAGGGCTTTCTGGTTAATAGACCCTTACCCTAGGCGTAACTCAAACCTTAACCCTAGGAAGGAAAATCAGCCTATGGTTCGGGATGGTCTCATGGAAATATCAGTGGTGGCAGCCAAGTTGCGTCACTTTTGCGCTCCCCTTGGGATGCCTTTCGCAGCTGCAGTGTGCCTGGAGCCCAGGGCTTCCTGGTTTTAAAAGTCCTAGGCCTAAGCCTAACAGTAACCCTAGGAAGGTAAATCAGCCGGGTATTAGGGTTCTTCCTAAGGGAAAAGCCGTGAAAGCAGCCATGTTGTGGCACTTCTGCACTCCCTTTGGGATGCCTTTGGCAGATGAAGTAAGCCTGGAACTCAGGGCTTCCTGGTTAAAGAAATCCAAGCCCTAGGCTGAACCCTAACCCTAACCCTAGGCAGATAAATCAGCCTAGGTATAGGGATGGTGCCAAGGAAAAAGCTGTGAAAGCTGCCATGTTGTTGCACTTTTGTACTCCCCTTGGGATGCCTTGAACAGCTGCAGTGTGCCTGGAGCTAAGGGCTTCCTAGTTTTAAAAATCCTAGCCCTAGGCCTAAGCCTAACAGTAACCCTGGGAAGGTAAATCAGCCTGGTGTTAGGCTTCTTGCCAAGGAAAAAGCCGTGAAAGCAGCCATGTTGTGGCACTTTTGCACTCCCTTTTGGATGCCTTTCACAGCTGCAGTGTGCCTGGAACTCAGGGCTTCCTGATTTTAAAAATCCTAGCCCTAGGCCGAACCCCAACCCTAAGACGAGAAAGGCAAATCAGCCAGGAATTAGGCATGTCCCCAAGGAAAAAGCTGTGGAGGCAGGCATGTTGTGCTACTTTTGCGCTCTTCTTGGCTAGTCCTTCGCAGCTGCTGTGTTCTTGGAACTCAGGGCTTTCTGGTTAATAGAGCCCTTACCCTAGGCGTAACTCAAACCTTAACCCTAGGAAGGAAAATCAGCCTATGGTTCGGGATGGTCTCATGGAAATATCAGTGGTGGCAGCCAAGTTGCGTCACTTTTGCGCTCCCCTTGGGATGCCTTTCGCAGCTGCAGTGTGCCTGGAGCCCAGGGCTTCCTGGTTTTAAAAGTCCTAGGCCTAAGCCTAACAGTAACCCTAGGATGGTAAATCAGCCGGGTATTAGGGTTCTTCCTAAGGGAAAAGCCGTGAAAGCAGCCATGTTGTGGCACTTCTGCACTCCCTTTGGGATGCCTTTGGCAGATGAAGTAAGCCTGGAACTCAGGGCTTCCTGGTTAAAGAAATCCAAGCCCTAGGCTGAACCCTAACCCTAACCCTAGGCAGATAATTCAGCCTAGGTATAGGGATGGTGCCAAGGAAAAAGCTGTGAAAGCTGCCATGTTGTTGCACTTTTGTACTCCCCTTGGGATGCCTTGAACAGCTGCAGTGTGCCTGGAGCCCAGGGCTTCCTAGTTTCAAAAATCCTAGCCCTAGGCCTAAGCCTAACAGTAACCCTGGGAAAGTAAGTCAGCCTGGTGTTAGGCTTCTTGCCAAGGAAAAAGCCGTGAAAGCAGCCATGTTGTGGCACTTTTGCACTCCCTTTTGGATGCCTTTCACAGCTCCAGTGTGCGTGGAACTCAGGGCTTCCTGATTTTAAAAATCCTAGCCCTAGGCCGAACCCCAACCCTAAGACGAGAAAGGCAAATCAGCCAGGAATTAGGCATGTCCCCAAGGAAAAAGCTGTGGAGGCAGGCATGTTGTGGTACTTTTGCGCTCTTCTTGGCTAGTCCTTCGCAGCTGCTGTGTTCTTGGAACTCAGGGCTTTCTGGTAAATAGAGCCCTTACCCTAGGCGTAACTCAAACCTTAACCCTAGGAAGGAAAATCAGCCTATGGTTCGGGATGGTCTCATGGAAATATCAGTGGTGGCAGCCAAGTTGCGTCACTTTTGCGCTCCCCTTGGGATGCCTTTCGCAGCTGCAGTGTGCCTGGAGCCCAGGGCTTCCTGGTTTTAAAAGTCCTAGGCCTAAGCCTAACAGTAACCCTAGGAAGGTAAATCAGCCGGGTATTAGGGTTCTTCCTAAGGGAAAAGCCGTGAAAGCAGCCATGTTGTGGCACTTCTGCACTCCCTTTGGGATGCCTTTGGCAGATGAAGTAAACCTGGAACTCAGGGCTTCCTGGTTAAAGAAATCCAAGCCCTAGGCTGAACCCTAACCCTAACCCTAGGCAGATAAATCAGCCTAGCTATAGGGATGGTGCCAAGGAAAAAGCTGTGAAAGCTGCCATGTTGTTGCACTTTTGTACTCCCCTTGGGATGCCTTGAACAGCTGCAGTGTGCCTGGAGCCCAGGGCTTCCTAGTTTCAAAAATCCTAGCCCTAGGCCTAAGCCTAACAGTAACCCTGGGAAAGTAAGTCAGCCTGGTGTTAGGCTTCTTGCCAAGGAAAAAGCCGTGAAAGCAGCCATGTTGTGGCACTTTTGCACTCCCTTTTGGATGCCTTTCACAGCTGCAGTGTGCCTGGAACTCAGGGCTTCCTGATTTTAAAAATCCTAGCCCTAGGCCGAACCCCAACCCTAAGACGAGAAAGGCAAATCAGCCAGGAATTAGGCATGTCCCCAAGGAAAAAGCTGTGGAGGCAGGCATGTTGTGGTACTTTTGCACTCCCTTTTGGATGCCTTTCACAGCTGCAGTGTGCCTGGAACTCAGGGCTTCCTGATTTTAAAAATCCTAGCCCTAGGCTGAACCCCAACCCTAAGACGAGAAAGGCAAATCAGCCAGGAATTAGGCATGTCCCCAAGGAAAAAGGTGTGGAGGCAGGCATGTTGTGCTACTTTTGCGCTCTTCTTGGGTAGTCCTTCGCAGCTGCTGTGTTCTTGGAACTCAGGGCTTTCTGGTTAATAGACCCTTACCCTAGGCGTAACTCAAACCTTATCCCTAGGAAGGAAAATCAGCCTATGGTTCGGGATGGTCTCATGGAAATATCAGTGGTGGCAGCCAAGTTGCGTCACTTTTGCGCTCCCCTTGGGATGCCTTTCGCAGCTGCAGTGTGCCTGGAGCCCAGGGCTTCCTGGTTTTAAAAGTCCTAGGCCTAAGCCTAACAGTAACCCTAGGAAGGTAAATCAGCCGGGTATTAGGGTTCTTCCTAAGGGAAAAGCCGTGAAAGCAGCCATGTTGTGGCACTTCTGCACTCCCTTTGGGATGCCTTTGGCAGATGAAGTAAGCCTGGAACTCAGGGCTTCCTGGTTAAAGAAATCCAAGCCCTAGGCTGAACCCTAACCCTAACCCTAGGCAGATAAATCAGCCTAGGTATAGGGATGGTGCCAAGGAAAAAGCTGTGAAAGCTGCCATGTTGTTGCACTTTTGTACTCCCCTTGGGATGCCTTGAACAGCTGCAGTGTGCCTGGAGCTAAGGGCTTCCTAGTTTCAAAAATCCTAGCCCTAGGCCTAAGCCTAACAGTAACCCTGGGAAAGTAAGTCAGCCTGGTGTTAGGCTTCTTGCCAAGGAAAAAGCCGTGAAAGCAGCCATGTTGTGGCACTTTTGCACTCCCTTTTGGATGCCTTTCACAGCTCCAGTGTGCCTGGAACTCAGGGCTTCCTGATTTTAAAAATCCTAGCCATAGGCTGAACCCCAACCCTAAGACGAGAAAGGCAAATCAGCCAGGAATTAGGCATGTCCCCAAGGAAAAAGCTGTGGAGGCAGGCATGTTGTGCTACTTTTGCGCTCTTCTTGGCTAGTCCTTCGCAGCTGCTGTGTTCTTGGAACTCAGGGCTTTCTGGTTAATAGAGCCCTTACCCTAGGCGTAACTCAAACCTTAACCCTAGGAAGGAAAATCAACCTATGGTTCGGGATGGTCTCATGAAAATATCAGTGGTGGCAGCCAAGTTGCGTCACTTTTGCGCTCCCCTTGGGATGCCTTTCGCAGCTGCAGTGTGCCTGGAGCCCAGGGCTTCCTGGTTTTAAAAGTCCTAGGCCTAAGCCTAACAGTAACCCTAGGAAGGTAAATCAGCCGGGTATTAGGGTTCTTCCTAAGGGAAAAGCCGTGAAAGCAGCCATGTTGTGGCACTTCTGCACTCCCTTTGGGATGCCTTTGGCAGATGAAGTAAGCCTGGAACTCAGGGCTTCCTGGTTAAAGAAATCCAAGCCCTAGGCTGAAGCCTAACCCTAACCCTAGGCAGATAAATCAGCCTAGGTATAGGGATGGTGCCAAGGAAAAAGCTGTGAAAGCTGCCATGTTGTTGCACTTTTGTACTCCCCTTGGGATGCCTTGAACAGCTGCAGTGTGCCTGGAGCCCAGGGCTTCCTAGTTTCAAAAATCCTAGCCCTAGGCCTAAGCCTAACAGTAACCCTGGGAAGGTAAATCAGCCTGGTGTTAGGCTTCTTGCCAAGGAAAAAGCCGTGAAAGCAGCCATGTTGTGGCACTTTTGCACTCCCTTTTGGATGCCTTTCACAGCTCCACTGTGCCTGGAACTCAGGGCTTCCTGATTTTAAAAATCCTAGCCCTAGGCCGAACCCCAACCCTAAGACGAGAAAGGCAAATCAGCCAGGAATTAGGCATGTCCCCAAGGAAAAAGCTGTGGAGGCAGGCATGTTGTGCTACTTTTGCGCTCTTCTTGGCTAGTCCTTCGCAGCTGCTGTGTTCTTGGAACTCAGGGCTTTCTGGTTAATAGACCCTTACCCTAGGCGTAACTCAAACCTTAACCCTAGGAAGGAAAATCAGCCTATGGTTCGGGATGGTCTCATGGAAATATCAGTGGTGGCAGCCAAGTTGCGTCACTTTTGCGCTCCCCTTGGGATGCCTTTCGCAGCTGCAGTGTGCCTGGAGCCCAGGGCTTCCTGGTTTTAAAAGTCCTAGGCCTAAGCCTAACAGTAACCCTAGGAAGGTAAATCAGCCGGGTATTAGGGTTCTTCCTAAGGGAAAAGCCGTGAAAGCAGCCATGTTGTGGCACTTCTGCACTCCCTTTGGGATGCCTTTGGCAGATGAAGTAAGCCTGGAACTCAGGGCTTCCTGGTTAAAGAAATCCAAGCCCTAGGCTGAACCCTAACCCTAACCCTAGGCAGATAAATCAGCCTAGGTATAGGGATGGTGCCAAGGAAAAAGCTGTGAAACCTGCCATGTTGTTGCACTTTTGTACTCCCCTTGGGATGCCTTGAACAGCTGCAGTGTGCCTGGAGCTAAGGGCTTCCTAGTTTCAAAAATCCTAGCCCTAGGCCTAAGCCTAACAGTAACCCTGGGAAAGTAAGTCAGCCTGGTGTTAGGCGTCTTGCCAAGGAAAAAGCCGTGAAAGCAGCCATGTTGTGGCACTTTTGCACTCCCTTTTGGATGCCTTTCACAGCTGCAGTGTGCCTGGAACTCAGGGCTTCCTGATTTTAAAAATCCTAGCCCTAGGCCGGACCCCAACCCTAAGACGAGAAAGGCAAATCAGCCAGGAATTAGGCATGTCCCCAAGGAAAAAGCTGTGGAGGCAGGCATGTTGTGGTACTTTTGCGCTCTTCTTGGCTAGTCCTTCGCAGCTGCTGTGTTCTTGGAACTCAGGGCTTTCTGGTTAATAGACCCTTACCCTAGGCGTAACTCAAACCTTAACCCTAGGAAGGAAAATCAGCCTATGGTTCGGGATGGTCTCATGGAAATATCAGTGGTGGCAGCCAAGTTGCGTCACTTTTGCGCTCCCCTTGGGATGCCTTTCGCAGCTGCAGTGTGCCTGGAGCCCAGGGCTTCCTGGTTTTAAAAGTCCTAGGCCTAAGCCTAACAGTAACCCTAGGAAGGTAAATCAGCCGGGTATTAGGGTTCTTCCTAAGGGAAAAGCCGTGAAAGCAGCCATGTTGTGGCACTTCTGCACACCCTTTGGGATGCCTTTGGCAGATGAAGTAAGCATGGAACTCAGGGCTTCCTGGTTAAAGAAATCCAAGCCCTAGGCTGAACCCTAACCCTAACCCTAGGCAGATAAATCAGCCTAGGTATAGGGATGGTGCCAAGGAAAAAGCTGTGAAAGCTGCCATGTTGTTGCACTTTTGTACTCCCCTTGGGATGCCTTGAACAGCTGCAGTGTGCCTGGAGCTAAGGGCTTCCTAGTTTTAAAAATCCTAGACCTAGGCCTAAGCCTAACAGTAACCCTGGGAAGGTAAATCAGCCTGGTGTTAGGCTTCTTGCCAAGGAAAAAGCCGTGAAAGCAGCCATGTTGTGGCACTTTTGCACTCCCTTTTGGATGCCTTTCACAGCTGCAGTGTGCCTGGAACTCAGGGCTTCCTGATTTTAAAAATCCTAGCCCTAGGCCGAACCCCAACCCTAAGACGAGAAAGGCAAATCAGCCAGGAATTAGGCATGTCCCCAAGGAAAAAGCTGTGGAGGCAGGCATGTTGTGGTACTTTTGCGCTCTTCTTGGCTAGTCCTTCGCAGCTGCTGTGTTCTTGGAACTCAGGGCTTTCTGGTTAATAGAGCCCTTACCCTAGGCGTAACTCAAACCTTAACCCTAGGAAGGAAAATCAACCTATGGTTCGGGATGCTCTCATGGAAATATCAGTGGTGGCAGCCAAGTTGCGTCACTTTTGCGCTCCCCTTGGGATGCCTTTCGCAGCTGCAGTGTGCCTGGAGCCCAGGGCTTCCTGGTTTTAAAAGTCCTAGGCCTAAGCCTAACAGTAACCCTAGGAAGGTAAATCAGCCGGGTATTAGGGTTCTTCCTAAGGGAAAAGCCGTGAAAGCAGCCATGTTGTGGCACTTCTGCACTCCCTTTGGGATGCCTTTGGCAGATGAAGTAAGCCTGGAACTCAGGGCTTCCTGGTTAAAGAAATCCAAGCCCTAGGCTGAACCCTAACCCTAACCCTAGGCAGATAAATCAGCCTAGGTATAGGGATGGTGCCAAGGAAAAAGCTGTGAAAGCTGCCATGTTGTTGCACTTTTGTACTCCCCTTGGGATGCCTTGAACAGCTGCAGTGTGCCTGGAGCCCAGGGCTTCCTAGTTTTAAAAATCCTAGCCCTAGGCCTAAGCCTAACAGTAACCCTGGGAAAGTAAGTCAGCCTGGTGTTAGGCTTCTTGCCAAGGAAAAAGCCGTGAAAGCAGCCATGTTGTGGCACTTTTGCACTCCCTTTTGGATGCCTTTCACAGCTGCAGTGTGCCTGGAACTCAGGGCTTCCTGATTTTAAAAATCCTAGCCCTAGGCCGAACCCCAACGCTAAGACGAGAAAGGCAAAACAGCCAGGAATTAGGCATGTCCCCAAGGAAAAAGCTGTGGAGGCAGGCATGTTGTGGTACTTTTGCACTCCCTTTTGGATGCCTTTCACAGCTGCAGTGTGCCTGGAACTCAGGGCTTCCTGATTTTAAAAATCCTAGCCCTAGGCCGAACCCCAACCCTAAGACGAGAAAGGCAAATCAGCCAGGAATTAGGCATGTCCCCAAGGAAAAAGCTGTGGAGGCAGGCATGTTGTGGTACTTTTGCGCTCTTCTTGGGTAGTCCTTCGCAGCTGCTGTGTTCTTGGAACTCAGGGCTTTCTGGTTAATAGAACCCTTACCCTAGGCGTAACTCAAACCTTAACCCTAGGAAGGAAAATCAACCTATGGTTCGGGATGGTCTCATGGAAATATCAGTGGTGGCAGCCAAGTTGCGTCACTTTTGCGCTCCCCTTGGGATGCCTTTCGCAGCTGCAGTGTGCCTGGAGCCCAGGGCTTCCTGGTTTTAAAAGTCCTAGGCCTAAGCCTAACAGTAACCCTAGGAAGGTAAATCAGCCGGGTATTAGGGTTCTTCCTAAGGGAAAAGCCGTGAAAGCAGCCATGTTGTGGCACTTCTGCACTCCCTTTGGGATGCCTTTGGCAGATGAAGTAAGCCTGGAACTCAGGGCTTCCTGGTTAAAGAAATCCAAGCCCTAGGCTGAACCCTAACCCTAACCCTAGGCAGATAAATCAGCCTAGGTATAGGGATGGTGCCAAGGAAAAAGCTGTGAAAGCTGCCATGTTGTTGCACTTTTGTACTCCCCTTGGGATGCCTTGAACAGCTGCAGTGTGCCTGGAGCCCAGGGCTTCCTAGTTTTAAAAATCCTAGCCCTAGGCCTAAGCCTAACAGTAACCCTGGGAAGGCAAATCAGCCTGGTGTTAGGCTTCTTGCCAAGGAAAAAGCCGTGAAAGCAGCCATGTTGTGGCACTTTTGCACTCCCTTTTGGATGCCTTTCACAGCTGCAGTGTGCCTGGAACTCAGGGCTTCCTGATTTTAAAAATCCTAGCCCTAGGCCGAACCCCAACCCTAAGACGAGAAAGGCAAATCAGCCAGGAATTAGGCATGTCCCCAAGGAAAAAGCTGTGGAGGCAGGCATGTTGTGGTACTTTTGCGCTCTTCTTGGGTAGTCCTTCGCAGCTGCTGTGTTCTTGGAACTCAGGGCTTTCTGGTTAATAGAACCCTTACCCTAGGCGTAACTCAAACCTTAACCCTAGGAAGGAAAATCAACCTATGGTTCGGGATGGTCTCATGGAAATATCAGTGGTGGCAGCCAAGTTGCGTCACTTTTGCGCTCCCCTTGTGATGCCTTTCGCAGCTGCAGTGTGCCTGGAGCCCAGGGCTTCCTGGTTTTAAAAGTCCTAGGCCTAAGCCTAACAGTAACCCTAGGAAGGTAAATCAGCCGGGTATTAGGGTTCTTCCTAAGGGAAAAGCCGTGAAAGCAGCCATGTTGTGGCACTTCTGCACTCCCTTTGGGATGCCTTTGGCAGATGAAGTAAGCCTGGAACTCAGGGCTTCCTGGTTAAAGAAATCCAAGCCCTAGGCTGAACCCTAACCCTAACCCTAGGCAGATAAATCAGCCTAGGTATAGGGATGGTGCCAAGGAAAAAGCTGTGAAAGCTGCCATGTTGTTGCACTTTTGTACTCCCCTTGGCATGCCTTGAACAGCTGCAGTGTGCCTGGAGCCCAGGGCTTCCTAGTTTTAAAAATCCTAGCCCTAGGCCTAAGCCTAACAGTAACCCTGGGAAGGCAAATCAGCCTGGTGTTAGGCTTCTTGCCAAGGAAAAAGCCGTGAAAGCAGCCATGTTGTGGCACTTTTGCACTCCCTTTTGGATGCCTTTCACAGCTCCAGTGTGCCTGGAACTCAGGGCTTCCTGATTTTAAAAATCCTAGCCCTAGGCCGAACCCCAACCCTAAGACGAGAAAGGCAAATCAGCCAGGAATTAGGCATGTCCCCAAGGAAAAAGCTGTGGAGGCAGGCATGTTGTGGTACTTTTGCGCTCTTCTTGGCTAGTCCTTCGCAGCTGCTGTGTTCTTGGAACTCAGGGCTTTCTGGTTAATAGACCCTTACCCTAGGCGTAACTCAAACCTTAACCCTAGGAAGGAAAATCAGCCTATGGTTCGGGATGGTCTCATGGAAATATCAGTGGTGGCAGCCAAGTTGCGTCACTTTTGCGCTCCCCTTGGGATGCCTTTCGCAGCTGCAGTGTGCCTGGAGCCCAGGGCTTCCTGGTTTTAAAAGTCCTAGGCCTAAGCCTAACAGTAACCCTAGGAAGGTAAATCAGCCGGGTATTAGGGTTCTTCCTAAGGGAAAAGCCGTGAAAGCAGCCATGTTGTGGCACTTCTGCACTCCCTTTGGGATGCCTTTGGCAGATGAAGTAAGCCTGGAACTCAGGGCTTCCTGGTTAAAGAAATCCAAGCCCTAGGCTGAAGCCTAACCCTAACCCTAGGCAGATAAATCAGCCTAGGTATAGGGATGGTGCCAAGGAAAAAGCTGTGAAAGCTGCCATGTTGTTGCACTTTTGTACTCCCCTTGGGATGCCTTGAACAGCTGCAGTGTGCCTGGAGCTAAGGGCTTCCTAGTTTTAAAAATCCTAGCCCTAGGCCTAAGCCTAACAGTAACCCTGGGAAGGTAAATCAGCCTGGTGTTAGGCTTCTTGCCAAGGAAAACGCCGTGAAAGCAGCCATGTTGTGGCACTTTTGCACTCCCTTTTGGATGCCTTTCACAGCTGCAGTGTGCCTGGAACTCAGGGCTTCCTAGTTTTAAAAATCCTAGCCCTAGGCCGAACCCCAACGCTAAGACGAGAAAGGCAAATCAGCCAGGAATTAGGCATGTCCCCAAGGAAAAAGCTGTGGAGGCAGGCATGTTGTGGTACTTTTGCACTCCCTTTTGGATGCCTTTCACAGCTGCAGTGTGCCTGGAACTCAGGGCTTCCTGATTTTAAAAATCCTAGCCCTAGGCCGAACCCCAACCCTAAGACGAGAAAGGCAAATCAGCCAGGAATTAGGCATGTCCCCAAGGAAAAAGCTGTGGAGGCAGGCATGTTGTGCTACTTTTGCGCTCTTCTTGGGTAGTCCTTCGCAGCTGCTGTGTTCTTGGAACTCAGGGCTTTCTGGTTAATAGAACCCTTACCCTAGGCGTAACTCAAACCTTAACCCTAGGAAGGAAAATCAACCTATGGTTCGGGATGGTCTCATGGAAATATCAGTGGTGGCAGCCAAGTTGCGTCACTTTTGCGCTCCCCTTGTGATGCCTTTCGCAGCTGCAGTGTGCCTGGAGCCCAGGGCTTCCTGGTTTTAAAAGTCCTAGGCCTAAGCCTAACAGTAACCCTAGGAAGGTAAATCAGCCGGGTATTAGGGTTCTTCCTAAGGGAAAAGCCGTGAAAGCAGCCATGTTGTGGCACTTCTGCACTCCCTTTGGGATGCCTTTGGCAGATGAAGTAAGCCTGGAACTCAGGGCTTCCTGGTTAAAGAAATCCAAGCCCTAGGCTGAACCCTAACCCTAACCCTAGGCAGATAAATCAGCCTAGGTATAGGGATGGTGCCAAGGAAAAAGCTGTGAAAGCTGCCATGTTGTTGCACTTTTGTACTCCCCTTGGCATGCCTTGAACAGCTGCAGTGTGCCTGGAGCCCAGGGCTTCCTAGTTTTAAAAATCCTAGCCCTAGGCCTAAGCCTAACAGTAACCCTGGGAAGGCAAATCAGCCTGGTGTTAGGCTTCTTGCCAAGGAAAAAGCCGTGAAAGCAGCCATGTTGTGGCACTTTTGCACTCCCTTTTGGATGCCTTTCACAGCTCCAGTGTTCCTGGAACTCAGGGCTTCCTGATTTTAAAAATCCTAGCCCTAGGCCGAACCCCAACCCTAAGACGAGAAAGGCAAATCAGCCAGGAATTAGGCATGTCCCCAAGGAAAAAGCTGTGGAGGCAGGCATGTTGTGGTACTTTTGCGCTCTTCTTGGGTAGTCCTTCGCAGCTGCTGTGTTCTTGGAACTCAGGGCTTTCTGGTTAATAGACCCTTACCCTAGGCGTAACTCAAACCTTAACCCTAGGAAGGAAAATCAGCCTATGGTTCGGGATGGTCTCATGGAAATATCAGTGGTGGCAGCCAAGTTGCGTCACTTTTGCGCTCCCCTTGGGATGCCTTTCGCAGCTGCAGTGTGCCTGGAGCCCAGGGCTTCCTGGTTTTAAAAGTCCTAGGCCTAAGCCTAACAGTAACCCTAGGAAGGTAAATCAGCCGGGTATTAGGGTTCTTCCTAAGGGAAAAGCCGTGAAAGCAGCCATGTTGTGGCACTTCTGCACTCCCTTTGGGATGCCTTTGGCAGATGAAGTAAGCCTGGAACTCAGGGCTTCCTGGTTAAAGAAATCCAAGCCCTAGGCTGAACCCTAACCCTAACCCTAGGCAGATAAATCAGCCTAGGTATAGGGATGGTGCCAAGGAAAAAGCTGTGAAAGCTGCCATGTTGTTGCACTTTTGTACTCCCCTTGGGATGCCTTGAACAGCTGCAGTGTGCCTGGACCCCAGGGCTTCCTAGTTTCAAAAATCCTAGCCCTAGGCCTAAGCCTAACAGTAACCCTGGGAAGGTAAATCAGCCTGGTGTTAGGCTTCTTGCCAAGGAAAACGCCGTGAAAGCAGCCATGTTGTGGCACTTTTGCACTCCCTTTTGGATGCCTTTCACAGCTGCAGTGTGCCTGGAACTCAGGGCTTCCTGATTTTAAAAATCCTAGCCCTAGGCCGAACCCCAACCCTAAGACGAGAAAGGCAAATCAGCCAGGAATTAGGCATGTCCCCAAGGAAAAAGCTGTGGAGGCAGGCATGTTGTGCTACTTTTGCGCTCTTCTTGGCTAGTCCTTCGCAGCTGCTGTGTTCTTGGAACTCAGGGCTTTCTGGTTAATAGACCCTTACCCTAGGCGTAACTCAAACCTTAACCCTAGGAAGGAAAATCAACCTATGGTTCGGGATGGTCTCATGGAAATATCAGTGGTGGCAGCCAAGTTGCGTCACTTTTGCGCTCCCCTTGTGATGCCTTTCGCAGCTGCAGTGTGCCTGGAGCCCAGGGCTTCCTGGTTTTAAAAGTCCTAGGCCTAAGCCTAACAGTAACCCTAGGAAGGTAAATCAGCCGGGTATTAGGGTTCTTCCTAAGGGAAAAGCCGTGAAAGCAGCCATGTTGTGGCACTTCTGCACTCCCTTTGGGATGCCTTTGGCAGATGAAGTAAGCCTGGAACTCAGGGCTTCCTGGTTAAAGAAATCCAAGCCCTAGGCTGAACCCTAACCCTAACCCTAGGCAGATAAATCAGCCTAGGTATAGGGATGGTGCCAAGGAAAAAGCTGTGAAAGCTGCCATGTTGTTGCACTTTTGTACTCCCCTTGGCATGCCTTGAACAGCTGCAGTGTGCCTGGAGCCCAGGGCTTCCTAGTTTTAAAAATCCTAGCCCTAGGCCTAAGCCTAACAGTAACCCTGGGAAGGCAAATCAGCCTGGTGTTAGGCTTCTTGCCAAGGAAAAAGCCGTGAAAGCAGCCATGTTGTGGCACTTTTGCACTCCCTTTTGGATGCCTTTCACAGCTCCAGTGTTCCTGGAACTCAGGGCTTCCTGATTTTAAAAATCCTAGCCCTAGGCCGAACCCCAACCCTAAGACGAGAAAGGCAAATCAGCCAGGAATTAGGCATGTCCCCAAGGAAAAAGCTGTGGAGGCAGGCATGTTGTGGTACTTTTGCGCTCTTCTTGGGTAGTCCTTCGCAGCTGCTGTGTTCTTGGAACTCAGGGCTTTCTGGTTAATAGACCCTTACCCTAGGCGTAACTCAAACCTTAACCCTAGGAAGGAAAATCAGCCTATGGTTCGGGATGGTCTCATGGAAATATCAGTGGTGGCAGCCAAGTTGCGTCACTTTTGCGCTCCCCTTGGGATGCCTTTCGCAGCTGCAGTGTGCCTGGAGCCCAGGGCTTCCTGGTTTTAAAAGTCCTAGGCCTAAGCCTAACAGTAACCCTAGGAAGGTAAATCAGCCGGGTATTAGGGTTCTTCCTAAGGGAAAAGCCGTGAAAGCAGCCATGTTGTGGCACTTCTGCACTCCCTTTGGGATGCCTTTGGCAGATGAAGTAAGCCTGGAACTCAGGGCTTCCTGGTTAAAGAAATCCAAGCCCTAGGCTGAACCCTAACCCTAACCCTAGGCAGATAAATCAGCCTAGGTATAGGGATGGTGCCAAGGAAAAAGCTGTGAAAGCTGCCATGTTGTTGCACTTTTGTACTCCCCTTGGGATGCCTTGAACAGCTGCAGTGTGCCTGGACCCCAGGGCTTCCTAGTTTCAAAAATCCTAGCCCTAGGCCTAAGCCTAACAGTAACCCTGGGAAGGTAAATCAGCCTGGTGTTAGGCTTCTTGCCAAGGAAAACGCCGTGAAAGCAGCCATGTTGTGGCACTTTTGCACTCCCTTTTGGATGCCTTTCACAGCTGCAGTGTGCCTGGAACTCAGGGCTTCCTGATTTTAAAAATCCTAGCCCTAGGCCGAACCCCAACCCTAAGACGAGAAAGGCAAATCAGCCAGGAATTAGGCATGTCCCCAAGGAAAAAGCTGTGGAGGCAGGCATGTTGTGCTACTTTTGCGCTCTTCTTGGCTAGTCCTTCGCAGCTGCTGTGTTCTTGGAACTCAGGGCTTTCTGGTTAATAGAGCCCTTACCCTAGGCGTAACTCAAACCTTAACCCTAGGAAGGAAAATCAGCCTATGGTTCGGGATGGTCTCATGGAAATATCAGTGGTGGCAGCCAAGTTGCGTCACTTTTGCGCTCCCCTTGGGATGCCTTTCGCAGCTGCAGTGTGCCTGGAGCCCAGGGCTTCCTGGTTTTAAAAGTCCTAGGCCTAAGCCTAACAGTAACCCTAGGAAGGTAAATCAGCCGGGTATTAGGGTTCTTCCTAAGGGAAAAGCCGTGAAAGCAGCCATGTTGTGGCACTTCTGCACTCCCTTTGGGATGCCTTTGGCAGATGAAGTAAGCCTGGAACTCAGGGCTTCCTGGTTAAAGAAATCCAAGCCCTAGGCTGAAGCCTAACCCTAACCCTAGGCAGATAAATCAGCCTAGGTATAGGGATGGTGCCAAGGAAAAAGCTGTGAAAGCTGCCATGTTGTTGCACTTTTGTACTCCCCTTGGGATGCCTTGAACAGCTGCAGTGTGCCTGGAGCCCAGGGCTTCCTAGTTTCAAAAATCCTAGCCCTAGGCCTAAGCCTAACAGTAACCCTGGGAAAGTAAGTCAGCCAGGTGTTAGGCTTCTTGCCAAGGAAAAAGCCGTGAAAGCAGCCATGTTGTGGCACTTTTGCACTCCCTTTTGGATGCCTTTCACAGCTGCAGTGTGCCTGGAACTCAGGGCTTCCTGATTTTAAAAATCCTAGCCCTAGGCCGAACCCCAACCCTAAGACGAGAAAGGCAAATCAGCCAGGAATTAGGCATGTCCCCAAGGAAAAAGCTGTGGAGGCAGGCATGTTGTGGTACTTTTGCGCTCTTCTTGGGTAGTCCTTCGCAGCTGCTGTGTTCTTGGAACTCAGGGCTTTCTGGTAAATAGAGCCCTTACCCTAGGCGTAACTCAAACCTTAACCCTAGGAAGGAAAATCAGCCTATGGTTCGGGATGGTCTCATGGAAATATCAGTGGTGGCAGCCAAGTTGCGTCACTTTTGCGCTCCCCTTGGGATGCCTTTCGCAGCTGCAGTGTGCCTGGAGCCCAGGGCTTCCTGGTTTTAAAAGTCCTAGGCCTAAGCCTAACAGTAACCCTAGGAAGGTAAATCAGCCGGGTATTAGGGTTCTTCCTAAGGGAAAAGCCGTGAAAGCAGCCATGTTGTGGCACTTCTGCACTCCCTTTGGGATGCCTTTGGCAGATGAAGTAAGCCTGGAACTCAGGGCTTCCTGGTTAAAGAAATCCAAGCCCTAGGCTGAACCCTAACCCTAACCCTAGGCAGATAAATCAGCCTAGGTATAGGGATGGTGCCAAGGAAAAAGCTGTGAAAGCTGCCATGTTGTTGCACTTTTGTACTCCCCTTGGGATGCCTTGAACAGCTGCAGTGTGCCTGGAGCTAAGGGCTTCCTAGTTTTAAAAATCCTAGCCCTAGGCCTAAGCCTAACAGTAACCCTGGGAAGGCAAATCAGCCTGGTGTTAGGCTTCTTGCCAAGGAAAAAGCCGTGAAAGCAGCCATGTTGTGGCACTTTTGCACTCCCTTTTGGATGCCTTTCACAGCTGCAGTGTGCCTGGAGCTCAGGGCTTCCTGATTTTAAAAATCCTAGCCCTAGGCCGAACCCCAACCCTAAGACGAGAAAGGCAAATCAGCCAGGAATTAGGCATGTCGCCAAGGAAAAAGCTGTGGAGGCAGGCATGTTGTGGTACTTTTGCACTCCCTTTTGGATGCCTTTCACAGCTCCAGTGTGCCTGGAACTCAGGGCTTCCTGATTTTAAAAATCCTAGCCCTAGGCCGAACCCCAACCCTAAGACGAGAAAGGCAAATCAGCCAGGAATTAGGCATGTCCCCAAGGAAAAAGCTGTGGAGGCAGGCATGTTGTGGTACTTTTGCGCTCTTCTTGGCTAGTCCTTCGCAGCTGCTGTGTTCTTGGAACTCAGGGCTTTCTGGTTAATAGAACCGTTACCCTAGGCGTAACTCAAACCTTAACCCTAGGAAGGAAAATCAACCTATGGTTCGGAATGGTCTCATGGAAATATCAGTGGTGGCAGCCAAGTTGCGTCACTTTTGCGCTCCCCTTGGGATGCCTTTCGCAGCTGCAGTGTGCCTGGAGCCCAGGGCTTCCTGGTTTTAAAAGTCCTAGGCCTAAGCCTAACAGTAACCCTAGGAAGGTAAATCAGCCGGGTATTAGGGTTCTTCCTAAGGGAAAAGCCGTGAAAGCAGCCATGTTGTGGCACTTCTGCACTCCCTTTGGGATGCCTTTGGCAGATGAAGTAAGCCTGGAACTCAGGGCTTCCTGGTTAAAGAAATCCAAGCCCTAGGCTGAACCCTAACCCTAACCCTAGGCAGATAAATCAGCCTAGCTATAGGGATGGTGCCAAGGAAAAAGCTGTGAAAGCTGCCATGTTGTTGCACTTTTGTACTCCCCTTGGGATGCCTTGAACAGCTGCAGTGTGCCTGGAGCTAAGGGCTTCCTAGTTTTAAAAATCCTAGCCCTAGGCCTAAGCCTAACAGTAACCCTGGGAAGGTAAATCAGCCTGGTGTTAGGCTTCTTGCCAAGGAAAAAGCCGTGAAAGCAGCCATGTTGTGGCACTTTTGCACTCCCTTTTGGATGCCTTTCACAGCTCCAGTGTGCGTGGAACTCAGGGCTTCCTGATTTTAAAAATCCTAGCCCTAGGCCGAACCCCAACCCTAAGACGAGAAAGGCAAATCAGCCAGGAATTAGGCATGTCCCCAAGGAAAAAGCTGTGGAGGCAGGCATGTTGTGGTACTTTTGCGCTCTTCTTGGGTAGTCCTTCGCAGCTGCTGTGTTCTTGGAACTCAGGGCTTTCTGGTAAATAGAGCCCTTACCCTAGGCGTAACTCAAACCTTAACCCTAGGAAGGAAAATCAGCCTATGGTTCGGGATGGTCTCATGGAAATATCAGTGGTGGCAGCCAAGTTGCGTCACTTTTGCGCTCCCCTTGGGATGCCTTTCGCAGCTGCAGTGTGCCTGGAGCCCAGGGCTTCCTGGTTTTAAAAGTCCTAGGCCTAAGCCTAACAGTAACCCTAGGAAGGTAAATCAGCCGGGTATTAGGGTTCTTCCTAAGGGAAAAGCCGTGAAAGCAGCCATGTTGTGGCACTTCTGCACTCCCTTTGGGATGCCTTTGGCAGATGAAGTAAGCCTGGAACTCAGGGCTTCCTGGTTAAAGAAATCCAAGCCCTAGGCTGAACCCTAACCCTAACCCTAGGCAGATAAATCAGCCTAGCTATAGGGATGGTGCCAAGGAAAAAGCTGTGAAAGCTGCCATGTTGTTGCACTTTTGTACTCCCCTTGGGATGCCTTGAACAGCTGCAGTGTGCCTGGAGCTAAGGGCTTCCTAGTTTTAAAAATCCTAGCCCTAGGCCTAAGCCTAACAGTAACCCTGGGAAGGTAAATCAGCCTGGTGTTAGGCTTCTTGCCAAGGAAAAAGCCGTGAAAGCAGCCATGTTGTGGCACTTTTGCACTCCCTTTTGGATGCCTTTCACAGCTCCAGTGTGCCTGGAACTCAGGGCTTCCTGATTTTAAAAATCCTAGCCCTAGGCCGAACCCCAACCCTAAGACGAGAAAGGCAAATCAGCCAGGAATTAGGCATGTCCCCAAGGAAAAAGCTGTGGAGGCAGGCATGTTGTGGTACTTTTGCGCTCTTCTTGGCTAGTCCTTTGCAGCTGCTGTGTTCTTGGAACTCAGGGCTTTCTGGTAAATAGAGCCCTTACCCTAGGCGTAACTCAAACCTTAACCCTAGGAAGGAAAATCAGCCTATGGTTCGGGATGGTCTCATGGAAATATCAGTGGTGGCAGCCAAGTTGCGTCACTTTTGCGCTCCCCTTGGGATGCCTTTCGCAGCTGCAGTGTGCCTGGAGCCCAGGGCTTCCTGGTTTTAAAAGTCCTAGGCCTAAGCCTAACAGTAACCCTAGGAAGGTAAATCAGCCGGGTATTAGGGTTCTTCCTAAGGGAAAAGCCGTGAAAGCAGCCATGTTGTGGCACTTCTGCACTCCCTTTGGGATGCCTTTGGCAGATGAAGTAAGCCTGGAACTCAGGGCTTCCTGGTTAAAGAAATCCAAGCCCTAGGCTGAAGCCTAACCCTAACCCTAGGCAGATAAATCAGCCTAGGTATAGGGATGGTGCCAAGGAAAAAGCTGTGAAAGCTGCCATGTTGTTGCACTTTTGTACTCCCCTTGGGATGCCTTGAACAGCTGCAGTGTGCCTGGAGCTAAGGGCTTCCTAGTTTTAAAAATCCTAGCCCTAGGCCTAAGCCTAACAGTAACCCTGGGAAGGTAAATCAGCCTGGTGTTAGGCTTCTTGCCAAGGAAAAAGCCGTGAAAGCAGCCATGTTGTGGCACTTTTGCACTCCCTTTTGGATGCCTTTCACAGCTGCAGTGTGCCTGGAACTCAGGGCTTCCTGATTTTAAAAATCCTAGCCCTAGGCCGAACCCCAACCCTAAGACAAGAAAGGCAAATCAGCCAGGAATTAGGCATGTCCCCAAGGAAAAAGCTGTGGAGGCAGGCATGTTGTGCTACTTTTGCGCTCTTCTTGGGTAGTCCTTCGCAGCTGCTGTGTTCTTGGAACTCAGGGCTTTCTGGTAAATAGAGCCCTTACCCTAGGCGTAACTCAAACCTTAACCCTAGGAAGGAAAATCAGCCTATGGTTCGGGATGGTCTCATGGAAATATCAGTGGTGGCAGCCAAGTTGCGTCACTTTTGCGCTCCCCTTGGGATGCCTTTCGCAGCTGCAGTGTGCCTGGAGCCCAGGGCTTCCTGGTTTTAAAAGTCCTAGGCCTAAGCCTAACAGTAACCCTAGGAAGGTAAATCAGCCGGGTATTAGGGTTCTTCCTAAGGGAAAAGCCGTGAAAGCAGCCATGTTGTGGCACTTCTGCACTCCCTTTGGGATGCCTTTGGCAGATGAAGTAAGCCTGGAACTCAGGGCTTCCTGGTTAAAGAAATCCAAGCCCTAGGCTGAACCCTAACCCTAACCCTAGGCAGATAAATCAGCCTAGGTATAGGGATGGTGCCAAGGAAAAAGCTGTGAAAGCTGCCATGTTGTTGCACTTTTGTACTCCCCTTGGGATGCCTTGAACAGCTGCAGTGTGCCTGGAGCCCAGGGCTTCCTAGTTTCAAAAATCCTAGCCCTAGGCCTAAGCCTAACAGTAACCCTGGGAAGGTAAGTCAGCCTGGTGTTAGGCTTCTTGCCAAGGAAAAAGCCGTGAAAGCAGCCATGTTGTGGCACTTTTGCACTCCCTTTTGGATGCCTTTCACAGCTCCAGTGTGCCTGGAACTCAGGGCTTCCTGATTTTAAAAATCCTAGCCCTAGGCCGAACCCCAACCCTAAGACGAGAAAGGCAAATCAGCCAGGAATTAGGCATGTCCCCAAGGAAAAAGCTGTGGAGGCAGGCATGTTGTGGTACTTTTGCGCTCTTCTTGGCTAGTCCTTCGCAGCTGCTGTGTTCTTGGAACTCAGGGCTTTCTGGTTAATAGAGCCCTTACCCTAGGCGTAACTCAAACCTTAACCCTAGGAAGGAAAATCAGCCTATGGTTCGGGATGCTCTCATGGAAATATCAGTGGTGGCAGCCAAGTTGCGTCACTTTTGCGCTCCCCTTGGGATGCCTTTCGCAGCTGCAGTGTGCCTGGAGCCCAGGGCTTCCTGGTTTTAAAAGTCCTAGGCCTAAGCCTAACAGTAACCCTAGGAAGGTAAATCAGCCGGGTATTAGGGTTCTTCCTAAGGGAAAAGCCGTGAAAGCAGCCATGTTGTGGCACTTCTGCACTCCCTTTGGGATGCCTTTGGCAGATGAAGTAAGCCTGGAACTCAGGGCTTCCTGGTTAAAGAAATCCAAGCCCTAGGCTGAAGCCTAACCCTAACCCTAGGCAGATAAATCAGCCTAGGTATAGGGATGGTGCCAAGGAAAAAGCTGTGAAAGCTGCCATGTTGTTGCACTTTTGTACTCCCCTTGGGATGCCTTGAACAGCTGCAGTGTGCCTGGAGCTAAGGGCTTCCTAGTTTTAAAAATCCTAGCCCTAGGCCTAAGCCTAACAGTAACCCTGGGAAGGTAAATCAGCCTGGTGTTAGGCTTTTTGCCAAGGAAAAAGCCGTGAAAGCAGCCATGTTGTGGCACTTTTGCACTCCCTTTTGGATGCCTTTCACAGCTGCAGTGTGCCTGGAACTCAGGGCTTCCTGATTTTAAAAATCCTAGCCCTAGGCCGAACCCCAACCCTAAGACGAGAAAGGCAAATCAGCCAGGAATTAGGCATGTCCCCAAGGAAAAAGCTGTGGAGGCAGGCATGTTGTGGTACTTTTGCGCTCTTCTTGGGTAGTCCTTCGCAGCTGCTGTGTTCTTGGAACTCAGGGCTTTCTGGTTAATAGAACCGTTACCCTAGGCGTAACTCAAACCTTAACCCTAGGAAGGAAAATCAGCCTATGGTTCGGGATGCTCTCATGGAAATATCAGTGGTGGCAGCCAAGTTGCGTCACTTTTGCGCTCCCCTAGGGATGCCTTTCGCAGCTGCAGTGTGCCTGGAGCCCAGGGCTTCCTGGTTTTAAAAGTCCTAGGCCTAAGCCTAACAGTAACCCTAGGAAGGTAAATCAGCCGGGTATTAGGGTTCTTCCTAAGGGAAAAGCCGTGAAAGCAGCCATGTTGTGGCACTTCTGCACTCCCTTTGGGATGCCTTTGGCAGATGAAGTAAGCCTGGAACTCAGGGCTTCCTGGTTAAAGAAATCCAAGCCCTAGGCTGAACCCTAACCCTAACCCTAGGCAGATAAATCAGCCTAGGTATAGGGATGGTGCCAAGGAAAAAGCTGTGAAAGCTGCCATGTTGTTGCACTTTTGTACTCCCCTTGGGATGCCTTGAACAGCTGCAGTGTGCCTGGAGCTAAGGGCTTCCTAGTTTTAAAAATCCTAGCCCTAGGCCTAAGCCTAACAGTAACCCTGGGAAAGTAAGTCAGCCTGGTGTTAGGCTTCTTGCCAAGGAAAAAGCCGTGAAAGCAGCCATGTTGTGGCACTTTTGCACTCCCTTTTGGATGCCTTTCACAGCTGCAGTGTGCCTGGAACTCAGGGCTTCCTGATTTTAAAAATCCTAGCCCTAGGCCGAACCCCAACCCTAAGACGAGAAAGGCAAATCAGCCAGGAATTAGGCATGTCCCCAAGGAAAAAGCTGTGGAGGCAGGCATGTTGTGGTACTTTTGCGCTCTTCTTGGGTAGTCCTTCGCAGCTGCTGTGTTCTTGGAACTCAGGGCTTTCTGGTTAATAGAACCCTTACCCTAGGCGTAACTCAAAACTTAACCCTAGGAAGGAAAATCAACCTATGGTTCGGGATGGTCTCATGGAAATATCAGTGGTGGCAGCCAAGTTGCGTCACTTTTGCGCTCCCCTTGGGATGCCTTTCGCAGCTGCAGTGTGCCTGGAGCCCAGGGCTTCCTGGTTTTAAAAGTCCTAGGCCTAAGCCTAACAGTAACCCTAGGAAGGTAAATCAGCCGGGTATTAGGGTTCTTCCTAAGGGAAAAGCCGTGAAAGCAGCCATGTTGTGGCACTTCTGCACTCCCTTTGGGATGCCTTTGGCAGATGAAGTAAGCCTGGAACTCAGGGCTTCCTGGTTAAAGAAATCCAAGCCCTAGGCTGAACCCTAACCCTAACCCTAGGCAGATAAATCAGCCTAGGTATAGGGATGGTGCCAAGGAAAAAGCTGTGAAAGCTGCCATGTTGTTGCACTTTTGTACTCCCCTTGGGATGCCTTGAACAGCTGCAGTGTGCCTGGAGCCCAGGGCTTCCTAGTTTCAAAAATCCTAGCCCTAGGCCTAAGCCTAACAGTAACCCTGGGAAAGTAAGTCAGCCTGGTGTTAGGCTTCTTGCCAAGGAAAAAGCCGTGAAAGCAGCCATGTTGTGGCACTTTTGCACTCCCTTTTGGATGCCTTTCACAGCTGCAGTGTGCCTGGAACTCAGGGCTTCCTGATTTTAAAAATCCTAGCCCTAGGCTGAACCCCAACCCTAAGACGAGAAAGGCAAATCAGCCAGGAATTAGGCATGTCCCCAAGGAAAAAGCTGTGGAGGCAGGCATGTTGTGGTACTTTTGCGCTCTTCTTGGCTAGTCCTTCGCAGCTGCTGTGTTCTTGGAACTCAGGGCTTTCTGGTAAATAGAGCCCTTACCCTAGGCGTAACTCAAACCTTAACCCTAGGAAGGAAAATCAGCCTATGGTTCGGGATGGTCTCATGGAAATATCAGTGGTGGCAGCCAAGTTGCGTCACTTTTGCGCTCCCCTTGGGATGCCTTTCGCAGCTGCAGTGTGCCTGGAGCCCAGGGCTTCCTGGTTTTAAAAGTCCTAGGCCTAAGCCTAACAGTAACCCTAGGAAGGTAAATCAGCCGGGTATTAGGGTTCTTCCTAAGGGAAAAGCCGTGAAAGCAGCCATGTTGTGGCACTTCTGCACTCCCTTTGGGATGCCTTTGGCAGATGAAGTAAGCCTGGAACTCAGGGCTTCCTGGTTAAAGAAATCCAAGCCCTAGGCTGAAGCCTAACCCTAACCCTAGGCAGATAAATCAGCCTAGGTATAGGGATGGTGCCAAGGAAAAAGCTGTGAAAGCTGCCATGTTGTTGCACTTTTGTACTCCCCTTGGGATGCCTTGAACAGCTGCAGTGTGCCTGGAGCTAAGGGCTTCCTAGTTTTAAAAATCCTAGCCCTAGGCCTAAGCCTAACAGTAACCCTGGGAAGGTAAATCAGCCTGGTGTTAGGCTTCTTGCCAAGGAAAAAGCCGTGAAAGCAGCCATGTTGTGGCACTTTTGCACTCCCTTTTGGATGCCTTTCACAGCTCCAGTGTGCCTGGAACTCAGGGCTTCCTGATTTTAAAAATCCTAGCCCTAGGCCGAACCCCAACCCTAAGACAAGAAAGGCAAATCAGCCAGGAATTAGGCATGTCCCCAAGGAAAAAGCTGTGGAGGCAGGCATGTTGTGCTACTTTTGCGCTCTTCTTGGGTAGTCCTTCGCAGCTGCTGTGTTCTTGGAACTCAGGGCTTTCTGGTAAATAGAGCCCTTACCCTAGGCGTAACTCAAACCTTAACCCTAGGAAGGAAAATCAGCCTATGGTTCGGGATGGTCTCATGGAAATATCAGTGGTGGCAGCCAAGTTGCGTCACTTTTGCGCTCCCCTTGGGATGCCTTTCGCAGCTGCAGTGTGCCTGGAGCCCAGGGCTTCCTGGTTTTAAAAGTCCTAGGCCTAAGCCTAACAGTAACCCTAGGAAGGTAAATCAGCCGGGTATTAGGGTTCTTCCTAAGGGAAAAGCCGTGAAAGCAGCCATGTTGTGGCACTTCTGCACTCCCTTTGGGATGCCTTTGGCAGATGAAGTAAGCCTGGAACTCAGGGCTTCCTGGTTAAAGAAATCCAAGCCCTAGGCTGAACCCTAACCCTAACCCTAGGCAGATAAATCAGCCTAGCTATAGGGATGGTGCCAAGGAAAAAGCTGTGAAAGCTGCCATGTTGTTGCACTTTTGTACTCCCCTTGGGATGCCTTGAACAGCTGCAGTGTGCCTGGAGCCCAGGGCTTCCTAGTTTCAAAAATCCTAGCCCTAGGCCTAAGCCTAACAGTAACCCTGGGAAAGTAAGTCAGCCTGGTGTTAGGCTTCTTGCCAAGGAAAAAGCCGTGAAAGCAGCCATGTTGTGGCACTTTTG
This sequence comes from Ammospiza caudacuta, assembly GCF_027887145.1. Lineage (NCBI taxonomy): Eukaryota > Metazoa > Chordata > Aves > Passeriformes > Passerellidae > Ammospiza > Ammospiza caudacuta. The sequence goes on along the minus strand of NW_026683138.1, from coordinate 9,195 downwards.
CACTCCCTTTTGGATGCCTTTCACAGCTCCAGTGTGCCTGGAACTCAGGGCTTCCTGATTTTAAAAATCCTAGCCCTAGGCCGAACCCCAACCCTAAGACGAGAAAGGCAAATCAGCCAGGAATTAGGCATGTCCCCAAGGAAAAAGCTGTGGAGGCAGGCATGTTGTGGTACTTTTGCGCTCTTCTTGGCTAGTCCTTCGCAGCTGCTGTGTTCTTGGAACTCAGGGCTTTCTGGTTAATAGAGCCCTTACCCTAGGCGTAACTCAAACCTTAACCCTAGGAAGGAAAATCAGCCTATGGTTCGGGATGGTCTCATGGAAATATCAGTGGTGGCAGCCAAGTTGCGTCACTTTTGCGCTCCCCTTGGGATGCCTTTCGCAGCTGCAGTGTGCCTGGAGCCCAGGGCTTCCTGGTTTTAAAAGTCCTAGGCCTAAGCCTAACAGTAACCCTAGGAAGGTAAATCAGCCGGGTATTAGGGTTCTTCCTAAGGGAAAAGCCGTGAAAGCAGCCATGTTGTGGCACTTCTGCACTCCCTTTGGGATGCCTTTGGCAGATGAAGTAAGCCTGGAACTCAGGGCTTCCTGGTTAAAGAAATCCAAGCCCTAGGCTGAACCCTAACCCTAACCCTAGGCAGATAAATCAGCCTAGGTATAGGGATGGTGCCAAGGAAAAAGCTGTGAAAGCTGCCATGTTGTTGCACTTTTGTACTCCCCTTGGGATGCCTTGAACAGCTGCAGTGTGCCTGGAGCTAAGGGCTTCCTAGTTTTAAAAATCCTAGCCCTAGGCCTAAGCCTAACAGTAACCCTGGGAAGGTAAATCAGCCTGGTGTTAGGCTTTTTGCCAAGGAAAAAGCCGTGAAAGCAGCCATGTTGTGGCACTTTTGCACTCCCTTTTGGATGCCTTTCACAGCTGCAGTGTGCCTGGAACTCAGGGCTTCCTGATTTTAAAAATCCTAGCCCTAGGCCGAACCCCAACCCTAAGACGAGAAAGGCAAATCAGCCAGGAATTAGGCATGTCCCCAAGGAAAAAGCTGTGGAGGCAGGCATGTTGTGGTACTTTTGCGCTCTTCTTGGCTAGTCCTTCGCAGCTGCTGTGTTCTTGGAACTCAGGGCTTTCTGGTAAATAGAGCCCTTACCCTAGGCGTAACTCAAACCTTAACCCTAGGAAGGAAAATCAGCCTATGGTTCGGGATGGTCTCATGGAAATATCAGTGGTGGCAGCCAAGTTGCGTCACTTTTGCGCTCCCCTAGGGATGCCTTTCGCAGCTGCAGTGTGCCTGGAGCCCAGGGCTTCCTGGTTTTAAAAGTCCTAGGCCTAAGCCTAACAGTAACCCTAGGAAGGTAAATCAGCCGGGTATTAGGGTTCTTCCTAAGGGAAAAGCCGTGAAAGCAGCCATGTTGTGGCACTTCTGCACTCCCTTTGGGATGCCTTTGGCAGATGAAGTAAGCCTGGAACTCAGGGCTTCCTGGTTAAAGAAATCCAAGCCCTAGGCTGAACCCTAACCCTAACCCTAGGCAGATAAATCAGCCTAGGTATAGGGATGGTGCCAAGGAAAAAGCTGTGAAAGCTGCCATGTTGTTGCACTTTTGTACTCCCCTTGGGATGCCTTGAACAGCTGCAGTGTGCCTGGAGCCCAGGGCTTCCTAGTTTCAAAAATCCTAGCCCTAGGCCTAAGCCTAACAGTAACCCTGGGAAAGTAAGTCAGCCTGGTGTTAGGCTTCTTGCCAAGGAAAAAGCCGTGAAAGCAGCCATGTTGTGGCACTTTTGCACTCCCTTTTGGATGCCTTTCACAGCTCCAGTGTGCCTGGAACTCAGGGCTTCCTGATTTTAAAAATCCTAGCCCTAGGCCGAACCCCAACCCTAAGACGAGAAAGGCAAATCAGCCAGGAATTAGGCATGTCCCCAAGGAAAAAGCTGTGGAGGCAGGCATGTTGTGGTACTTTTGCGCTCTTCTTGGCTAGTCCTTCGCAGCTGCTGTGTTCTTGGAACTCAGGGCTTTCTGGTTAATAGAGCCCTTACCCTAGGCGTAACTCAAACCTTAACCCTAGGAAGGAAAATCAGCCTATGGTTCGGGATGCTCTCATGGAAATATCAGTGGTGGCAGCCAAGTTGCGTCACTTTTGCGCTCCCCTTGGGATGCCTTTCGCAGCTGCAGTGTGCCTGGAGCCCAGGGCTTCCTGGTTTTAAAAGTCCTAGGCCTAAGCCTAACAGTAACCCTAGGAAGGTAAATCAGCCGGGTATTAGGGTTCTTCCTAAGGGAAAAGCCGTGAAAGCAGCCATGTTGTGGCACTTCTGCACTCCCTTTGGGATGCCTTTGGCAGATGAAGTAAGCCTGGAACTCAGGGCTTCCTGGTTAAAGAAATCCAAGCCCTAGGCTGAACCCTAACCCTAACCCTAGGCAGATAAATCAGCCTAGGTATAGGGATGGTGCCAAGGAAAAAGCTGTGAAAGCTGCCATGTTGTTGCACTTTTGTACTCCCCTTGGGATGCCTTGAACAGCTGCAGTGTGCCTGGAGCTAAGGGCTTCCTAGTTTTAAAAATCCTAGCCCTAGGCCTAAGCCTAACAGTAACCCTGGGAAAGTAAGTCAGCCTGGTGTTAGGCTTCTTGCCAAGGAAAAAGCCGTGAAAGCAGCCATGTTGTGGCACTTTTGCACTCCCTTTTGGATGCCTTTCACAGCTCCAGTGTGCCTGGAACTCAGGGCTTCCTGATTTTAAAAATCCTAGCCCTAGGCCGAACCCCAACCCTAAGACAAGAAAGGCAAATCAGCCAGGAATTAGGCATGTCCCCAAGGAAAAAGCTGTGGAGGCAGGCATGTTGTGGTACTTTTGCGCTCTTCTTGGGTAGTCCTTCGCAGCTGCTGTGTTCTTGGAACTCAGGGCTTTCTGGTAAATAGAGCCCTTACCCTAGGCGTAACTCAAACCTTAACCCTAGGAAGGAAAATCAGCCTATGGTTCGGGATGCTCTCATGGAAATATCAGTGGTGGCAGCCAAGTTGCGTCACTTTTGCGCTCCCCTTGGGATGCCTTTCGCAGCTGCAGTGTGCCTGGAGCCCAGGGCTTCCTGGTTTTAAAAGTCCTAGGCCTAAGCCTAACAGTAACCCTAGGAAGGTAAATCAGCCGGGTATTAGGGTTCTTCCTAAGGGAAAAGCCGTGAAAGCAGCCATGTTGTGGCACTTCTGCACTCCCTTTGGGATGCCTTTGGCAGATGAAGTAAGCCTGGAACTCAGGGCTTCCTGGTTAAAGAAATCCAAGCCCTAGGCTGAACCCTAACCCTAACCCTAGGCAGATAAATCAGCCTAGCTATAGGGATGGTGCCAAGGAAAAAGCTGTGAAAGCTGCCATGTTGTTGCACTTTTGTACTCCCCTTGGGATGCCTTGAACAGCTGCAGTGTGCCTGGAGCCCAGGGCTTCCTAGTTTCAAAAATCCTAGCCCTAGGCCTAAGCCTAACAGTAACCCTGGGAAAGTAAGTCAGCCTGGTGTTAGGCTTCTTGCCAAGGAAAAAGCCGTGAAAGCAGCCATGTTGTGGCACTTTTGCACTCCCTTTTGGATGCCTTTCACAGCTCCAGTGTGCCTGGAACTCAGGGCTTCCTGATTTTAAAAATCCTAGCCCTAGGCCGAACCCCAACCCTAAGACGAGAAAGGCAAATCAGCCAGGAATTAGGCATGTCCCCAAGGAAAAAGCTGTGGAGGCAGGCATGTTGTGGTACTTTTGCGCTCTTCTTGGCTAGTCCTTCGCAGCTGCTGTGTTCTTGGAACTCAGGGCTTTCTGGTTAATAGACCCTTACCCTAGGCGTAACTCAAACCTTAACCCTAGGAAGGAAAATCAGCCTATGGTTCGGGATGGTCTCATGGAAATATCAGTGGTGGCAGCCAAGTTGCGTCACTTTTGCGCTCCCCTTGGGATGCCTTTCGCAGCTGCAGTGTGCCTGGAGCCCAGGGCTTCCTGGTTTTAAAAGTCCTAGGCCTAAGCCTAACAGTAACCCTAGGAAGGTAAATCAGCCGGGTATTAGGGTTCTTCCTAAGGGAAAAGCCGTGAAAGCAGCCATGTTGTGGCACTTCTGCACTCCCTTTGGGATGCCTTTGGCAGATGAAGTAAGCCTGGAACTCAGGGCTTCCTGGTTAAAGAAATCCAAGCCCTAGGCTGAACCCTAACCCTAACCCTAGGCAGATAAATCAGCCTAGGTATAGGGATGGTGCCAAGGAAAAAGCTGTGAAAGCTGCCATGTTGTTGCACTTTTGTACTCCCCTTGGGATGCCTTGAACAGCTGCAGTGTGCCTGGAGCTAAGGGCTTCCTAGTTTTAAAAATCCTAGCCCTAGGCCTAAGCCTAACAGTAACCCTGGGAAGGTAAATCAGCCTGGTGTTAGGCTTTTTGCCAAGGAAAAAGCCGTGAAAGCAGCCATGTTGTGGCACTTTTGCACTCCCTTTTGGATGCCTTTCACAGCTCCAGTGTGCCTGGAACTCAGGGCTTCCTGATTTTAAAAATCCTAGCCCTAGGCCGAACCCCAACCCTAAGACGAGAAAGGCAAATCAGCCAGGAATTAGGCATGTCCCCAAGGAAAAAGCTGTGGAGGCAGGCATGTTGTGGTACTTTTGCGCTCTTCTTGGCTAGTCCTTCGCAGCTGCTGTGTTCTTGGAACTCAGGGCTTTCTGGTAAATAGAGCCCTTACCCTAGGCGTAACTCAAACCTTAACCCTAGGAAGGAAAATCAGCCTATGGTTCGGGATGGTCTCATGGAAATATCAGTGGTGGCAGCCAAGTTGCGTCACTTTTGCGCTCCCCTTGTGATGCCTTTCGCAGCTGCAGTGTGCCTGGAGCCCAGGGCTTCCTGGTTTTAAAAGTCCTAGGCCTAAGCCTAACAGTAACCCTAGGAAGGTAAATCAGCCGGGTATTAGGGTTCTTCCTAAGGGAAAAGCCGTGAAAGCAGCCATGTTGTGGCACTTCTGCACTCCCTTTGGGATGCCTTTGGCAGATGAAGTAAGCCTGGAACTCAGGGCTTCCTGGTTAAAGAAATCCAAGCCCTAGGCTGAACCCTAACCCTAACCCTAGGCAGATAAATCAGCCTAGGTATAGGGATGGTGCCAAGGAAAAAGCTGTGAAAGCTGCCATGTTGTTGCACTTTTGTACTCCCCTTGGGATGCCTTGAACAGCTGCAGTGTGCCTGGAGCCCAGGGCTTCCTAGTTTCAAAAATCCTAGCCCTAGGCCTAAGCCTAACAGTAACCCTGGGAAAGTAAGTCAGCCTGGTGTTAGGCTTCTTGCCAAGGAAAAAGCCGTGAAAGCAGCCATGTTGTGGCACTTTTGCACTCCCTTTTGGATGCCTTTCACAGCTCCAGTGTGCCTGGAACTCAGGGCTTCCTGATTTTAAAAATCCTAGCCCTAGGCCGAACCCCAACCCTAAGACGAGAAAGGCAAATCAGCCAGGAATTAGGCATGTCCCCAAGGAAAAAGCTGTGGAGGCAGGCATGTTGTGGTACTTTTGCGCTCTTCTTGGCTAGTCCTTCGCAGCTGCTGTGTTCTTGGAACTCAGGGCTTTCTGGTTAATAGAGCCCTTACCCTAGGCGTAACTCAAACCTTAACCCTAGGAAGGAAAATCAGCCTATGGTTCGGGATGCTCTCATGGAAATATCAGTGGTGGCAGCCAAGTTGCGTCACTTTTGCGCTCCCCTTGGGATGCCTTTCGCAGCTGCAGTGTGCCTGGAGCCCAGGGCTTCCTGGTTTTAAAAGTCCTAGGCCTAAGCCTAACAGTAACCCTAGGAAGGTAAATCAGCCGGGTATTAGGGTTCTTCCTAAGGGAAAAGCCGTGAAAGCAGCCATGTTGTGGCACTTCTGCACTCCCTTTGGGATGCCTTTGGCAGATGAAGTAAGCCTGGAACTCAGGGCTTCCTGGTTAAAGAAATCCAAGCCCTAGGCTGAACCCTAACCCTAACCCTAGGCAGATAAATCAGCCTAGGTATAGGGATGGTGCCAAGGAAAAAGCTGTGAAAGCTGCCATGTTGTTGCACTTTTGTACTCCCCTTGGGATGCCTTGAACAGCTGCAGTGTGCCTGGAGCTAAGGGCTTCCTAGTTTTAAAAATCCTAGCCCTAGGCCTAAGCCTAACAGTAACCCTGGGAAAGTAAGTCAGCCTGGTGTTAGGCTTCTTGCCAAGGAAAAAGCCGTGAAAGCAGCCATGTTGTGGCACTTTTGCACTCCCTTTTGGATGCCTTTCACAGCTGCAGTGTGCCTGGAACTCAGGGCTTCCTGATTTTAAAAATCCTAGCCCTAGGCCGAACCCCAACCCTAAGACGAGAAAGGCAAATCAGCCAGGAATTAGGCATGTCCCCAAGGAAAAAGCTGTGGAGGCAGGCATGTTGTGGTACTTTTGCGCTCTTCTTGGGTAGTCCTTCGCAGCTGCTGTGTTCTTGGAACTCAGGGCTTTCTGGTTAATAGAACCCTTACCCTAGGCGTAACTCAAAACTTAACCCTAGGAAGGAAAATCAACCTATGGTTCGGAATGGTCTCATGGAAATATCAGTGGTGGCAGCCAAGTTGCGTCACTTTTGCGCTCCCCTTGGGATGCCTTTCGCAGCTGCAGTGTGCCTGGAGCCCAGGGCTTCCTGGTTTTAAAAGTCCTAGGCCTAAGCCTAACAGTAACCCTAGGAAGGTAAATCAGCCGGGTATTAGGGTTCTTCCTAAGGGAAAAGCCGTGAAAGCAGCCATGTTGTGGCACTTCTGCACTCCCTTTGGGATGCCTTTGGCAGATGAAGTAAGCCTGGAACTCAGGGCTTCCTGGTTAAAGAAATCCAAGCCCTAGGCTGAACCCTAACCCTAACCCTAGGCAGATAAATCAGCCTAGGTATAGGGATGGTGCCAAGGAAAAAGCTGTGAAAGCTGCCATGTTGTTGCACTTTTGTACTCCCCTTGGGATGCCTTGAACAGCTGCAGTGTGCCTGGAGCCCAGGGCTTCCTAGTTTCAAAAATCCTAGCCCTAGGCCTAAGCCTAACAGTAACCCTGGGAAAGTAAGTCAGCCTGGTGTTAGGCTTCTTGCCAAGGAAAAAGCCGTGAAAGCAGCCATGTTGTGGCACTTTTGCACTCCCTTTTGGATGCCTTTCACAGCTGCAGTGTGCCTGGAACTCAGGGCTTCCTGATTTTAAAAATCCTAGCCCTAGGCTGAACCCCAACCCTAAGACGAGAAAGGCAAATCAGCCAGGAATTAGGCATGTCCCCAAGGAAAAAGCTGTGGAGGCAGGCATGTTGTGGTACTTTTGCGCTCTTCTTGGGTAGTCCTTCGCAGCTGCTGTGTTCTTGGAACTCAGGGCTTTCTGGTAAATAGAGCCCTTACCCTAGGCGTAACTCAAACCTTAACCCTAGGAAGGAAAATCAGCCTATGGTTCGGGATGGTCTCATGGAAATATCAGTGGTGGCAGCCAAGTTGCGTCACTTTTGCGCTCCCCTTGGGATGCCTTTCGCAGCTGCAGTGTGCCTGGAGCCCAGGGCTTCCTGGTTTTAAAAGTCCTAGGCCTAAGCCTAACAGTAACCCTAGGAAGGTAAATCAGCCGGGTATTAGGGTTCTTCCTAAGGGAAAAGCCGTGAAAGCAGCCATGTTGTGGCACTTCTGCACTCCCTTTGGGATGCCTTTGGCAGATGAAGTAAGCCTGGAACTCAGGGCTTCCTGGTTAAAGAAATCCAAGCCCTAGGCTGAACCCTAACCCTAACCCTAGGCAGATAAATCAGCCTAGCTATAGGGATGGTGCCAAGGAAAAAGCTGTGAAAGCTGCCATGTTGTTGCACTTTTGTACTCCCCTTGGGATGCCTTGAACAGCTGCAGTGTGCCTGGAGCTAAGGGCTTCCTAGTTTTAAAAATCCTAGCCCTAGGCCTAAGCCTAACAGTAACCCTGGGAAGGTAAATCAGCCTGGTGTTAGGCTTCTTGCCAAGGAAAAAGCCGTGAAAGCAGCCATGTTGTGGCACTTTTGCACTCCCTTTTGGATGCCTTTCACAGCTCCAGTGTGCCTGGAACTCAGGGCTTCCTGATTTTAAAAATCCTAGCCCTAGGCCGAACCCCAACCCTAAGACAAGAAAGGCAAATCAGCCAGGAATTAGGCATGTCCCCAAGGAAAAAGCTGTGGAGGCAGGCATGTTGTGCTACTTTTGCGCTCTTCTTGGGTAGTCCTTCGCAGCTGCTGTGTTCTTGGAACTCAGGGCTTTCTGGTAAATAGAGCCCTTACCCTAGGCGTAACTCAAACCTTAACCCTAGGAAGGAAAATCAGCCTATGGTTCGGGATGCTCTCATGGAAATATCAGTGGTGGCAGCCAAGTTGCGTCACTTTTGCGCTCCCCTTGGGATGCCTTTCGCAGCTGCAGTGTGCCTGGAGCCCAGGGCTTCCTGGTTTTAAAAGTCCTAGGCCTAAGCCTAACAGTAACCCTAGGAAGGTAAATCAGCCGGGTATTAGGGTTCTTCCTAAGGGAAAAGCCGTGAAAGCAGCCATGTTGTGGCACTTCTGCACTCCCTTTGGGATGCCTTTGGCAGATGAAGTAAGCCTGGAACTCAGGGCTTCCTGGTTAAAGAAATCCAAGCCCTAGGCTGAACCCTAACCCTAACCCTAGGCAGATAAATCAGCCTAGCTATAGGGATGGTGCCAAGGAAAAAGCTGTGAAAGCTGCCATGTTGTTGCACTTTTGTACTCCCCTTGGGATGCCTTGAACAGCTGCAGTGTGCCTGGAGCCCAGGGCTTCCTAGTTTCAAAAATCCTAGCCCTAGGCCTAAGCCTAACAGTAACCCTGGGAAAGTAAGTCAGCCTGGTGTTAGGCTTCTTGCCAAGGAAAAAGCCGTGAAAGCAGCCATGTTGTGGCACTTTTGCACTCCCTTTTGGATGCCTTTCACAGCTCCAGTGTGCCTGGAACTCAGGGCTTCCTGATTTTAAAAATCCTAGCCCTAGGCCGAACCCCAACCCTAAGACGAGAAAGGCAAATCAGCCAGGAATTAGGCATGTCCCCAAGGAAAAAGCTGTGGAGGCAGGCATGTTGTGGTACTTTTGCGCTCTTCTTGGCTAGTCCTTCGCAGCTGCTGTGTTCTTGGAACTCAGGGCTTTCTGGTTAATAGACCCTTACCCTAGGCGTAACTCAAACCTTAACCCTAGGAAGGAAAATCAGCCTATGGTTCGGGATGGTCTCATGGAAATATCAGTGGTGGCAGCCAAGTTGCGTCACTTTTGC